>NC_142477.1:2052892-2737189 GCF_049115385.1 Moschus berezovskii | reverse complement strand
GGCCCTGTTCCTCTGCCGTGCCTCCAGAGGAATCCCGAGGTTCCCCTTCCACCACAAGAGGAGACCTGACTTCCCTGGGACAACACAAGCGAGTTCCCGAGGTCCCCTTCGCAACTCGTGAGGAACTCTAAGCTTCCCGCCGCAACTCGAGAAAAACCACAATATTCCCCCATCAATGTGAGGCGAGGAAATTTTCTGCTACAGAGTCTCAAGAGAAATCCCACATTCCCGCTTGAAACTCGAACGGGTACTTGACAACCTTTATTCGATTCAAATAGTTCCCTGACATCGCCGTCCCCACTGGAGAGGAGCACACAATTTACGGACTTAACTCTAGATGAGCCCTTATTCCAATTATATGCCTCCAGAGTATCCTGAAGTTCCCCTTCCAACACGAAAGGAGAACTGACTTCCCTGTAGCAACACGAGCGAGTTCCTAGGGTCCCCGTCGAAACTAGAGAGGGATCTGAAACTTCCAGCCGCAACTCAAGAAAAACCACAAGATTCTGCCCTCAAGGCGAGATGAGGAATATTTCCGTTGCAGATTCTCAAGAGAAGTCCCACAATCCTGCTTGAAACTCGACATGTTACTTAAGGTTGATTATGCGACTCAAAAATTACAACGACATGACCAGTCCCAACCGAGAGGAACACCGAATTTCCTGCCACAACAGACAAAGTGTCCTGTTTTCAAGTCCTCTTCAGATGACAGTTGATTCCCCTTGTTTGCCTGGAATGGAATCCGAACGTTCCCAGTGCACTGTACAGGGAGGACAGGACCACCTTGAAACTCGGGAGGATCCCTGGGGTTTCAAAACACAATTGGAAAAGGTACTGATGTCCCCACCCACTTGAGAAATTGTCTGATTCCACTGCACATATTCAAATGTATCCTCGAGGATCAACTCACAAGACGAGTGGAGACCAGACTCCCAAGCATTCTCAATACAATCTCCACGTACAAATTCAACTCGCCTGTGGCCTAACACCACTTTTTCAACTCGATAAGAAAGCAGACTTCCATGTCTGAACACGAGACGAGGCCTGACTCCCAAGGTGAATTTTGAGAGCAACCCCGAGTCTGTTGCTGCCGGAGAAGAATCCTGAATTTAACGGACACGATTCTAGATCCACACCTATTTCTCTGCAGCGACTCCAAAGGAATCCTGAGGTTACCCTTGCAAATGGAAAGGTGTTCTGACTACCCAGAGACAACACGGGAGGCTCCCTGATATTCCCGTCATTACTCGAGAAGATCACCACACTTCCCGCAGCATCTCGAGAAAAACCTCGAGATTCCTCTTTCAAAGCAAGATGAGGTCGCTTTTTTTCCTGCAGCACATAGACAGAACTCCCGAATTTCTTCTCCAAATTTGATATGAGGCTTGATTTCCTTGATTCAACTTAAGGGTCGCCAAGAGATACCCATCCCGATGAGAGAAGAAAACCGAATTTCCCCGCCACAATTGAAGAGAAGGCCCGTAATCACACCTCAGTTGAAGATAATGGGCCATTCCATTTTCAGCTGACAAGGATTCCCAACTTCCCCTTGCATCACTTGACGAGTCCTGTTACAGCTATTGACACTCGAGGGCAACCCCGTAGATACTGCAGCAAGTCAAAGGACTCCGAGTTCACACTCAGCTAGAGATGAGTCGTGTTGTGTTTGCAGCAGCTCCACTGGAACACGGAGTATCACCCCCCAACGTGATTGGAGGCATGAATCCCCCACTGAGCCTCTGGAAAAAGCACGAATTTCCCGCTAAAACAGATAGCAGACCTGACAATCCTTTTACAACTTGGGGGGAAAGCAGAGTTCCCTCCTCAACAAAGACTAGGCCTGACTCCCAGTGGAACTTTCATAGCAACCCCAAGATCCCTGTGGTCACTGGAGAGGAATACTGAGTTTACCCTCTCACGTCTCAATGTTGCCCTCATGCCCTGAAGCGACTTGAACGGAATCATGAAGTTCCACTTTCAACACGAAAGGAGACCTGACTTTCCTGAGGCAAAACTAGCGAGTCCCAGTGTTTCCCTTCGTATCTCGAGATGACCTCCAATCTGGAAGCCACAACTCGAGAAAAACCAAGAAATTCTCCACTCCACGCAACAGGATGCCCCTTTCTGCTGCTGCCTCTTAAGAGAAACCCCACAATCCCTCTTCAAACTCGAAAGGATACTCGGCACCATGTAGGCAACTCAAGAAATTCCCCGAGATCCCAGGCCAAATTCCAGAGGAGCAGCGAGGTTCCTGCCCTAGCTCAAGAAGGGATCCGTTTTCCACTCGTCATCTCGAGGTGAGGATCGATTCCTGTGCTTTGTCTGGAAATTAATACCGATGTTCCGGTCGAATCTGAAGAGGAGGCCGATGTCCCCTTGAAACTCAAGAGGACCCCGGGGAGTCAGGTCACAATTCAAAAAGACACGGATTTCCCCATCTGCTCGACATAAGGACTGATTCCACTGTACCGATTTAAAGAGAACTCCCGGGATCAACTAACACCACGAACGGAGGCCTGACTTCCCAGGTGCATCATGGAGAAAAAGCCACAGGACAGAAATTCACCTCGACAAGCGGCCTCCCACCCCTTTTACAACTCGAAAGATAGCGGAGTTCCATGCCTGAAAAAGAGACGTGGCATGACTCCCCTGTTGAAATTTCATAGGAACACTGAGATCCATGTCAGACCTGGAGAGAAACCCTGAGGTCACTGCCTCACCTAGAGATCAGACCCTATTCCCCTGCACTTCCTCAAAAGGCATCCCAAAGACTCTTCACACCTCAAAAGGATTCCAGACTTCCCAGAGACAACTTGAGAGGCTCCGTGAGGCCTCTTTTGCAACTCAAGGGATCCGAAATATTCCTGCCCCAACTCGAGAAACACTTTGGGATTACCCCTTTCAATGCGAATTGAGCCCGCTTCTTCTGCATTGACTCGAGAGCACTCAGGACCTTCCCCTCGCAATTTGACTTCCCTGAGGCAACACGAGTGTCTCCCTGAGTTCCCCATCGTAACTCGAAAGGAAAGCCAAACTTCCCTCCACAACTAGCCAACAACCACGAGATGCCACAGGCAATGTCACATGAGGCCCTTTTTTTCCTGCAGCGCCTGGAGAGCAATCCCAAGTTCTCTCTCAAGATACCATCAGAGGCTTGAATCCCTATTTACAATTCAAGGTGCTCCCAGAATCCCCATCTTCAATTGAGAGAAACCCCGAGTTTCCATTCACAGCTCTAGAAGAGCTCCATATTCCCAACCTCCTCACGATATGAGCATTCAAACCCTGCTTCAACTCTACAGGAATCGTTTCTTCTTCTCCCACCACAAGAGGAGGTCTCTGTCTCCTACTGAAACTCAAGTGCACTCCTGCGGATCCTGCTGCAAGGATAAAGGACTCTGCATTCCCCCTCCAATCGAGGTAGGTCCAAATGATCGAGTAAAGCTCCAATGGAACACCAACTAACCCCTCACAACATGATGGGAACCCTGAGCCAATAGAAAAAGCCCTAATGAACCGCCTGATCATGACACGAGGACTGATTCCCCTTTTACAACTCGAAAGAAAAGCAGAATTCCATGCTTCAGTCTAGACAAAGCCTGAATCCCCAGTAGAACCTTGATAGTAACCACGAGATCCCTGTCGCCACTGCAGAGGTACACACAGTTGACGGACTCAAAGCTAGATGCGGCCCCATTACCCTGAAGCTCCTCGAGAGAAATCCCGAGGTTCCCCTTCCAACATAAAAGGAGACCTAAGTTCCCTGGGACAACGTTAGTGAGTTCTGACGTCCCCGTCACAACTCGAGAAAAACGACCAAGTTTTCCCTTCAATGCTAGATAAGGAACTTCTCTGCAGCAAAATCTCAAGAGAAATCCAACATTCCCGCTTGAAACTCGAACGGGTACTTGACACCCTTTATGCAACTCAAAAAGTTTCCTGACATAACCGTCCCAACTGGAGAGGGGCACACAATTTACGGACTCCACTCGAGATGAGGCCCTATTCCCATTTAACGGCTTGAGAGTAATCCGAAAGTTCCCCTTCCAACAGTAAAGGGGACCTGACTTCCAAGAAGCAACATGAGCGAGTTTCTGAGGTCCCCGTCGTAACTCGAGAGGGACCCCAAGATTCCCACCGCAATTCGAGAAATTCCACAAGATTCTGACCTCAAGGCGAGATGAGGAACATTTCCTTTGCAGATTCTCAAGAGAAATCCCACATTCCTGCTTGAAACTCTACAGGTTACTTATCATCCTTTATGCGACTCAAAAATTACACAGACATACCCAGCCCAAATCGAGAGGAACACCGAGTTTCCTGCGACAACTGACAAAGTGCCCTGTTTTCCAGTCCTGTTTTCCAGATGACAGTCTATTCAGCTGCTTTGTCTGAAATGGGATCCAGATGATCAATCGCAAGTTGGGAGGAGGCCCGTACCACCTTGATTCCCTGGAGGGACCCCGGGGTTTTAAAACACAAATGGAAAAATGATTGGATGTCCCCACTCCTTCGAGATGTTCTCCGATTTCACTGCACAGATTACAATGTATCCTCGAGTATCAACTCACAAGACGAGTGGAGACCTGACTCCCTGAACATACTCGATAAAATCTCCAGATACAAATGCAACTCTAATGTGGCCTAACACCCCTTTTTCAACTCGAGAAGAAAGCGGAGTTCCATGTCTGAACACGAGACGAGGACTGACTCCCCTGGAGAATTTTCAGAGCAACTCTGAGATCCATGTTGCCACTGGAGAAAAAACACAGTTGATTGATTCAAAGCTAGATGTGGCCCGATTCCTCTGCTGGGTCTCGAGCGGAATCCCGAAGTTCCCCTTCCAAAACAATAGGAGACCTGACTTCCATGGGTCAACACGAGGGAGATCCTGAGGTCCCCGTCGCAACTCAAGACGAACCCCAAGCTTCCTGCCACAACTCGAGAAACACAACAACATTATACCCTCAATGAGAGACGAGGAACTATTCCGCTGCAGAGTCTCAAGAGAAATCCCACGTCCCCACTTGAAACTGGAACGGGTACTTGCCAAACTTTATGCAACCCAAATACTTCCCCGACATAGCCGTCCACATTGAAGTGGAGCACACAATTCACGGACTCGAATCTAGATGGTGCCCTATTCCCACTTAATGACTTGAGAGTAATCCCAAAGTTCCCCTTCCAACACAAAAGGGGAGCTGACTTCCCTGAAGCAACACGAGGGAGTTCCTGAAGTCCCCGTCACAACTCGAGAGGGACTTCAAGCTTCCCGGCACAACTCGAGAAAAACCACAAGATTCTTCCCTCAAGGCAAGATGAGGAACATTTTGGTTGCAGATTCTCAAGAGAAATCCCACATTCCCGCTTGAAATCGACAGGTTACTTAACATCCTTGATGCGACTCAAAAATTACACCTACATACCCAGTCTCAAGCAAGAGGAACACCGAGTTTTCTGCCACAACAGACAAAGTGCCCCGTTTTCCAGTCCTTTTTTACAGATAAGAGTCGATTCCTCTGCTTTATCTACAATGGAATCTGAACGTTCCAGTCGCATATTACGAGGAGGACAGTACCACCTTGAAGCTCGGGAGGATGCCGGGGTTTTTGAAACACAAATGGAAAAGGAATGGATGTCCCCACCCACTTGAGATATTGTCTGATTCCACTGAACAGATTACAATGTATCCCCGATTATCAACTCACAAGATGAGTCGAGACTTGACTCCGCGAGCATAATTGATACTATCTCCAGGTACAAATTCAACTGGACTGTGGCCTAACACACCTTTTCCAACTTGAGAAGAAAGCGGAGTTCCATGTCTGAACATGAGATGAGGACTGACACACTGGTGAATTTTGAGAGTAACCCTGAGATCGCTGTCGCCACTGGAGAGGAACACACAGTTGAATGACTCAACATTAGATGTGGCCCTATTCCTCTGCAGCGCCTTGAGAGGAATCCTGAGGTTCCCCTTCCAAGACTATAGGAGCCCTGACTTCCCTGGGGCAACAAGAGCGAGTTCCTGAGGTCACAGTTGCAACTCGAGAAGAGCCCCAACCTTATCGAGGCAACTCGAGAAAACCACAAGAACAGGCCCTAAATCTGAGATCAGAAAAATTTCCACTTCAGAGTCTCAAGAGAAATCCCACATTCCCACTTGAAACCCGAACGGGTACTTGACCCCATTTATGTGACTCAAAAAGTTTCCTAACATAGCCGTCCCCAGTGGAGAGGAGCACAAAATGTATGGACTAAACTCGAGATGAGGCCCTATTCCCATACCAAGCCTCGAGAGTAATCCCGAACTTCCTCTTCCAACACGAAAGGAGACCGGAGTTCCCTGAAGCAACATGAGTGAGTTCCTGAGGTCCCCATCGCAACTCGAAAGAGACCTCTAGCTTCCCGCTGAAACTTGAGAAAAACCACAGGATTCTGCCCTCAAGGCTAGATGAGGAACATTTCCGTTGCAAATTCTCAAGAGAAATCCCACATTCCCGCTTGAAACTCGACAAGTTACTTAACATCCTTTATGAGACTCAAAAATTACACAGACATACCCAGCCCAAATTGAGAGGAACACCGAGTTTCCTGCCACAATTGACAAGGTGTTCTGTATTTCAGTCCTCTTTTCCAGATGACAGTCGAATCCCCTGCTTTGTCTGAAATAGAATCTGGACGATCCGTCGCACAGTAGGAGGAGGCCGGTACCACCTTGAATCGTAGGAGGTTCCCCAGGATTACAAAACACAATTGGAAAAGGTACCGATCTCCCCACCCACTTGAGATATTGTCTCATTCCACTGCACAGATTCAAATGTATCCTCGAGTATCAACTCAGAAGACGAGTGGAGACGTTATTGCCGAGAATTATCGATACACATCCAGGTACAAATTCAACTCGACTGTGGCCTAACACCCCATTTACAACTCGAGAAGACAGTGGAGTTCCATGTCTGAACACGAGACAAGGCCTGAATCCCCAGGTGAATTTTGACAGCAACCCCAAGATCCCTGTTGCCACTGTCGAGGAACACACAGTTGACTGACTCAACGCTAGATTTTGTCCTGTTCCTCTGCTGCACCTCGAGAGGCATCCTGAGGTTCCCCTTCCAGCAGGATAGGAGACTTGACTTCCCTGGGGCAAAATGAGCAACTTCCTGAGGTCCCTGTCACAAGTAGAGAAGAACCCCAAGTTTCTGGCTGCAATGCGAGAAAAACCACAAGAACATGTCCTCAATCCGAGATGAGAAAATATTCCACTAAAGAGTCTCCAGAGAAATCCCACATTCCTGCTTGAAACTGGAACTGGTACTTGACACCCTTCATGTGAATCAAAAAGTTCCCTGACATAGCCGTCCCCACTGGAGAGGAGCACAAATTTACAGACTCAACACGAGATGAGGCCCTATTCCCATTCCCTGACTCGACAGTAATCCCGAAGTTCCCCTTCCAACACCAAAGGAGACCTGACTTCCCTGAAGCAACACGAGCGAGTTCCTGAGGTCACCGTCGCAACTCGAAAGGGACCCCTATCCCGCCGCAACTCGAGAAAAACCACAATATTCTGATCTCAAGCCGAGATGAGGAACATTTCCTTTGCAGATTCTTAAGAGAAATCCCACATTCCCGCTTGAAACCCGACAGGTTACTTAACATCCTTTATGCGACAAAAAAATTACACTTACATACCCAGCCCCAATCGAGAGGAAAACCGATTTCCTGCCACAAATGAAAAGTACCCCGTTTTCCAATCCTCTTTTCCAGATGACAGTCTATTCCCCTTCTTTGTCTGAAATGGAATCCGGCGTTCTGTCTCACTGTAGGAGGAGGCTGGTATCACGTTGATCTCAGGGGATTCCCCGGGGTTTCAAAACACAAATGCAAAAGGTACGGATGTCCCCACCCACTAGATATATTGTCTGAAGCCACTGCATAGATTCAAATGTACCTCGAATATCAACTCACAAGACGAGTGGAGTCCTGAATCCCCGAGCATACTCGATACAATCTCCAGGTACAAATTCAACACGACTGTGGCCTAACACCCCTTTTACAACTCGAAATAAAGCAGAGTTCCATGTCTGAACACGAGACGAGGCCTGATTCTCCTGGTGAATTTTGAGAGCGATGCCTAGATCCCTGTCGCCACTGGAGAGGAACACACTGTTGAACGACTCAGTGTTAGATGTGGCCCTATTCATCTGCTGTGCCTCAAGAGCAATCCCGAGGTTCCGCTTCCAACATGAAAGGAGACCTGACTTCACTGGTGAACATGAGCTAGTTCCTGAGGTCCCCGTTACAACTTGAGAAGAACCCAAAGCTTCCCGCCGCAACTTGAGAAAAACCTCAAGAACATGCCCTCAATTCGAGATGAGAAAATTTTCTGCTGCAGAGTGTCAAGAAAAATCGAACATTCCCGCTTGAATCTCAAACGGGTACTTGACACCCTTTATGTGACCAAAAAACTTCCCCGACATAGCCGTCCACACCGAAGAGTTGCACACAGTTTATGGACACAACATTAGATGCGGCCTTATTCCTCTACCGTGCCTCGAGAGGAATCCCGAGGTTCCCCTTCCAACACGGTAGGAGACGTGACTTCCCTGGGACAAAAAGAGCGATTTCCTGAGGTCCCTGTCGCAACTCGAGAGGAACCCCAAGTTTCCCGCTGCAATTCAAGAAAGTCCACAAGATTCCCCCATGAATGTGAGATGAGGAAATTTTCTGCTGCAGAGTCTCAAGAGAAATCCCACATTCCCACTTGAAACTCGAACGGGTAGTTTCCACCCTTTATGCGACTCAAAATGTTCCCTGACATAGCTGGCCCCAGTGGAAAGGAGCATACAATTTACGGACTCAACTCGAGATGAGGCCCTATCCCATTTAACGGCTCGAGAGTAATCCCGACATTCCTCTTCCAACACAAAAGGGGTCCTGACTTCCCTGAAGCAACTCGAACGAATTCCTGAGGTCCCCGTCGAAACTCGAGAGGGACCCCAAAATTCCCACCGCAACTCGAGAAAAACCAAAAGATTCTGCCCTCAAGCCGAGATGAGGAACTTTTCCATTGCAGATTCTCAAGAGAAATCCCACATTCCCGCTTGAAACTCGACAGGTTATTTACATCCCACCCCTCGTCCAAGGTAAGGTGCAGTGGCTGCTCTTTCTTGGAGCAGCTGTGAAGAGATGTCCCAGGCCCAAGATAAGAGAAACCCAAATAAGACAGTAGGTATTGTGAGGGGGCATCAGAGATCAGATACACTGAAATCATGATCACAGGAAACTAGTCAATTGAGATCACATGGTCTACTGGCGATGGGAATGACAAACCTTCAGTATACGTGCTTTGAGAACCCCATGAACAGTATCAAAGGGCAAAATGATAGGATACTGAATAAGGAATTCCCCAGGTCGGTAGGTGTCCAGTATGCTACTGGAGATCAGTGGAGAAATAACTCTAGAAGGAATGAAGGGATGGAGCAAAAGCAAAACCAATGCCCAGTTGTGGACATGACTGGTGATAGAAGCAAGGTCTGTGCTGTAAAGAGCAATATTGCATAGGAACCTGGAATGTTAGGTCCATGAATCAAGGCAAATTGGAAGTGATCAAACAGGAGATGGCAAGAGTGAACATAGACATTCTAGGAATCAGTGAACTAAAATGGACTGGAATGGGTGAATTTAATTCAGATGACTATTATATTTACTACTGTGAGAAGGAATCAATTAGAAGAAAAGGAGTAACCATCATGGTCTACAAAAGTGTCCGAAATGCAGTACTTGGATGCAATTTTAAAAACGACAGAATGATTTCTGTTCGTTTCCAAGGCAAACCATTCAATATTACAGTAATCCAGGCCTATGCCCCAACCAGTAAAGTTGAAGAAGCCGAAGTTGAATGGTTCTATGAAGACCTACAAGACCTTTTAGAACTGAACTTAAAAAAGATGTCCTTTTCATTATAGGGGACTGGAGTGAAAAAGTAGGAAATCAAGAAACACCTGGAGTAACAGACAAATTTGGCCTTGGAGCACGGAATGAAGCAGGGCAAAGGTTAAGAGTTTTGTCAAGAGAATGCAGTGGCCATAGCAAACACACTCTTCCAACAACACAAGAGAAGACTCTACACATGGACATCACCAGATGGTCAACACCGAAATCAGATTGATTATGCTCTTTGCAGCCAAAGATGGAGAAGCTCTATACAGTTAGCAAAAACAAGACCAGGAGCTGACTGTGGCGCAGATCATGAACTCCTTATTGCCAAATTCAGACTTAAATTGAAGAAAGCAGGGAAAACCACTAGACCATTCAGATATGACCTCAATCAAATCCCTTATGATTATACAGTGGAAGTGAGAAATAGATTTAAGGGACTAGATCTGATAGAGTGCCTGATGAACTCTGGACAGAGGTTTGTGACATTGTACAGGAGACAGGGACCAAGACCATCACCATGGAAAAGAAATGCAAAAAAGCAAAATGGCTGTCGGAGGAGGCCTTAAAAATAGCTGTGAAAAGAAGAGAAGTGAAAAGCAAAGGAGAAAAGGAAAGATATAAGCATCTGAATGCAGAGTTCCAAAGAATAGCAAGGAGAGATAAGAAAGCCTTCCTCAGTGATCAATGCAAAGAAATAGAGGAAAACAACAGAATAGGAAAAACAAGAGAGCTCTTCAAGAAAATTAGAGATTCCAAGGGAACATTTCATGCAAAGATGGGCTCGATAAAGGACAGAAATGGTATTGGCCTAACAGAAGCAGAAGATGTTAAGAAGAGGTGGCAAGAATACACAGAAGAACTGTACAAAAAAGATCTTCACGACCAGGATAGTCACGATAATGTGATCACTGACCTAGAGCCAGGAATCTTGGAATGTGAAGTCAACTGGGCCTTAGAAAGCATCATGACTGACAAAGCTGGTGTAGGTGATGAAATTCCAGTTGAGCTATTTCAAATCCTGAAGGATGACGCTGTGAAAGTGCTGCACTCAATATGCCAGCAAAATTGGAAAACTCAGCAGTGGCCACAGCACTGGAAAAGGTCAGTCTTCATTCCAATCCCAAAGAAAGGCAATGTCAAAGAATGCTCAAACTACCACACAATTGCACTCATCTCACACGCTAGTAAAGCCATGCTCAAATTCTCCAAGCCAGGCTTCAGCAATATGTGAACCGTGAACCCCCAGATATTCAAGCAGGTTTTAGAAAATGCAGAGGCACCAGAGATCAAATTGCCAACATCCGCTGGATCATGGCGAAAGCAAGAAAGTTCCAGCAAAACATCTCTTTCTGTTTCATTGACTATGCCAAAGCCTTTGACTATGTGTATCATAATAAACTGTGGAAAATTCTGAAAGAGATGGGAGTACCAGACGACCTGACCTGCCTCTTGAGAAACCTGTATGCAGGTCAGAAAGCAACAGTCAGAACTGTACATGGAACAACAGACTGGTTCCAAATAGAAAAGGTGCACGTCAAGCCTGTATATTGTCACCTTGTTTATTTAACTTATATGCAGAGTACATCATGAGGAATGCTGGGCTGGAAGAAGGACAAGCTGAAATCAAGTTTGCTGGGAGAAATATCAATAACCTCAGATGTGCAGATGACACCACCCTTATGGCAGAAAGTGAAGAGGAACTAAAAAGCCTCTTGATGAAAGTGAAAGAGGAGAGTGCAAAGGTTGGCTGGAAGCTCAACATTCAGAAAACAAAGATCATTACAACTGGTCCCATCACTTCATGGGAAACAGATGGAAAAACAGTGGAAACAGTGTCAGACTTTATTGTTTCGGGATCCAAAATCACTGCAGGTGCTGATTGCAGCCATGAAATTAAAAGATGCTTACTCCTTGGAAAGAAAGTTATGACCAACCTAGATAGCATATTAAAAAGCAGAGACATTACTTTGCCAACCAAGGTCCGTCTAGTCAAGGCTATGGTTTTTCCCGTGGTCATGTATGGATGTGAGAGTTGGACTGTGAAGAAAGCTGATCTCCGAAGAATTGATGCTTTTGAACTGTGGTGCTGGAGAAGACTCTTGAGAGTCCCTTGGACTGCAAGGAGATCCAACCAGTCCATTCTAAAGGAGATCAGTCCTGGGTTTTCATTGGAAAGACTGATGCTAAAGCTGAAACTGCAATACTTTGGCCACCTCATGCGACGAGTTGACTCACTGGAAGACTCTGATTCTGGGAAAGGTTGGGGGCGGGAGGAGAAGGGGACGACAGAGAATGAGATAGCTGGATGGCATCACCGACTCTATGTACATGAGTTTGTGTGATCTCCGGGAATTCGTGATGGACAGGGAGGCCTGGTGTGCTGTGATTCACGGGGTCGCAGAGAGTCGGACACGACTGAGTGACTGAACTGAACTGATGCGTCTCAAAAATTACACCGATGTACCCAGACCTAATCGAGAGGAACACCGAGGTTCCTGCCACAACTGACAAAGTGTCTCGTTTTCCGGTGCTCTTTTCAAGATGACAGTCGATTCCCTTGCTGGTCTGAAATGGAATCTGTACGATCCGTTTGCACAGTATGAGGAAGCTAGTACCACACTGAATATTGGGAGGGTTCCCAGGGTTTCAAAACACAGTTGGAAAAGGTACCAATGTCCCACCTCAATCGCGATATTGTCTGATTTCACTGCACAGATTCAAATGTATCTTCGAGTATCAACTCACAAGATAAGTGGAGACCTGACTCCCCAAGCATTCTCGATATTATCTCCAGGTACAAATACAACTTGATTGTGGCTTAACACCCCTTTTACAACTAGAGACGAAAGCAGAGTTCCATGTCTGAACACAAGATATGAGACCTGACCCCCCATTTGAATATTGAGAGCAACACCGAGATCCTTGTTGAAACTGGAGAGTAACAAACTTTAGACTGACTCAACGCTAGATGCAGCCCTATTCCTTTGCTGTGACTCGAGAGGTAACCCGAGGTTCCCCTTCCAACATGATCGGAGACCTGACTTGCCTGGGGTAACACCAGAGAGTTCCTTAGGTCCCCGTTGCAACTTGAGAATAACTTCAAGCTTCCCACCGCAACTCGAGAAAAACTACAAGATTCTATCCTCAATGTAAGATGAGGAACATTTCCGCTACAGAGTCTCAAGAGAAATCCCATAATCCTGCTTGAAACTCGAAAGGGGACTTGACAACCTTTATGCGACCCAAAAACTTCCCTGACATAGCCGTCCACACAGAAGAGGAGCACACAATATACGTACACAACACTAGATGCAGCCCTATTCCTTTATGGAACCTCGAGAGGAATCACGCGGTACCACGTCCAACACAAAAGGGGACGTGAATTCCGTGAAGCAACTTGAGCGAGTTCTTGAGGTCCCCATCGCAACTTGAGAAGCACCCCAATCTTCCTGTAGGAACTCGAGAAAAACCACAGGATTCTGCCCTCAACGCGAGATGAGGAACATTTCCGTTGCATATTCTCAAGAGAAATCCCACATTCCCGCTTGAAACTCGACAGGTTACTGAACCTCCTTTATGGGACTCAAAAATTACACCGACATACCAAGCCCAGGTCGAGAGGAACACTGAGTTTCCAGCCACAACTGACAAAATGCCTCGTTTTCAAGTGCTCTTTTCAAGTTGGCAGTCGACTGCCCTGATTTCCCTGGAATGGAATCTGGATGATCTGGTCACACTGTATGAGGAAGCCAGTACCACCTTGAAAGTTGGGAGGATACCCGGGGTTTCAAAACACAAATGGAAAAGGTAGGGTTGACCCAACCCACTCGAGATATTGTCTGATTCCACTGCACAGATTCAAATGTATCTTCGAATTTCAAATCACAAGATGAGTGGAGATCTGACTCCCCGAGCATACTCGATACAATCTCCAGGTACAAATTCAACTCGACTGTGGCCTAACACCCCTTTTACAACTCGAGAAGAAAGCGGAGTTCCATGTTTGAACATGAGACAAGGCCTGACTCCCCAGGTGTATTTTGAGGGCAACACTTAGATCCATGTCGCCATTGGAGAAGAACACACAGTTGACCGACTCAACGCTAGATGCAGCCCGATTCCTCTGCTGCACCTCGAGAGGAATCCTGAGGTTCCCCTTCCAACACGATAGGAAACCTGACTTCCCTGGGGTAACATGAGCGAGTTCCTGTGGTCCCCGTCGCAACTCGAGAGGGAAGCCAAGCTTCCCGCCGTAACTTGAGAAAAATCACAAGATTATGCCCTCAAAGAGAGATGAGGAAAATTTCCGTTCCAGATTCTCAAGGGAAATCCGACATTTCCACTTAAAACTCGACAGGTTATTTAACATCCTTTAGGCGACTCAAAAATTACACCGACATACCCAGTCCCAATCGAGAGGAACACCGAGGTTCCTGCCACAACTAACAAAGTGCCCCGTTTTCCAGTCCTATATTCCAGATGACAGTCTAATCCCCTGCTTTGTCTGAAATGGAATCCGGACGTTGTATTGCAAGGTAGGAGAAGGCGGGTACCATCTTGATTCCTGGGAGCGTCCCCCGAGTTTCAAAACACAATTGGAAAAGGTACGGATGTCCCCACCCACTCGAGATATTGTCTGATTCCACTGCAAAGATTCCAGTGTATCCTCAAGTATGAACTCACAAGACCAGTGGAGGCCTGACTCCCCGAGCATACTCGATACATTCTCCAGGTACAAATTCAACTCTAAGGTGGCCTAACACCCCTTTAACAACTCGAGAAGAAAGCAGAGTTCCATGTTTGCACACGAGACAAGGCTGACTCCCCAGGTGAATTTTGAGAACAACCCCGAGATCCCTGTCACCACTGGAGAAGAACACACAGTTGACCGTCTGAACGATAGATGCGGCCCTATTCCTATGCTGCGCCTCGAGAGGAATCCCGAGGCTCCCCTTCCAACACGATAAGAGACCTGACTTCCCTGGTGCAACACTAGCTAGTACCTGAGGTCCCTGTCAGAACTCGAAAAGAGCCCCAAGCTTCCCCTCGCAACTCGAGAAACACTAAAAATTATCCCCTCAATGAGAGATGAGGAACTTTTCCGCTGCAAGGTCTCAAGAGAAATCCCACATTTCCGCTTGCAACTCGAACGGGTACTTGACACCCTTTATGAGACCCAAAAACTTTCCCGACATAGCCGTCTACATTGAAGAGCAGCACACAATTTATGTACACAACACTAGATGCGGTCCTACTCCTCTACCGCGCCTCATGAGGAATCCCGAGGTTCCCCTTCCAAAACGAAAGGAGACCTAACTTTCCTGGGAGAACACGAGCGATTTCCTGAGGTCCCCGTCGCAACTCGAGAGGAACCCCAAGCTTTCCGCCGCAACTCGAGAAAAACGACAAGATTCTGCCTTCACAGAGAGATGAGGATCATTTCCATTGCAGATTGTCAAGAGAAATCCCACATTCCCGCTTGAAACTCGACAGGTTACTAAACATCCTTTATCCCACTAATAAATTACACCGACACACCCCGCCCCAATAGAGAGGAAAACCGAGTTTCCTGCCACAACTCACAAAGTGCCCCGTTTTAAAATCCTCTTTCCCAGATGAGAGTCGATTCCTCTGCTTTCTCTGGAATGGAATCCAGAAGTTCCATCGCACAGTACGAGGAGGCCGGTACTACCTTGAAACTCGGTAGCATCCCCAGGTTTTCAAAACACAAATGGAACAAGTACGGATGTCCCCACCCACTCGAGATATTGTCTGATTCCACTGCACATATTCCAATGTATTCTCGAGTATCAACTCACAAGACGAGCGAAGATCTGACTTCCCGAGCATACTCGATAAAATCTCCATGTACAAATTCAAATCTAATATGGCCTAACACCTCTTTTACAACTTGAGGAGAAAGCCGAGTTCCATGTCTGAACACGAGACGAGGCCTGAGTCCCCTGGAGAATACTGAGAGCAACCCCGAGATCCCTGTCCCCACTGGAGAAGAACACATATTTGACCTACTCAACGCTAGAGGCGGCCCTATTCCTCTGCTGCGTCTCGAGAGGAATCCCAAGGTTACCCTTCCAACACGAAAGGAGACCTAACTTTCATGGGACAACACGAGCGAGTTCCTGAAGTCTCTGTTGCAACTCGAGAGGAACCCCAATCTTTCCGTGGTAACTCGATAAAAACGACAAGGTTCGCCCCTCAATGCGAGATGAAGACATTTTCTGCTACAGAATCTCAAGAGAAATCCCACATTCCTGCTTGAAACTCGAACGGGTACTTGACACCCTTTATGCGACTCAAAAAGTCGCATAACATTGCCTTTCCCACTGGAAAGGAGCACACAATTTACGGACTCAACTCGAGATGAGGCCCTATTCCCATCTAAAGGCTCGAGAGTAATCCCGAAGTTCCCCTTCCAACACAAAGGGGACCTGAATTCCCTGAAGCAACACGAACGAGTTCCTGAGTTCCCTGTCGCAACTCGAGAGGGACCCAAAGCTTCCCGCCGCAACTCGAGAAAAACCACAAGATTCTGCCCTCAAGGAGAGATGAGGAACATTTCCATTGCAGATTCTCAAGAGAAATCCCACATTCCTGCTTGAAACTCGACAGGTTACTTAACATCCTTTATGTGACTCAAAAATTACACCGACATACCCAGCCCCAATCGAGAGGATCTCTGAGTTTAATGCCACAGCTGACAAAGTTCCCCAATTTAAAGTTCTCTTTTCCAGATGAGAGTCAATTCCTCTGCTTTCTCTGGAATGGAATCCGTACATTCCGGTCACACAGGACGAAGAGGCGGGTACCACCTTGAAACTCAGGAGGATCCCCAGTTTTCAAAACACAAATGCAAAAGGTACAGATGTCCTCACCCACTCGAGATACTGTCTGATTCCACCACGCAGATTCAAATGTATCCTCTAATATCAACTCAGAGGATGAGTGAAGTCCTGACTCCCTGAACATACTAGATAAAATGTCCAGGTACATATTAAAATCTAGTGTGGCCTAACACCCCTTTAACAACTCGAGAAGAAAGCAAAGTTCCATGTCTGAACACAAGACGAGGGCTGACTCCCCTGGAGAAATTTGAGAGCAATCCCGAGATCCCTGTCGCCACTGGAGAAGAACACACAATTGACTGACTCAATGCTAGATGCGGACCTTACCTCTGCTGTGCCTCGAGAGGAATCCTGAGGTTCCCCTTCAAACACGACAGGAGACCTGACTTCCCTGGGGCAACAGGAGCGAGTTCCTGAGGACCCGTCGCAACTCGAGAAGAACCCAAACTTCCCGCCGCAACTTGAGAAAAACCCCAAGAACATGCTCTCAGTCCGCGATGAGAAAATTTTCTGTTGCAGAGTCCCAAGATAAATACCACATTCCCGCTTGAAGCTCAAATAGGTATTTGACACCTTTTTTGTGACCCAAAAACTTCCCCAAAATAACCATCCACATTGAGGAGGAGCACACAATGTACATACAGAACACTAGATGCGGCCTTATTCCACTACTGCGGCTCGAGAGAAATCCCGAGGATCCCCTTCCAACAGGAAAGGAGACCAAACTTCCCTGGGATAACGCGAGCGAGTTCTTGAGGTCCCCATCGCAACTCTCCACGGCATCTTGAGATAAATGACAAGATTCTCCCATCAATGCGAGATGAGGAGCTTTTCTGCTGCAGAATCTCAAGAGAAATCCCAAATTCTGGCTTGAAACTCGAACGGGTACTTGACACCATTTATGCGACTCAAAAGTTCCCCATCATAGCCTTCCCCACTGGAGAGAAGCACAGAATTTACGGACTCAGCACGAGATGAGGACCTATTCCCATTTAGCGACTTGAGAGCAATCCCGAAGTTCCCCTTTCAACACAAAAGGGGACCTGACATCCCTAAAACAACATGAGCGAGTTCCTGAGGTCCCCATCGCAACTTGAGAGGGACAACAAGCTTCCCGCCACAACTTGAGAAAAACCACAAGATTCTGACCTCAGGGCTAAATGAGGAACATTTCCGTTTCAGATTCTCAAGAGAAATCCCACAATCCTGCTTGGAACTCGACAGGTTATCCTTTATGCGACTCAATAATTACATAGTGATACCCAGCCCCAGTCAGGAGGAACACTGAATTTCCTGCCACATCTGACAAAGTGCCCCGTTTTACAGTCCTCTTTTCCAGATGAGGGTCGATTCCTCTGCTTTCTCTGGAATGGAATCCGGACGTTCCGTCGCACAGGATGAGGAGGCAGGTACCACCTTGAAACTCGGGAGGATCCCTGGTTTTTCAAAAAACAAATGGAAAAGGTATGGATGTCCCCACCCACTCAAGATATTGTCTGATTCCACTGCACAGATTCAAATGTATCTTCGAGTATCAACTCACAAAATGAGTGGAGACCTGACTACCCGAGCATACTCAATACAATCTCCAGGTACAAATTCAACACTAATGTGGCCTAACACCCCTTTTACAACTCGAGAATAAAGCGGAGTTCCATGTCTGAACACAAGACGAGGCCTGACTTCCCTGGAGAATTTTGAGAGCAACCCCGAGATCGCTGTTGCCACTGGAGTAGAACAAACAGTTGACTGACTGAACGCTAGATGGGGCCCTATGCCTCTGCTGCACCTCCAGAGGAATCCCGAGGTACCCCTTCCAACATTATAGGAGACATGACTTCCCTGCGGCAACACGAACGAGTTCCTGACCTCCACTTCGCAACTCAAGAAGAACCCCAATCTTCCTGCCTCAACTCGAGAAAAACCCCCAAAACATGCCCTCAATCCGAGATGGGAAAATTTTCCGCCTCAGAGTCTCAAGAGAAATCCCACATTCCCGCTTGAAACTCGAACGGGTATTTGACACCCTTTATGAGACCCAAAATCTTCCCTGACATAGACATCCACATTGAATTGGAGCGCACAATTGACGTACACAACACTAGATGCGGCCCTATTCCTCTACCGCGCCTCGACAAGAATCCCGAGGTTCCCCTTCCACACAAAAGGAGACATAACTTCCCTAGGACAATGCGAGCGAGTTCCTGAGTTCCCCGTCACAACTCGAGAGGAACCCCAAGCTTTCAGCCGCAACTCGAGAAAAACCACAAGGTTCCCCCATCAATGCGAGATGAGGAAATATTCTGCTGCAGATTCTCAAGAGAAATCCCACATTTCTGCTTGAAACTCAACACGTTACTTAACATCTTTTATTCGACTCAAAAATTACACTGCCATACCCAGCCCCAATTGAGAGGAACATCGAGCTTCTTGCCACAACTGAAAAAGTGCCCCATTTTCCAGTCCTCTTTTCCAGATGAGAGTCGATTCTTCTGCTTTCTCTGGAATGGAATCCGGACGTTCCGGTCGCACAATACAAGGTGCCGGTACCACCTTGAAACTCGGGAGGATCCCGGATTTTTGAAAAAATAATGGAAAAGGTACGGATATCTCCACCCACTTGAGATATTGTCTGATTCCACTGCACAGATTCAAATGTATCCTCAAGTATCCAATCACAGGACGATTGGAGACCTGACTCCACTAGCATACTCGATTCAATCTCAAGGTACAAATTCAAGTCGACTGTGGCCTAACACCCCTTTTACAACTCGAGAAGAAAGTGGAGTTCCATGTCTGAACACGAGACGAGGCCTGACTCCCCAGGTGTATTTTGAGAGCAACCCTGAGATCCCTGTCGTCACTGTCATGGAACACACAGTTGACCGACTCAACGCTAGATGCGGCCCTATTCCTCTGCTGCGTCTCGAGAGGAATCCTGAGGTTCCCCTTCCAATAGGATAGGAGACCTTCCTTCCCTGGAACAACAAAAGAGAGTTCCTGAGGTCCCCATTGCAACTCAAGAAGAACCCCAAGCTTCCCACAGCAACTCATGGAAAACCACAAGTTTCTGCCCTCAAGGCGAGATGAGGAACTTTTTCGCTGCAGAGTGAAGAGAAATAATACATTCCCCCTTGAAACTCGAACGGGTACTTTACACCCTTTATACGACCCAAAAACTTCCCAGACATATCCGTCCACATTGAAGAGGAGTACACAATTTACGTTTTGAAACCCGGGGACCCTCCCAGGAATCAAGGTGGTACCTCCCTCCTCGTAGCTTTCGATGGAACGTCCGGATTCCATTTCAGACAAAGCAGGGGAATAGACTGTCATCTGGAATATAGGACTGGAAAACGGGGCACTTTGTCAGTTGTGTCAGGAAAGTTGGGGTTCCTCTCGATTGGGGATGGGTACGTCAGTGTAATTTTTGAGGTGCATAAAGGATGTTAAGTAATCTGTCGAGTTTCAAGCGGGAATGTGGGATTTCTCTTGAGAATCTGCAACGGAAATATTCCTCATCCGAGTTGCGGTGGGAAGTTTGGGGTCCCTCTCGAGTTGTGACAGGAACCTCTGGAACTCGCTCGTGTTGCTTCAGGGAAGTCAGGTCTCCTTTCGTGTTGGAAGGGGAACTTCGGGGATTACTCTCGAGTCCTTCAATGGGAATAGGGCCTCATCTAGTGTTGAGTCCGTAAATTGTGTGTTCCTCTCCAGTGGGGACAGCTATGTCAGGGAACTTTTTGTGTCATGTAAAGGGTGTCAAGTACCCATTCGAGTTTCAAGTGGGAATGTGGGATTTCTCTTGAGACTCTGAAGCAGAAAATTTCCTCATCTCGCATAGATGGGGGAATCTTGTGGTTTTTCACGAGTTGTGGTGGGAAGCTTGGGGTACATCTCGAGCTTCGACGGGGACCTCAGGAAGTCGCTCGTGTTGCCTAGGGAAGTCAGGTCTCTTATCGTGTTGGCAGGGGAATCAAGATATTCTTCTCGAGGCACACCAGAGTAGTAGGGATGCATATAACTTTGAGTTGTTCAAATGTGTGTTCCTCTCCAGGGGCGACAGGAATCTCGGGGTTGCTCTCAAAACTCACCTGGGGAGTCAGGTCTTGTCTCTTGTTCTGACATGGAACTCCGCTTTTTTTCTCGACTTGTAAATGGTGTGTTAGTCCACAGTCGAGTTTAATTTGTACCTGGAGATTGTACTGAGAATGCTCGGGGAGTCAGGTTTCCACTCGTCTTGTCAGTTGTTCCTCGAGGATACATTTGAATCTGTGCAGTGAAATCAGACAAAGTCTCGAGTGGGAGGGGATATTGGTACATTTTCCAATTGTGTTTTGATACCCCTGGGATCCTCCCGAATTTCAAAACCGGCCTCCTCGCTTGTGTTGATTCACGTAAGTGGGGTCTCCTTTCGTTTTGGAAGGGGATCTTCAGGATTACTCTCGAGCCGTTAAATGGGAACAGGGCCTCATCTCGTGTTGAGTTCGTAAATTGTGTGCTCCTCTCCATTGGGGACGGCTATGTCAGGGGACTTTTAGAGTCACATAAATGGTGTCAAGTAGCCGTTCGAGTTTCAAGCGAGAATGTGGGATTTCTCTTGAGAGTCTGCAGCAGAAAATTTCCTCATCTTGCATTGATAAGGGAATCTTGTGGTTTTTCTCAAGTTGCAGCTGGAAGGTAGGTGTTCCTCTCTAGTTGCGACGGGGAACCCATGAACTCGCTCCTGTTGTCCAAGGGAAGTCAGGTTCCATTCGTGTTGGAAGGAGAACCTCGGGATTCCTCTGAGGTGCGCCTGAGGAATAGGGCCGCATCTAGCATTGTGTACATAAAATGTGTTCTCCTCTTCAGTGGGGACGCTATGTCGGGGAAGATTTTGAGTCGCATATAGGGTGTCAAGGACACGTTCGAGTTTCAGGTGGGAATGTGGGATTTCTCATGAAACTCTGCAGCAGAAAATTTCCTTGTCTCGCATTGAGTGTAGAATCATGTCGTGTTTCTTGAGTTGTGGCAGGAAGATTGGGTTTCTTCTCGAGTTGCAACGGGGAACTCAGGAACTCGCTCCTGTTGCCCCAGGGAATTGAGGTCTCCTATCGTGTTGTTCTAAAGGAGATCAATCCTGGGTGTTCATTGGAAGGACTGATGCTGAAGCTGAAACTGCAATACTTTGGCCACCTCATGGGACAAATTGACTCACTGGAAAAGACTCTGATGCTGGGAAAGGTTGGTGGTGGGAGGAGAAGGGGATGACAGAGAATGAGATGGTTGGATGGCATCACCGACTCTGTGGACATGAGTTTGAGTGAACTCCGGGAGTTGGTGATAGACAGGGAGGCCTGGTGGGCTGTGATTCATGGGGTCGCAGAAAGTTGGATACGACTGAGTGAATGAACTGAACTGAACTGAATCGTATTGGAAGGGGAACCTTGGGATTCCTCTCAAGGCACAGCAGAGGAATAGGGCAGCATCTAGTGTTGTGTCGGTCAACAGTCTGTTCCTCTTCAATGGCGACAGGGTTCTCAGGGTTGCTTTCAAAATTCACTTGCGGAGTCTGGCCTCGTTTCATTTTCAGACATGGAACTCCGCTTTCTTCTCGAGTTTTAAAAGGGGTGTTAGGCCACAGTCGACTTGAATTTGTATCTGGAGATTTTATTCAGAATGCTAGGGGAGTCATGTCTCCACTCGTCTTGTGAGTTGATACTCGATGATACATTTCAATACGTGCAGTGGAATCACACAATATCTCGAGTGGGTGGTGCCATTGGTACCTTTTCCAATTGTGTTTTGAAACCTCGTGAATCATCCCGAGTTTCAAAGTGGTACCAGCCTCCTTGTACTGTGCAACAGGAATGTACGGATTCCATTCCAGACAAGATCAGGGAATCAACAGTCCAATGAAAAAGAGGAATGGAAAATGGAGTACTTTGACAGTTGTGGCAGGAACCTCGGTGTTCCTCTCAGTAGGACTGGGTATGTCGGTATAATTTTTGAGCCGCTGAAGGATGTTAAGTAACCTATCGAGTTTCAAAACCAGAATGTGGGATTTCACCTGAGACTGCAGAGGAAAATTTCCTCATCTCGCATTGAGGGGAGATTCCTGTGGTTTTTCTTGAGTTGCGGCGGGAGCCTGGGGTTCTTCTCTAGTTGCGACAGGGACCTTAGGAACTAGCTCGTGTTGCCCCCAAAAAATTCAGGCCTCCCTTCGTGGTGTTAGTTGATCCAAGTATTCTCTTTGAATTGGTAGTGTGGAATCAGTCCTTATGTCGAGCGGATGGGGAAATCGGTGTCTTTTTGAATTTGGCACGACTACCCGGGGTCCTCTCGAGTTTCAATGGGAGATCGGCCTCCTCTTCATATTCGACGGGAACATCGGTATTAATTTCCAGATGACACAGGGGAATCGATCCTCACCTGGAAAAGACAAGTGGAAAACGGGTCTCTTCCTGAGCTGTGTCAGGAACATCGCTGCTCCTCTTGAGTCTGGCCGGGTATCTCGGGGAACTTCTTGAGTTGCATATAGGGTGCTGAGTATCCTTTCGAGTTTGACGAGGAAATGTGGGATTTCTCTTAAGATGTTGCAGTGGAAAGAGGCGTCAAGTCGTGTAGATTGGAGAATTTCATGTTTTTTCTTGTGTTGTGGCATGAAGCTTGGAGGTCTTCTCGAGTTATGATGGAAACAACTGGGACTCGCTAGTTTTGTCTCTGGAAAGTCAGGTCTCCTTTCGTGTTGAAAGTGGAACCTCAGGATTCCTTTCGAGTCGCTGCAGGGCATAAGGGCCACATTTAGAATTGAGTGGGTAATCTCAGTGTTCCTCTCCAGTGGCCACAGGGATCTTGGGGTTGCTATGAATGTTCCAATCGGAGTCAAGCCTAGTTTTTGTTGAGGAGGGAACTCTTCTTTCCCCCTGAGTTGTAAAAGGATTGTCAGGTCTGCAATCTGTTTGAGCGGGAAATTTGGGCTTTTTCGAGAGGCTCAGTGGGGTATTCATGCCTCCGATCATGTTGGAGGTGAAACTCCGTGTTCCACTGATGCTGCTGCAAACACAACACGACTCATCTTTAGTTGAGTGTGAACTCAGAGTCTTTTGACCTTGCTATACCATCTATGGGGTTGCCCTAGAGTGTCAAAAGATGTGACAGGACTCTTCAAGTGTTGCAAAGGGAAGGTGGGATTCCTCGTCAGTTGACAGTTGAATGGCCCATTATCTTCAGCTGAGGTGTGATCATGGGCCTTCTCTTCAACTGTGGCAGGGAAATTCGGTTTTCTTCTCTCATTGGGATGGGTATCTCTGGGCAACCATTAAGTTGCATCAAGGAATTCAAGCCTCATGTCGAATTTGGAGAAGGATCTCGGGACTTCTCTCTATGTGCTGAAGGATATAAGAGGGCCTCATCTTGCTTTGAAAGGGGAATCTCGAGGTTTTTCTCAATTTGCTGTGGGAAGTGTGATGATCCTCTCGAGTAACGAGAGGAATATCAGGGAGCCTCCCGTGTTGTCTCTGGGAAGTCAGAATGCCTTTACATTTTTTGGGGAGCCTGGGGATTCCTTTGGAGTCGCTGCAGAGAAATAGGTCTGCATCTAGGTTCGAGTCCCTTTAACTCAGATTTCCTCTCCAGTACCAACAGAGTTCTCGGGGTTGCTCTCACAATTCACCTGGGGAATCAGGCCTCGTCTCGTGTTCAGACATGGAACTCTGCTTTCATCTCGAGTTGTAAAAGGGGTGTAAAGCCACAGTAGAGTTGAATATGTACCTGAAGAATATATTGACAATGCTCAGGGAGTCAAGTGTCCACTCATCTTGTGAGTTGACACTCGAGGATACATTTGAATCTGTGCAGTGGAATCAGACAATATCTTGACTGGGTGGGGACATCGCTACCTTTTCAAATTCTGTGTTGAAACCCCGGGGATCCTCCCGAGTTTCACGGTCGTATCGTCCTCCTCTTACTGTGCGATGGGTACGTCTGGATTCCATTCGAGACAAAGCAGGGGAATCGACTGTCATCTGGAAAAGAGGATTGGAAAAAGGGGCACTTTGTCAGTTGTGGCAGGAAACTCGGTATTCTTCTCGCTTTGGACTGGGTATGTCGGTGTAATTTTTGAGTTGCACAAAGGATGTTAAGCAACTTGTCGAGTTTCAAGTGGGAATGTGCGATTTCTCTTGAGACTCTGCAACGGAAATATTCCTCATCTCGCCTTGAGGTTAGAATCTTGTGGTTTTTCTTTCGTTTTGGCAGGAAGCTTCGGCTCCCTCTCAATTTGTGACGGGGACGTCAGGAACTAGCTCGTGTTGCTCAGGGAAGTCAGGTCTCCATTCATGTTGTAAGGGGAACTTCGGGATTACTCTCGAGGTGTGGAATTGAAACAAGGGCTCATCTAGATTTGAGTCCATAAATTGTGTGCTCCTCTTCAGTGGGGTCGGCTCTGTCAGGGAACTTTTTGAATCACATAAAGGGTGTCAAGTACCCGTTCGAGTTTCAAGTGGGAATGTGAGATTTCTCTTGAGACTCTGCAGCAGAAAATTTCCTCATCTCTCATTAATGGCAGAATCTGGTATTTTTTCTTGAGTTCCGGCATTATGCTTGGGGTTATTCTCGAGTTGCGATGGGGACCTCAGGAACTCGCTCATGTTGTCCCAGGGAAATCAGATCTCCTTTCGGGTTGGAAGGGGAACCTCGGGATTTCTGTCGAGGCACTGCAGAGTAATAGGGCTGCATTAAGCATTGAATCTGTCAACTGTGTTTTCCTCTCCAGTGGCGACAGGGATCTCTGGGTTGCTATGAAGGTTCTTTCTACTGGGGAGTCAGGCTTCGTCTCGATTTGAGACATGGAATTCTGCTTTCCCTTTGAGTTGTAAAAAGGGAATCTGTCCTAGTGTCCTTATCAGGCGGTACATTAGGGCTTTTTCTATCGGAACAGCATGGGTGTCAGGTTTCCCATCATGTTATGAGGGGATAGTCAGTGTTCCATTTGAGCTTTGCTAGATCATCAGGATCTACCTCAATTGGATGGGGAACTCATAGTCCTTTATCTTTGCAGCAGGATCCGCGTGAGTGCACTCGAGTTTCAATAAGAGACAGAGGTCTCCTTTTGTGGTGTTAGAAGAAGAAAGGATTCCTCTAGAGTTGAAGAAGGGTTTGAATGCACATATCGTGAGGAGGTGGGGAATACGGAGCTCTTCTAGAGCTTTGGACGGAAACTTGGGGTTTCTCTGGATTGAAGATGGGTATTCTGTGAGCCCCTTGAATTGTAAATAGGGATTCAAGCCTCCTATGGTATCTTGAGAGAGAACTCGGCATTGCTGCCCAGGCGCTGAGGAAAAAAAAGGCCTCATGTGGCATGGCCTGGGGTTTCTCGTGGTTTTTGGCGAGATGCGGAGGGAAGTTTGGCTTTCCTTTCAAGTTATGATGGGGAACTCAGGGAGACACTCGTGTTGACTCAGGGAAATCAAGTTGTGAGGGAAAGGTTGTGATTGCTCTCGAGTCAATGCAGAGGAATCGGGCTTCAATTCGCATTGAAAGGGGTAATGCCAAAGTGTTTTTCGAGTTGGGACAGGAATCTTTCGGATCCCTTGAGTTGCAAAAGGGGCCTCACAGAGCCTCTCAAGTTGTCTCTGGGATGTCCGGAAACGTTTTGAGTTGTGAGGAGCTTTTGGAATGCCTTTCGAGTCAGTGCAGCGGAATAGGGTCTGATGTGGTGTTGAGGCGCTAACCTCAGGGTGCCTCTCCAGTTCTGACGTGGATCTCAGTGTTCCTATGAAGTTTCAACAGGGGAGTCATGCCACGTCTCTTGTTGAGGCATGGACTCCACTATCTTTTCGAGTTGTCAAAGTTGTGGGAGGCCTCCGGTCTAGTTGAATTTCTGTCCTTGGACGTTTTCTCCATGATATACCTGGGAAGTCAGGCCTCCCTTCGTGGTGTTAGTTGATCCCGGGAGTTCTCTTTGAATCGGTACAGTGGAATCAGTCCTTATTCGAGCTGATGGGAAATCGGTGATTTTTGAATAGTGGCACGACTTCCCGGGGTCCTCTTGAGTTTCAAGGAGACATAGGCCTCTTCTTCAGATTCGACGTGAACATCGGGATTAATTTTCAGAAAAAGTATGGGAATCGATCCTCACTTCGAGATGACGAGTGAAAAATGGGTCTCTTCTTGAGCTGTGGCAGGAACCTCGCTGCTCCTCTAGTGGTTGGCCACGTATCTTGGGGAACTTCTTGAGTTGCATATAGGATGCTGAGTGTCCTTTCCAATTTGAAGAGGGAAAGTAGGATTTCTCTTAAGATGCTGCAACGGACAGTGGTATCCTGTACATGGAGTGGAGAATTTCAAGTTTTTTCACGAGATTCTACTTGAAGTTCGGAGGTCTTCTCGATTTACGACGGGAACCACTGGGACTCGCTAATTTTGCCTCAGGGAAGTCAGGTCTCCTTTCGTGTTGAAAGTGGAACCTGGGATTCCTTTCGAGTCACTTCAGGGCATGAGGGACACATTTAGACTTGAGTGGGTAAACGCAGTGTTCCTCCCCAGTGGCCACAGGGATCGTGGGGTTGCTATGAAGGTTCCACTGGGGAGTCAGGCCTAGTCTTTCTTAAGGACGGAACTCTGCTTTATCCGCAAGTTGTAAAAGGATTGTCAGGTCTGCTATCTGTTTTAGTGGGAAATTTGGGCTTTTTTGAGAGGCTCACCTGGGGGCTTCATGCCTCAGATCATGTTGGGATGTGATACTCCGTGTTCCACTGGAGCTACTGCAAACACAACAGGACTCATATCTAGTTGAGTTTGAATTGGTAGTCCTTTGACACCGCTGCAGTACCTTCGTGGTTGCCCTCATGTGTCAATAGTTGTGACAGGACTCGTTATGTGGTGCGAGGGGAAGTTGGGATTCCTCTTCAGTTGAAAGTCGAATGGCCCATTATCTTCAGCTGAGGTGTGATTACAGGCCTTTTCTTAAATTGTGGTGGGGAAATTCGGTTTTCTTCTCTCATCGGGACGGGTATCTCTGGGCGACCCTTAAGTTGCATCAAGGAAATCAAGCCTCCTGTAGAATTTGGAAAAGTAATCCGGGACTTCGGTCCATGAGCTGCAGGAACAAAAGGCCTCATCTTGCTTTAAAAAAGCATCTCTAGGTTTTTCTCGAGTTGCTGCGGGAAGTGTGGTGATCCTCTCGAGTAACGACGGGAATATCAAGGAGCCTCCCGTTTGTGTCTGGGAAGTCAGAACGCCTTTCCATTTGCAAGGGGAACCTCGGGATTCCTTTGGAGTCACTGCAGAGAAATAGGTCTGTATCTAGATTCGAGTCCGTTGAACTCAGGATTCCTCTCCAGGAGCAACAGAGTTCTCGGGATTGTTCTCAAAATTCACCTGGGGTGTCAGGCCTCATCTCATGTTCAGACATGAAATTCCGCCTTCTTCTCGAGTTGTAAAAGGGGTGTTAGGCCACAGTCGAGTTGAATTTGTACCTGGAGATTGTATAGAGGATGCCCGGGGAGTCATGTCTCCCCCCATCTTGTGAGTTGATACTCTAGGATGCATTTGAATCTGTGCAGTGGAATCAGACATCTTGACTGGGTGGGGACATCTGTACCTTTTCCAATTGTGTTTTGAAACCCCGGGGATCCTCCCGAGTTTCAAGGTGGTACCGGCCTCCTCTAACTGTGCGATGGGAACATCGGGATTCCATTCCAGACAAATCATGGGAATCTACTGTCACATGGAAAAGAGGACTGGAAAACGGGGTACTTTTCCTTTGAGGCAGAAAATTCGGTGTTCCTCTCGGTAGGGACTGGTTAGGTCGGTTAAATTTTAGAGTCGCATAAAGGATGTTAAGTAACCTGTCGAGTTTCAAGCGGGAATGTATGATTTCTCTTGAGAATCTGCAACGGAAATGTTCCTCATCTCGCCTTGAGGGCAGAGTCTTGTGGTTTTTCTCGAGTTGCAGCGGGAAGCTTAGGGTCCTCCAAGAGTTGCGACCAGGACCTCTGGAACTGTCTCGTGTTGCTTCAAGAAGTCAGGTCTCTTTTGTGTTGGAAAGGGAACCTGAGGATTCCTCTCGAGGCACTTCAGAGGAAGAGGGCCGCATCTAGCCATGTGTACATAACGGTGTGCTCGTCTCCTGTGGGTATGTCTATGTCAGGGTAATTTTTGAGTCGCAGAAAGGGTGTCAAGTACACGTTTGAGTTTCAAGCGGGTATGTGGGATGTCTCTTGAGACTTTGCAGCAGAAAATTTCCACATCTTGCATTGATGGGGGAATCTTGTGGTTTATCTCAAGATGCGGCGGGAAGCTTGGGGTTCTTCTCGATTTGCGACGGGGACATTAGGAATTCACTAGTGTTGCACCAGGGAAGTCAGGTCTCCTTTTGTGTTGGAAGGGGAACCTCACGCTTCGTCTCAATCCCGGCAGAGGAATGGGGCCGCATCTAACTTTGAGTTGGTTAACTGTGTGTTCCTCTACAGTGACAACAGGGATCCTGGGGATGTTATGAATGTTCGACTGGGGAGTCAAGCTTCGTCTCCACTTGAGACATTGAATTTTCCTTTATATTTGTGTTGCAAAAGGGGAATCAGTCCTTATGTCGTGACCAGGCATTTCATTCCGTCTTTTTCTATCAGCTCAGCATGAATGTCAGGGTTCCCATCATGTTGTGAGGGGACAGTTGGTGTTCCTTTGGAGCTTTGCTAGATCATCAGGACCTACCTCGATTGGACGGGGAACTCAGAATCCTTTGTCCTTGCAGCAGGATCCGCGGGAGTGCCCTCGAGTTTCAATAGGAGACAGAGGCCTCCTCTTGTGGTTGGTGTGGGAGAAAGGCTTTCTCAAGAGTTGAAGCAGGGTTTGAAGCCGCATTTAGTTTGGAGGTAGGGAATAAGGAGCTCTTCTAGAGCTTTGTATGGAAACACGGTGTTTCTCTGGATTGAAGATGGGTATTCTGTGAGCCCCTTGAATTGTAAATAGGGGTTCAAGCCCCTTATGGTATCTTGAGAGAGAACTTGGGATTGCTCTCTAGAATCTGCAGGAAAAAAAGGACCTCATGTGACGTTGTCTGGGGATTCTCGTGGTTTTTTGCTAATTGGGGAGGGAAGTTTGGCTTTCCTTTCGAGTTACACCGGGAAATTCAGGGAGACACTCGTGTTGCCTCAGGAATGTCAAGTTGCGAGGGGAAGGTCTTGGTTACTCTCAAGTCAATGAAGAGGAATCAGTCTTCAATTCACATTGAAAGGGATAATGCCAAAGTGTTTCTCGAGTTGGGGAAGGAATATTTCGGATCCCTCGAGTTGCAAAAAGGGCCTCACGGAGCCTCTCATGTAGTCTCTGGAAAGTCCGGAATCCTTCTGACTTGCGAGGAGCCTTTGGGATGAATTTCCATTCAGTGCAGGGGAATAGGGTCTGATCTGGAGTTGAGTTGCTATCCTCAGGTTGCCTCTACAGTTCTGACATGGATCTCAGTGTTCCTATGAAGTTTCAACAGGGGAGTCATGCCACATCTCTTGTTGAAGCATGGAACTCCGCTATCTTTTAGAGCTGTTAAAGAACTGGGAGGCCTCATGTCGCATTGAATTTCTGTCCTGGGGCTTTTTCTCCATGATGTACCTTGGAAGTCAGACCTCTGTTCTTGTGTTATTTGGTCCTGGGAGTTCTCTTTGAATCGGTACAGTGGAATCAGTCCTTATGTTGAGCGGATGGGGAAATCCGTGTCTTTTTGAATGGTGGCACGACTCCCTGGGGTCCTCTCGAGTTTCAAGGTGATATCGGCCTCCTCTTCAGATTTGACGGGAACATCGGGATTTATTTCCAGACGAAGCAGGGGAATCGATCCTCACCTTGAGATGACAAGTGGAAAACGGGTCTCTTCTTGATCTGTGGCAAGAACCTCGTTACTCCTCTTGAGGTTGGCCACGTATCTCGGGGAACTTCTGAGTTGTATATGTTGTGCCAAGTATCCTTTCGAGTTTGAAGAGGGAATGTGGGATTCCTCTTAAGACGCTGCCGCGGACAGGGGCGTCCTGTACATGGAGTGGAGAAGTTCAACTTTTTTCACGAGTTTCGGCTTGAAGTTCGGATGTCTTCTCGAATTACTACGGGAACCACTGGGACTCGCTAGTTTTGCCTCAGGGAAGTCAGGTCTCCTTTCGTGTTGAAAGTGGAACCTGGGATTCCTATCAAGTCGCTTCAGGGCATGAGGGACACATTTAGACTTCAGTGGGTAAACGCAGTGTTCCTTCCCAGTGGCCACAGGGATCGTGGGGTTGCTATGAAGGGGAGTCAGGCCTAGTCTTTCTTGAGGAGGGAACTCTGCTTTCCCTGCCAGTTGTAAAAGGATTGTCAGGTCTGCTATCTGTTTTAGCGGGAAATTTGGGCTTTTTCAAGAGGATCAGCAGGGGCTTCATGCCTCAGATCATGTTGGGATGTGATACTCCATGTTCCACTGGAGCTGCTGCAAACAAAACACGACTCATATCTAGTTGAGTTTGAATTGGTAGTCCTTTGACACCGCTGCAGTACCTTCGTGGTTGCCCTCATGTGTCAATAGTTGTGACAGGACTCGTTATGTGGTGCGAGGGGAAGTTGGGATTCCTCTTCAGTTGAAAGTCGAATGGCCCATTATCTTCAGCTGAGGTGTGATCACGGGCCTTCTCTTAAATTGTGGTGGGGAAATTCGGTTTTCTTCTCTCATCGGGACGGGTATCTCTGGGCGACCCTTAAGTTGCATCAAGGAAATCAAGCCTCCTGTAGAATTTGGAAAAATAATCCGGGACTTCGGTCCATGTGCTGCAGGAACAAAAGGCCTCATCTTGCTTTGAAAAGGCTTCTAGAGGTTTTTCTCGAGTTGCTGCGGGAAGTGTGGTGATCCTCTCGAGTAACGATGGGAATATCAAGGAGTCTCCCATGTTGTCTCTTGGAAGTCAGAACGCCTTTCCATTTGTAAGGGAAACTCAGGATTCCTTTGGAGCCGCTGCAGAGAAATAGGTCTGTATCTAGATTCGAGTCCGTTGAACTCAGAATTCCTCTCCAATAGCAGCAGAGTTCTCAGGATTGTTCTCAAAATTCACCTGTGGTGTCAGGCCTCGTCTCGTGTTCAGACATGAAACTCCCCTTTCTTCTCGAGTTGTAAAAGGGGTGTTAGGCCACAGTCGAGTTGAATTTGTACCTGGAGATTGTATAGAGGATGCCCGGGGAGTCATGTCTCCCCCCATCTTGTGAGTTGATACTCGAGGATACATTTGAGGCTGTGCAGTGAAATCAGACAATATCTCGACTGGGTGGTGACATCGGTACCTTTTCCAACTGTGTTTTGAAACCCCGGGGATCCTCCAGAGTATCAAGGTGGTACCGACCTCCTCGAACTGTGCGAATGGAACGTCCGGATTCCATTCCAGACAAATCAGGGGAATTTACTGTCACATGGAAAAGAGGACTGGAAAACGGGGCACTTTTTCTTTGTGGCAGGAAATTCAGTGTTCCTCTCGGTAGGGACTGGTTATGTTGGTTAAATTTTAGAGTTGCATATAGGATGTTAAGTAACCTGTCGAGTTTCAAGTGGGAATGTATGTTTTCCTTGAGAATCTGCATGGAACTTTTCCTCATCTTGCCTTGAGGGCAGAGTCTTGTGGTTTTTCTTGAGTTGTGGCGGGAAGCTTCGGGTCCTCCTTGAGTTGCGACCAGGACCTCAGGAACTGGATCGTGTTGCTTCACGTAAGTCAGGGCTTCTTTCTTGTTGGAAGGGAAACTTCAGGATTACTCTCGAAGCATGGAATTATAATAAGGGCTCATCTAGAGTTGAGTCCGTAAATGGTGTGCTCCTCTCCAGCGTGGGCGGGTATGTCAGGGAACTTTTTGAGTCGCATAAAGGGTGTCAAGTACCCGTTCAAGTTTCAAGCGGGAATGTGGGATTTCTCTTGAGACTCTGCAGCAGGAAAGTTACTCATCTCACACTGAGGGGAGAATCTGGTGGTTTTTCTAGAGATGCGGCGGGAAGCTTGGGGTTCTTCTCGAGTTGCAACGGGGATATCAGGAACTCGCTCATGTTGTCCCAGGGAAGTCAGGTCTCCTTTCCTTTTGGAAAGGGAACCTCAGGATTCCACTCGAGGTGCTTCAGAGGAATGGGGCCACATCTAACCGTGTTTACATAACTGTGTGCTCCTCTCAAGTGAGGACGTCTATGTCAGAGAACTTTTTGAGTCCCATAAAGGGTGTCAAGTACCCGTTCAAGTTTCAAGCGGGAATATGGGATTTCTCTTGAGACTCTGCAGAAGAAAATTTCCACATCTCGCATTGATGGGGGAATCTTGTGGTTTTTTCTCGAGATGCGGCAGGAAGCTTGGGGTTCTTCTTGAGTTGCGACGGGGACATTTGGAATTCACTCATGTTGCACCAGGGAAGTCAGGTCTCCTTTCGTGTTGGAAGGGGAACCTCGGGCTTCGTCTCGATCGTGGCAGAGGAATGGGGCCATATCTAGCTTTGAGTTGGTCAACCGTATGTTCCTCTACAGTGGCGACAGGGATCTCGGGGTTGTTATGAATGTTCGACTGGGGAGTCAGGCTTCATCTCGATTTGAGACATGGAATTTTGCTTTACATTCGTGTTGTGAAAGGGGAATCAGTCCTCATGTCATGATCAGGCGTTTCATTCGGGTTTTTTCTATCAGCTCTGCATGGGTGTCAGGGTTCTCATCATGTTGTGAGGTGATAGTTGGTGTTCCATTGGAGCTTAAATAGATCATCAGGACCTACCTTGATTGAAGGGGGAACTCAGAATCCTTTATCCTTGCAGCAGGATCTGCGGGAGTGCACTCGAGTTTCAATAGGAGACAGAGGTCTCCTCTTGTGGTGGGTGAGGAAGAAAGGCTTCCTCAAGAGTTGAAGCAGGGTTTGAAGCCTCACATCGTGTGGAGGAGGGGAATACCGAGCTCTTCTAGAGCTTTGGATGGAAACTCGGTGTTTCTTTGGATTGAAAATGGGTATTCTGGGAGCCCCTTGAATTGTAAATAGGGGTTCAAGCCTCCTATGATATCTTGAGAGAGAACTTGGGATTGCTCTCTAGGAGCTTCAGGAAAAGAGGACATCAAGTGACGTTGTCTGGGGCTTCTCGTGTTTTTTGGCGAATTGCGGAGGGAAGTTTGTCTTTCCTTTCGAGTTACGCCGGGGAATTCAGGGAGACCCTCGTGTTGCCTCAGGAATGTCAAGTTGCGAGGGGAAGGTCTTGACTGCTCTCGAGTCAATGCAGAGGAATCAGGTTTCAATTCGCATTGAAAGGGGTAACGCCAAAGTGTTCCTCGAGTTGGGGCGGGAATCTTTCTGATCACTCGCGTTGCTAAAAGGGCCTCATGGAGCCTCTCATGTAGTCTCTGGGAAGTCCAGAATCCTTCTGCGGTGTGAGGAAACTTTGGGATGCATTTCCAGTCAGTGCAGGGGAATAGGGGCTGATCTTGTGTTGTGTCGCTATCCTCAGGTTGCCTCTCCAGTTCTGACATGGATCTCAGTGTTCCTATGAAGTTTCAACAGGGGAGTCATTCCACGTCTCTTGTTGAGGCATGGAACTCCGCTATCTTTTCGAGTTGTTTAAAGGCTGGGAGGCCTCGTGTCGAGTTGAATTTCTGTCCTGGGGCTTTTTCTCCATGATGCACCTGGGAAGTCAGGCCTCTGTTCTTGTTGTTAGCTGATCCCGGGGGTTCTCTTTGAATCGGTACAGTGGAATCAGTCCTTATGTCGGGCGGATGGGGAAATCCGTGTCTTTTTGAATGGTGGCCTGACTCCCCGGGGTCCTCACGAGTTTCAAGGGGACATCGGCCTCCACTTCAGATTCGATGGGAACATCGGGATTAATTTACAGACGAAGCAGGGGAATCGATTCTCACCTCGAGATGACGAGTGAATAATGGGTTTCTTCTAGAGCTGTGGCAGGAACCTCGCTACTCCTCTCGAGGTTGGCCAAGTATCTCGGGGAACTTCTTGAATTGAACATATTGTGCCGAGTATCCTTTCGAGTTTGAAGAGAGCATGTGGGATTTCTCTTAAGACACTGCAGTGAACAGGGCAGTCCTGTCGGATGGAGTGGAGAATTTCAAGTTTTTTCACGAGTTTCGTCTTGACGTTCGGAGGTCTTCTCGAATTACAACGGGAACCACTGGGTCTCGCTAGTTTTGCCTCAGGGAAGTCAGGTCTCCTTTCATGTTGAAAATGGAACCCAGGATTCCTTTCGAGTCGCTTCAGGGCATCAGGGCCACATTTAGACTTCAGTGGGTAAAGGCAGTGTTCCTCCCCAGTGGCCACAGGGGTCGTGGGGTTGCTATGAAGGTTCCACTGGGGAGTCAAGCTTAGTGTTTCTTGAGGAGAGAACTCTGCTTTCACCGCGAGTTGTTCGAGGATTGTCAGATCTGCTCTCTGTTTTAGTGGGAAATTTGGGCTTTTTCGAGAGGCTCAGCGGGGGCTTCATGCCTCAGATCATGTTGGGAGGTGATACTCCGTGTTCCACTGGAACTGCTGCAAGCACAACACGACTTATCTCTAGTTGTGTTTGAATTGGTAGTCCTTTGACACTGCTGCAATACCTTTGATGTTGCCCTTGAGTGTCAATTGATGTGACAGGACTCGTTATGTGGTGCGAGGGGAAGTTGGGATTCCTCTTCAGTTGAAAGTGGAATGGCCGTTTATCTTCAGCTGAGGTGTGATCACGGGCCTTCCCTTAAATTGTGGCGGGGAAATTCGGTTTTCTTCTCTCATTGAGACGGGTATCTCTGGGCGACCCTTAAGTTGCATCAAGGAAATCAAGTCTCCTATCGAATTTGGAAAAGGAATCTGGGACTTCGGTCCATGTGCTGCAGGAACAAAAGGCCTCATCTTGCTTTGAAAAGGCATCTCGAGGTTTTTTCGAGTTGCTGCGGAAAGTGTGGTGATCCTCTCGAGTAACGATGGGAATATCAGGGAGCCTCCCGTGTTGTCTCTGGGAAGTCAGAACGCCTTTCCATTTGCAAGGGGAACCTCGGGATTCCTTTGGAGTTGCTGCAGAGAAATAGGTCTGCATCTAGATTCGAGTCCGTTGAACTCAGGATTCCTCTCCATTAGCAACAGAGTTGTCGGGGTTGTTCTCAAAATTCACCTGGGGTGTCAGGCCTCATCTCGTGTTCAGAGATGAAACTCCGCTTTCTTCTCGAGTTATGAAAGGGGTGTTAAGCCACAGTCGAGTTGAGTATGTACCTGGAGATTTTATTGAGAATGCTAGGTGAGTCAGGTCTCCACCCGTCTTGTGAGTTGATACTCGAGGGCCTCATCTACACGTGTGTACATAACTGTGCTCCTCTCCAGTGGGGACATCTATGTCAGTACTTTTTGAGTCGCATAAAGTGTGTCAAGTACCCGTTCGAGTTTCAAGCGGGAATGTAGGATTTCTCTTGAGAGTCTGCAACAGAAAAGTTCCACATCTCGCATTGATGGGGGAATCTTGTGGTTTTTATTGAGATGCAGCGGGAAGCTTGGGTTCTTCTCGAGTTGCGACGGGGACATTAGGAACTCGCTCGTGTTGCACCAGGGAAGTCAGGTCTCTTTCATCTTGGAAGGGGAACTTCGGGCTTCCTCTTGATCACAACAGACGATTAGGGCCGCATCTTGCTTTGAGTCTGTCAACTGTGTGTTCCTCTACCGTGGCAACAGGGATCTCGGGGTTGTTATGAATGTTCGACTGGGGAGTCAGGCTTCGTCTCGATTTGAGACATTGAATTCTGCTTTACTTTCGTGTTGTAAAAGGGAATCAGTCCTCATGTCGTGATCAGGAGTTTCATTCGGGCTTTTCCTTTTGGCCCTGGATGGGTTTTAGGTTTCCCATCATGTTATGAGGGGATATTTGGTGTTCCATTGGAGCTTTGCTAGATCAGAAGGACCTACCTCGATTGGAGGGGGAACTCAGAGTCCTTTATCCTTGCAGCAGGATCCACGGGAGTGCACTCAAGTTTCAATAGGAGATAGAGTCCTCCTCTTGTGGTGGGAGAGGAAGAAAGGCTTCCTCTAGTGTTGAAGACCGGTTTGAAGCCTCATGTCGTGTGGAGGTGGCGAATACGGAGCTCTTCCAGAGCTTTGGACGGAAACTCGGTGTTTATCTGAATTGAAGATGAGTATTCTGGGAGCCCCTTGAATTGTAAAAAGGGATTCAAGCCTCCTATGGTATCTTGAGAGAGAACTAGGGATTGCTCCCTAGGAGCTGCAGGAAGAAAAAGGAACTCATGTGACGTTGTCTGGGGCTTCTCGTGGTTTTTGGCGAGTTGCGGAGGGAAGTTTGGCTTTCCTTTCGAGTTACCTTGGGGAATTCAGGGAGACACTCGTGTTGCCTCAGGAAAGTCAAGTTGCGAGGGGAAGGTCTTGATTGCTCTCGGGTCAATGCAGAAGTCTCGGGCTTCAATTTGCATTGAAAGGGGTAATGCCAAATTTTTTTCTCGAGTTGGGGCAGGAATCTTTCGGATCCCTCGAGTTGCAAAAAGGGCCTCATGGAGCCTCTCTTGTGAGGTGTGAGGAGCCTTTGGGATGCATTTTCAGTCAGTGCAGGGAAATAGGGTCTGATCTGGAGTTGAGGCGTTATCCTCAGGTTACCTCTCCAGTTTTGACATGGATCTCAGTGTTCCTATGAAGTTTCAACAGGAGAGTCATGTCACGTCTCTTGTTGAGGCATGGAACTCCGCTTTCTTTTCGAGTTGTTAAACGGCTGGGAGGCCTCGTGTCAAGTTGAATTTCTGTCCTGGTGCTTTTTCCCCATGATGCACCTGGGAAGTCATGCCTCACTTCGTGGTGTTAGTTGATCCCGGGAGTTGTCTTTGAATCGGGGGAGTTGTCTTTGAATCGGGACCGTAGAATCAGTCTTTTGTCGAGCAGATGGGGAAATCGGTGTCTTTTTGAATGGTGGCACGACTCCCAGGGGTCCGCTCGAGTTTCAAGGGGATATCGGCCTCCTCTTCAGATTCGACGGGAACATCGGGATTAAATTCCAGACGAATCAGGGGAATTGATCCTCACCTTGAGATGACGAGTGGAAAACGGGTCTCTTCTGAGCTGTGGCAGGAACCTTACTGCTCCTCTCGAGGTTGGCCACATATCTCGGGGAACTTCTTGAGTTGCATATATTGTGCCGAGTATCCTTTCGAGTTTGAAGAGGGAATGTGGGATTCCTCTTAAGACGCTGCCGCGGACAGGGGCGTCCTGTACATGGAGTGGAGAAGTTCAACTTTTTTCACGAGTTTCGGCTTGAAGTTCGGATGTCTTCTCGAATTACTACGGGAACCACTGGGACTTGCTAGTTTTACCTCAGGGAAGTCAGGTCTCCTTTCGTGTTGAAAGTGGAACCTGGGATTCCTTTTGAGTCGCTTCAGGGCATGAGGGCCACATTCGGACCCGAGGGGATAAATGCAGTGTTCCTACCCACTGGCCACTGGGATCATGGGGTTGCTAGGAAGGTTCCACTGGGGAGTCAGGCCTTGTTATTCTTGAGGAGGGAACTCTGCTTTCCCCGTGAGTTATAAAAGGATTGTCAGGTCTGCTATCTGTTTTAGCAGAAATTTGGGCTTTTTCGAGAGGCTCAGTGGGGGCTTTAAGCCTCAGATAATGTTGGGAGGTGATACTCCGTGTTCCACTGGAGCTGCTGCAAACACAGCATGACGCATCTCTAGTTGAGTGTGAACTTAGAGTCTGTTGACCTTGCTGCAGTACCTTCGGGGTTGCTCTCGAGTGTCAATAGATGTGACAGGACTCGTTATGTGGTGTGAGGGGAAGTTGGGATTCCTCTTCAGTTGAAAGTGGAATGGCCCATTATCTTCAGCAGAGGTGTGATCTCGGGCCTTCTCTTAAATTGTGGCGGGGAAATTCGGTTTTCTTCTCTCATTGAGACGGGTATCTCTGGGCGACCCTTAAGTTGCATCAAGGAAGTCAAGCCTCCTATCGAATTTGGAAAAGGAATCTAGGACTTCTGTCCATGTGCTGCAGGAACAAAAGGCCTCATCTTGCTTTGAAAAGGCATCTCGAGGTTTTTTCGAGTTGCTGCGGGAAGTGTGGTGATCCTCTCGAGTAACGACGGGAATATCAGGGAGCCTCCCGTTTGTCTCTGGGAAGTCAGAACGCTTTTCTGTTTGCAAGGGGAACCTTGGGATTCCTTTGGAGTCACTGCAGAGAAATAGGTCTGCATCTAGATTCGATTCCGTTGAACTCAAGATTCCTCTCCATTAGCAACAGAGTTGTCAGGGTTGTTCTCAAAATTCACCTGGGGAGTCAGGCCTCATCTCATTTTCAGACATGAAACTCCGCTTTCTTCTCGAGTTGTAAAAGGGGTGTTAGGCCACAGTCGAGTTGAATTTGTACCTGGAGAGTTTATTGAGAATGCTAAGGGAGTTACATCTCCACCCATCTTGTGAGTTGATACTCAAAGATACATTTGAATCTGTGCAGTGGAATCATACAATATCTCGACTGGGTGGTGACATCGGTACCTTTTCCAACTGTGTTTTGAAACCCCGGGGATCCTCCCGAGTTTCAAGGTGGTAACAGCCTCCTCGAACTGTGCCATGGGAACGTCCGGATTCCATTCCAGACAAATCAGGGGAATCTATTGTCACATGGAAAAGAGGACTGGAAAACGGGGCACTTTTTCTTTGTGGCAGGAAATTTGATGTTCCTCTCGGTAGGGACTGGTTATGTCGGTTAAATTTTAGAGTCGCATAAAGGATGTTAAGTAACCTGTCGAGTTTCAAGTGGGAATGCATGATTTCTCTTGAGAATCTGCAATGGAAATGTTCCTCATCTCGCCATGAGGGCAGAGTCTTGTTCTTTTTCTCGAGTTGCGGGGGGAAGTTTCCTGTCCCTCTTGAGTTGCGACCAGGACCTCAGGATCTGGCTCGTGTTGCTTCAAGGAAGTCAGGGCTCTTTTCGTGTTGGAAGGGAAACTTCGGGATTACAATCAAAGCGTGGAATTGGAATAAGGGTTCATCTAGTATTGAGTCTGTAAATTGTGTGCTCCTCTCCAGCGTGGTAGGCTATATCAGGGAACTTTTTGAGTCGCATAAAGGGTGTCAAGTACCCGTTCAAGTTTCAAGCGGGATTATGTGATTTCTCTTGAGACTCCGGAGCAGAAAATTCCTCATCTCGCATTGAGGGGAGAATCTGGTGGTTTTTCTCAAGTTGCGGCGGGAAGCTTAGGGTTCCTCTCGAGTTGTGATGGGGACATCAGGAACTCGCTCGTGTTGTCCCAGGGAAGTCAGGTCTCCTTTCGTGTTGGAAAGGGAACCTCAGGATTCCTCTCGTGATACTTCAGAAGAATAGGGCCGCATCTAGCCTTGTGTACATAACTGTGTGCTCCTCTCCAGTGGGGACGTCTGTGTCAGGGAACTTTTTGAGTCGCATAAAGGGTGTCAAGTACCCGTTCGAGTTTCTAGAGGGAATGTGGGATTTCTCTTGAGACTCTGCAGCAGAAAAGTTCCACATCTCGCATTCATGGGGGACTTTTGTCGTTTTTCTCGAGATGCGGCAGGACGCTTGGGGTTCTTCTCGATTTGAGACGGGGACATTAGGAACTCGCTCGTGTTGCACCAGGGAAGTCAGGTCTCTTTCATCTTGGAAGGGGAATCTCGGGCTTCATCTCGATTGCCGCAGAGGAATAGGGCTGCATATAGCTTTGTGTCAGTCATCTGTGTGTTCCTCTACCGTGGCGACAGGGATCTCGGGGTTGTTATGAATGTTCGACTGGGGAGTCACGTTTTGTCTCATTTTGAGACTTGGAATTATGCTTTACTTTCGTGTTTTAAAACGGGAATCAGTTCTCATGTCTTGATCAGAAGTTACGTTTGGGCTTTTTCTTGCGGCTCTGCATGGGTGTCAGTTTTCCCATCATGTTATGAGGGGATATTTGGTGTTCCATTGGACCTTTGCTAGATCAGAAGGACCTACCTCGATTGGAGGGAAACTCTGAGTCCTATATCCTTGCAGCAGAATCCACTGGAGTGCACTCGAGTTTCAATTGGAGACAGAGGCCTCCTCTTGTGGTGGGAGAGGAAGAAAGGCTTCCTCAATATTTGAATCAGGGTTTGAAGCCTCATATCGTATGGAGGTGTGGAATACGGAGCTCTTCTAGAGCTTTGGATGGAAACTCCGTGTTTCTCTGGATTGAAGATGGGTATGCTGGGAGCCCCTTGAATTGTAAAAAGGGATTCAAGCCTCCTATGGTATCTTGAGAGAGAACTCCGGATTGCTCTCTAGGCGCTGCAGGATAAAAAAGGACCTCATGTGACGTTGTCTGGGGCTTCTCGTGTTTTTTGGCGAATTGCGGAGGGAAGTTTGGCTTTCCTTTCAAGTTACCTCGGGGAATTCAGGGAGACACTCATGTTGCCTCAGGAAAGTCAAGTTGCGAGGGGAAGGTCTTGATTGCTCTCGGGTCAATGCAGAGGAATCAGGCTTCAATTCGCATTGAAAGGAGTAATGCCAAATTGTTTCAAGAGTTGGGGCAGGAATCTTTTGGATCCATCGAGTTGCATAAAGGGCCTCACGGAGACTCTCATGTAGTCTCTGGTAAATCCGGAATCCTTGTGAGGTGTGAGGAGAGTTTGGGATGCATTTCCATTCAGTGCAGGGGAATAGGGTCTGATCTGGAGTTGAGGTGCTATCCTCAGGTTGTATTGAGAATGCTCAGGGAGTCAGGTCTCCACTCATCTTGTGAGTTGCTTCTCGAGGAAACATTTGAATCTGTACAGTGGAATCAGAGAATATCTCGAGTGTGTGGGGACATCGCTACCTTTTCCAATTGTGTTTTGAAACCCCGGGGATCCTCCAGAGTTTCAAGGTGGTTCCTTCCTCCTCGTACCTTGCATTCCAGACAAAGCAGGGGAATCGATTGTCATCTGGAAAAGAGGACTGGAAAACGGGGCATTTTGTCAGTTGTGGCAGGAAATTCGGTATTCCTCTCGGTTGGGCCTGGGTATGTCCATGTAATTTTTGAGTCACATAAAGGATGGTAAGTATCCTGTTGAGTTTCAAGCAGGAATTTACGCCTTCTCTTGAGAATCTGCACTGGAACTTTTCCTCATCTCGCCTGAGGGCAGAATCTTGTGGATTTTCTCGATTGCAGCGGGAAGCTTCGGGTCCCTTTCGAGTTGCTTCATGGAAATCAGATCTCCTTTCGTGTTGGAAGAGCAACCTCGGGATACCTCTCGAGGCTCGGCAGAGGAATAGGGCCGCTTCTAACATTGTGTACGTAAACTGTGTGCTCCTCTTCAGAGGGGATGGCTATGTCAGGGAAGTTTTGAGGCGGAAAAAGGGTGTCAAGTAGCCTTTCGAACTTCAAGAGGGAATATGGGGTTTCTCTGGAGACTCTGTAGTGGAATATTTCCTCATCTCGCATTGAGGGGAGAATCTGGTGGTTTTTCTCAAGTTGCAGGGGGAAGCTTGGGATTCTTGTCGAGTTGCAACTGGGACCTTAGGAACTCGCTCATGTTGCCCCAGGGAAGTCAGGTCTCTTCTCGCGTTGAAAGGGGAACCCCAGGATTTCTGTAGAGGCACAGCAGAGGAACAGGGTCGCATCTAGCATTGAGTCAATCAACTGTGTGTTCCTCTCCAGTGGCGACAGGCATCTCGGGGTTGCTATGAAAGTTTGACTGGGAAGTCAGGCTTCGTCACGATTTCAGGCATGGAAATCTGCTTTCCTTTTGAGTTGTGAAAGGTGGAATCAGTCCTCATGTCGTGATCAGGCGGTACATTAGGGCTTTGTCTATCGGCTCAGCATGGGTGTCCGGTTTCCCACCATGTGTGAGGGGATAGTCAGTGTTCCATTGGAGCTTTACTAGATCATCAGGACCTACCTCGATTGGAGGGGGAACTCAGAGTTCTTTATCCTTGCAGCAGGATCCGCAGGAGTGCCCTCGAGTTTCAATAGGAGACAGATGCCTCCTCTTGTGGTGCAAGAGGAAGAAAGAATTCCTCTAGAGTTGAAGCAGAGTGTGAACGCTCATATCGTGAGGAGGTGTGGAATACGGAGTTCTTCTAGAGCTGTGGACCAAAACTTGGGGTTTCTCTTGATTGTAGAAGGGTATTCTGGGATCCCCTTGATTTGTAAATAGGGATTCAAGCCTCCTATGGTATCTTGAGAGAGAATTCGGGATTGCTGTCTAGAATCTGCAGGAAAAAAAGGACCTCATGTAATGTTGCCAGGGGCTTCTCATGGTTTTTGGAGAGTTGCAGAGGGAACTTTGGCTTTCCATTAGAGTTACACCGGGGAACTCAGGGAGATACTCGTGTTGCCTCAGGGAAGTCACGTTGCGGGGGGAAGGTCGTGATTGCTCTCAAGTCAATGCAGAGGAATCGGGCTTCAATTCGCATTGATAGGGGTAGTCCCAAAGTGATCTCGAGTTGGGGCAGGAATCTTTCGGATCCCTCGAGTGGCAAAAGTGGCCTCCCAGAGCCTATCAAGTGGTCTCTGGGAAGTCCGGAATCCTTTTGTGGTGTGAGGAGCCTTTGGGATGCCTTTCGGGTCAGTGTAAGGGAATAGGGTCTGATCTGGAGTTGAGGCGCTAACCTCAGGGTGCCTCTCCAGTTCTGACATGGATCTCAGTGTTCCTATGAAGTTTCAAAAGGGGAATCATGCCACGTCTCTTGTTGATGCATGGAACTCCGCTATCTTTTTGAGTTGTCAAAGGGGTGGGAGGCCTCGTGTCGAGTTGAATTTCTGTCCTGGTGCTTTTTCTCCATTATGCACCTGGGAAGTCAGGCCTCCCTTCGTGGTGTTAGTTGATCTCGGGAGTTATCTTTGAATCGGTAGAGTGGAATGACTCCTTATGTCAAGCGGATGGGGAAGCCGGTGTCTTTTTGGATGGTGGCATGACTCCCCAGGTTCCGCTCGAGTTTAGGTGACATTGACCTCCTCTTCAGATTCGACAGCAACATCAGGATTAATTTCCAGACGAAGCAGGGAAATCGATCTTCACCTCGAGATAATGAGTGGAAAACGGGTCTCTTCTTGAGCTGTGGCAGGAACCTCGCTGCTCCTCTCGAGTGTGCCCGGGTATCTCAGGGAAATTCTTGAGTTTTGTATAGGGTGCTGAGTATCCTTTCGAGTTGGAAGAGATAATGTGGGAATTCTCTTAAGACGCTAGAGTGGAAAGGTGCTTCCTGTCGCGTGGATTGGGGAATTTCATGGTTTCTCTCGAGTTGCGGCTTGAAGCTTGGAGGTCTTCTCGAGTTACGACAGGAACCATTGCGACTCGCTAGTTTTGCCTCAGGGAAGTCAGGTCTCCTTTCGTGTTGAAAGTGGAAACTGGAATTCCTTTCGAGTCACTGCAGGGCATGAGGGCCACATTTAGACTTGAGTGGGTAAACTCAGTGTTCCTCTCCAGTGGCGACAGGGATCTTGGGGTTGATATGAAGTTTCCACTGGGGTGTCAGACATAGTCTTTGTTGAGAAGAGAACTCTGCTTTCCCCCTGAGTTGTAAAAGGATTGTCAGGTCTGCAATTTATTTGAGTGGGAAATTTGGGCTTTTTCGAGAGGCTCAGTGGGGGAGTCATGCCTCCGATCATGTTGGGAGGTGATACTCCGTGTTCCACTGGAGCTGATGTAAACACAACACGACTCATCTCTAGTTGAGTGTGAACTCGGAGTCCGTTGACCTTGCTGCAGAATCTATGGGGTTGCCCTCGAGTGTCAATAGATGTGACAGGACTCGTCACTTTGATCTGGGGAAGTTGGGATTCCTGTTCCGTTGAAAGAGGAATGGCCCATTATCTTCAGCTGAGGTTTGTACAGGAGCCTTCTCTTAAATTGTGGCGGGGAAATTCTGTTTGCTTCTCTCATCGGGACGGGTATCTCTGGGAGAACCTTAAGTTGCATCAAGGAAATCAAGCCTCATATCGAATTTGGAAAAGTAATCTGGGACTTCAGTCCATGTGCTGCAGGAAAGAAAAGGGCCACATCTTGCTTCGAAAGAGGAACCTCGAGGTGTTTCTCGAGTTGCTGCGGGAAGTGTGGTGATCCTCTCGAGTAATGACGGGAATATCAGGGAGCCTCCCGTGTTGTCTCTGGGAAGTCAGAACACCTTTCCATTTGCAAGGGGAACCTCAGCATTCCTTTGGAGTCGCTGCAGAGTAATAGGCCTGCATATATATTCGAGTCCGTTGAACTCAGGATTCCTCTCCAGGAGCAACAGAGTCCTCGGCGGTGCTCTCAAAATTCACCTGGGGGGTCAGGCCTCTCTCGTGTTCAGACATGTAACTCTGCTTTCTTCTTGAGTTTTAAAAGGGGTGTTAGGCCACAGTCGAGTTGAATTTGTACCTGGAGATTGTATTGAGAATGCTCGTGGAGTCAGGTCTCCACTCGTCTTATGAGTTGCTACTCGAGGAAACATTTGAATCTGTGCAGTGGAATCAGAGAATATCTCGAGTGGGTGGGGACATCGGTACCTTTTCCATTTGTGATTTGAAACCCTGGGGATCCTCCCGAGGTTCAAGGTGGTACCGGCCTCCTCGTACTGTGCGACGGGAACGTCTGGCTTCCATTCCAGACAAAGCCAGAGAATCGATTGTCATCTGGAAAAGAGGACTGGAAAACGGGGCACTTTGTCAGTTGTGGCAGGAAATTCGGTGTTCCTCTCGGTTGGGACTGGGTATGTCGGTGTAATTTTTGAGTCACATAAAGGCTGGTACGTAACCTGTTGAATTTCAAGCGGGAATCTAGGCCCTCTCTTGAGAATCTGCACTGGAAATGTTCCTCATCTTGCCTTGAGGGCTGAATCTTGTGGTTTTTCTCGAGTTGCAGCAGGAAGCTTCGCGGCCCTCTCGAGTTGCGACAGGGACCACAGGAACTCGCTCGTGTTGCTTCAGGGAAGCCAGGTCTCCTTTCGTGTTGGAAGGGGAACTTCGGGATTACTCTCAAGGCCTGGAAGTGGAATAAGGTCTCATCTCGAGTTGAGTCCATAAATGGTGTGCTCCTCTCCAGTGGGGACCGCTATGTCAGGGAACTTTTTAAGTCGCATAAAGGGTGTCAAGTACCCGTTCAAGTTTCAAGAGGGAATGTGGGATTTCTCTCGAGACTCTGCAGCAGAAAATTTCCTCATCTTGCATTGATAGGGGAATCTTGCTGTTTTTCTCGAGTTGCGGCGGGAAGCTTGGGTTTCCTCTTGAGTTGTGACGGGGACCTAAGGAACTCGCTCATGTTGTCCCAGGGAAGTCAGTTCTCCTTTCGTGTTGGAAGGGGAACCTCGGGATGCCTCTCGAGTCGCGGCAGAAAAATAAGGCCGCATCTAGCGTTGTGTATGTAAACTGTGTGCTCCTCTTCAGAGGGGACGGCTATGTAGGGAAGTTTTGAGGAGCAAAAAGGGTGTCTAATAGCCGTTTGAACTTCAAGCGGGAATATGGGATTTCTCTTGAGACTGGAGTGGAAAATTTCCTCATCTTGCATTGACAGGAGAATCTTGTGGTTTTCTCATGTTGTGGCGGGAAGCTTGGGGTTCTTGTTGAGTTGAAACAGGGACTTTAGGAACTCGCTTGTATTGCCCCAGGGAAGTCAGGTCTCCTCTCGTGTTGAAAGGGGAACCTCGGGATTTCTCTCGAGTTGCAGCAGAGAAATAGGGTCGCATCTAGGGTTGAGTCAATCAACTGTGTGTTCCTCTATGTTGGCGACAGGAATCTCGGGGTTGCTATGAAAGTTCTACTGGGGAGTCAGTCTTCATCACGATTTCAGGCGTGCAAATCTGCTTTCCTTTCGACTTGTAAAAGGGGGAATCAGACCTCATGTCGTGATCAGGCGGTACATTAGGGCTTTTTCTATCGGCTTTCATGGGTGTCAGGTTTCCCATCATGTTGTGAGGGGATAGTCAGTGTTCCATTGTAGCTTTGTTAGATCATCAGGACCTACCTCGATTGGAGGGGAACTCAGAGTCCTTTATCTTTGCAGCAGGGTCCACAGGAGTGCCCTCGAGTTTCAGTAGGAGACAGATGCCTCCTCTTGTGGTGCAAGAGGAAGAAAGCATTCCTCTAGAGTTGAAGCAGGGTGTGAACGCTCATATCGTGAGGAGGTGTGGAATATGGAGCTCGTCTCGAGCTTTGGACCGAAACTCCAGGTTTCTCTATTGAAGAAAGGTGTTCAGGGATCCCCTTGATTTGTAAATAGGGATTCAAGCCTCCTATGGTATGCGAGAGACACCAGCCCCTGCGGCGCAGATGCGAGAGACGCCGGCCCTGGCGCAACTGACCAGGCAAAGAGGCGCAGCCGAGAGGAGCTCCCCCACGCCTGAGTCTAGGGCCAGCGGCCGAGAGGAGCTGCCCCACGTCCAAAAGGGGGTGTCTGCACGGGCGCAGGAGGGCCGAGAGGAGCTATTCCACGTTCAAGGTCAGGAGGGGCGGCCTTGAGGAGATACCCCTCATCCAAGGTAAGGTACAGTGGCTGCACTTTGCTGGAGCGGCTGTGAAGAGATTTTCCATGACCAAGGTAAGAGAAACCCAAATAAGACGGTAGGTATTGCGAGGGGGCATCAGAGGGCAGACACACTGAAATCATAATCACAGGAAACTAGTTGATCTGATCACATGGACCACAGCCGAATATGGTCCACTGGAGAAGGGAATGGCAAACTACTTCAGTATACTTGCCTTGAGAACCGCAAGAACAGTATCAAAGGGCAAAATGATAGGATACTGAATGAGGAATTCGCCAGGTCGGTAGGTTCCCAGGATGCTACTGGAGTTCAGTTGAGAAGTAACTCTAGAAGGAATAAAGGAATGGAGCAAAAGCAAAAGCAATACACAGTTGTGGATGTGACCGATGATAGAAGCACAGTCCGGTGCTGTAAAGAGCAATATTGCATAGGAACCTGGAATGTTAGGTCCATGAATCAAGGCAAAATTGGAAGTGGTCAAACAGGAGATGGCAAGAGTGAACATCGACATTCTAGGAATCAGTGAATTAAAATGGACTAGAATGGGTGAATTTAACTCAGATGACCATTATATCTACTACTGTGGGCAGGAATCCCTTAGAAGAAATGGAGTAGCCATCATGGTCCACAAAAGAGTCCCAAATGCAGTCCTTGGATGCAATGTTAAAAACGATAGAATGATTTCTCTTCCTTTCCAAGGGAAACCATTCAACATTACAGTAATCCAGGCCTATTCCCCAACCAGTAACGCTGAAGAAGCCGAAGTTGAATGGTTCTATGAAGACCTACAAGACCTTTTAGAACTAACACCCAAAAAAGATGTCCTTTTCATTATAGGGGACTGGAATGCAAAAGTAGGAAGTCAAGAAACACCTGGAGTAACAGGCAAATTTGGCCTTGGAGCACGGAATGAAGCAGGGCCAAGGCTAATAGAGTTTTGTCTAGAGAACGCACTGGTCATAGCAAACACCCTCTTCCAACAACACAAGAGAAGACTCTACACGTGGACATCACCAGATGGTCAACACCGAAATCAGATTGATTATATTCTTTGCAGCCAAAGATGGAGAAGCTCTATACAGTTTGCAAAAACAAGACCAGGAGCTGACTGTGGCACAGATCATGAACTCCTTATTGCCAAATTCAGACTTAAATGGAAGAAAGTAGGGAAAACCACTAGACCATTTAGGTATGACCTAAATCAAATCCCTTATGATTATACAGTGGAAGTGAGGAATAGATTTAAGGGACTAGATCTGATAGATAGAGTGCCTGATGAACTATGGATGGAGGTTCGTGACTTTGTACAGGAGACAGGGACCAAGACCATCCCCATGGAAAAGAAATGCAAAAAAGCGAAATGTCTGTCTGAGGAGGCCTTACAAATAGCTGTGAAAAGAAGAGAGGCGAAAAGCAAAGGAGAAAAGGAAAGATATAAGCATCTGAATGCAGAGTTTCAAAGAATAGCTAGGAGAGATAAGAAAGCCTTCCTCAGTGATCAATGCAAAGAAATAGAGGAAAACAACAGAATAGGAAAAACAAGAGAGCTCTTCAAGAAAATGAGAGATTCCAAGGGAAAATTTCATGCAAAGATGTGCTCGATAAATGACAGAAATGGTATGGACCTAACAGAAGCAGAAGATATTAAGAAGAGGTGGCAGGAATACACAGAATAACTGTACAAAAAAGATATTCACGACCAAGATAGTCACGATAACGCGATCACTGACCTAGAGCCAGACATCTTGGAATGTGAAGTCAAGTGGGCCTTAGAAACATCACTACGAAAAAAGCTAGTGGTGGTGATGGAATTCCAGTTGAGGTATTTCAAATCTTGAAAGATGATGCTGTGAAAGTGCTGCACTCAATATGCCAGCAAATTTGGAAAACTCAGCAGTGGCCACAGGACTGGAGAAGGTCAGTCTTCATTCCAATCCTAAAGAAAGGCAATGCCAAAGTATGCTCAAACTTCCGCACAATTGCACTCATCTCACACGCTAGTAAAGTCATGCTCAAAATTCTCCAAGCCAGGCTTCAGCAATATGTGAACCGTGAACTCCCCGATGTTCAAGCAGGTTTTAGAAAAGACAGAGGCACCAGAGATCAAATAGCCAACATCCGCTGGATCATGGAGAAAGCAAGAGAGTTCCAGAAAAACATCTATTTCTGCTTCATTGACTATGCCAAAATCTTTGACTGTGTGGATCACAATAAACTGTGGAACATTCTGAAAGAGATGGGAATCCCAGACCACCTGAGCTGCCTCTTGAGAAAACTGTATGCAGGTCAGGAAGCAACAGTCAGAACTGTACATGGAAAAACAGACTGGTTCCAAATAGGAAAAGGAGTGCATTAAGGCTGCATATTGTCACCTTGCTTATTTAACTTATATGCAGGTTACATCATGAGGAATGCTGGGCTGGAAGAAGCACAAGCTGGAATCAAGATTGCTGGGAGAAATATCAATAATCTCAGATATGCAGATGACACTACCCTTATGGCAGAAAGTGAAGAGGAACTTAAAAACCTCTTGATGAAAGTGAAAGAGGAGAGTGAAAATGTTGGCTGGAAGCTCAACATTCAGAAAACAAAGATCATGGCATCTGGCCCCATCACTTAATGGGAAATAGATGGAAAAACAGTGGAAACCATGTCAGACTTTATTTTTTTGGGCTCCAAAATCATGCAGATGCTGATTGCAGCCATGAAATTAAAAGACACTTACTCCTTGGAAGGAAAGTTATGACCAACCTTGATAATATATTAAAAAGCAGAGACATTATTTTGCCAACAAAGGTCCGTCTAGTCAAGGCTATGGTTTTTCCTGTGGTCATGTATGGATATGAGAGTTGGACTGTGAAGAAAGCTGATCGCCGAAGAATTGATGCTTTTGAACTGTGGTGTTGGAGAAGACTCTTGAGAGTCCCTTGTACCGCAAGGAGATCCAACCAGTCCATTCTAAGGGAAATCGATCCTGGGTGTTCATTGGAAGTACTGATGCTGAAACTGCAATACTTTGGCCACCTCACGTGACGAGTTGACTCACTGGAAAAGACTCTGATGCTGGGAAAGGTTGGGGGCGGGAGGAGAAGGGGACGACCGAGAATGAGATGGCTGGATGGCATCCCCAACTCTGTGGACATGAGTTTGAGTGAACTCCGGGAGTTGGTGATGGATAGGGAGGCCTGGCGTGCTGTGATTCATGGGGTCGCGGAGAGTCGGACATGACTGAGCGACTGAACTGAACTGATGGTATCTTGAGAGAGAACTCCGTATTGCTCTCCAGGTGCTGCAGGAAAAAAAAAGGCCTCATGTGACGTTTCCTCGGGCTTCTTTTGGTTTTTGGAGAGTTGCGGAGGGAAGTTTGGCTTTCCTTTAGAGTTATGCTGGGGAACTCACGGAAAAACTCGTGTTGCCTCAGGGAAGTCACGTTGCAAGGGGAAGATCGTGATTGCTCTTGAGTCAATGCAGAGGAATCGTGCTTCAATTAGCAATGAAAGGGGTAATCCCAAAGTGTTTCTCCCATTTGTGCAGGAATCTTTCGGATCCCTCGAGTGGCAAAAGTGGCCTCACAGAGCCTATCAAGTTGTCTCTGGAAGTCCGGAATCCTTTTGAGGTGTGAGGAGCCTTTGGGTTGCCTTTCGAGTCAGTGGAGGGGAAGATGGTCAGATCTGGATTTGAGGCGCTAACCTCAGGGTGCCTCTCCAGTTCTGACATGGATCTCAGAGTTTCTGTGAAGTTTCAACAGGGAGTCATGCCACGTCTCTTGTTGAGGCATGGAACTCCCTTTTTTCCGAGTTGTAAAAGGGGTGGGAGGCCTCCATCGCATTGAATTTCTGTCCTGGTGCTTTTTCTCCATGATGCACCTGAGAAGTCACGCCTCTCATCTTCGTGTTAGTTGATCCCGGGAGTTCTCTTTGAATGGAGACCGTGGAATCAGACGTTTGTCCAGCAGATGAGGAAATCGGTGTCTTTTTGAATTGTGGCATGACTCCCCAGGATCCGCTTGAGTTTCAAGGGGACATCGGCCTCCTCTTCAGGTTCGACGGGAACATCGGGATAAATTTCCAGACGAAGTAAGGCAATCAATCCTCACCTCGAGATGACGAGTGGAAAACGGGTCTCTTCTTGAGTTGTGTAGCAGGAACCTCGCTGTTCCTCTAGAGTTTGGCCGGGTAACCCGGGGAACTTCTTGAGTTGCATATAGGGTGCCGGGTATCCTTTCGAGTTGGAAGAGAGAATGTGGGACTTCTCTTAAGACGCTAGAGAGGAAAGGTGCATTCTGTCACGTGGACTGGAGAATTTCATGGTTTCTCTCGAGTTGCGGCTAGAAGCTTGGAGGTTTTCTCAAGTTACGACAGGAACGACTGGGACTCGCTGGTTTTGCCTCAGGGAAGTCAGGTCTCCTTTCGTGTTGAAAGTGGAACCTGGGATTTCTTTCGAGTCACTGCACGGCATGAGGGCCACATTTAAACTTGAGTGGGTATACTCAGTGTTCCTCTCCAGAGGCCACAGTGATCTTGAGGTTGCTATGAAGGTTCCACTGGGGTCTCAGGCCTATTCTTTGTTGAGGAGAGAACTCTGTTTTCCCCCTGAGTTGTAAAAGGATTGTCAGGTCTGCTATCTGATTGAGCGGGAAATTTGGGCTTTTTCGAGAGGCTCAGTGGGGGAGTCATGCCTCCGATCATGTTAGGAGGTGATACTCCGTGTTCCACTAGAGCTGCTGCAAACAAAACTCGGCTCATTTCTAGTTGAGTTTGAACTCAGAGTCCGTTGACCTTGCTGCAGAATCTACGGTGCTGCCCACGAGTGTCAATAGATGTGACAATATTCATGAAGTTGTGTGAGAGGAAGTTGGGATTCCTGTTCCGTTAAAAAAGGAATGGCCCATTTTCTTCAGCTGAGGTTTGTACAGGAGCCTTCTCTTAAATTGTGGCGGGGAAATTCTGTTTGCTTCTCTCATTGGGACGGGTATCTCTGGGAGAACCTTAAGTTGCATCAAGGAAATCAAGCCTCATATCGAATTTGGAAAAGTAATCTGGGACTTCAGTCCATGTGCTGCAGGAAAGAAAAGGGCCACATCTTGCTTCGAAAGAGGAACCTCGAGGTGTTTCTCGAGTTGCTGCGGGAAGTGTGGTGATCCTCTCGAGTAATGACGGGAATATCAGGGAGCCTCCCGTGTTGTCTCTGGGAAGTCAGAACACCTTTCCATTTGCAAGGGGAACCTCAGCATTCCTTTGGAGTCGCTGCAGAGTAATAGGCCTGCATATATATTCGAGTCCGTTGAACTCAGGATTCCTCTCCAGGAGCAACAGAGTCCTCGGTGGTGCTCTCAAAATTCACCTGGGGGGTCAGGCCTCTCTCGTGTTCAGACATGTAACTCTGCTTTCTTCTCGAGTTTTAAAAGGGGTGTTAGGCCACAGTCAAGTTGAATTTGTACCTGGAGATTGTATTGAGAATGCTCGTGGAGTCAGGTCTCCACTCGTCTTGTGAGTTGCTACTCGAGGAAACATTTGAATCTGTGCAGTGGAATCAGAGAATATCTCGAGTGGGTGGGGACATCGGTACCTTTTCCATTTGTGATTTGAAACCCTGGGGATCCTCCCGAGGTTCAAGGTGGTACCGGCCTCCTCGTACTGTGCGACGGGAACGTCTGGCTTCCATTCCAGACAAAGCCAGAGAATCGATTGTCATCTGGAAAAGAGGACTGGAAAACGGGGCACTTTGTCAGTTGTGGCAGGAAATTCGGTGTTCCTCTCGGTTGGGACTGGGTATGTCGGTGTAATTTTTGAGTCGCATAAAGGCTGGGAAGTAACCGGTTTAGTTTCACGCGAGAATCTGGGTTTTATCTTGAGAATCTGCCCTGGAAATGTTCCTCATCTCCCCTTGAGGGCAGAATCTTGTGGTTTTTCTCGAGTTACGGGGGGAAGCTTCGAGTCCCTCTCGAGTTGTGACGTGGACCTTAGGAACTCGCTCTTGTTTCGTATGGGAAGCCAGGTCTCCTTTCGTGTTGAAATGGGAACTTTGGGATCACTCTTGAGGTGTGGAATTGTAATAAGGCCTCATCTAGATTTGAGTCCGTAAACTGTGTGCTCCTCTCCAGTGGGGACGGCTATGTCAGGGAACTTTTTGAGTCGCATAAAGGGTGTCAAGTACGCGATCGAGTTTCAAGCGGGAATGTGGGATTTCACTTGAGACCATGCAGCAGAAAAGTTCCTCATCTCACATTGATGGGAGAATATTGCGGTTTTTTTCGAGTTGCGGTGGGAAGCTTGGGGTTCCTCTCAAGTTGCGACGGTGACCGTAGGAACTCGCCTATGTTGTCCCAGGGAAGTCAGTTCTCCTTTCGTGTTGGAAGGGAAAACTCTGGATGCCTTTCGAGGCGCGTCAGAGGAACAGGGCTGCATCAAGTGTTGTGTAGGTAAACTGTGAGCTCCTCATCAGAGGGGGCGGCTATTTCGGGGAAGTATTGTGGCGCGAACAGTGTGTCAAGTACCCGTTCGAGTTTCAAGCGGGAAAGTGGGATTTCTCCTGAGACCCTACAGCAGAAAAGTTCCTCATCTCACATTGATGCGGGAATCATGCGTTTTCTCTCGAGTTGCGGCGGGAAGCTTGGGGTTCCAATCTCGAGTTGTGACGGGGACACAGGAACTCGCTCGTGCTGTCACAGGGAAGTCAGGTCTCCTTTCTTGTTGGAAGGGGAAACTCAGGATGACTCTCGAGTGGCGGCAGAGGAATAAGGCCGCATCTAGCGATGTGTACGTAAACTGTGTGCTCCTCTTCAGAGGGGAGGGCTATGTTTGGGAAGTTTTGAGGCACAAAAAGGGTTTCAAGTAGCCTTTCAAATTTCAAGCGTGAATGTGGCATTTCTCTTGTGACTCTGCAGCGGAATATTTCCTCTTCTCGCATTGATGGGAGAATACGGTGGTTTTTCTCGAGTTGCGGCGGGAAGCTTGGTGTTCTTGTCGAGTTGCAATGGGGACCTAAGGAACTCGCTCATGTTGCCCCAGGGAAGTCAGGTCTCTTCTCGTGTTGAAAGGGGAACCTCGGGATTTCTCTCGAGGCACAGCAGAGTAATAGGGCCGCATCTAGCGTTGAGTTGGTCAACTGTGTGTTCCTCTCCAGTGGTGACAGGCATCTCGGGGCTGCTATGGAAGTTCTACTGAGGAGTCAGGTTTCGTCTCGATTTCAGGCCTGGAAATTTGCTTTCCTTTCGAATTGTAAAAGGGGAAATCATTCCTCGTCTCGTGATTAGGCGGTACATTAGGGTTTGTCTATCGACTCAGCATGGGTGTCATGTTTCCCATCATGTTGTGAGGGGATAGTCAGTGTTCCATTGTAGCTTTGCTAGATCATCAGGACCTACCTCAATTGGAGTGGGAACTCAGAGTCCTTTATTCTTGCAGCAGGATCCGCGGGAGTGCCCTCGAGTTTCAATAGGAGACAGATGCCTCCTCTTGTGGTGTGAGAGGAAGCATTCCTCTAGAGTTGAAGGAGAATGTGAATGCTCATATCGTGAGGAGGTGTGGAATACGCAGCTCTTCTAGAGCTGTGGACCGAAACTCGTGGGTTCTCTTGATTAAAGAAGGGTATTTTGGGAACCCCATTATTTGTAAATAGGGATTCAAGGCTCCTATGGTATCTTGAGAGAGAACTCGGGATTGCTTTCCAGGTGCTGCAGGAAAAAAAGGGGCTCATGTGACGTTGCCTGGGGCTTCTCGTGGGTTTTGGAGCGGTGTGGAGGGAAGTTTGGCTTTCCTTTAGAGTTACACCGGGGAACTCATGGAGATACTCGTGTTGCCTCAGGGAAGTCATGTTGCGAGGGGAAGGTCGTGATTGCTCTCGAGTCAATGCAAAGGAATTGGGCTTCAATTCACATTGAAAGGGGCAATCCCAAAGTGTTTCTCAAGTTGGGGCAGAAAACTTTCGGATCCCTCGAATGGCAAAAGGGGCCTCACGGAGCCTATCAATTTGTCTTTGGGAAGGCCGGAATCCTTTTGAGGTGTGAGGAGACTTTGGGATGCCTTTCGAGTCAGTGCAGGGGAATAGGGTCTGAGTGAGTTGAGGAGATATCCTCAGGGTGCCTCTCCAATTCTGATGTGGATCTCAGTGTTCCTGTGAAGTTTCAACAGGGGAGTCATGCCACGTCTCTTGTTGAGGCATGAAGTCCACTATCTTTCCGAGTTGTAAAAGGGGTGGGAGGCCTCCAGTCGCATTGAATTTTGTCCTGGTGCTTTTTCTCCATGATGCACCTGGGAAGTCAGGCCTCCCTTCATGGTGTTAGTTGATCCCGGGAGTTGTCTTTTGAATCGGTAGAGTGGAATCACTCCTTATGTCGAGCAGATGGGGAAACTGGTGTCTTTTTGAATTGTAGCACGACTCCCCGGGGTCCTCTCGAGTTTCAAGGGGACATCGGCCTCCTCTTCAGATTCGACGGGAACATCGGGATTAGTTTCCAGACGAAGCAGGGCAATCGATCCTCACCAAGAGATGACGAGTGGAAAATGGTCTCTTCTTGAGCTGTGGCAGGAACCTCGCTGCTCCTCTCGAGTTTGGCCGGGTATCCTGGGGAAATTCTTGAGTTGTGTATAGGGTGCCGAGTATCCTTTCGAGTTGGACAAGGGAATGTGGGACTTCTCTTTAAACGCTAGAGCGGAAAGGTGAGTCCTGTCACATGAATTGAAGAATTTCATGGTTTCTCTCAAGTTGTGGCTTGAAGCTTGGAGGTCTTCTCGAGTTACTACAGGAACCCCTGGGACTCATTAGTTTTGCGTCAGGGAATTCAGGTCTCCTTTCGTGTTGAAAGTGGAACTGGGATTCCTTTCTAGTCGCTGCAGGGCATGAGGGCCACATTTAGACTTGAGTGGGTAAACTCATTTTTCCCCCCAGTGGCCACAGGGATCTTGGGGTTATGATGAAGGTTCCACTGGGGAGTCAGGCCTAGTCTTTGTTGAGGAGGGAACTCTGCTTTTCCCCCGATTTGTAAAGATTGTCAGGTCTGCTATCTCTTTTAGTGGGAAATTTGGGCTTATTCGAGAGGCTCAGTGACAGAGTCATACCTCCAATCATGTTGGGAGGTGATACTCCGTGTTCCACTGGAGCTGATGTAAACACAACACGACTCATCTCTAGTTGAGTGTGAACTCGGAGTCCATTGACCTTGCTGCAGAATCTATGGGGTTGCCCTCGAGTGTCAATAGATGTGACAGGACTCGTCAAGTTGTGCGAGGGGAAGTTGGGATTCCTGTTCCGTTGAAAGAAGAATGGCCCATTATCTTCAGCTGAGGTTTGCACACGAGCCTTCTCTTAAATTGTGGTGGGGAATTTCTGTTTGCTTCTCTCATTGGGACGGGTATCTCTGGGAGAACCTTAAGTTGCATCGAGGAACTCAAGCCTCATATCGAATTTGGAGAAGGAACTTGGGACTTCTGTCTGTGTGCTGCATGAAAAAAAAAGCCACATCTTGCTTCAAAAGAGGAACCTCGAGGTGTTTCTCGAATTGCTGCGGGAAGTGTCGTGATCCTCTCGAGTAACCACGGGAATATCAGGGAGCCTCCCGTGTTGTCTCTGGGAAGTCAGAACGTCTTTCCATTTGCAAGGGGAACCTTGGGATTCCTTTGGAGTCGCTGCAGAGAAATAGGTTTGCGTCTAGATTCGAGTTCGTTGAACTCAGGATTCCTCTCCAGGAGCAACAGAGTCCTCGGTGGTGCTCTCAAAATTCACCTGGGGAGTCAGGCCTCATCTCGTGTTCAAACATGGAACTCCACTTTCTTCTCGAGTTTTAAAAGGAGTGTTCGGCCACAGTCGAGTTGAATTTGTACCTGGAGATTTTATTGGGAATGCTCTGGGAGTCAGGTCTTCACTAGTCTTGGGAGTTGCTACTCAAGGAAACATTTGAATCTATGCAGTGGAATCAGAGAATATCTCGAGTGGGTGGGGACATCAATACCTTTTCCAATTGTGTTCTGAAACTCCAGGGATCCTCCCGAGTTTCAAGGTGGTACCGGCCTCCTCATACCGTGCGATGGGAGCGTCCGGCTTCCATTCCCGATAAAGCAGGGGAATAAATTGTCATCTGGAAAAGAGGACTGGAAAACGGGGCACTTTGTCAATTGTGGCAGGAAATTCGGTTTTCCTCTTGTTTGGGACTAGGTATGTCAGTGTAATTTTTGAGTGTCATAAAGAATGTTAAGTATCTTGTCGAGTTTCAAGCGGGAATGTGGGGCTTTTCTTGAGAATCTGCACTGGAAATGTTCCTCATCTCGCCTTGAGGGCAGAATCTTGTGGTTTTTCTTGAGTTGCAGTGGGAAGCTTGGTGTCTCTCTCGAGTTGTGACAGCTACCTAGGAACTCGCTCGTGTTGCTTCAGGAAAGTCAGGTCTCCTTTCGTGTTGGAAGGGTTACTTTGGGATTAATCTCAAGGCGTGGAATGGGAATAGGGCCTCATCTACTGTTGAGTCCGAAAATTGTTTGTTCCTCTCCAGTGGGGATGGCTATATTAGGTAGTATTTGAGTTGAATAGAGGGTGTCAAGTACCCGTTCGAGTTTCAAGCTGGAATGTGGGATTTCTCTTGAGACTCTGCAGCAGAAAATTTTCTCATCTCGCATTGAGGGGAGAATCTTGCGGTTTTTCTCGTGTTGCGGCGGGAAGATTGGGGTTCTTTTCCAGTTGCGATGGGGACCTCAGGAACTCGCTCATGTTGCCCCAGGGAAGTCAGGTTTCCTATCGTGTTGGAAGGGAAACCTCGGTATTCCTCTCAAAGCACAGCAGAGGAACAGGACCGCATCAAGCGTTGAGTCGGTCAACTGTGTGTTCCTCTGCAGTGACGACAGGAATCTCGGGGTTTCTATGAAGGTCTACTGGGGAGTCAGGTTTTGTCTCGATTTGAGGCATGGAATTCTGCTTTCCTTTCGAGTTGTAAAAGGGGAGTCAGTCCTCATGTCATGATCAGGCGGTTCATTACGGCTTTTTCTATAGGCAACGCATGGGTGTCCAGTATCCCGTCATGTTGTGATGTGATAGTCAGTGTTCCCTTGGAGCTTTGCTAGATTATCAGGACCTACATCGATTGGAGGGAGAACTGAGAGTCCTTTATCCTTGCGATAGGATCCGCGGGAGTGCACTCTAGTTTCAATAGGAGACAGAGGTCTCCTTTTGTGGTGGGAGAGTAGGAAATAATTCCTCTTGAGTTAAAGCAGGGTCTGAAAGCTCATATCATGAGGAGGTTGGGAATATGGAGCTCTTCTAGAGGTGTGGACTGAAACTCAAATTTTCTCTCGATTGAAGAGGGGTTTTCTGGGAGCTGCTTGAAGAATTGAAGCCTCCTATCATATCTTAAGAGAGAACTCGGAATTGTTCTCCAGGCGCTGCAGAAAAGAACGGCCTCTTGTGACGTTGCCTGGGGCATCTCTTGATTTTTGGCGAGTTGTGGGGGTACGTTTGGCTTTCCTTTCAAGGTAAGACGGGAACTCAGGTTGACAATCTGCTGCCTCAGGGAAGTCAAGTTGCGAGGGGAAGGTCGTGATTGCTCTCGAGTTAATGCAGAGGGATCGGGCTTCTATTTGCAATGAAAGGGGTAAGCCAAAAGTGTTTCTCGAGTTCGGGCAGGAAACTTTCGGACTCCTCGCTTGGCAAAAGGGGCCTCACGGTACCTCTCCAGTTGTCTCTGGGAAGTATGGAATCCTTTTGAGGTGAGAGGATTGTTTGGGATGCCTTTGGAGGCAGTGCAAGGGAATAGGGTCTCATCTGGAGTTGAGGCGCTCTCCTCAGGGTGCTTCTCCAGTTCCAACAAGGATCTCAGTGATCCTATGAAGTTTCAACAGGAGAGTCATGCCACGTCTCTTGTTAAGGCATGGAACTCCGCTATCTTTTCGAGTTGTAAAAGGGGTGGGAGGCCTCCTGTGAATTGAATTTCTGTCCTGGGGATTTTTAGCCATCATCCACCTGGGAAGTCAGGCCTCCCTCTGTGGTTTTAGTTGATCCTGGGGGTTCTATTTGAATCGGTTCAGTGGAATCAGTCCTTATGTCGGGCAGATGGGGAAATCGGTGTCTTTTTGAATTGTGGCACGACTACCTGGGGTCCTTTCGAGTTTCAATGGGAGATCGGCCTCCTCTTCAAATTCGACGGGAACATCTGGATTAATTTCCAGATGAATCAGGGGAATCGATCCTCACCTTGAAATGACAAGTGGAAAACGGGTCTCTTCTTGAGCTGTGGCAGGACCCTCGCTGCTCCTCTCGAGTTTGGCTGGGTATCTCGGTTACCTTTTTAAGTTGCATATAGGGTTCCAAAAGCATTTTCTTGTTTGAAGAGCAGATGTGGGATTTCTCTTAGGACACAGCAGTGGAAAGGGGCGTCCTGTCGCGTGGAGTGTATAATTTCACGGTTTTTCCCGAGTTGCCTCTTGAAGCTTGGAGGACTTCTCGAGTTCCGACAGGATCCACTGGGACTCGCTAGTTTTGTTTCAGAGAAGTCAGATCTGCTTTCCCGTTGAAAGTCGAACCTCGGAATTCCTTTCGATTCGCTACAGGGCATGAGTGCCACATTTAGACTTGAGTGGGTAAACTCAGTGTTCCTCTCCAGTAGCCACAGGGATCTTGGGGTTGCTATGAAATTTCCACTGGGGAGTCAGGCCTATTGTTTGTTGACGATGGAACTCTGCTTTCCCCTCGAGTTTAACAGGATTGTCAGGTCTGCTGTCTGTTCCATTGGGAAATTTGGGCTCTCTCGAGAGGCTCAGCAGGGGATTCATGCCTCAGTTCATGTTGCGAGGTGATACTCTGTGTTCCACTGGAGGTGCTTTAAGCGACTTTTAATTTCATGGCTGCAATCAGCATCTGCAGTGATTTTGATGCCCAAAAAATGAAGTGTGACACTACTTCCACTGTTTTTCCATCTATTTCCAATGAAGTGATGGGACCAGATGCCATGATCTTTGTTTTCTGAATGTTGAGCTTCAAGCCGACATTATCACTCTCCTCTTTCACTTTCATCAAGAGGCCTTTTAGTTCCTCTTCACTTTCTGCCATAAGGGTGGTGTCATCTGCATATCTGAGGTTATTGATATTTCTCCCAGCAATCTTGATTCAAGCTTGTGCTTCTTTCAGCCCAGCGTTCCTCATGATGTATTCTGCATATAAGTTAAATAAGCAAGGTGACAATATACAGCCTTGATGTACTCCTTTTCCTATTTGGAACCAGTCTGTTGTTCCATGTGCAGTTCTGACTGTTGCTTCCTGACCTGAATACAGGTTTCTCAAGAGGCAGGTCAGGTGTTCTGGGATTCCCATCTCTTTCAGAATGTTCCACAGTTTATTGTGATCCACAGAGTCAAAGGCTTTGGCATAGTCAATGAAGCAGAAATAGATGTTTTTCTGGAACTCTCTTCCTTTCTCCATGATCCAGCGGATGTTGGTAATTTGATCTCTCGTGCCTCTACCTTTTCTAAAACCTGATTGAACATCTGGGAGTTCACGGTTCACATATTGCTGAAGCCTGTCTTGGAGAATTTTGAGCATGACTTTACTAGCGTGTGAGGTGAGTGCAATTGTGCGGTATTTTGAGCATTCTTTGGCATTGTCTTTCTTTGGGATTGGAATGAAGACTGACCTTTTCCAGTCCTGTGGCCACTGCTGAGTTTTCCAAATTTGCACGTATATTGAGTGCAGCACTTTCACAGCATCATCTTTCAAGATTTGAAATAGCTCAACTGGAATTCCATCACCTACACTAGCTTTGTTCATAGTGATGCTTTCTAAGGCCCACTTGACTTCACATTCCAAGATATCCGGCTCCAGGTCAGTGATCACGTTATCGTGACTATCTTGGTCATGAAGTTCTTTTTTGTACAGTTCTTCTGTGTATTCTTGCCACCTCTTCTTAATATCTTCTGCTTCTGTCTATACCATTTCTGTCCTTTACTGAGCCCATCTTTGCATGAAATGTTCCCTAGGAATCTCTAATTTTCTTGAAGAGATCTCTTGTTTTTCCTATTCTGTTGTTTTCCTCTATTTCATTGCACTGATCACTGAGGAAGGTTTTCTTATCTCTCCTTGCTATTCTTTGGATCTCTGCATTCAGATGCTTATATCTTTCCTTTTCACTTTTGGTTTTTGCTTCTTTTCTTTTCACAGCTATTTTTAAGGCCTCCTCAGACAGCCATTTTGCTTTTCTGCATTTCTTTTCCATGGGGATGGTCTTGGTCCCTGTCTCCTGTACAAAGTCACGAACCTCTGTCCAGAGGTTCATCAGGCACTCTATCTATCAGATCTAGTCCCTTAAATCTATTCCTCACTTCCACTGTATAATCATAAGGGATTTGATTTAGGTCATGTCTGAATGGTCTAGTGGTTTTCCCTACTTTCTTCAATTTAAGTCTGAATTTGGCAATAAGGAGTTCATGATCTGCGCCACAGTAAGCTCCTGGTCTTGTTTTTGCTAATTGTATAGAGCTGCTCCATCTTTGGCTGCAAAGAATATAATCAATCTGATTTCGGTGTTGACCATCTGGTGATGTCCACGTGTAGAGTCTTCTCTTGTGTTGTTGGAAGAGGGTGTTTGCTATGACCAGTGCGTTCTCTTTACAAAACTCAAAATCAGGGAGCTTTTGGTGTTGGAGAAAGGGTGTCAAATACCCGTTCGAGTTTCATGTGGGAATGTGGGATTTCTCTTGAGACTCTGCGGGAGAAAAGTGCCTCACCTCGCCTTAATGGGGTAATCTTTTGGTTTTTCTCGTGTTATGGCGGGAAGCTTGTAGTCTCTCTTGAGTTAACGACCCGGACCTCAGGAACTCGCTCGTGTTTTCCCAGGGACGTCAGGTCTCCTATTGTGTTGGAAGGGGAAACTTGAGTTTCCGCTCAAGGCGCAGCAGAGGAATAGGCCTGCATCTAACCTCGTTTAAGTAAATTTGCTTCCCTCTTCAGTGGGGACGGCTATGTCTGGGAAGTTTTTGAGTCGCATAAAGGGTGTCAAGTACCCTTTCGAGTTTAAAGCATGAATGTGGGATTTCTTTTGAGACTCTGCAAGGGAAAATTTCCTCATCTCACCTTGAGTTCAGAATTTTGTGGTTTTTGTCAAGCTGTGGTGGGAAGCTTGGAGACCTTCTCGAATAGGGATGGGGACCTGAGGAACTCGCTCGTGTTGCCCCAGGAAAGTCATGTCTCCTTTCTTGTTAGAAGAGGGATTTCTGGATTTCTCTCGAGGCGTGGAATGGGAATAGGGCCTCATCCATATTTGAGTCCGTAAAGTGTATGCTCCTTTCCAGTGGGGGCAGCTATGTCAGGGAGATTTTTGTGTTGCAGAAAGGGTGTCAATTACCCGTTCGAGTTTCAAGAGGGAATGTGGGATTTCTCTTGAGACTCTGCAGGGGAAAATTTCCGCATCTCGCCTTGAGTGCAGAATCTTGTTGTTTTTCTCGAGTTGTGGAGGGTAGCTTGGGGTCCTTCTCGAGTTCCCACAGGGATCTCAAGAACTCACTTGGGTTGACCCAGAGAAGTCAGGTCTCATTTCTTGTTGGAAGGGGAACCTCGGGATTCCTCTTGAGGCACAGCAGATGAATAGGTCCGTATATATTATTGATTTGGTCAACTGTGTGTTCCCCTCCAGTGGGGACATGGATCTTGGAGTTGCTCTCAAAATTCACCTGGGGAGTCAATCCTCTTCTCCTGTTCAGGGATGGAACCGTGCTTTCTTCTCGAGTTTAAACGGGGTGTTAGAACACAGTCGAGTTCAGTTTGTACCTGGAGATTGTATGGAGAATGCTCGGGGAGTCAGGTCTCCACTTGTCTTGTGAGTTGCTACTCGAGGATACATTTGAATCTGTGCAGTGGAATCAGACAATATCTCGAATGGGTGGGGATATCGGTTCCATTTACAACTGTGTTTTGAAAACCCGGGAATCCTCCCGAGGTTCACGGTGGTACCAACCTCCTCGTACTGTTCGACCGGACGGGAAGATCCAGATTCCATTCCATACAAAGCACGGGAATCGACTGTCATCTGGACAAGAGGAGTGGATAATGGGACACTTAGTCAGTTGTGTCGGGAAACTGGGCGTTCCTCTCGATTGCAGCTCGGTATGTCGGTTTAATTTTTGAGTCGCATAAAGATGTTAAGTAACCTGTTGAGTTTTAAGCTGGAATGAGGGATTTCGCATGAGAATCTGCAAAGGAAATGTTGCTCATCTCGCCTTGAGAGCTGAATCTTGTGGTTTTTCTTGAGTTGCGGTGGGAAGCTTCGGGTCCCTCTCGAGTTGCACCGGGGACCTCAGGAACTTGCTCGTGTTGCTTCAGCAAAGTCAGGTCTCCTTTCGTTTTGCAAGAAGAGCTTTGGGATTACTCTCGAGGCGTGCAATGGGAATAGGGCCTCATCTAAGGTTGAGTCCATAAATTGTGTGCTCCTCAGCAATGGGGACTGCTATTCAGGGAACTTTTTGAGTCGCATAAACGGTGTCAAGTTCCCGTTCGAATTTCAAGCGGGAATGTGGGATTTCTCTTGAGACTCTGCAGGCGAAATTTTCCTCATCTCACCTTGAGTGCAGAATCTTGTGGTTTTTCACGAGTTGCGCCGGGTAGCTTGGGGTCCTTCTAGAGTTCCCACAGGGAACTCAGGAACTCGTTCGTGTTGTCCCAGTGACGTCAGGTCTCCTATCGTGTTGGAAGGGGAACCTTGGGATTCCTCTCGAGGCGCAGCAGATGAATAGGGCCGTATCTAGTGTTAATTTGGCCTACTGTGTGTTCCTTTCCAGTGGGGACATGGATCTTGGAGTTGCTTTCAATTTTCACCTGGGGAGTCAGACCTCTTCTCCTGTTCAGGCATGGAACTCTGCTTTCTTCTCGAGTTGTAAAAGGCGTGTTAGACTTCAGTCGAGTTGAATTTGTAACTGGAGATTTTATTGAGAATGCTAGGGGTGTCAGGTCTCCATTTGTCTTGTGAGTAGATACTCGAGATTACATTTGAATCTGTGCGGTGGAATCAGACAAAATCTCTAGTGGGTGGGGATACCGGTTCCTTTTCCAATTGTGTTTTGAAACCCCGGGGATCCTCCCGAGGATCAAGGTGGTACTGGCCATCTCGTACAGTGCGACGGGAACGTCCGGATTCCATTCCAGACAAAGCAGGTGAATCGACTATTTTCGGGAAAACAGAACTGGATAACGGGGCACTTTGTCAGCTGTGGCAAGAATCTCGGTGTTCCTCTCGATTGGGGCTGGGTATGTCAGTGCAATTTTTGAGTAACATAAAGGATGTAAAGTAACCTGTCGAGTTTCAAGCTGCAATGTGGGATTTCTTATGAGAATCTTCAATGGAAATGTTCCACATCACGCCTTGAGGGCAGAATATTTTGTTTTTTCTCCAGGTGCAGCGGGAAGCTTTGGGTGCCTCTCAAATTGAGACGGGGCCTGAGGAACTCACTCGTGTTGCAGCAGTAAAGTCATGTCTCCTTTCGTGTTGGAAGAGGAATTTCAGGATTCCTCTCAGGCGTGGAATGGGAATAGGGCCTCATCCATATTTGAGTCTGTAAATTGTACGCTACTCTCCAGTGGGGACAACTGTGTCAGGGAGATTTTTGTGTCACAGAAAGGGTGTCAGGTACCCTTTTGCCTCTCAAGCGGGAATGTGGGATTTCTCTTGAGACACTGCAGCAAAAATTTTCCTCATCTCGCCTTGAGTGCATAATCCTGTGGTTTTTCACGAGTTGCGGTGGGTAGCTTGGGGTCCTTCTCGAGTTCCCGCAGGGATCTCAGGTACTCGCTCGTCTTTACCCAGGGAAGTCAGGTCTCCTTTCGTGTTGGAAGGGGAACCTTGGGATTCCTCTCGAGGCACAGCAGATGAATAGGTCCATATATATTATTGATTTGGTCAACTGTGTGTTCCTCTCCAGTGGGGACATGGATCTTGGAGTTGCTCTCAAAATTCACCTGGGGAGTCAATCCTCTTCTCGTGTTCAGGGATGGAACTCCGCTTTCTTCTCGAGTTGTAAATGGGGTTCATCAAGTTCAGTTTGTACCTGGAGAATGTACGGAGAATGCTCGGGGAGTAAGGTCTCCACTCGTCTTGTGAGGTGATACTCAAGGATACATTTGAATCTGTGCAGTGGAATCAGACAATATCTCGAGTGGGTGGAGACATCGGTTCATTTTACAACTGTGTTTTGAAAACCCGGGAATCCACCCGAGGTTCAAGGTGGTACCAGCCTCCTCCTACTCTTCGACGGGATTGTCCGGATTCCGTTACAGACAAACAGGGGAATCGACTGTCATCTGGACAAAGGAATGTATAACGGGACACTTTGTCAGTTGTTGCAAGAAGCTCGGTGTTCCACTTGATTGGGGCTGGGTAAGTTGGTGTAATTTTTGAGTTGCATAAAGGATGTCAAGTGACCTGTCGAGTTTCAAGCTGGAATGTGTGATTTCTCTTGAGAATCTGCAATGGAAATGTTTTTCACCATTATTTTATGGTTTTTCTCGAGTTGGGTGGGATGCTTGGGGTCCCCCTCGAATTGAGATGGGGACCTCAGGCACTCGCTTGTGTTACCCCAGGAAAGTCAGGTCTCCTTTCGTGTGGGAAGAGGAATTTCGTTATTCCTCTCGAGGAGTGCAATGGGAATTCGGCCTCATCTAGTGATGAGCCCATTAATTGTGTGCTCCTCACCTGTGGGGATGGCTAAATCAGGGAGACTTTGTTGTAGCAGAAAGGTTGTCAAGTACCCGTTCGAGTTTAAAGTGGGGAAGTGGGATTTCTCTTGAGATTCTGCAGCAGAAAAGTTCCTCACCTCGCATTGATGGGGGAATCTTTTGGATTTTCTCGAGTTGCGGCGGGAAGCTTGTAGTCTCTCTTGAGTTATGATGGGGACCTCAGGAACTGGCTCATGTTGCTTCAGGGAAGTCAGATCTCCTTTCATGTTGCAAGGAGAGCTTTGGGATTACTCTCGAGGCATGGAATAGGGATAGGGCCTCATTTAAGAATGAGTCTGTATATTGTGTTCTACCCTCCAGTGGGGACAGCTATTTCAGGGAACTTTTTGAGTTGCATGAAGGGTGTCTAGTACCCCTACGAGTATCAAACGGAAATGTGGGATTTCTCTTGAGACCCTGCAGCAGAAAATTCCTCATCTCGCATTGATGGGGGAATATTGCGGTTTCTCTCGAGAGGCAGCAGGAAGCTTGGGGTCCTTCTCGAGTTGCAACGGGGACCTTACAAACTCGCTCGTGTTGCCCCAGGGAAGTCAGGTCTCTTCTCGTGTTGAAAGGGGAACCTTGGGATTTCTCTTGAGGCGCAGCAGAGGAATAGGGCCTCATCTAGCGTTGAGTCGGTCAACTCTGTGTTCCTCTCCAGTAGCGACAAGCATCTCGGGGTTGCTATGAAAAGTTCTACTGGGGAGTCAGGCTTCGTCTCGATTTCAGGCATGGAAATCTGCTTTCCTTTCGAGTTGTAAAAGAGGGAATCAGTCCTCATGTCATGATCAGGCGGTACATTAGGGCTTTTTCTATAGGTTCAGCATGGGTGTCATGTTTCCCATCATGTTGTGAGGGGATAGTCAGTGTTCCATTGGAGCTTTGCTAGATCATCAGGACCTACCTCGATTGGAGGGGGAACTCAGAGCCCTTTATCCTTGCAGCAGGATCCACGGGAGTGCTGTCGAGTTTCAATAGGAGACAGATGCCTCCTCTTGTGGTGCGAGAGGAAGAAAGCATTCCTCTAGAGTTGAAGCAGGGTTTGAACTCTCGTATCGTGAGGAGGTGTGGAATACGGAGCTCTTCTAGAGCTGTGGACCGAAACTCAGGGTTTCTTTTGATTGAAGAAGCGTGTTCTGGGATCCCCTTGATTTGTAAATAGGGATTCAAGCCTCCTATGGTATCTTGAGAGAGAACTCAGGATTGCTCTCCAGGAGCTTCAGGAAAAAAAAAGGGCCTCAAGTGACGTTGCCTGGGGCTTCTTGTGGGTTTTGCAGCATTGCAGAGGTAAGTTTGGCTTTCCTTTAGAGTTATGCCGGGGAACTCAGGGAGATACTCGTGTTGCCTCAGGGAAGACAAGTTGCGAGGGGAAGATCGTGCTTGGTCTCGAGTCAATGTAGAGGAATTGGGCTTCAATTCGCCTTTAAAGGGGTTATCCCAAAGTGTTTCTCGAGTTGGGGCAGGAATCTTTCGGATCCCTCGAGTGGCAAAAGTGGCCTCACGGAGCCTATCATGTTGTCTCTGGAAGTCCGGAACCCTTTTGAGGTGAGAAGAGCCTTTGGGATGCCTTTCGAGTCAGTGCAGGGGAATAGGGTCTGAGTGAGTTGAGGCGCTATCCTCAGGGTGCCTCTCCAGTTCTGACATGGATCTCAGTGTTCCTGTGAAGTTTCAACAGGGGAGTCATGCCACGTCTCTTGTTGAGGCATATAACTCCGCTATCTTTCCGAGTTGTAAAAGGGGTGGGAGGCCTCCAGTTGCGTTGAATATCTGTCCTGGTGCTTTTCTCCATGATGCACCTGGGAAGTCATGCCTCCCTTCGTGGTGTTAGTTGATCCCGGGAGTTGTCTTTGAATCGGGACCGTGGAATCAGTCTTTTGTCAAGCAGATGGGGAAATCGGTGTCTTTTTGAATTGTGGCACGACTTCCCGGGGTCCGCTCAAGTTTCAAGGGGACATCGGCCTCCTCTTCAGATTCAACGGGAACATCGGGATTAATTTCTAGACGAAGCAGGGCAATCGATCCTCACCTCGAGATGACAAGTGGAAAACGGGTCTCTTCTTGAGCTGTGGCAGGAACCTCGCTTCTCCACTCGAGTTTGGCCGGGTATCCCGGGGAACTTCTTGAGTTGCGTATAGGGTGCTGAGTATCCTTTCGAGTTGGAAGAGCGAATGTGGGACTTCTCTTAAGATGCTAGAGAGGAAAGGTGCGGCCTGTCGCGTGGACTGGAGAATTTCATGGTTTCTCTCGAGTTGCGGCTTGAAGCTTTTAGGTCTTCTTGAGTTATGACGGGAACCACTGGGACTTGCTAGTTTTGCCTCAGGAAAGTCAGGTCTCCTTTTGTTTTTAATGTAGAACCTGGGATTCCTTTCGAGTCGCTGCAGGGCATGAGGGCCACATTTAGACTTGAGTAGGTAAACTCAGTGTTCCTCCTCAGTGGCCACAAGGATCTTGGGGTTGCTATGAAGGTTCCACTGGGGTATTAGGCCTATTCTTTGTTGAGGAGGGAACTCTGCTTTCCCCCCGAGTTGTTAAAGGCTTGTCAGGTCTGCTATCTGTTTGAGCGGGAAATTTGGGCTTTTTCGAGAGGCTCAGTGGGGGATTCATGCCTCCGATCATGTTGGGAGGTGATACTCCGTGTTCCACTGGAGCTGCTCCAAACAAAACATGACTCATCTCTAGTTGAGTGTGAACTCGGAGTCCGTTGACCTTGCTGCAGAATCTACGGGGTTGCCCTCGAGTGTCAATAGATATGACTGGACTCGTCAATTTGTGCGAGGGGAAGTTGGGATTCCTGTTCCGTTGAAAGAGGAATGGCCCATTATCTTCAGCTGAGGTTTGTACACAAGCCTTCTCTTAAATTGTGGTGGGGAAATTCTGTTTGCTTCTCTCATTGGGATGGGTACCTCTGGGAGAACCTTAAGTTGCATCGAGGAACTCAAGCCTCATATCGAATTTGGAGAAGGAACTCGGGACTTATGTCTATGTGCTGCAGGAAAAAAAAAAGGGGGGGCCACATGTTGCTTCGAAAGAGGAACCTTGAAGTGTTTCTAGGGTTGCTGCGGGAAGTGTCGTGATCCTCTCGAGTAACGACGGAAATATCAACGAGCCTCCCGTGTTGTCTCTGGGGAGTCAGAACGCCTTTCCATTTGCAAGGGGAACCTCGGGATTCCTTTGGAGTCGCTGTAGAAAAATTGGTCTGCATCTAGATTCGAGTCCGTTGAACTCAGGATTCCTCTCCAGGAGCAATAGATTCCTTGGTGTTGCTCTCAAAATTCACCTGGGGAGTCTGGCCTCGTCTCGTGTTCAGACATGGAACTCCGCTTTCTTCTCGAGTTTTAAAGGGGTGTTAGGCGAAAGTCGAGTTGAATTTGTACCTGGAGATTGTACTGAGAATGCTCGGGGAGTCAGGTCTCCACTCGTCTTGTGAGTTGCTACTCGAGGAAACATTTGAACCTAGGCAGTGGAATCAGAGAATATCTCGAGTGGGTGGGGACATTGGTACTTTTTTCAATTGTGTTTTGAAACCCCGGGGATCCTCCTGAGGTTCAAGATGGTACCAGTCTCCTCATACTGTGCGATGAGATCGTCCGGCTTCCATTCCAGACAAGCAGGGGAATCGATTGTCATCTGGAAAAGAGGACTGGAAAACGGGGCACTTTGTCAGTTGTGGCAGGAAATTCGGTGTTCCTCTCGGTTGGGACTGGGTATGCCGGTGTAATTTTTGAGTCTTATAAAGGATGATAAGTAACCTGTTCAATTCCAAGCGGGAATCTGGGATTTCTCTTGAGAATCTGCCCTGGAAATGTTCCTCATCTCGCCTTGAGGGCAAAATCTTGTGGTTTTTCTCGAGTTGCAGCAGGAAGCTTCGGGTCTCTCTCGAGTTGTGACTGGGACCTCAGGATCTCGCTCGTGTTGCTTCAGGGAAGTCAGGTCTCCTTTCATGTTGGAAGGGGTACTTCGGGATTACTCTCGAGACGTGGAATTGGAATAGGGCCTCATCAACTGTTGAGTCCGAAAATTATGTGCTCCTCTCCAGTGGGAATGGCTATATCGGGTAGCTTTTGAGTCGAATAAAGGATGTCAAGTACCCGTTCGAGTTTCAAGCTGGAATGTGGGATTTCTCTTTAGACTCTGCAGTGGAAAATTTTCTCATCTCGCATTGAGGGGATTGCGGGAAGCTTGGGGTTCTTCTCTAGTTGTGACAGGGACCTCACGAACTCGCTCGTTTTACTACAGGGAATCAGGTCTCCTATCGTGTTGGAAGGGAAACCTTGGTATTCCTCTCGAGGCACAGCAGAGAAATAGGGCCTCATCCAGCTTTGAGTCGGTCAACTGTGTGTTCCTCTGCAGTGATGACAGGAATCTCGGGGTTGCTATGAAGGTTCTACTGGGGAGTCAGGTTTTGTCTCGATTTGAGGCATGGAATTCTGCTTTTATTTCGAGTTGTAAAAGGGTAGTCAATCCTCCTGTCGTGATCAGACGGTTCATTAGGGCTTTTTTCTACAGGCTCAGCATGGGTGTCCGGTATTCCATCATGTTGTGATGTGATAGTTGGTGTTCCCTTGGAGCTTTGCTAGATCATCAGGACCTACCTCTATTGGAGGGGGAACTCAGAGTCCTTTATCCTTGCAGCAGGATCCGCGGGAGTGCGCTCGTGTTTCAATAGGAGACAGAGGCTTCCTTTTGTCGTGGCAGAATAGGAAAGGATTCCTCTTGAGTTAAAGCAGGGTTGAACGCTCATATCGTGAGGAGGTTGGGAATACGGAGCTCTTCTAGAGGTGTGGACAGAAACTCAAGATTTCTCTCGATTGAAGACGGGTTTTCTGGGAGCCCCTTGAATTGTAAATAAGAATTGAAGCCTCCTATCATATCTTAAGGGAGAACTCGGGATTGCTGTACAGGCGCTGCAGAAAAGAACGGCCTCTTGTGACATTGCCTGGGGCATCTCTTGGTTTTTTGCGAGTTGTTGGGTGAGGTTTGGCTTTCCTTTCAAGTTACCTCGGGGACCTCAGGTTGACTCTGTGTTGCCTCAGGGAAGTCAAGTTGCGAGTGGAAGGTCGTGATTGCTCTCGAGTCAATGCAGAGGGATTGGGATTCAATTCGCATAGAAAGGTGTAACCACAAAATGTTTCTCGAGTTCGGGCAGGAAATTTTCGGACTCCTCGCTTGGCAACAGGGGCCTCACGGAGCCTCTCAAGTTGTCTCTGGGAAATCCGGAATCCTTTTGAGGAGAGGATTGTTTGGGATGCCTTTGCTGGCAGTGCAGGGGAATAAGGTCTCATCTGGAGTTGACGCACTCTCCTTAGGGTGCCTCTCCAGTTCCGACAAGGATCTCAGTGATCCTATGAAGTTTCAACAGGAGAGTCATGCCACGTCTCTTGTTGAGGCATGGAACTCCGCTATCTTTTCGAGTTGTGAAAGGGGTGGGAGGCCTCCTGTGAGTTGAATTCCTGTCCTGGGGCTTTTTAGCCATCATCCACCTGGGAAGTCAGGCCTCCCTCTGTGGTTTTAGTTGATCCCGGGGGTTCTCTTTGAATCGGTTCAGTGGAATCAGTCCTTATGTCGGGCAGATGGGGAAATCGGTGTCTTTTTGAATTGTGGCACGACTACCTGGGGTCCTTTCGAGTTTCAATGGGAGATCGGCCTCCTCTTCAAATTCGACGGGAACATCGGGATTAATTTCCAGATGAATCAGGGGAATCGATCCTCACCTTGAAATGACAAGTGGAAAACGGGTCTCTTCTTGAGCTGTGGCAGGACCCTCGCTGCTCCTCTCGAGTTTGGCTGGGTATCTCGGTTAACTTCTTGAGTTGCGTATAGGGTGCTGAGTATCCTTTCGTATTTGAAGAGTGAATGTGGGATTTCCCTTAGGACGCTGCAGTGGAAAGGGGCGTCCTGTCGCGTGGAGTGTAAAATTTCAAGGTTTTTTTCGAGTTACGTCTTGAAGCTTGGAGGCCTTCTCGAGTTACGATAGGAACAACTGGAACCCTCTAGTTTTGTTTCAGAGAAGTCAGGTCTGCTTTCCTGTTGAAAGTGGAAGCTCGGGATTCCTTTTGAGTCGCTGCAGGCCCTGAGGGCCACATTTAGACTTGAGTGGGTAAACTCAGTGTTCCTCTCCAGTGGCCACAGGGATCTTGGGGTTGTTATGAAGTTTCCACTGGGGAGTCAGGCCTAGTCTTTGTTGAGGATGGAACTATGCTTTACCCCCGAGTTTAAAAGGATTGTCAGGTCTGCTCTTTGTTCAAGCGGGAAATCTGGGCTCTGTCGAGAGGCTCAGCAGGGGATTCATGCCTCAGTTCATGTTGGGAGGTGATTCTCCGTGTTTAACTGGAGGTGCTTTAAGTGCACCAGGACTCATCTCTAGTTAAGTGTGAATTCGGAAGCCTTTGACCTTACTGCAAAATACTAGGGGTTGCCCTCTAGTGTCAATAGATGTGAAAGGACTCGACAAGTGTTGCGAGGGGAAGTTGGAATTCCTGTTCAGTTGAAAGTGAAATGGCCCATTAACTTCAGCTGAGGGGTGAACACGGGGCTTCTCTTTAATTGTGGCGGGAAATTCGGTTTTCTTCTCTTATCGGGATGGGTATTTCTGGATGACCTTCCAGTTGCATCAATGATTTCAAAACTCCCATCGATTTGGAGAAGGAAGTCAGCAGTTCTGTCTATGTGCTGCAGGAAAAATAGGGCCTCATGTTGCTTTCAAAGCGGAATCTCGAGGTTTTTCGTGAGTTGCTGCAGGAAGTGTGGTGATCCTCTCGAGTGTTGAAGGGAATATCAGGGAGCCTCCCATGTTGTTTCTTGGAAGTCAGAACGCCTTTCATTTTGCAAAGGGAACCTCGGAATTCCTTAGGAGTCGCTGCAGAGATATAAGTCTGCATCTAGATTCGAGTCCGTTTAACTCAGTATTCCTCTTCAGTAGCAACAGGGTATTCGGGGTTGCCCTCAAAATTCACCTGGGAAGTCAGGCCTCGTCTCGTGTTCAGACATGTTTACTCCACTTTCTTCTCGAGATGTGAAAGGGGTGTTAGGCCACAGTCGAATTTCATTGGTACCTGGAGGCTGTATTGAGACTCCCCTGCTCGGGGAGTCAGGGCTCCATTCGTCTTGTGAGTTGATACTTGAGGATACATTTGAATCTGTGTAGTGGAATCAGACAATAACTCGAGCGGGTGGGGACATCGGTACATTTCCCAAATGTGTTTTGAATCTGCTGAATTTTAAGATGGTACCAGCCTCCTCATACTGTGCGACAGGAACACAAAGGGGCACATTTAGACTTGAGTGGGCAAACTCAGTGTTCCTCTCCAGTAGCCACAGGGATCTTGGGGTTGCTATGAAGTTTCCACTAGGGAATCAGGCCTATTCTTTGTTGACGATGGAACTCTGCTTTCCCCGCGAGTTTAAAAGGATTTTCATGTCTGCTGTCTGTTCAAGCGGGAAATTTCTGCTGTCTCGGGAGGTTAACCAGGGATTCATGCCTCAGTTCATGTTGGGAGGTGATACTCCTTGTTCTACTGGAGGTGCTTTAAGCGTCTTTTAATTTCATGGCTGCAATCAGCATCTGCAGTGATTTTGGAGCCCCAAAAAATAAAGTCTGATACTGTTTCCACTGTTTTTCCATCTATTTCCTATGAAGTGATGGGACCAGATTCTATCATCTTTGTTTTCTGAATGTTGAGTTTCAAGCCAACCTTTTCACTCTCCTCTTTCATTTTCATCAGTAGGCTTTTGAGTTCCTCTTCACTTTCTGCCATAAGGGTGGTGTCATTTGCATATCTGAGGTTATTGATAGTTTTCCCAGCAATCTGGATTCCAGCTTGTGCTTCTTCCAGCCCAGCATTCCTCATGATGTACACTGCATATAAGTTAAATAAACAAGGTGACAATATACAGCCTTGATGTACTCCTTTTCCTATTTGGAACCAGTCTGTTGTTCCATGTGCAATTCTGACTGTTGCTTCCTGACCTGCATACAGGTTTCTCAAGAGGCAGGTCAGATGATCTAGAATTCCCATCTCTTTCGGAATTTTCCACCATTTATTGTGATCCACAGAGTCAAACGCTTTGGCATAGTCAATGAAGCAGAAAGAGATGTTTTTCTGGAACTCTCTTGCTTTTTCCATGATCCAGCGGATGTTGGCTATTTGATCTCTGGTGCCTCTGCCTTTTCTAAAACCTGCCTGAACATTGGGGAGTTCTCGGTTCACATATTGCTGAAGCCTGGCTTGGAGAATTTTGAGCATGACTTTACTAGCGTGTGAGGTGAGTGCAATTGTGCGGAAGTTTGAGCATTCTTTGGCATTGCCTTTCTTTAGGATTGGAATGAAGACTGACCTTCTCCAGTCCTGTGGCCACTGCTGAGTTTTCCAAATTTGCTGGCATATTGAGTGCAGCACTTTGGCAGCAGTATCTTTCAGGATTTGAAATAGCTCAACTGGAATTCCATCACCTACACTTGCTTTGTTCATAGTGATGCTTTCTAAGGCCCACTTGACTTCACATTCCAAGATGTCTGGCTCTAGGTCAGTGATCACGTTATCATGATTATCTTGGTCGTGAAGATCTTTTTTGTACAGTTCTTCTGTGTATTCTTGCCACCTCTTCTTAATATCTTCTGCTTGTTAGGTCTAAACCATTTCTGTCATTCATCCAGCCCATCTTTGCATGAAATGTTCTCTCGGAATCTCTCATTTTCTTGAAAAGCTCTCTTGTTTTTCCTATTCTGTTGTTTTCCTCTATTTCGTTGCACTGATCACTGAGGAAGGCTTTCTTATCTCTCCTTGCTATTGTTTGGAACTCTGCATTCAGATGCTTATATCTTTCCTTTCCTCCTTTGCGTTTCGCTTCTCTTCTTTTCACAGCTAGTTGTAAGGCCTCCTCAGACAGCCATTTCGCTTTTTTGCATTTCTTTTCCATGGGGATGGTCTTGGTCCCTGTCTCCTGTACAATGTCACGAACCTCCATCCATAGTTCATCAGGCACTCTATCTATCAGATCTAGTCCCTTAAATCTATTCCTCACTTCCACTGTATAATCATATGGGATTTGATTTAGGTCATGTCTGAATGGTCTAGTGGTTTTCCCTACTTTCTTCCATTTAAGTCTGAATTTGGCAATAAGGAGTTCATGATCTGCGCCACAGTCAGCTCCTGGTCTTGTTTTTACTAACTGTATGCAGCTTCTCCATCTTTGGTTACAAAGAATATAATCAGTCTGATTTAGGTTTTGACCATCTGGTGATGTCCATGTGTAGAGTTTTCTCTTGTGTTGTTGGAAGAGGGTGTTTGCTATGACCAGTGCATTCTCTTGGCAAAACTCTATTAGCCTTTGTTCTGCTTCATTCCGTGCTTCAAGGCCAAATTTGCCTGTTACTCCAGGTGTTTCTTGACTTCCTACTTTTGCATTCCAGTCCCCTATAATGAAAAGAACATCTTTTTTAAGTTCAGTTCTAAAAGGTCTTGTAGGTCTTTATAGAACTATTCAACTTCGGCTGCTTCAGCGTTACTGGTTGGGGCATAGGCCTGGATTACTGTAATATTGAATGGTTTGTCTTGGAAACGAATAGAAATCATTCTGTCGTTTTTACGATTGCATCCAAGGACTGCATTTCGGACTCTGTTGTTGACCATGATGGCTACTCCATTTCTTCTAAGGGATTCCTGCCCACAGTAGTAGATATAATGGTAATCTGAATTAAATTCACCCATTCCAGTCCATTTTAATTCACTGATTCCTAGAATGTCTATGTTCACTCTTGCCATCTCCTGTTTGACCACTTCCAAATTGCCCTGATTCATGGACCTAACATTCCAGGTTCCTATGCAATATTGCCTCTTTACAGCACCTTCAATCACCAGGCACATCTACAACTGGGCATTGGTTTTGCTTTTGCTCCATCCCTTTATTCTTTCTTGAGTTATTGAGTCTCATAAAGGGTGTCAAGTACCCATTCGAGTTTCAAGCGGGAATGTGGGATTTTTCTGAGACTCGGCAGGGAAATCTTCCTCATCTCGCCTTTAGTGCAGAATCTTGTGGTTTTTCTCGAGTTGTGGCGGGAATCTTGAGATCCTACTCCAGTTGTGACAGGGACCTCAGGAAGTCACGCGTGTTCATCCAGGGAACTCAGTTCTCCTTTTGTTTTGGAAGGGGAACTTCAGGATTTTTCTCGAGTCGTGGAATGGGAATAGGGCCTCATCCATATTTGAGTCTGTTAATTGTATGGTCCTCTCCAGTGTGGACGGCTATGTAAGAGAATTTTTCAGTCTTAGAAAAGGCGTCAAGTGCCCGTTCGAGTTTCACATGTGAGTGTAGTATTTCTCTTGCGACTCTGCAGAGGAAATTTTCCTCATCTCGCCTTGAGTGTAGAATCTAGTGGTTTTTCTCGAGTTTCAGCGAGAAGCTTGGGTACCTTCTCTAGTTGCGACGGGGACCTCAGGAACTCGTTCGTGTTGCCCCAGGGACGTCAGGTCTCCTATAGTGTTGGAACGGACACTTCGGGATTTCGCTCAAGTTGCAGCAGAGGAATAACCTTGCTCCTAGCCTTGGGTAAGTAAATTGTGTGCTCCTCCTCAGTGGGAACTGATATGTTTGGGAAGTTTTTGAGTCTCATAAAGGGTGTCAAGTACCCGTTCGAGTCTCAAGTGGGAATGTGGGATTTCTCATGAGACTCTGCAGCAGAAAAGTTCCTCTTGGGGTTCGTCTCAAGTTGTGATGGAGACCTCAGGAAATCACTCGTGTTGCCCCAGGGAATTCCGGTCTCCTACCGTGTTGGAAGGCAAAATTCGGGATTCCTCTAGAGGCGCAGAAGATTAACAGGGCCGTATCAAATGTTGTTTGATCAACTGTAGGTTCCTCTCCAGTGGGGACTAGGATCTTGGAGTTCCTCTCAAAATTCACCTGGGCCGTCAGGCCTCTTCTCCTGTTCAGAATTGGAACTCTGCTTAATACTCGAGTTGCAAAAGGGCTATTAGACCACAGTCGAGTTGAGTTTGTACCTGGATATTGTATCGAGAATGCTCGGGGAGTCAAGTCTCCACTCGTCTTATGAGTTGATACTCGAGGATACATTTGAATCTCTGCAGTGGAATCAGATATTATCTCCAGTGGGTTGGGACATCGGTACCCTTTCCAAGTGTGTTTTGATATCCTGGGGATTCTGCTGAGTTTCAGGGTGGTATCGGCCTCCTCATACTGTGCGATGGGAACGTCCGGATTCCATTCCAGACAAAGCAGGGGAATCGACTGTCATCTGGAAAAGAGGACTGGGAAATGCGGCAATTTATCAGATGTGTCGGGAAACTCGGTGTTCCTCTCGATTGGGGCTGGGTATGTTGGTGGAATTTTTGAGTCACATAAAGGATGTGAAGCAACTTGTCGAGTTCCCAGTGGGAATGTGGACTTCTCTTGAGACTCGGCAGCGGAAAATTTGCTCATCTGAAATTGAGGGGAGAATCTTGTGGTTCTTCACAAGTTGTGATGGGGACCTCTGGAACTCACTAGTGTTGTGCCAGGGAAGTCAGATCTCCTATCATGTTGAAAGGGAAACCTCGGGGTTCCTCTCGAGGCGCAGCAAAGGAATAGGGCCGCATCCAGCATTGAGCTGGTCAACTGAGTGTTCCTCTCCAGTGGCGACAGGGATCTCAGGGTCGCTATGAAGGTTCTATCGGGCAGTCAGTATTCGTCTCAATTTGAGGCATCGAATTCTGCTTTCCTTTCGAGTTGTAAAAGGGGAATCTGTCCTCATATCATGATCAGGAGGTTCATTAGGGCTTTTTATATTGGCTCAGCAAGGGTGTTGGGTATCCCGTCATATTGTGATGCCATAGTCGGTTTTACATTGGAGCATTGCTAGATCATCAGGACCCACCTCGATTGGAAGGGGAACTCAGAGTCCTTTATCCTTACAGCACGATCCGCGGGAGTTCACTCGAGTTTCAATAGGAGAGAGAGGCCTCCTCTTGTGGTCGGAGAAGAAGATAGTACTCCTCTTGAGTTGAATCAGGCTTTGAACGCTCATATTGTGAGGGGGTTGGAAATACTGAGCACTTTTAGAGGTGTGGACAGAAACTTGGGGTTTCTATTGATTGAAGACAGGTATTCTTGGAGTCCCTTGAAATGTGAATAGGGATTCATGCCTCCTATCGTATCTTGAGAGAGAATTCGGGATTGCTATCCAGGCGCTGCAGGAAAAGGGGGCGCCATGTGACATTGCCTGAGGCATCTGGTGGTTTTTCGCGAGTTGCGGGGGGAAGTTTGGCTTTCCTTTTGAGTTACGACTTGGAACTCAGGGTGACACTCTGTTGCCTTCGGGAAGTCAAGTGGCTAGGGGACGGAGGTTATTACTCTCGAGTCAATGAGGAGGAATCGGGCTACAATTCGCATTGAAAGGGGGTAATCCCAAAGTGTTTCTCGAGTTGGGCAGTTAACTTTCGGCTCCCTCGCATTGCAACAGGGGCCTCACGGAGCCTCTCAAGGTGTTTCTGGGAAGTCCGGAATCCTTTTGAGGTGTGAGGAGTCTTTGGGATGCCTGTTGAGGCAGGGGAGTAAGGGCTCATCTGGAATTGAGGCACACACCTCGGGGTGCCTCTCCATTTGCGACAAGGATCTCAGTGTTCCTATGAAGTGTCAACAGGCCAGTCAGCCACCTCTCTTGATGAGGCATGGAACTCCGCTATCTTTTCGAGTTGTCAAAGAGGTGGGAGGCCTCCTGTCGAGTTGAATTTCTGTCCTGGGGCTTTTTCTCCATGATGCACCTGGGAAGTCATGCCTCCCTCTATGGTGTTAGTTGATCCCGGGGATTCTCTTTGAATCGGTACAGTGGAATCAGTCCTTATGTCGGGCGGATGGGGAAATCGGTGTCTTTTTGAATTGTGTCACGACTCCCCGCGGTCCTCTCGAGTGTCAAGGGAAGATCGGCCCCCTCTTCAGATTCGACGGTAACATTGGAATTAATTTCCAGACGAAGCAGGGGAATCATCCTCACCTGGAGAAGACAAGTGGAAAACGGGACTCTTCCTGAGCTGTGGCAGGAACCTCACTGTTCCTCTCGAGTATGGCCGGGTATCTCGGTTAAATTGTTGAGTTGCGTATAGAGGGCTAAGTATTCTTTCGAGTTTGAAGAGGGAATGTGGGATTTCCTTAAGACGCTGCAGCAGAAAGGGGCGTCCTCTCACGTGGTGTGGAGAATTTCATGGTTTTTCTCGAGTTTCATCTTGAAGCTTGGAGGTCTTCTAGAGTACAGACAGGAACCACTGGGACTCTCTAGTTTTGCTTCCAAGAATCGGGTCTGATTTCCTGTTGATAGTGGAACCTCGGGATTCCTTTCGAGTCGCTGCTGGGCAGGAGAGTCACATTTAGACTTGAATGGGTAAACTCAGTTTTCCTCTCCAGTGGCCACAAGAATTCTGGGGTTGCAATGAAGGTTCCACTGGGGAGTCAGGCCTAGTCTTTGTTGAGGTTGTAACTGTGCTATCCCACCGAGTTTAAAAGGATTGTCATGTCTGATGACTGTTCAAGCGGGAAACTTGGGCTTGTCTCGAGAGGCTCAGATCATGTTCAGAGGTGATACTCCGTGTTCCTCTGGAACTGCTTGAAGCGCAATATGATCATCTCTAGTTGAGTGTGAACTCGGAGTCCTTTGACTTTGCTGCACAAGGCACAGGGTTGCCCTCGAGTGTCAATAGATGTGACAGGTCTCGACACGAGGTGCCAGGGGAAGTTGGGATTCCTCTTCAGTTGAAAGTGGAATGATCCATTATCTTCAGCTGAGGTGTGACCACGGGGCTTCTCTTAAATTGTGGATGGAAATTTGTTTTTTTTTCTCTCATTGGGACGGGTATCTCTGGGGAACACTTAAGTTGCCTCAAGGAATTCAAGCCTCATATCGAATTTGGAGAAGGAACTCGAGACTTCTATGTGCTGCAGGAAAAAAGGCCTCATCTTGCTTGGAAAGAGGAATCTCGAGGTTTTCCGTAGGTTGATGGGGGAAGTGTGTTGATCTTCTCAAGTAACCAAGGGAATATCAGGGAGCCTCCCGTGTTGTCTCTGCGAACACCGAACGCCTTTCCTTTTGCAAGAGGAACCTCGGGTTTCCTTTGGAGCTGCTGCAGAGAAAAAGATCTGCATCTAGATTCGAGTCCGTTTGAGTCAGCATTCCTCTTCAGAGATATTCCTCTCGGGGTAACTCTCAAAATTAACCTGGGGAGACATGCCTCTTCTCCTGTTCAAAATTATAACTCCGCTTTCTTCTCGAGTTGTCAAAGGGGTGTTAGGCCACAGTCGAGTTGAATATGTATTTGGAGATTGTTCGGGAATGCTCGGGGAGTCAGGTCTCCACTCGTCTTGTGAGTTGATACTCGAGGATACATTATGATCTGTGCAGTGGAATCAGACATTATCTCCAGTGCATGGGGACTTTGGTACCTTTTCCAAGTGTGTTTTGATATCCCGGGGATACTGCTGAGTTTCAACGTGGTATCGGCCTCCTCATACTGTGCGATGGGAACGTCCGAATTCCATTCCAGACAAAGCAGGGGAATCGACTGTCATCTGGAAAAGAGGACTGGGAAACGCGTCCCTTTGTCAGTTTTGTCGGGAATCTCAGTGTTCCCCTCGATTGGGGCTGGGTATTTCGGTGTAATTTTTGAGTCACATAAAGGATATGAAGTAACTATTCGAGTTTCCAGCGGGAATGTGGGACTTCTCTTGAGAAACTGCAACAGAAATGTTCCTCATCTCGACTTGAGGACAGGATCTTGTGATTTTTCTCGAGTTGCGTCTGGCAGCTTGGGGTCTATTGAGTTGCGACGGGGACATAGGAACTCGCTCATGTTGCTTCAGGGAAGTCAGGTCTCCTTTCGTTTTGGAAGGGGTACCCGCGATTACTCTCGAGTCGTGGAATGGGAATAGGGCCTCATCTAATGGTGAGTCCGAAAATTGTGTGCTCCTTTCCAGTGGGGACGGTTATGTCGGGTAGTTGTTGAGTCGCAAGCTGCTACTGCTGCGGCTGCTAAGTCACTTCAGTCATGTCTGACTCTGTGCGACCCCATAGACGGCAGCCCACCAGGCTCCCCCGTCCCTAGAATTCTCCAGGCAGGAACAGGGGAGTGGGTTGCCATTTCTTTCTTTAGTGCGTGAAAGTGAAAAGAGAAAGTGAAGTCGCTTAGTCGTGTCCGACCCTTAGGGACCCCACCGACTGCAGCATACCAGGCTGCTCCATCCATGGGATTGTCCAGGCAAGAGTACTGGAGTGGGGTGACATTGCCTTCTCCATAAAGGGTGTCAATTACTCATTCGAGTTTCAAGCGGGAATGTGGGATTTCTCTTGAGACTCGGCAGCGGAAAATTTCCTCACCTGGCATTGAGGGGAGAATCTTGTGGTCTTTCTTGAGTTGCGGCGGGAAGCTTGGGGTTCTTCTCGAGTTGCGACGGGGACCTCAGGAACTCGCTCAGGAAGACAGATCTCCTATTATGTTGAAAGGGAAACCTCGGGGTTCCTCTAGAGGTGCAGCAGAGGAATAGGGCCGCATGCAGCTTTTAGTTGGTCAACTGTGTGCTCCTCTCCAGTGGCGACAGGGATCTCGGGGTTGCTATGAAGGTTCTACCGGGGAGTCAGGTTTCGTCTCGATTTGAGGCATGGAATTCTGCTTTCCTTTCGAGTTGTTAAAGGGGAATCTGTCCTCCTGTCTTGATCAGGCGGTTCATTAGGGCTTTTTCTATTGGCTCAGCAAGGGTGTTAGGTATCCCGTCATGTTGTGATGTCAGTGTCGGTTTTACCTTGGAGGATTGCTAGATCATCAGGATCCACCTGGATTGGAGGGGCAACTCAGAGTCCTTTATCTTTGCAGCAGGATCCAAGGGAGTTCACTCGAATTTCAATAGGAGACAGAGGCCTCCTCTTGTGGTGGGAGAACAAGATAGGACTCCTCTTGAGTTGAAGCAGGCTTTGAAAATTCATATCGTGAGGAGGTTGGGAATACTGAGCTCTTCTAGAGGTGTAGACAGAAACTTGGGGTTTCTCTTGATTGAAGACGGGTATTCTTGGAGTCCCTTGAAATGTGAATAGGGATTCATGCCTCCTATCGTATCTTGAGAGAGAATTCGGGATTGCTATCCAGGCACTGCAGGAAAAAAGGGGCCCCATGTGACGTTGCCTGAGGCATCTGGAGGTTTTTCGCGAGTTGCGGGGGGAAGTTTGGCTTTCCTTTTGAGTTACGACTTGGAACTCAGGATGACACTCTGTTGCCTCCTGGACGTCAAGTGGCTAGGGAAAGGTGGTTATTACTCTCGAGTCAATGAGGAGGAATCGGGCTACAATGCACATTGAAAGGGGTAATCCCAAAGTGTTTCTCGAGTTGGACAGTTAACTTTCGGATCCCTCGCGTTGCAACAGGGGCCTCACGGAGCCTCTCAAGGTGTCTCTGGGAAGTCCGGAATCCTTTTGAGGTATGAGGAGTCTTTGGGATGCCTGTTGAGGCAGGGGACTAAGATCTCATCTGGAATTGAGGCACACACCTCGGGGTGCCTCTCCATTTGCGACAAGGATCTGAGTGTTCCTATGAAGTGTCAACAGGCCAGTCAGCCACCTCTCTTGATGAGGCATGGAACTGCGCTATCTTTTCGAGTTGTCAAAGAGGTGGGAGGCCTCCTGTCGAGTTGAATTTCTGTCCTGGGGCTTTTTCTCCATGATACACCTGGGAAGTCAGGCCTCCCTCTGTGGTGTTAGTTGATCCCGGGGGTTCTTTTTGAATCGGTACAGTGGAATCAGTCCTTATGTCGGGTGGATGGGGAAATCAGTGTCTTTTTGAATTGTGGCATGACTCCCCGGGGTCCTCTCGAGTGTTAAGGGAAGATTGGCCCCCTCTTCAGATTCGACGGTAACATTGGAATTAATTTCCAGACGAAGCAGGGGAATCGATCCTCACCTGGAAAAGACAAGTGGAAAACGGGACTCTTCCTGAGCTGTGGCAGGAACCTCACTGCTCCTCTCGAGTTTGGCCGAGTATCTCGGTTAAATTCTTGAGTTGCGTATAGGGGGCTGAGTATTCTTTCCAGTTTGAAGAGGGAATGTGAGATTTCTTTTAAGACGCTGCAGCTGAAAGAGGCGTCCTGTCACGTGGTGAGGAGAATTTCATGGTTTCTCTCGAGTTGCGTCTTAAAGCATGGAGGTCTTCTCGAGTACCGACAGGAACCACTGGGACTCTCTAGTTTTGCTTCCAAGAATCGGGTCTGATTTCCTGTTGAAAGTGGAACCTTGGGATTCCTTTTGAGTTGCTGCCGGGCATAAGACCCACATTTAGTCTTGAGTGGATAAACTCAGTGTTCCTCTACAGTGGCCACAGGGATCCTGGGGTTGCAATGAAGGTTCCACTGGGGAGTCAGGCCTAGTCTTTGTTGAGGTTGGAACTCTGCTATCCCGCCGAGTTTAAAAGGATTGTCAAGTCTGATGACTGTTCAAGTGGGAAACTTGGGCTTGTCTCGAGAGGCTCAGATAATGTCGGGATTACTCCGTGTTCCCCTGGAGCTGCTTGAAGCGCAATATGACTCATCTCTAGTTGAGTGTGAACTCGGAGTCCTTTGACTTTGCTGCACAAGGCACAGGGTTGCCCTCAAGTGTCAATAGATGTGACAGGTCTCGACACGAGGTGCCAGGGGAAGTTGGGATTCCTCTTCAGTTGAAAGTGGAATGATCCATTATCTTCAGCTGAGGTGTGACCACGGGGCTTCTCTTAAATTGTGGATGGAAATTTGGTTTTCTTCTCTCATTGGGACGGGTATCTCTGGGGAACCCTTTAGTTGCCTCAAGGAATTCAAGCCTCATATCGAATTTGGAGAAGGAACTCGAGACTTCTATGTGCTGCAGGAAAAAAGGCCTCATCTTGCTTGGAAAGAGGAATCTCGAGGTTTTCCTTAGGTTGATGGGGGAAGTGTGTTGATCCTCTCAAGTAACCACGGGAATATCAGGGAGCCTCCCGTGTTGTCTCTGCGAACACCGAACGCCTTTCCTTTTGCAAGAGGAACCTCGGGTTTCCTTTGGAGCTGCTGCAGAGAAAAAGATCTGCATTGAGATTCGAGTCCATTTAAGTCAGCATTCCTCTCCAGCAGTACCAGGGTTCTAGGGGTAGCTCTCAAAATTCACCTGGGGAGACATGCCTCGTCTCGTCTTCAGAATTTGAACTCCAATTTTTTTTGAAACAAATTATGTGTAATCTTTATTAAGTATACAAAATATCGTTGCTTTTTTTTTAAAGAACTCTAAAAAATTAGTCAAAATGGTACATAAACTTATTAGAGTAACACTTTGGGATTATGCCTTTCAATGAGAATTGAAGCCCGATTCCTCTGCACTGACTCGAGCATAATAACCACCTTCCCCTAGCCACTTGACTTCCCGGAGGCAACAGAGTGTCATCCTGAGTTCCAAGTCGTAACTCAAAAGGAAAGCCAAACTTCCCACCGCAACTCGCGAAAAACCACCAGATGCCTCAGGCAACGTCACATGGGGCCCCTTTTTTCCTGCAGCGCCTGGATAGCAATCCCGAATTCTCTCTCAAGATACGATAGGAGGCTTGACTCCCTATTCTCAGCTCAAGGGACTCCAAAAATACCTGTCTTCAATCGAGAGAAACCCCGAGTTTTTGTCCACACCTCTAGAAGAGCTCAGTATTCCCAACCTCCTCACGATATGAATTTTCAAAGCCTGCTTCAACTCAAGAGGAGTCCTATCTTGTTCCCCCACCACAAAAGGAGGCCTCTGTCTCCTATTGAAATTCGAGTCAACTCCCGTGGATCCTGCTGCAAAGATAAAGGACTCTGAGTTGCCCCTCCAATCCAGGTGGATCCTGATGATCTAGCAATCCTCCAAGGTAAAAGCGACACTGACATCACAACATGACGGGATACCTAACACCCTTGCTGAGCCAATAGAAAAAGCCCTAATGAACCGCCTGATCAAGACAGGAGGACAGATTCCCCTTTAACAACTCGAAAGGAAAGCAGAATTCCATGCCTCAAATCGAGACGAAACCTGACTCCCCGGTAGAACCTTCATAGCAACCCCGAGATCCCTGTCGCCACTGGAGAGGAGCACACAGTTGACCAACTAAAAGCTGCATGCGGCCCTATTCCTCTGCTGCACCTCGAGAGGAACCCCGAGGTTTCCCTTTCAACATGATAGGAGATCTGACTTCCCTGGGACAACATGAGCGAGTTCCTGAGGTCCCCGTCGCAACTCGAGAAGAACCCCAAGCTTCCCGCCACAACTCAAGAAAGACCACAAGATTCTCCCCTCAATGCCAGGTGAGGAAATTTTCCGCTGCCGAGTCTCAAGAGAAATCCCACATTCCCGCTTGAAACTCAAATGAGTAATTGACACCCTTTATGGAGAAGGCACCCCACTCCAGTACTCTTGCCTGGACAATCCCATGGATGGAGCAGCCTGGTATGCTGCAGTCTGTGGGGTCGTTAAGGGTCGGACACGACTGAGCGACTTCACTTTCTCTTTTCACTTTCACACACTGAAGACGGAAATGGCAACCCACTCCATTGTTCCTGCCTGGAGAATTCTAGGGACCGGGGAGCCTGGTGGGCTGCCGTCTATGGGGTCTCACAGAGTCGGACACGACTGAAGTGACTTAGCAGCCGCAGCAGTAGCAGCTTGCGACTCAACAACTACCCAACATAGTCGTCCCCACTGGAGAGGAGCACACAATTTTCGGACTCACCATTAGATGAGGCCCTATTCCCATTCCACCACTCGAGAGTAATCCCGAGTACCCTTCTAACACGAAAGGAGACCTGACTTCCCTGAAGCAACATGAGCGAGTTCCTAGGTCCCTGTCGCAAATTGAGAGATCCCAAGCAGCCCGACGCAACTCGAGAAAAACCACAAGATCCTGTCCTCAAGGTGAGATGAGGAATATTTCTGTTGCAGATTCTCAAGAGAATTCCCACATTCTCGCTGGAAACTCGACAAGTTAATTCACATCCTTTATGTGACTCAAAAATTACACTGACATACCCAGCCCCAATCGAGAGGAACACGGAAACTCCCGACACAACTGACAAATGGCTGCATTTCCCAATCCCATTTTCCAGATGACAGTCGATTCCCCTGCTTTGTCTGGAATGGAATCTGAACGTTCCCATCGCACAGTATGAGGAAGCCGATACCACGTTGAAACTCAGCAGAATACTCGGGATATCAAAACACACTTGGAAAAGGACCAATGTCACCATGCACTGGAGATAATGGCTGATTCCACTGCACAGATTCATAATGTATCCTCGAGTATCAACTCACAAGATGAGTGGAGACCTGACTCCCCAAGCATTCTCGAATAACCTCCAAATACATATTCAACTCGACTCTGGCCTAACACCCCTTTGACAACTCGAGAAGAAAGCGGAGTCCTAATTCTGAACAGGAGACGAGGCATGTCTCCCCAGGTTAATTTTGAGAGCTACTCCGAGAGCACTGGTGCTGCTGGAGAGGAATGCTGACTTACACGGACTCGAATCTAGATGCAGATCTATTTCTCTGCAGCAGCTCCAAAGGAAACCCGAGGTTCCTCTTGCAAAAGGAAAGGCGTTCGGTGTTCGCAGAGACAACACGGGAGGCTCCCTGATATTCCCGTGGTTACTTGAGAGGATCAACACACTTCCCCCATCAACCTACGGGAAACCTCGAGATTCCTCTTTCCAAGCAAGATGAGGCCTTTTCCCCTGCAGCACGTAGGTCTCGAGTTCCTTCTCCAAATTCGAAATGAGGCTTGAATTCCTTGAGGCAACTTAAGGTTTCCCCAGAGATACCCGTCCCAATGAGAGAAGAAAACCAAATTTCCATCCACAATTTAAGAGAAGCCCCATGGTGACACCTCAGCTGAAGATAATGGATCATTCCACTTTCAACTGAAGAGGAATCCCAACTTCCCCTGGCACCTCGTGTCGAGATCTGTCACATCTATTGACACTCGAGGGCAACCCTGTGCCTCATGCAGCAAAGTCAAAGGACTCCGAGTTCACACTCAACTAGAGGAGAGTCATATTGCGCTTCAAGCAGTTCCAGTGGAACACGGAGTTCACCGCCCAACATGATTTGAGCCTCTCGAGACAAGCCCAAGTTTCCCACTTGAACAGTCATCAGACATGACATTCTTTTTAAACTCGGCGGGATAGCAGAGTTCCAACCTCAACAAAGACTAGGCTTGACTCCCCAGTGGAACCTTCATTGCAACCCCAGGATCCCTGTGGCCACTGGAGAGGAACACTGAGTTTACCCACTCAAGTCTAAATGTGGCTCTCATGCCCGGCAGCGACTCGAAAGGAATCCCTAGGTTCCACTTTCTTTCTTTTTTTTTTTTGAAACAAATTATGTGTAATCTTTATTAAGTATACAAAATATCGTTGCTTTTTTTTTTTTAAAGAACTCTGAAAAATTAGTCAAAATGGTACATAAACTTATTAGAGTAACACTTTGGGATTACGCCTTTCAATGAGAATTGAAGCCCGATTCCTCTGCATTGACTCGAGCGTAATAACCACCTTCCCCTAGCCACTTGACTTCCCGGAGGCAACAGAGTGTCATCCTGAGTTCCACGTCGTAACTCTAAAGGAAAACCAAACTTCCCCCCGCAACTCGCGAAAAACCACCAGATGCCTCAGGCAACGTCACATGGGGCCCCTTTTTTCCTGCAGCGCCTGGATAGCAATCCCGAATTCACTCTCAAGATACGATAGGAGGCTTGACTCCCTATTCCCAGTTCAAGGGACTCCAAGAATACCCGTTTTCAATCGAGAGAAACCCCGAGTTTTTGTCCACACCTCTAGAAGAGCTCAGTATTCCCAACCTCCTCACGATATGAATGTTCAAAGCCTGCTTCAACTCAAGAGGAGTCCTATCTTGTTCTCCCACCACAAGAGGAGGCCTCTCTCTCCCATTGAAACTCGAGTGAACTCCCGCGGATCCTGCTGCAAGGATAAATGACTCTGAGTTCCCTGTCCAATTGAGGTGGGTCCTGATGATCTAGCAATGCTCCAAGGTAAAACCGACTATGACATCACAACATGACAGGATACCTAACACCCATGCTGAGCCAATAGAAAAACCCCTAATAATCCGCCTGATCATGACACGAGGACAGATTCCCCTTTTACAACTCGAAAGGAAAGCAGAATTCCATGCCTCAAATCGAGACGAAATCTGACTCCCCGGTAGAACCTTCATAGCGACCCCGAGATCCCTGTCGCCACTGGAGAGGAACATACAGTTGACCAACTCAACGCTGGATGCGGCCCTATTCCACTGCTGCACCTCGAGAGGAACCCCGCGGTTTCCCTTTCAACATGATAGGAGATCTGACTTCCCTGGGACAACATGAGCGAGTTCCTGAGGTCCCCGTCGCAACTCGAGAAGAACCCCACGTTTCCCGCCGCAACTCGAGAAAAACCACAAGATTCTCCCCTCAATGTCAGGTGAGGAAATTTTCCACTGTCGAGTCTCAAGAGAGTACTGGAGTGTCAGGCCTCCCTCTGTGGTGTTAGTTGATCCCACAGTTCTCTTTGAATCGGTACAGTGGAATCAGTCCTTATGTCGGGCGGATGGGGAAATTGGTGTCTTTTTGAATTGTGCCATGACTCCCCGGGGTCCTCTCGAGTGTCAAGGGAAGATCAGCCCCCTCTTCAGATTTGACGGTAACATCGGAATTAATTACCAGACGAAGCAGAGGAATCGATCCTTACCTGGAGAAGACAAGTGGAAAACGGGACTCTTCCTGAGCTGTGGCAGGAACCTCACTGATCCTCTCGAGTCTGGCCGGGTATCTCGGTTAAATTCTTGAGTTGCGTATAGGGGGCCGAGTATCCTTTCGAGTCTGAAGAGGGAATGTGGGATTTTTCTTAAGATGCTGCAGCTGAAAGGGGCGTCCTGTCGCGTGGTGTGGAGAATTTCATGGTTTTTCTCTAGTTGCGTCTTGAAGCTTGGAGGTCTTCTCAAATACCGACAGGAACCACTGTTACTCGCTAGTTTTGCTTCTGGAAAGTCGGGTCTGATTTCCTATTGTAAGTGGAACCTAGGGATTCCTTTCACATCGATGCAAGGCATGAGGGCCAAATTTAGACTTGAGTGGATAAACTCAGTGTTAATCTCCAGCAGCCACAGGGATCTTGGGGTTGAAATGAAGTTTCCACTGGTGAGTCAGGCCTAGTCATAGTTGAGTTTGGAACTCTGCATTCCTGCTGAATTTAAAAGGATTGTCAGGTCTGCTCTTTGTACAATTGGGAAACTTGAGCTTTTTCGAGATTCTCAGCAGGGGATTCATGCCTCAGATCATGTTGGAAGGTGATACTCCAGGTTCCACTGGAGCTTCTTGAAGCACAACATGACTCATCTCTAGTTGCGTGTGAACTCTGAGTTTTTTGACCTTGTTGCAGGATGCACGGGTTTGCCCTCGAGTGTCAATAGATGTGACAGGTCTCGACACGTGGTGTGAGGGGAAGTTGGGATTCCTCTTCTGTTGAAAGTGGAATGGCCCCTTATCTTCAGCTAAGGTGTGACCACGGGGCTTCTCTTAAATTGTGGTGGGAAATTCGGTTTTCTTCCCTCATTGGGATGGTATCTCTGGGGAACCCTTAAACTGCATCAAGGAATTCAATATTCATATCCAATTTGGAGAAGGATCTTGAGACTTCTGTCTATGTGCTGCAGAAAAAAAGGGCCTCATCTTGCTTGGAAAGAGGAATCTTGATGTTTTCCTTAGGTTGATGGGGGAAGTGTGTTGTTCCTCTCAAGTAATGACGGGAATATCAGGGAGCCTCCTGCGTTGTCTCTGGGAAGTCAGAACGGGGTCAATTACTCTTTCGAGTTTCAAGCGGGAATGTGGGATTTCTCTTGAGACTTTGCAGCGGAAAATTTCCTCATCTGGCATTGAGGGGAGTATCTTGTGGTTTTTCTCGAGTTGCGGTGGGGAGCTTGGGGTTCTTCTCGAGTTGTGATAGGGACCTAAGGAACTCACTCGTTTTGCCCCAGGGAAGTCAGATCTCCTATCGTGTTGAAAGGGAAACCTCAGGATTCCTCTCGAGGTGCAGCAGAGGAATAGGGTTGCATCCAGCGTTGATTTGGTCAACTGTGTGTTCCTCTCCAGTGGCGACAGGGATCTCGGGTTTGCTATGAAGTTTCTACCGGGGAGTCAGGTTTCGCCTCGATTTGAGGCATGGAATTCTGCTTTCCTTTCGAGCTGTTAAAGGGAATCTGTCCTCGTATCCTGATCAGGCGGTTCATTAGGGGTTTTTCTATTGGCTCAGCATGGGTGTTAAGTATCCTGTCATGTTGGGATGTCATAGTCGGTTTTACCTTGGAACATTGCTAGATCATTAAGACCTACTTCGATTGGAGGGGGAACTCAGAGTCATTTATCCTTGCAGCAGGATCCGCGGGAGTTCACTCGAGTTTCAATAGGAGAGAGAGGCCTCCTCTTGTGGTGGGAGAAGATAGGACACCACTTGATTTGAAGCATGATTTAAAAGCTCATATCATGAGAAGGTTGGGAATACGGAACTCTTCTAGAGGTGGGGACAGAAACTCGGGGTGTCTCTCGGTTGAGGACGGGTATTATGTGAGCCCCTTGAATTGTAAATAGGGATTCAAGCCTCCTATCTTATCTTGAGAGAGAACTCGGTATTGCTCTCCAGGCACTGCAGGAAAAAAAGGGTCCTCATGTGACGTTGCATGGGGCATCTCGTGGTTTTTTGCGGCTTGCAAGGAAAGTTTGGATTTCCTTTCGAATTACGACTTGGAACTCAGGATGACACTCTGTTGCCTCCGGGAAGTCAAGTGTTTAGGGGAAGGTCGTGATTGCTCTCAAGTCAATGCATAGCAATCTGGCTTCAATTCGCATTGAAAGGGGTAATCCCAATGTGTTTCTCGAGTTGGGCATAAAACTTTCGGATCCCTTGCGTTGCAACAGGGGCCTCAGAGAGCATCTCAAGTTGTCTCTAGGAAGTGCGGAATCCTTTTGAGGTGTGAGGAGCCTTTGGGATGCCTTTTGAGCAGGGGAATAGGGTCTCATCTGGAATTGAGGCACACACCTCTGGGTGCCTCTCCATTTCCTATAAGGTTCTCAGTTTTCCTATGAAGGTTCAACAGGTCAGTCAGCCACGTCTCTTGTTGAGGCATGGAACTCCGCTATCTTTCCGAGTTGTAAAAGGGGTGGGAGGCCTCCTGCATAGCTGAATTTCTGTCCTGGGTCTTTTTCTCCATGTTGTAACTGGGAAGTCAGGCTTCCCTCTGTGGTGTTAGTTGATCCCACAGTTCTCTTTGAATCGGTATAGTGGAATCAGTCCTTATGTCTGACGGATGGGGAAATCTGTTTCTTTTTGAATTGTTGCACTACTCCCTGGGGTCCTCTCCACTGTTAAGAGAAAATCGGCCTCCTCTTCAGATTCGACGGGATAATCGGGATTAATTTCCAGACGTAGCAGAGGAATCGATCCTCACCTGGAGACGACAAGTGGATAACGGGTCTCTTCTTGAGCTGTGGCAGGAACCTCACTGACCCTCTCAAGTTTGGCCGGGTATCTCGTGTAATTTCCTGAGTTGCGTATAGGGTGCCGAGTATCCTTTCGAGTCTGAAGAGGGAATGTGGGATTTATCTTAAGACTCTGCAGCGGAAATGCGCGTCCTGTCGCGTGGTGTGGAGAATTTCATTGTTTTCCTCCAGTTGCTTCTTGAATCTTGGAGTTCTTCTCGAGTCCCGACAGGAACCACTGGGACTCACTAGTTTTGCTTCAAAAAGTTCGGTCTGATTTTATGTTGAAATTGGAACCTCGGGATTCCTTTCACATCGCTGCAAGGCATGAGGGCCAAATTTAGACTTAAGTGGGTAAACTCAGTGTTCTTCTCCAGTTGCCACAGGGATCTTGGGGTTGCAACAAAGGTTCCACTGGGGAGTCAAGCCTAGTATTTGTTAGGTTCGGAACTCTGCTTTCCCGCTGAGTTTAAAAGGATTGTCAGGTCTGCTGTCTGTTCAAGCGGAAACTTGGGCTTCTTCAAGAGGCTCAGCGGGGGATTCATGCCTCAGATCATGTTGGACGGTGATACTCCGTGTCCACTGGAGCTGCTTGAAGCGCAACATGACTCATCTCTAGGTGAGTGTGAACTGGGAGTCCTTTGAACTTGCTGCAGGATGCACGGAGTTGCCCTCGAGTGTCAATAGATGTGACAGGTCTCGACAGGTTGTGCGAGGGGAAGTTGGGATTCCTCTTCAGTTGAAAGTGGAATGGCTCATTATTTTCAGCTGAGGTGTGACCACGGGGCTTCTCTTAAATTGTGGTGGGAAATTCGGTTTTGATCTCTCATGGGGACGGTTATCTCTGGGCGACCCTTAAGTTGCCTCAAGGAATTCAAGCCTCATATCGAAACTGGAGAAGGAACTCGAGATCTGTCTATGTGCTGCAGGAAAAATGGCCCTCTTCTTGCTTGGAAAGAGGAATCTCGAAGTTTTTCGTAGGTTGCTGCAGGGAAATGTGGTGATCCTCTCAAGTAATGACGGGAATATCAGGGAGCCTCCCGTGTTCTCTCTGGGAAGTCAGAACGCCTTTCACTTTGCAAGAGGAACCTCGGGTTTCCTTTGGAGCCACTGCAGAGACATAGGTCTGCATCTAGATTCGAGTCCGTTTAACTCAGGATTCCTCTCTGGCAGCAACAGGGTTCTCGGGTTGCTCTCAAAATTAACCTGCCTAGACAGGCCTCGTCTCGTGTTCAGAATTGGAGCTCCACTTTTTCTCGAGTTTTAAAAGTTGTGTTACCCCACAGTCGAGTTGAATTTGTACGTGGAGATGGTATTGAGAATGCTCGGGGAGTCAGGTCTCCACTCGTCTTGTGAGTTGATACTCGAGGATACATTATGAATCTGTGCAGTGGAATCAGACATTATCTCCAGGGCATGGAGACAATGGTACATTTTCCAAGTGTGTTTTGATATCCTGGGGATTCTGCTGAGTTTCAACGTGGTATCGGCCTCCTCATACTGTGTGATGGGAACGTCCGGATTCCATTCCAGACAAAGCAGGGGAATCAACTGTCATCTGGAAAAGAGGACTGGGAAATGTGGCACTTTGTCAGTTGTGTTGGGAATCTCGGTGTTCCTCTCGACTGGACCTGGGTATGTTGGTGTAATTTTTGAGTCACATACAGGATGTGAAGTAACATTGAGTTTCCAGTGGGAATGTGGGACTTCTCTCGAAAATCTGCAATGGAAATATTCCTCATCTCGCCTTGAGGGTAGGATCTTGTGGTTTTTCTCGAGTTGCGTCGGACAGATTCGGGTCTCTCTCGAATTGCTATGGGGACCTAGGAACTTGCTCATGTTGCTTCAGGGAATTCAGGTCTCCTTTCGTGTTGGCAGGGGTACTCGGGATTACCCTTAAGACGTGGAATGGGAATAGGGCTTCATCTAGTGTTGAGTCTGAAAATTATGTGCTCCTCTCCAGTGGGGACGCCTATGTCGGGTAGTATTTGAGTTGCATAAAGGGTGTCAAGTACCAGTTCGAGTTTCAAGCGGAAATGTGGGATTTCTCTTGAGACTCTGCAGCGGAAAATTTCCTCATCTGGGAGTGAAGGGATTATCTTGTGGTTTTTCTCAAGTTGAGGCGGAAGTTTGGGGTTCTTCTCGAGGTGCGACGGGGACCTCAGGAACTCGATGGTGTTTCAACAGGGAAGTCAGATCTCCTATCGTGTTGGAAGGGAAACCTCGGGATTCCTCTCGAGGGGAAGCAGAGGAATAGGGCCTCATCCACCATTGAGTTGGTCAACTGTGTGCTCCTCTCCAGTGGCGACAGGGATCTCGGGGTTGCTATGAATGTTCTACTGGGGAGTTAGGTTTCGTCTCGATTTGCAGCATGGAATTCTGCTTTCCTTTCAAGCTGTAAAAGGGGAATCTGTCCTGGTGTCGTGATCAGGAGTTTCATTAGGGATTTTTCTATCGGATCAGCATGGGTGTCAGGTATCCGGTCATGTTGTGATGTGTAGTCTGTGTTCCCTTGAAGCTTAACTAGATCATCAGTACCTACCTCGATTGGAAGGGGACCTCACAGTCCTTTATCCTTGCAGCAGGATCCGCGGGAGTTCACTCGAGTTTCAATGGGAGAGAGAGGCCTCCTCTTGTGGTGGAAGAAGAAGATAGGACTCCTGTTCAGTTGAAGCATGGTTTGAACGCTCATATCATGAAGAGTCTGGGAATACGGAGCTTTTCTAGAGGTGTGGACAGAAACTCGGGTTTTCTCTCGATTGAAGAAGGGGATTCTAGGAGCCCCTTGATTTGTAAATAGGGATTCAAGCCTCCTATCGTATGTCAAGAGAGAACTCAAATCGGGATTGCTCTTCAGGCGCTGCAGGAAGAGAAGGGCCTCATGTGAGGTTCCTGGGGCATCTCGTGTTTTTTGGCGAGTTGTGAGGGGACGTTTGGCTTTCGTTTTGACTTACAACACTGAACTCAGGTTGACACTCTGTTGCCTCAGGGAAGTCAAGTTGCGAGGGGAAGGTCGTGATTGCTCTCGTGTCAATACAGAGGAATCGGGCTCAATTTGCATTGAAATCAGTAATCCCACAGAGTTTTTCTAGATGGGGCAGGAAACTTTTGGATCCCTCGCGTGGCAACAGGGGCCTCACGGACACTCTCAAGTTGTCTCTGGGAAGACTGGAATCCTTTGAGGTGTGAGGAGACTTTGGGATGCCTTTTGAGGCAGTGCAGGGGAATAGGGTCTCATCTAGAGTTGAGGGGCTATCCTCAGGGTGCCTCTCCAGTTCCGAAATGGATCTCAGTGATCCTATGAAGTTTCAACAAGGGAGTCATGCCACGTCTTTTGTTGAGTCATGGAACTCCGCTATCTTTCCGAGTTATAAAATAGGTGGGAGGCCTCATGTCGAGTTGCATTCCTGTCCTGGGGCTTTTTCTCCATGAGGCACCTAGGAAGTCAGGTCTCCCTCTGTGGTGTTAGTTGATCCTGAGGCTTCTCTTTGAATCGGTACAGTGCAATCAGTCCTTATGTCGAGCGGATGGGGATATCGGTGTCTGTTTGAATTTTGGCACGACTACTCGGTGTCCTCTCGAGTTTCAAGGGGAGATCCGCCTCCTCTTCAGATTCGACGGGAACATAGGTATTAATGTCCAGACGAAGCAGGGGAATCGATCCTCACCTGGGGATGCCAAGTAGAAAACGGGTCTCTTCTTGAACTGTGGTAGGAACCTCGCTATTCCTCTTGAGTTGGGCCAGGTAACTCGGTTAAACCTGGGAAGTCAGGTCTCCTTTCCTTTTGGTAGGGGAACTTCGGGATTACTCTCGAGGCGTGGAATGGGAATAGGGCCTCATCTAAAGTTGAGTCCATAAATTGTGTTCTCCTCTCCAGTGGGGACAGATATGTCAAGGAATGTCTTGGGTTGCATATAGTGTGTCAAGTCCCGGTTCGAGTTTCAAGCGGGAATGTGGGATTTCTCTTGAGACTCTGCATGGGAAAATTTCCTCATCTCACCTTGAGTGCAGAATCTTGAGGTTTTTCTCGAGTTGTGGCGGGAAGCTTGGGTTCCTTCTCCAGTTGCGAAGGGGACCTCAGGGACTCGCTCGTGTTGTCCCAGGGACTTCAGGTCTCCAATCGTGTTGGAAGGGGAACCTCGGCATTCCTCTCGTGGCGTGGAATGTGATTTGGGTCTCATCTTGTGTTGAGTCCATTAATTGTGTGCTTCTTTCCAGTGAGGACGGCTTAGTCTGGGATCTTTTTGTGTCTCAGAAAGGGTTTCAAGTACCCTTTCAAGTTTCAAGCGGGAATGTGTGATTTCTCTTGAGAGTCTGCAGCAGAAACGTTCCTCAGCTCTGATTGAGGGGAGAATCTTGTGGTTTTTCTCGAGTTGAGGCTGGAAGCTTGGTTCCCTTTCAGGTTGTGACAGGGATCACAGGAACTCGCTCATGTTACCTCACGGAAGTCATGTCTCCTTTCCTGTTGAAAAGGGTACCTTGGGATTTCTCTTGAGGCGTGGAATGTGAATTGGGCCTCATCTCGAGATGAGTCCGTTAATTGTGTGCTCCTCTTCAGTGGGGATGGCATGTAAGGGTCCATTTTGTGTCGTAGAAATGTTGTCCAGTACCCGTTCGAGTTTAAGCAGGAATGTGGGATTTCTCTTGAGCCTCTGCCGGGGAAATTTTCCTCATCTCGCCTTGAGTGCAGAATCTTGTTTTTTTTCTAGAGTTGCGGCGGGCAGCTTGGGGTCCTTCTAGAGGTGCGACAGGGACCTCAGGAACTCGCTCCTGTACTCCCTGGGAAGTCAGATCTCCTTTCGTTTTGGTAGGGGAACTTCGGGATTACTCTCGAGGTGTAGAATGGGAATAGGGTCTCATCTAAATTTGAGTCCATAAATTCGGTTCTCCTCTCAAGTGGGGACAGCTATGTCGGGGAATGTCTAGAGTGGCATAAAGGGTGTCAAGTACCCATTCGAGTTTCAAGGGGTAATGTGGGATTTCTCTTGAGACTCTGCAGGGGAAATTTTCCTCATCTCACATTGAGTGCAGAATCTTGTGGTTTTTCTCGAGTTGCAGCAGGAAACTTGGGGTCCTTCTCGAGTTGCGATGGGGACCTCAGTAACTCGCTCCTGTTGCCCCAGGGAACTCAGGTCTCCTTTCTTGTTGCAAGGGAAACTTCGAGATTATTCTCGAGGCGTGGAATGGGAATTGGAAGTCATCTAGATATGAGTCCATAAATTGTGTGCTCCTCTCGAGTAGGGACGGCTTAGTCAGGGAAATTTTTTGGTGCAGAAAGTGTGGCAAGTACCCGTTCGAATTTTATGGGAGAATGTGGGATTTCCCTTTAGACTCTGCAGCAGAAAATTCCTCATCTCGCATTGATGGGGGAATCTCGTGGTTTTTATCGAGTTGCAGCAGGAAGCTTGTAGTCTCTCTCAAGTTGCGACAGTGACTTCCGAACCTAGCTCTTTTTGCTTCAGGTAGGTCAGGTCATCTTTCTTGTTCCAAGCACCTTGTTACACTCGAGGCGTAGAATGTGAATAGGGCCTCATCTAAATTGAGTCCATAAATTGTGTTCTCCTCTCCAGTGGGGACAGCTATGTTAAGGAATGTCTTGGGTCGCATATAGTGTGTCAAGGCCCGGTTCGAGTTTCAAGCGGGAATGTGGGATTTCTCTTGAGACTCTGCATGAGAAATTTTCCTCATCTCACCTTGAGTGCAGAATCTTGTGGTTGTTCTCGAGTTGCCGCTGGAAGCTTGGGCTCCTTCTTGAGTTGCAACTGGAATCTCAGGAACTCACTCGTGTTGTCCCAGTGACATCATGTCTCAATTTGTTTTGGAAGGGAACCTCGGGATTCCGCTTGTGGCGTTGAATGTGATTGGGATCTCATCTTGTGTTGAGTCCGTTAATTGTGTGCTCCTCTCCAGTGGGGAGACGGCTTAGTCAGGGATCTTTTTGTGTCGCAGAAAGCGTTTCAAGTACCCTTTCGAGTTTCAAGCGGGAATGTGTTATCTCTCTTGATACTGCACAGAAATGTTTCTCATCTTTCATTGAGGAAAAATCTTGTGGTTTTTCTCGAGTTGCGGCGGGAAGCTTGTAGTTTCTATTGAGTTGGGACAGTGACCTCAGATCCTAGCTCTTTTTACTTTAGGGAGGTCAGATCACCTTTCTTGTTGCAAGGAGAGCTTCGGGATTACACTCGAGGCGTAAAATGGGAATAGGGCCTCATCTAAAATTGAGTCCATAAATTGTGTTCTCCTCTCCAGTGGGGACAGCTCTTTCAAGGAATGTCTTGGGTCGCATATAGTGTGTCAAGACAAGCGGGAATGTGGGATTTCTCTTGAGACTCTGCATGGGAAGTTTCCCTCATCTCACCTTGCGTGCAGAATCTTGTTTTTTTTTTTCCTCGAGTTGCGGCGGGAAGCTTGGGGTCCTTCTCGAATTGCGACGGGACCTCAGGAACTCGCTCGTGTAATCCCTGGGAAGTCAGGTCTCCAATCGTGTTTGATGGGGAACCTCGGTATTCTTCTCGAGGCACGGGAGAGGAATAGGGCTGCCTCTAGTGTTGTGTACGTAAATTGTGTGCTCCTCTTCCATGTGGACAGCTATGTTGGGGAAGTTTTTGGGTGACATAAAGTGTGTCAAGAACCCGTTCAAATTTCAAGGGGGAATGTGTGATTTCTCTTAAGACTCTGCAGCAGAAAAGTTCCTCATCTCGCATTGAGTGGACACTTTTGTGGTGCTTCTCGAGTTGCCGTGGGAAGCTTGGGGTTCTTCCTGAGTTGTGACAGGGACCTCAGGAACTCGCTCGTGTTGCCGCAGGGAAGTCAGGTCTCCTGTCGTGTTGGAAGGGGAACCTTGGGATTCCTCTCGAGGCTCAGCATATGAATAGGGCCGCATTAGCTTTGGGTCGATCAACTGTGTATTCCTTGCCAGTGGCGACATGGATCTTGGGGTTGCCCTCGAAATACACTTGGGGAGTCAGGCCTCGTCTCGTGTTCAGACATGGAACTCCGCTTTCTTCTCGAGTTGTAGATTTTGTTTATTCCACAGTTGAATTGAATGTGTACCTGGAGATTGTATCGAAAATGCTCTGGGAGTCTGGACACCAGTCGTCTTGTGAGTTGATCCTCGAGGATACATTTGGATCGGTGCAGTGGAATCAGACAATAACTCGAGTGGGTGGGGACATCTGTACCTTTACCAATTGTGTTTTGAAACCACAGGGAACCTCCCAAGATTCAAGATGGTACCGGCCTCCTCCTATCTTTTGAAGGAACGTCCGGATTTCATTCCAGATAAAGCAGGGGAATCGACTGTCATCTGGAAAAGAGGTCTGGAAAATGGGGCAATTGTCAGTTGTGGCAGGAAACTCGGTGTTCCTGTCGATTGGGGCTGGGTATGTCAGTGAAATTTTTGAGTCACATAAGGGATGTTAAGTAACCTGTCGTGTTTCAAGTGGTAATGTGGGACTTCTCTTGGGAAACTGCGACAGACATGGTCCTCATCTCGCCTTGAGAGCAGAATCTTGTGTTTATTCTTGAGTTGCAATGGGAAGCTTGGGGTCTCTCTCGAGTTGCGACAGGGAAATTAGAAACTTGCTCGTGTTGCTTCAGGGAAGTCAGGTCCCCTTTTGTGTTGGAAGGGGAAATTCAGGATTACTCTCGAGACAATAAATGGGAATAGGGCCTCATCTGGGGTCGAGTCCGTAAATTGTGTGCGCCTCTCGACTGGGGACGGCTATTTCAGGGAATTTTCTGAGTAGCATAAAGGGTGTCAAATACCCTTTTGAGCTTTAAGCGAGAATGTTGGATTTCTTTTGAGACACTGCTGGGGAAAATTTTCTCATCTAGGATTGAGGGCATGTTCTTGGGGTTTTTCTCGAGTTGCGACGGGGAACTCAGGAACTCGCTTGTGTTGCCCCAGGGAAGTCAGGGTTCCTATCGTGTTGGAAGGGGAACCTCCGGATTCCTCTCGAGGTGCAGCAGAGGAATACGGTGGCATCTAGCGAAGAATCAGTCAATTGTATGTTCCTTGCCAGTGGCATCAGGGATCTCGGGGTTGCTTTCAAAATTCACCGGGGGAATCAGGTCTCGTCTCATGATCAGACATGCAATGCACTTTCTTCTCGAGTTGTAAAACGGTTGATAGGCCACATTAGATTTGAATTTGTACCTAGAGATTGTATCCAGTATGCTCGAGGAGTCAGGTCTCCACTAGTCTTGTGAGTTGATACTCGAGAATAGATTTGAATCTGTGTAGTAGAATCAGACAATATCTCGAGTGGGTGGTGACATCCGTACCTTTTCCATTTGTGTTTTGAAAACCTGTGTATCCTCCCGAGTTTCAAGGTGGTACCCGCTTCCTCGTTCTGTGGGACCGGAACATCCGGATTACATTCTAGAGAAAGCAGAGGAAATATTTTCATCTGGAAAAGAGGACTGGAAAACGGGGCAATTTGTCAGTGTGGAAGGAAACTCGGTGTTCCTCTAGATTGGGGCTGTGTATGTCAGTTTAATTTTGGAGTCACATAAAGGATGTTAAATAACCTGTCGAGTTTCAAGTGGGAATGTGGAATTTCTCTTGCGAATCTGCAACCGAAATGTTCCTCATCTCGCCTTGAGGGCAGAATCTTGTGGTTTTTCTTGTGTTGCAGCGGAAACCTTCGGCTCTAGAGTTGTGACGCTGACCTAAAAAATTCACTTGTGTTGCTTCAGGGAAGTCAGGTCCCCTTTTGTGTTTGAAGGGGAACTTCGGGATTATTCTCGAGCCTTTAAATGGGAATAGGGATTCATCTCGAGTTGAGTCCTTAAATTGTGTGTTCCTTTCTAGTGGGGACTTCTATGTTAGGGAACTTTTTGAGTTGCATTAAGGGTGTCAAGTACCCGTTCGAGTTTCAGCGGGAATGTGGGATTCCTCTTGAGATTCTGCAGCAGAAAAGTTCCTCATCTCGTATTGATGGGGGAGTGTTGTCGTTTTTCTCGATTTGTGGCAGTAAGCTTCGGGTTCCTCTCGAGTTGTGATGGGGACCTCAGGAACTCGCTCCTGTTGCTTCAGGGAAATCAGGTCAACTTTTGTGTTGGAATGGGAATTTCGGGATTACTCTCAAGCCGTTAAATGGGAATAGGGCATCATCTCGAGTTGAGTACGAAAATTGTGTGCTCCTCTCCAGTGGGGATGGCTATGTTAGGGAAATTTTTGAGTTGCATAAAGGGTGTCATGTACCCGTTCGAGTTTCAAGCGTGAATGTGGGATTTCTCTTGAGATTCTAGAGCAGAAATGTTCCTCATTTCGCATTGATGGCAGAACCTTGTCATTTTACTCGAGTTGTGGTTGGAAATCTTGGGGTTCCTCTCGAGTTGCAACAGGGAATTCAGGAACTGGCTCGCATTGTCCTATGGAATTTAGGTCCTCTCTGCTGTTGGAAGGGGAACCTCAGGATTCCTCTCGAGGCGCAGGGGAGGAATAGGTTCGCATCTAGTGTTGTGTACATAAACTGTGTGCTTTGCTTCAATGTGGACGGCTATGATGGGGAACATTTTGAGTCGTATAAAGGGTGTCATGTACCCATTCGAGTTTCAAGTGGGAATGTGGGATTTCTCTTGAGATTCTGCAGCAGAAATGTTCCTCATCTCGTATTGATGGCAGAACCTTGTCATTTTACTCGAGTTGCAGTTGGAAAGCTTGGGGTTTCTCTCAAGTTGTGACAGGGAATTCAGGAACTGGCTCGCGTTTTCCCATGGAATTTATGTACTCTTTGATGTTGGAAGGGGAACTTCAGGATTCCTCTGGAGGTGCGGGAGAAAAATATGTCCTCATCTAGTGTTGTGAACGTAAATTGTGTGCTCCACTTCAATGTGGAAGGTTATGACGGGGAACATTTTGTGTCGCATAAAGAGTGTCAATTACCTGTTCGAGTTTCAAGCGTGAATGTGGGATTTCTCTTGAGACTCTGCAGGGGAAATTTTCCTCATTTCACCTTGAGTGCAAAATCTTATGTTTTTTCTCGAGGACCTCAGGAACTCGCTCGGGTTGCCCCAGGGAAGTAAGGTCTCCTATCATGTTGGAAGGGGAACCTCCCGAGGTGCAGCAGGGGAATACGGTGGCATCTAGCGAAGAGTCGGTCAACAGTGTATTCCTTGCCAGTGGCATCAGGGATCTCGGGGTTGCTTTCAAAATTCACCGGGGGAATCAGGTCTCGTCTCATGATCAGACATGGAAAGCATTTTCTTCTCGAGTTGTAAAACGTGTGTTAGGCCACATTAGATTTCAGTTTGTACCTAGAGATTGTATCCAGTATGCTCGAGGAGTCAGGTCTGCACTAGTCTTGTGAGTTGATACTCGAGGATAGATTTGAATCTGTGTAGTAGAATCAGACAATATCTCGAGTGGGTGATGACATCCGTACCTTTTCCATTTGTGTTTTGAAAACCTGTGTATCCTGCCGAGTTTCAAGGTGGTACCCGCCTCCTCATTCTGTGCGACTGGAACTTCCGGATTACATTCCAGAGAAAGCAGGGGAAATACTCTCATCTGGAAAAGAGGACTGGAAAACGGGGCAATTTGTCAGTGTGGTAGGAAACTCGGTGTTCCTCTAGATTGGGGCTGTGTATGTCAGTTTAATTTTGGAGTCGCATAAAGGATGTTAAATAACCTGTCGAGTTTCAAGTGGGAATGTGGAATTTCTCTTGCGAATCTGCAACCGAAATGTTCCTCATCTTGCCTTGAGGGCAGAATCTTGTGGTTTTTCTCTTGTTGCAGTGGGAACCTTCGGCTCTCTCTCGAGTTGCTACGCAGACCTCAAGAATTCGCTCGTGTTGCTCCAGGGAAGTCAGGTCCCCTTTTGTGTTGGAAGGGGAACTTCGGGTTTATTCTCGAGCTTTTAAATGGGAATAGGGATTCATCTCGAGTTGAGTCCGTAAATTGTGTGCTCCTCTCCAGTGGGGACGTCTATGTTAGGGAACTTTTTGAGTTGCATTAAGAGTGTCAAGTACCCGTTCGAGTTTCAGCGGGAATGTGGGATTTCTCTTGAGATTCTGCAGCAGAAAAGTTCCTCATCTCGCATTGATGGGGAATGTTGTCGTTTTTCTCGATTTGTGGCAGAAAGCTTGGGGTTCCTCTTGAGTTGTGACAGGGACCTCAGGAACTCGCTCGTGTTGTCCCAGGGATGTTAGGTCTCCTTTCTTGTTGGACGGGGAACCTCAGGTTTCCTCTCGAGGTGCGGGAGAGGAATGGGTCCGCATCTAGTGTTGTGTATGTAAATTGTGTGCTCCTCTTCAATGTGAATGGCTATGTCGGTGAAGATTTTGGGTCGCATAAAGGGTGTCAAGTACCTGTTCGAGTTTCAAGCGGGAATGTCGGATTTCTCTTGTGACAGTGCCGCGGAAAATTTCCTCATCTAGCATTTAGTACTCTTGCCTAGAAAATCCCATGGATGGAGGCGCCTGGTAGGCTGCAGTCCATGGGGTCGCTAAGGGTCGGACACGACTGAGCGACTTCACTTTTTCACTTTCACACATTGGAGAAGGAAATGGCAACCCACTCCAGTGTTCTTGCCTGGAGAATCCCAGGGACGGGGGAGCCTGGTGGGCTTCCGTCTGTGGGGTCACACAGAGTCGGACACGACTTAAGTGACTTAGCAGCAGCAGCAGCATTTAGGGGATAATACTATGCCAAAGCCTTTGACTGTGTGGATCACAATAAACTGTGGAACATTCTGAAAGAGATGGGAATCCCAGACCACCTGACCTGCCTCTTGAGAAACCTGTATGCAGGTCAGGAAGCAACAGTTAGAACCGGTCATGGAACAACAGACTGGTTCCAAATAGGAAAAGGTGTACGTCAAGGTTGTATATTGTCACCTTGCTTATTTAACTTATATGCAGAGTACATCATGAGGAACGCTGGGCTGGAAGAAGCATAAGCTGGAATCAAGATTGCTGGGAGAAATATCAATAACCTCAGATATGCAGATGACACTACCCTTATGGCAGAAAGTGAAGAGGAACTCAAAAGCCTCTTGATGAAAGTGAAAGAGGAGAGTGAAAAGGTTGGCTTGAATCTCAACATTCAGAAAACAAAGATCATGGCATCTGGTCCCATCACTTCATGGGAAATAGATGGAAAAACAGTGGAAACAGTGTCAGACTTTGTTTTTTTGGGCTCCAAAATCACTGCAGATGCTGATTGCAGCCATGAAATTAAAAGACGCTTGCTCCTTGGAAGGAAAGTTATGACCAACCTTGATAGTATATTAAAAAGCAGAGACATTACTTTGCCGACCAAGGTCCGTCTAGTCAAGGCAATGGTTTTTCCCGTGGTCATGTATGGATGTGAGAGTTGGACTGTGAAGAAAGCTGATCGCCGAAGAATCGATGCTTTTGAACTGTGGTGTTGGAGAAGACTCTTGAGAGTCCCTTATACTGCAAGGAGATCCAACCAGTCCATTCTAAATGAGATCAATCCTGGATGTTCATTGGAGGGACTGATGCTAAAGCTGAAACTCCAATACTTTGGCCACCTCATGAGACGAGTTGACTCACTGGAAAAGACTCTGATGCTGGGAAAGGTTGGGGGCGGGAGGAGAAGGGGACGACAGAGAATGAGATGGCTGGATGGCATCACCGACTCTGTGGACATGAGTTTGAGTGTACTCCGGGAGTTGGTGATGGACAGGGAGGCCTGGAGTGCTGTGATTCACGGGGTCGCGGAGAGTCGGACATGACTGAGCGACTGAACTGAACTGAACTGAACTGATTGTGTAGTTTCTCGATTTTCTGCGGGAAGCTTAGGGTTCTTCTCGAGTTGTGAAGGGGACCTCAGGAACTCGCTCTTGTTGCCTCAGGGAAGTCAGGTCTCCTATATTGTTGGAAGGGGACCCTCAGGATTCCTCTATAAGGAGTAGCAGAGTCATAGGGCCTCATCTAGCGTTGAGTCGGTCAACTGTTTGTTCTTCTCCAGTCGAGTCAGGGAACTCGTGGTAGCCCTCAAAATTCACCTGGGGAGTCAGGCCTCGTCTATTATTCAGACATGGAACTCCACTGTCTTCTCGAGTTTTAAAAGCTGTTTTAGCCCACAGTTGACTTGAATTTGTACCTGGAGATTGTATCGAGGATGCTTGGGGAGTCAGGTCTCCACTCGTCTTCTGAGTTGATACTCGAGGATACATTTGGATTGGTGCAGTGGAATCAGACAGTATCTCGAGTGGGTTGGGACATCCGTACCTTTTCCATTTGGGCTTTGAAAACCCGGGGATTCTCCTGAGTTTCAAGGTGGTACCGGCCTCCTCGTACTGTGTGCCCAGGACGTCCGTACTCCATTCCAGAGAAAGCAGAGGAATCTACTCCCTTCCGGAAAAGAGGACTGGAAAACGGGGCACTTGGTCAGTTGTGGCAGGAAACTCGGTGTTCCTCATGATTGGGGCTGGGTATGTCGGTGTAATTTCTGAGTCGCATAAAGGATGTAAAATAACCTGTCGAGTTTCAAACGGGCATGTGGGATTTCTCTTGAGAATCTGCAACAGAAAATTTCCTCATCTGGCCTTGAGGGCAGAATCTTGTGGTTTTTCTCGAGTTGCGGTGGGAAGACTGGGGTCCCTCTCGAGATGCGACGGGGACCTCAGGAACTCGCTCGTGTTGCTTCAGGGTAATCAGGTCAACTTTTGTGTTGGAATGGGAATTTCGGGTTTACTGTCGAGCCGATAAATGGGATTAGGGCCTCATCTCGAGTTGAGTTCGAAAATTGTGTGCTCCTCTCCAGTGGGGATGGCTATGTTAGGGAAATTTTTGAGTCACATAAAGAGTGTCAAGTACCTGTTCGAGTTTCAAGCATGAATGTGGGATTTCTCTTGAGATTCTGGAGCAGAAATGTTCCTCATCTCGCATTGATGGCGGAACCTTGTCGTTTTACTCGAGTTGCAGTTGGAAAGCTTGGGGTTCCTCTCGAATTACAACAGGGAATTCAGAAACTGGCTCGTGTTGTCCCATGGAATTTAGGTCCTCTTTGCTGCTGGAAGGGGAACCTCAGGAATCCTCTTGAGGCACGGGGGAGGAATATGTCCGCATCTAGTGTTGTGTGCGTATATTGTGTGCTCCGCTTCAATGTGGAAGGTTATGACGGGGAACATTTTGGGTCAAATAAAAGGTGTCAATTACCCGTTCGAGTTTCAAGTGGGAATGTGGGATTTCTCTTGAGACTCTGCAGGGGAAATTTTCCTCATCTCACCTTGAGTGCAGAATCTTGTGGTTTTATTCGAGTTGCGGCGGGAAGCTTGGGGTCCTTCTCGACTTGCGACAGGGACCTCAGGAACTCACTCTTGTTGTCCCAGGGAAGTCAGGTCTTCTTTCGTGTTGAAAGGGAAACTTTGGGATTATTCTAGAGGCGTGGAATGGGAATTGGAAGTCATGTAGAGATGAGTCCGTAAATTGTGTGCTCCTCTCCAGTAGGGACAGCTTAGTCAGGAAACTTTTTGTTTTGCAGAAAGGATGTCAAGTACCCGTTCGAATTTCAAGCGAGAATGTGGGATTTCAATTGAGACTCTGCAGCAGCAAATTCCTCATCTTACATTGTTGGGAGAATCTCATGGTTTTTAATGAGTGGCGGCCGGAAACTTGTAGTCCTTCTCGAGTTGGGAGAGTGACCTCAGAACCCACCTCTTTTTACTTCAGGGAGGTCAGGTCACCTTTCTTGTTGCAAGGACAGCTTCGGGATTACACTTGAGTAGTAGAGTGGGAATAGGGCCTCATCTAAAATTGAGTCCATAAATTGTGTTCTCCTCTCCAGTGGGGACATCTAGGTCAAGGAATGTCTTGGGTCACATATAGTGTGTCAAGTCCCGGTTCGAGTTTCAAGCGGGAATGTGGGATTTCTCTTGAGACTCTGCATGAGAATTTTTCCTCATCTCAGCTTGAATGCAGAATCTTGTGGTTTTTCTCGAGTTGCGGCGGGAAGCTTGGGCTCCTTCTAGAGTTGCGATGGGACTTAAGGAACTCACTCGTGTTGTCCCAGGGACGTCAGGTCTCCAATCATGTTGGAAGGGGAACCTCGGGATTCCGCTTGTGGCGTGGAATGTGATTTGGGTCTCATATTGTGTTGAGTCCGTTAGTTGTGTGCTCCTCTCCAGTGGGGACGGCTTAATCAGGGATCTTTTTGTGTTGCAGAAAGGGTTTCAAGTACCTTTTCGATTTTCAAGCGGGAAGGTGTGATTTCACTTGAGACTCTGCAGCAGAAATGTTCATTATCTCTCATTGAGGGGAGAATCATGTGGGTTTTCTCGAAATGCGGCTGGAAGCTTGGGGTCCCTTTCGGACTGCAACGGGGATCTCAGGAACTCACTCGTGTTGCCCCCAGGAAAGTCAGGTCTCCTTTCCTGTTGGAAAGGGTACTTCGGGATTTCTCTCGAGGCACGGAATGTGAATTTGGCTTCATCTAGAGATGAGTCCGTTAATTGTGTGCTGTCTCCAGTGGGGACGCCTTAGTAAGTGTTTTTTTTGTGTCGCAGAAATGGTGTCAAGTACCTCATCTGGAGATGAGTCCATAAATTGTGTTCTTCTCTCAAGTGGGGACAGCTATGTCAGGGAATGTCTTGAGTTGCATAAAGGGTGTCAAGTACCCATTCGCGTTTCAAGCGGGAATGTCGGATTTCTCTTGAGACTCTGCTGGGGGAATTTTCCTCATCTCACCTTGAGTGCAGAATCTTTTGGTTTTTCGCGAGTTGCGGCAGAAAGCTTGGGGTCCTTCTCAAGTTGCTACAGGGATCTCAGGAATTCGCTCCTGTAGTCCCTGGGAAGTCATGTCTCCTTTCGTTTTCATAGGGGAACATCGGAAATACTCTCGAGGCGTGGAATGGGAATAGGGCCTCATCTAAAGCTGATTCCATAAATTGTGTTCTCCTCTCAAGTGGGACAGCTATGTCAGGGAATGTCTTGAGTCGCATAAAGGGTGTCAAGTACCCGTTCGCGTTTAAAGCGGGAATGTGGGATTTCTCTTGAGACTCTGCAGGGGAATTTTTCCTCATCTCATCTTGAGTGCAGAATCTTGTGGTTTTTCTCGAATAGCATCGGAAAGCTTGGGGTCCTTCTCCAGTTATGACAGGGTCCGCAGGAACTCGCTCGTGTAGTTCTGGGAAGTCAGGTCTCCTTTCATTTTGGTAGGGGAACATCGGGATTACACTCGAGGGGTGAAATGGGAATAGGGCCTCATCTAAGTTGAGTCCACAAATTGTTTTCTCCTCTCAAATTGGGACAGCTATGTCAGGGAGTGTCTTGAGTCGCATAAAGGGTGTCAAGTATCCTTTCGCTTTTCAGCGGGAATGTGGGATTTCTCTTGAGACTCTGCAGGGGAAATGTTCCTCATCTCACCTTGAGTGCAGAATCTTGTGGTTTTTCTCGAGTTCCGGCAGGAAGCTTGGGGTCCTTCTCGAGTTGTGACAGGGACCTCAGGATCTCACGCGTGTTGTACCTGGGAAGTCAGGTCTTTCATTTTGGTAAGGGAACATCGGGATTACACTCGAGGGGTGGAATGGGAATAGGGCCTCATCTAAAGTTGAGGCCATAAATTGTTTTCTCCTCTCAAGTTGGGACAGCTATGTCAGGGAGTGTCTTGAGTCGCCTGAAGGGTGTCAAGTACCCATTCGCGTTTCAAGCGGGAATGTGGGATTTATCTTGAGACTCTGCAGGGGAAATGTTCCTCATCTCACCTTGAGTGCAGAATCTTTTGGTTTTTCTCGAGTTGCGGCGGGAAGCTTGGGGTCCTTCTCGAGGTGTGACAGGGACCTCATGAACTCGCTCGTGTAGTTCTGGGAAGTCAGGTCTCCATTCGTTTTGGTAGGGGAACATCAGGATTATACTCGAGGGGTGGAATGGGAATAGGGCCTCATCTAAAGTTGAGTCCATAAATTGTTTTCTCCTCTCAAGTTTGGACAGCTATGTCACGGAGTGTCTTTAGTCTCATAAAGGGTGTCCAGTACCGGTTTGCGCTTCAAACGGGAAGGTGGGATTTCTCTTGAGACTCTCCAAGGGAAATGTTCCTCATCTCACCTTGAGTACAGAATCTTGTGGTTTTTCTCTAGTTGCGGCTGGAAGCTTGGGGTCCTTCTCACATTGCCACAGGGACCTCAGAAACTTGCTCGGGTAATCCCTGGAAAGTCAGGTTTAATCTCGTTTTGGAAGGGGAACATCGGGATTACTCTCAAGGCGTAGAATGGGAATAGGGCCTCATGTAACTTTGAGTCCATAAATTGTGTTCTCTCAAGTGGGGACAGCTATGTCAGGGAAGGTCTTGAGTCGCATAAAGGGTGTCAAGTATGCATTCACCTTTCAAGCGGGAAAGTGGGATTTCTCTTGAGACTCTGCAGGGGAATTTTTCCTCATCTCATCTTGAGTGCGGAATCTTGTGGTTTTTCTCGAATAGCATCGGAAAGCTTGGGGTCCTTCTCCAGTTATGACAGGGTCCGCAGGAACTCTCTCGTGTAGTTCTGGGAAGTCAGGTCTCCTTTCATTTTGGTAGGGGAACATCGGGATTACACTCGAGGGGTGAAATGGGAATAGGGCCTCATCTAAGTTGAGTCCATAAATTGTTTTCTCCTCTCAAATTGGGACAGCTATGTCAGGGAGTGTCTTGAGTCGCACAAAGGGTATCAAGTATCCTTTCGCTTTTCAGTGGGAATGTGGGATTTCTCTTGAGACTCTGCAGGGGAAATGTTCCTCATCTCACCTTGAGTGCAGAATCTTGTGGTTTTTCTCGAGTTCCGGCAGGAAGCTTGGGGTCCTTCTCGAGTTGTGACAGGGACCTCAGGATCTCACGCGTGTTGTACCTGGGAAGTCAGATCTTTCATTTTGGTAAGGGAACATCGGGATTACACTCGAGGGGTGGAATGGGAATAGGGCCTCATCTAAAGTTGAGGCCATAAATTGTTTTCTCCTCTCAAGTTGGGACAGCTATGTCAGGGAGTGTCTTGAGTCGCCTGAAGGGTGTCAAGTACCCATTCGCGTTTCAAGCGGGAATGTGGGATTTATCTTGAGACTCTGCAGGGGAAATGTTCCTCATCTCACCTTGAGTGCAGAATCTTTTGGTTTTTCTCGAGTTGCGGCGGGAAGCTTGGGGTCCTTCTCGAGGTGTGACAGGGACCTCATGAACTCGCTCGTGTAGTTCTGGGAAGTCAGGTCTCCATTCGTTTTGGTAGGGGAACATCAGGATTATACTCGAGGGGTGGAATGGGAATAGGGCCTCATCTAAAGTTGAGTCCATAAATTGTTTTCTCCTCTCAAGTTTGGACAGCTATGTCACGGAGTGTCTTTAGTCTCATAAAGGGTGTCCAGTACCGGTTTGCGCTTCAAACGGGAAGGTGGGATTTCTCTTGAGACTCTCCAAGGGAAATGTTCCTCATCTCACCTTGAGTACAGAATCTTGTGGTTTTTCTCTAGTTGCGGCTGGAAGCTTGGGGTCCTTCTCACATTGCCACAGGGACCTCAGAAACTTGCTCGGGTAATCCCTGGAAAGTCAGGTTTAATCTCGTTTTGGAAGGGGAACATCGGGATTACTCTCGAGGCGTAGAATGGGAATAGGGCCTCATGTAACTTTGAGTCCATAAATTGTGTTCTCTCAAGTGGGGACAGCTATGTCAGGGAAAGTCTTGAGTCGCATAAAGGGTGTCAAGTATGCGTTCACCTTTCAAGCGGGAAAGTGGGATTTCTCTTGAGAATCTGCAGGGGAAAATTTCTTCATCTCACCTTGAGTGCAGAATTTTGTGGTTTTAAACGATTTGCTGAGGGAAGCTTGGAGTCCTTCTGGAGTTGCAACAGGGACCTCAGGAACTCCCACGTGTAGTCCCTGGAAAGTCAGGTCTCCTTTCGTTTTGGTAGGGGAACATCGGGATTACTCTTGAGGCGTGGAATGGGAATAGGGACTCATCTCACCTTGAGCCCATAAATTGTGTTCTCCTCTCAAGTGGGGACAGCTATGTCAGGGAATGTCTTGAGTCACATAAAGTTGTCAAATACCCATTCGCGTTTCAAGCGGAAATGTGGCATTTCTCTTGAGACTCTGCAGGGGATATTTTCCTCATCTCACCTTGAGTTCAGAATCTTGTGGTTTTTCTCGAGTTGCGTCGGGAAGCTTGGGGTCCTTTTCAAGTTGCGAAAGAGACCTCAGGAACTCGCTCGTGTAGTCTCTGTGAATGCATGTCCTCTTTCGTTTTCGTAGGGGAACATCGGGATTACTCTGGAGGCGTGGAATGGGAATAGGGGCTCATCTAAAGTTGCGTCCATAAATTGTGTTCTCCTTTCAAGTAGGGACAGCTATGTCAGGGAATGTCTGGAGTCGCAGAAAGGTTGTCAAGTACCCGTTCGCGTTTCAAGTTGGAATGTGGGATTTCTCTTGAGACTCTGCAGGGGAAGTATTCTTCTACTCACCTTGAGTGCAGAATCTTGTGGTTTTTCTCGAGTTGCGGCGGGAAGCTTGGGGTCCTTCTCGAGTTGTGAAAGGGAGTTCAGGAACTCGCTCCTGTAGTCCCTGGAAGTCAGGTCTCCTTTCGTTTTGACAGGGGCACATAGGGATTACTCTCGAGGCGTGGAATGGGAATAGGACCTCATCCAAATTTGAGTCCATAAATTGTGTTCTCCTCTCAAGTGGAGACAGCGATGTCAGGGAATGTCTTGAGTCGCATAAAGGGTGTCAAGTACCTGTTCGTGCTTCAGGCGGCAATGTGGAATTTCTCTTGAGACTCTGCAAGGGAAATTATCCTCATCTTACCTTGAGTGCAGAATCTTGTGGTTTTTGTCCAGGTGAGGCGGGAAGCTTGGGGTCCTTCTCAAGTTGCGACAGGGACCTCAGGATCTCGCTCCTGTAGTACCTGGGAAGTCAGGTCTTTCGTTTTGGTAAGGGAACATCGATATTACTCTCGAGGGGTGGAATGTGAATAGGGCCTCATCTAATGTTTAGTCCCTAAATTGTGTTCTCCTCTCAGGTGGGGATATCTATGTCAGGGAATGTCTTGAGTCGCATAAATGGTGTCAAGTACTCGTTCGCATTTCAAGTGGAAACGTGGGATTTCTCTTGTGACTCTGAAGGGGAAATTTTCCTCATTTCACCTTGAGCGCAGAATCTTGTGGCTTTTCTCGAGTTATGGCGGGAAGCTTGGGGTCCTTCTCAATTTGTGCCAGGGACCTCAGGAACTCGCTCATGTAGTCCCTGGGAATTCAGTTCTCCTTTCATTTTGGTAGGAGAACATCGGGATTACTCTTGAGGCGTGGAATGGGAATAGGGACTCAGCTAAATTTGAGTACAAAAATTCTGTTCTAATCTCAAGTAGGACAGCCATGTCTGGGAATGCCTTGAGTCGCATACAGAGTGGAAAGTACCCGTTCGTGTTTTAAGTGGGAATGTGGGATTTCTCTTGAGACTCTGCAAAGGAAATGTTCCTCATCTCACCTTGAGTGCAGAGTCCTGTGGTTTTTCTCGAGTTGCGGCGGGAAGGTTTGGGTCCATCTCGATTTGCGACAAGGACCTCAGGAACTCGCATGTGTCGTCCCTGGGAAGTCAGGTCTCCTTTCGTTTTGGTAGGGGAACATCGGGATTACACTCGAGGGGTGGAATGGAAATAGGGCCTCATCTAAAGTTGAGTCCACAAATTGTTTTCTCCTCTCAAGTGGGGACAGCTATGTCAGGGAGTGTCTTGAGTCGTCTAAAGGGTGTCAAGTACCCGTTCGTGTTTCAAGCGGGAATGTGGGTTTTATCTTAAGACTCTGCAGGGAAATGTTCCTCATCTCACCTTGAGTGCAGAATCTTGTGGTTTTTCTCGAGTTGCGGCGGGAAGCTTGGGGTCCTTCTTGAGGTGTGACAGGGACCTCATGAACTCGCTAGTGTAGTTCTGGGAAGTCAGGTCTCCATTCGTTTTGGTAGGGGAACATCAGGGTTATACTCGAGGGGTGGAATGGGAATAGGGCCTCATCTAAAGTTGAGTCCATAAATTGTGTTCTCCTCTCAAGTTTGGACAGCTATGTCAGGGAGTGTCTTTTTTCGCATAAAGGGTGTCCAGTACCGGTTTGCGCTTCAAACGGGAATGTGGGATTTCTCTTGAGACTCTCCAAGGGAAATGTTCCCCATCTCACCTTGAGTACAGAATCTTGTGGTTTTTCTCTAGTTGCGGCTGGAAGCTTGGGGTCCTTTTCAAGTTGTGAAAGAGACCTCAGAAACTCGCTCGCGTAGTCCCTGGGAAGTCAGGTTTAATCTCGTTTTGGAAGGGGAACATCGGGATTACTCTCGAGGCGTAGAATGGGAATAAGGCCTCATGTAAATTTGAGTACATAAATTGGTTCTTCTCTCATGTGGGGACAGCTATGTCAGGGAAAGTCTTGAGTCGCATAAAGGGAGTCAAGTACGCATTCACCTTTCAAGTGGGAACGTGGGATTTCTCTTGAGACTCTGTAGGGAAAAATTTCCTCATCTCACCTTGAGTGCAGAATTTTGTGGTTTTAAACGAGTTCTTGCGGGAAGCTTGGAGTCCATCTGGATTTGCGACAGGGACCTCAGGAACTCACACGTGTAGTCCCTGGAAAGTCAGGTCTCCTTTCGTTTTGGTAGGGGAACATTGGGATTACTTTCTAGGCGTGGAATGGGAATAGGGACTCATCTCACCTTGAGTCCATAAATTGTGTTCTCCTCTCAAGTGGGGACAGCTATGTCAGGGAATGTCTTGAGTTGCATAAAGGGTGTCAAGTACCCGTTCGCGTTTCAAGCGGGAATGTCAGATTTCTCTTGAGACTCTGCTGGGGGAATTTTCCTCATCTCACCTTGAGTGCAGAATCTTTTGGTTTTTCTCGAGTTGCGGCAGAAAGCTTGGGGTCCTTCTCGAGTTGCGACAGGGACCTCAGGAACTTGCTCGTGTAGTCTCTGTGAATGCATGTCTTCTTTCGTTTTGGTAGGGGAACATCGGGATTACTCTGGAGGCATAGAGTGGGAATAGGGGCTCATCTAAAGTTGCGTCCATAAATTGTGTTCTCCTCTCAAGTAGGGACAGCTATGTCAGGGAATGTCTTGAGTCGCAGAAACGTTGTCAATTGTCAAGTACCTGTTCGCGTTTCAAGCAGGAATGTGGGATTTCTCTGGGACTCTGCAGGGGAAATTTTCCTCATCTCACCTTGAGTTCAGAATCTGGTGGTTTCTTTTGAGTTGCGGCGGGAAGCTTGGGGTCCTTCTCGTGTTGTGACAGGGACGTGAGGTAAACTTCGTGCAGTCCCTGGGATGTCAGGTCTCCTTTCGTTTTTGTAGGGGAACATCGGGATATCTCTCGAGACGTGGAATGGGAATAGGGCCTCATCTAAATTTGAGTCCATAAATTATGTTCTTCGCTCAAGTGGGGACAGCTATGTAGGGAATGTCTTGAGTCGCATAAAGGGTGTCAAGTACCCGTTCGCGTTTCAAGCGGTAATGTGGGATTTCTCTTGAGACTGTGCAGGGGAAATATTCCTCATCTCACCTTGAGTGAAGAATCTTGTGGTTTATCCTGAGTTGCGGCGGGATGCTTGGGGTCCTTCTCGAGTTGCAACAGGGACCTCAGGAACTCGTTCGTGTAATGCCTGGGAAGTCAGGTCTAACCTCGTTTTGGCAGGGGAACAACGGGATTACTCTCGAGGGGTGGAATGGGAATAAGACCTCATCTAAAATTGAGTCCATAAATTGTGTTCTCCTCTCAAGTGGGGACAGCTATGTCAGGGAATGCGTTTAGTCGCATAAAGGGTGTCAAGTATCCCTTCGCGTTTCAAGCGGGAATGTGGGATATCTCTTGAGACTCTGCAGGGGAAGTATTCCTCATCTCACCTTGAGTGCAGAATCTTGTGGTTTTTCTCGAGTTGCGGCGGAAAGCTTTGGGTCCTACTCGAGTTGAGAAAGGGAGTTCAAAATTCGCTCGTGTAGTCCTTGGGAAGTCAGGTCTCCTTTCGTTTTGGTAGGGGAACATTGGGATTACTCTCGAGGCGAGGAAATGGAATAGGGCCTCATTTATATTGAGTCCATAAATTGTGTTCTCCTCTCACTTTGGGACAGCTATGTCAGGGAATGTCGTGATTCGCATAAAGAGTGTCAAGTACCCGTTCGTGGTTCAAGCTGGAATGTGGGAAATCTCTTGAGACTCTGCAGGGGAAATTTTCCTCATCTCACCTTGAGTGCAGAATGTTGTGGTTTTTCTCGAGTTGTGGCAGGAAGATTGGGGTCCTTCTCGAGTGACGACAGGTACCTCAGGAACTCGCTCGTATAGTCCCTGCGAAGTAATTTCTCCTTTCGTTCTGGTAGGGGAACATCGGGGTTACTCTCGAGGCGTGGAATGGGAATAGGGCCTCATCTAAAGTTGAGTCCATAAACTGTGTTCTCCTCTCAAGTGGGTACAGCTATGTCAGGGAATGTCTTGAGTCCCATAAAGGATGTCAAGTCCCCATTCGCGTTTCAAGCGGGAAGGTGGGATTTCTTTTGGGACTCTGCAGGGGAAATTTTCCTCAAATTACCTTGAGTGCAGAATCTTGTGGTTTTTCTCGATTTGCCGCGGGAAGCTTGGGATCCTTGTCGAGTTGCGCTGGGATATCAGAAACTATCTCGTATAGTACCTGGGAAGTCAGGTCTCCTTTAGTTTTCGTAGGGGAACATAGCGATTACTCACGAGGCGAGGAATGGGAATATGGCCTCATCTTAATTTGAGTCCGTTAATTGTGTTCTCCTCTCAAGTGGGGACAGCTATGTCAGGGTTGAGTCGCATAAAGCGTGTAAAGTACCCGTTTGCTTTTCAAGTGAGAATGTGAGATTGCTCTTGAGACTCTGCAGGGAAAATATTCCTCATCTCACCCTGAGTGCAAAATCTTGTGTTATTTCTCCAGTTGCAGTGGGAAGCTTGAGGTCTTTCTCGAATTCCCACAGGGACCTCAGGAACTCGCTCGTGTAGTGCCTGGGAAGTCAGTTTTTCCTTTCGTTTTCATAGGGGAACATTAGGATTACTCTTGAGGCATGGAATGGGAATAGGACCTCATCTAAAGTAGAGTCTATAAATTGTGTTCTCCTCTCAAGTGGGGACAGCTATGTCATGATATGTCTTGCGTCGCATAAAGAGTGTCAAATACCCATTCGCGTTTCCAGTGGGAATGTTGGATTTCTCTTGAGACTCTGTAGGGGAAATATTCCTCATCTCACCTTGAGTGCAGAATCTTGTGGTTTTTCTCGAGTTGCGGTGGGAAGCTTGGTGTCCTTCTCGAGTTGCGACAGGGACCTCAGGAACTCGCTCATGTAGTCCCTGCAAAATCAGTCTCCTTTCGTTCTGGTAGGGGAACATTGGCATTACTCTTGAGTCGTGGCATGGGAATAGGGTCTCATCTAAAGTTGAGTCCATAAATTGTGTTCTTCTCTCTAATGGGGACAGCGATATCTGGATGTCTTGAGTCGCATAAAGTGTGTCAAGTACCCGTTCGCATTTCAAGCGTGAATGTTGGATTTCTCTTGAGACTCTGTAGGGGAAATTTTTCTCATCTCAACTTGAGTGCAGAATCTTGTGGTTTTTCTCGAGTTGCGGTGGGAAGCTTGGTGTCCTTCTCGAGTTGCGACAGGGACCTCAGGAACTCGCTCATGTAGTCCCTGCAAAATCAGTCTCCTTTCGTTCTGGTAGGGGAACATTGGCATTACTCTTGAGTCGTGGCATGGGAATAGGGTCTCATCTAAAGTTGAGTCCATAAATTGTGTTCTCCTCTCAAGTGGGGACAGCTATGTCCAGGAAAGTCTTGAGTTGCATAAAGCGTGTCAAGTACCCGTTCGTGTTTAAAGCGGGAATTTGGGATTTCGTTTTAGACTCAGTAGGGGAAATTTTCCTCATCTCACCTTGAGAGCAGAATCTTGTGGTTTTCCTCGAGTTGTGGCAGAAAGCTTGGGGTCCTTCTCGAGTTGCACAGGGATATCAGGAACTCGCTCGTGTAGTCCCTCGAAGTCAGGTCTCCTTTCGTTTTGGTAGGGGAACATTGGGGTTACTCTCGAAGCGTGGAATGAGAAGAGGGCTTCATCTAAAGTTGAGTCCATAAACTGTTCTCCTCTCAAGTGGGGACAGCTATGTCAGGGAATGACTTGAGTTCCATAGTGTGTCAAGTCCCCGTTCGCTTTTCAAGTGGGAATGTGGGATTTCTTTTGAGACTCTGCATGGGAAATTTTCCTCATCTCACCCTGAATGCAAAATCTTTTGGTTTTTCTCGAGTTGCGGAGGGAAGCTTGGTGTCCTTCTCGAGTTACGACAGGGACCTCAGGAACTCGCTCGTGTAGTTCCTGGGAAGTCAGGTCTCCTTTCGTTTCGGTAGGGGTAAATCGGGGTTACTCTCGAGGCGTGTAATGGGAATAGGGTCTCGTCTAATGTTGAGTCCATAAATTGTATTCTCCTCCCAAGTTGGGACAGCTATGTCAGGGAATGTCTTGAGTCACATAGAGGATGTCCAGTACCCATTCTCGTTTCAAGCGGTAAAATGGGATTTCTCTACAGACTCTGCAGGGGAAATTTTCCTCATCTCACCTTGAGTGCAGAATCTTGTGGTTTTCCTTGAGTTGCGGCAGAATGCTTGGGGTCCTTCTCGAGTTGCGCAGGGACATCAGAAACTCGCTCGTGTTGTCCCTAGAAGTCAGGTCTCCTTTCGTTTTGGTAGGGGAACATCGGGGTTACTCTCAAAGCATGGAATGAGAAGAGGGCTTCATCTAAATTTGAGTCCATAAATTGTGTTCTCCTCTCAAGTGGGGACAGCTATGTCAGGGAATGACTTGAGTTCCATAGCATGTCAAGTCCCCGTTCGCTTTTCAAGCGGTAAAATTGGATTACTCTTGAGACTCTGAAAGGGAAATTTTCCTCATCTCACCTTGAGTGCTGAATCTTGTGGTTTTTCGTGAGTTACGGCGGGAAGCTTGGTGTCCATCACGAGTTGCACAGGGACCTCAGGAACTTGCTTGTGTAATCCCTAGGAAGTCAGGTCTCCTTTCGTTTCGGTAAGGGAACATCGGGGTTACACTCGAGGCATGGAATGGGAATAGTTACTCACCTAAAGTTGAGTCCATAAATTGTGCTCTCCTCTCGAGTGGGGACTGCTATGTCAGGGGATGTCTTGAGTCGCATAAAGCGTGTCAAGTACCCGACCTCATTTGAAGTGGGAATGTGGGATTTCTCTTGAGACTCTGCAGGGTATATTTTCCTCATCTCACCCTGAGTGAATAATCTTGTGGTTTTTCTCAAGTTGCGGCGGGGAAATTGGGGTCCTTCTCGAGTTGTGACAGGGACCTCAGGAAATCGCTCGTGTAGTCCCAGGGAAGTCAGGTTTCTCCTTTCGTTTTGGTAGGGGAATATCAGGGTTACTCTCGAGGTGTGGAATGGAAATAGGGCCTCCTCTAAAGTTGAGTCCATAAATTGTGTACTCCTGTCAAGTGGGGACAGCTATGTCAGGGAATGTCTTGAGTCGAATAAAGCGTGTCCAGTACCCGTTTGCTTTTCCAGCGAGAATGTGGGATTTCTCTTGAGACTCTGCAGGGGAAAATTTCCTCATCTCACCCTGAGTGCATAATCTTGTGGTTTTTCTCGAGTTGCAGCGGGAAAATTGGGGTCCCTCTCAAGTTGCGACAGGGACCTCAGGAAAAGCTCGTGTAGTCCCAGGGAAGTCTGGTCTCCTTTCATTTTGGTAGGGGAATATCGGGGTTACTCTCGAGACCTGGAATGGAAATAGGGCCTCATCTAAAGTTGAATCCATAAATTGTTCTCTCCACTCAAGTGTGGACAGCTATGTCAGGGAATGTCTTGAGTTGAATAAAGCGTGTCTAATACCCTTTCGCTTTTCAGCCCGGAATATGGGAAATCTCTTGAGAGTCTGCAGGGGAAATTTTCCTCAACTCACCTTGAGTGCAGAATGTTGTGGTTTATCTCGAGTTGTGGCAGGAATCTGGGGATCCTTCTCGAGTTGCGACAGTGACCTCAAGAACTCGCTCTTGCAGTCCCTGGGAAGTAAGTTCTCCTTCCGTTCTGTTAGGGGAACATCGTGGTTACTCTCGATGAGTGGAAAGGGAATAGGGCCTCATCTAAACTTGAGTCCATCAACTGTGTTCTCCTCTCAAGTGGGGACAGCAATGTTAGGAAATATCTCGAGTCGCATAAAGGGTGTCAAGTACCTGTTGGAAGTTCAAGAGGGAATGTGGAATTTCTCTTGAGAATCTGCAGGGGAAATTTTCCTGGTCTCACATTGAGTGCAGAATCTTGTGTTTTTTTTCCGAATTGCGGCGGGAAGGTTGGAGTCCTTCTCGAGTTGCGACATGCACCTATGGAACTTGCTCGTGTAGTCCCTGGAAATTCAGGTCTCCTTTCGTTTTGGTAGGGGAACATTGGGTTTACTCTCGATGCGTGGAAACGGAATAGGGCCTCATCTAAAGCTGAGTCCATAAACTGTGTTCTCCTCTCAAGTGGGGACAGCTATGTCAGGAGATATCTCGAGTCGCCTAAAGGGTGTCAAGTACCTTTTTGAAGTTCAAGCGGGAATGTGGAATTTCTCTTGAGAATCTGCAGGGGAAATTTTCCTCATCTCACCTTGAGTGCAGAATATTGTGGTTTTTCTCGACTTGTGGCAGGAAGATTGGGCTCCTTCTCGAGTTACGACAGGGACCTCAGAACTCGCTCGTGAAGTCCCTGGGAAGTCAGGTCTCTTTTCATATTGTCAGGGGAACATCTCGATTACTCTCAAGGCGTGGAATGGGAATAAGGCCTCATCTAAACTTGAGTCCATAAATTGTGTTCTCCACTCAAGTGGGGACAGCTATGTCAGGGAATGTCTTGAGTCGAATAAAGGGTGTCAAGTATCCCTTTGCGTTTCAAGTGGGAATTTGGGATTTCTTTTAAAACTCAGCAGGGGAAATTTTCCTCATCTCAACTTGAGTACAGAATCTTGTGGTTTTCCTCGAGTTGCAGCGGGAATCTTGGGGTCCTTCTCGAGTTGCGACAGGGGCCACAGGATCTAACTCGTGTAGTCCCTGAGAAGTCAGTTCTCCTTTCATTTTGGTAAGGGAACATCGGGATTATTCTAGTGGCGTGGAAAGGCAATAGGGCCTCATCTAAAGTTGAGTCCATAATTTGTGTTCTCCTCACAAGTGGGTACTGCTATGTCAGGGAATGTCTTGAGTCGCATAAAGTATATCAAGTATGCGTTCGCGTTTCCAGTGGGAATGTGGGATTTGTCTTGAGTCTCTGCAGGGGACATTTTCCTAATCTCACCTTGAGTGCAGAATCTTGTGATTTTTGTCGAGTTGTGGCAGGAAGCTTGGTGTCCTTCTCGAGTTGTGTCTGGGACCTAAGGAACTCGTTCGTGTAGTGTCTGGGTAGTCAGGTCTCCTTTCGTTTTGGTAGGGGAACATTGGAATACACATGAGGCGTGGAATTGGAATACGGCCTCAGCAAAAGTTGAGGCCATAAATTGTATTCTCCTCTCAAGTGGGGCCAGCTATATCAGGTAATGTCTTAAGTCGCATAAAGGGTGCCAAGTACCCATTCGAGTTTCAAGCAGGAATGTGGGATTTCTCTTGACTCTGCGGAGGAAATTTTCCTCATCACACATTGAGTGAAGAAACTTGTGGTTTTTCTCGAGTTGAGCAGGACGCTTGGGGTCCTTCCGGATTATTCTAGAGCAGTTAAATGGGAATAGGGCCTCTTCTCGAGTTGAGTCCATTAAGTGTGTTCTCCTGTCCAATGGGGACGGCTATGTGAGGGAACTTTCTGAGTTGCATAAAAGGTGTCAAGTACCCTTTTCCCTTTCAAGCGGGAATGTGGGATTTTTCATGAGATTCTGCAGCGCAAAATTTCCTCATCTGGCATTGAGTGGATAATTTTGTGTGTTTCTCGAGTTGCGATGGGAAGCTGGGAGTAATTCTCGAGTTGGGACAGGGACCTCAGGTACTCGCTTGGGTTGCTTCAGGGAAGTCAGGTCCCCTTTGTTGTTGGAAGGGGAACTTTGGGATTACTCTTGAGCCATTAAATGGGAATAGGGCTTCTTCTTGGGTTTAGTCCTAATGTGTGTTCTCCTCTCCAATGGGGACGGCTGTGTGAGGGAACTTTCAGAGTCGCATTAAGGGTGTCAAGTACCCTTTTCCCTTTCAAGCGGGAATGTGGGATTTCTCATGAGATTCTGCAGCGCAAAATTTCCTCATCTGGCATTGAGTGGATAATTTTGTGTGTTTCTCGAGTTGCGATGGGAAGCTGGGAGTAATTCTCGAGTTGGGACAGGGACCTCAGGTACTCGCTTGGGTTGCTTCAGGGAAGTCAGGTCCCCTTTGTTGTTGGAAGGGGAACTTCGGGATTACTCTTGAGCCATTAAATGGGAATAGGGCTTCTTCTTGGGTTTAGTCCTAATGTGTGTTCTCCTCTCCAATGGGGACGGCTGTGTGAGGGAACTTTCAGAGTCGCATTAAGGGTGTCAAGTACCCTTTTGCCTTTCAAGCGGGAATGTGGGATTTCTCTTGATATTCTGCAGTGTAAAATTTCCTCATCTCGCATTGAGGGGATAATTTTGTGGTGTTTCTCGAGTTGCGGCGGGAAGCTAAGGGTACTTCTCCAGCTGCGTTGGGGACCTCATGAAGTTGTTTGGGTTTCTTCAGGTAAGTCAGTTCCCCTTCTGTGTTGGAAGGGGAACGTAGGGATTTCTCTCAAGCCATTAAATGGGAATCGGGCCTCTTCTCCAATTGTGTCCATAAATTGTTTTCTTCTCTGCATTGGGAAGGCTGTGTTAGGAACTTTCTAAATCACACAAAGGGTTTCAAGTACCCTTTTGCCTTTCAAGCTGGAATGTGGGATTTCTTTTGAGATTCTGCAGCGCAAAATTTCCTCATCGCCCATTGAGAGGATAATATTGTGGTGTTTCTTGAGTTGCGGCGGGAAGTTAAGTGTACTTCTCGAGTTGCGACGTGGACCTCAGGGACTCGCTCGGGTTGCTTCAGGGAAGTCAGGTCCTCTTTTGAGTTGGATTGGGAACTTCGGGATTACTCTCGAGCCGTTAAATAGGAATAGGGCATCTTCTCGAGTTGAGTCCATAAAGTTTGTTCTCCTCTCCAATGGAGAAAGCTGTGTGAGCGAAGTTTCTGAGTCGCCTAAAGGGTGTCAGTACCCTTTTGCCTTTCAAGTGGGAATGTGGGATTTTGCTTGAGATTCTGAAGAGGACAATTTCCTCATCTCGCATTGAGAGGATAATTTTGTGTGTTTCTCGAGTTGCGACAGGGACCTAAGAAGCTCTTTCGGGATGCTTCAGGGAAGTCAGGTCCCATTTTGTGTTGGAAGAGGAACTTCGGGATTACTCTCGAGCCGTTAAATGGGAATAGGGCCTCTTCTCGAGTTGAGTCCATAAAGTGTGTTCTCCTCTCCAATTGGAACGGCTGTATGAGGGAACTTTCTCAGTTGCATAAAGGTTGTAAAGTACCCTTTTGCCTTACAAGGGGGAATGTGGGATTTCTCTTGAGATTCTGCACCACACAATTTGCTCATCTCGCATTGAGGTGATAATTTTGTGGTGTTTCTCGAGTTGTGCCGGGAAGCTGAGGGGTACTTCTCGAGTTCCGACGGGACCTCAGGAACTCTCTCGGGTTGCTTCAGGGAAGTCAGTTCCCCTTTTGTGTTGGAAGGGGAACTTCGGGATTATTCTAGAGCCATTAAATAGGAATAGGGCCTCGTCTCGAGTTGAGTCCATAAAGTGTGTTCTCTTCTCCAATGGGGACGGCTGATAGGGAAATTTCTGAGTCGCATAAAGGGTGTCAAGTACCCTTATGCCTTTCAAGCGGATATGTGGGATTTCTCTTGAGATTCTGCAGCACAAATTTTCCTCATCACGAATTGAGTGGATAATTTTGTGCTGTTTCTCGAGTTGAGGCGTGAAGCTGGGTTGCTACTCGATTTGCGATGGGGACCTCAGGACCTCGCTCGGGTTGATTCAGGGAAGTCAGGTCCCCTTTTGTGTTGAAAGGGGAACTGCGGGATTAATCTGGAGCCTTTAAATTGGAATGGGGCTTCTTCTCAGGTTGAGTCCTAATGTGTGTTCTCCTCTCCAATTGGGTCGGCTGTTTGAGGGAAACTTCTGAGTCGCATAAAGGATGTGAAGTTCACTTTTGCGTTTCAGGCGGGAAAGTGGGATACCCCTGAGTGTCTGCAGCGCAAAATTTCCTCATCTCGCATTGAGGGGATAATTTTGTGATGTTTTGCGATTTGCAGCGGAAGCTGGGGTAACTTCTCGCCTTGCGACGGGGACCTCAGGAACTCGCTCGGTTGCTTCAGGGAAGTCAGTTCCCCTTTTTTTGGAATGGGAACTTTGGGATTACTCTCAATCCGTTAAACGGGAATAGGGCCTCTTCTCGGGTTGAGTCCGTAAAGTGAGTTCTCCTCTCCAATGGGGACGGATGTGTGAGGGAACTTTCTGTGTCGCATAAAGGGTGTCAAGTACCCTTCTAACTTTCAAGTGGGAATGTGGCATTTCTCTTGAGATTCTGCAGTGCAAAATTTCCTCATCTCGCATTGAGGGGATAATTCTGTGGTTTTTCTCTTGTTGCGGTGGGTTGCTGGGAGTACATCTAGAGTTCCGATGGGGACCTCAAGAATTCGCTCAGGTTGCTTCAGGAAAGTCAGGTCTCCTTTTTTGTTGGAAGGGGAAATTTGGGATTACTTTTGAGCCGTTAATTGGGAATTGGCCTCTTCTCGAGGTGAGTCCATAAAGTGTGTTCTCCTCTCCATTGGGGACACTGTGTGAGGGAACTTTCTGAGTTGCATAAATGGTGTCAGGTACACTTTTGCCTTTCAACCGGGAATGTGGGATTTCTCTTCACAATCTGAAATGCAAAATTTCCTCATCTCACATTGAGAGGATAATTTTGCTGTGTTATTCGAGTTGTGGCGGGAAGCTGGGGTATTTCTCGAGTTGCGATGGGAACCTCAGGAACTCGCTCGGGTTGCTTCAGGGAGTCAAGTCCCCTTTTGTGTTAGAAGGGGAACTTCGGGATTATTCCTGAGCCATTAAATGGGAATTGGCCTCTTCTCAAAGTAAGTCCATAAAGTGTGTTCTCCTCTCCAAACTGGACGGCTGTTGGGAAGTTTCTGAGTCGCATAAGTGGTGTCAAGTGAGCTTTTGCTTTCAAGCTGGGATGTGGGATTTCTCTTGTGATTCTGCAGCACACAATTTCTTCATCTCGCATTGAGGGGATAATTTTGTGGTGTTTCTCGATTTGCAGCGGGAAGCTGAGGTACTTGTCGAGTTCCGACGGGGACCTCAGGAACTCGCTCGGGTTTCTTCAGGTAAGTCAGGTCCACTTTTTTGTTGGAAGGGGAACTTCTGATTACTCTAGAGCCGTTAAAAGGGAATAGGACCTCTTCTCGAGTTGAGTCCATAAAGTGTGTTTTTCTCTCCAATGGGGTCGGCTGTGTGAGGGAACTTTCTGAGTCGCATAAAGGGTGTCAAGTACCCTTTTGCCTTTCAAGCGGGAATGTGGGATTTCTCTTGTGATTCTGCAGCGCACAATTTCCTCATGTTGCATTGAGCGGATAATTTTGTTTTGTTTCTCTAGTTCTGGCAAGAAGATGGGGGTACTTCCCGAGTTGCAGCAGAGACCTCAGGAACTCGCTCGGGTTGTTTCAGGGTAGTTAGGTCCCCTTTTGTGTTGAAAGGGGAAATTCCGGATTAGTCTCGAGCAATTAAAAGGGAATAGGCCCTCTTCTCCAGTTGAGTCCATAAAGTGTGTTCTCCTCTCCAATGGGGACGGCTGTTGGGAACTTTCTGAGTCGCATAAATGGTGTCAAGTACTTTTTGCCTTTCACCGAGAATGTGGGATTTCTCTTGAGAATCTGCAGTGCACAATTTCCTCATCTCGAATTGAGGGGATAATTTTGTGGTGTTTCTCGATTTGCAGCGGGAAGCTGAGGTACTTGTTGAGTTCCGAGGGGGACCTCAGGAACTCGCTCAGGTTGCTTCAGGGAAATCAGTTCACCTTTTTTGTTGGAAGGGGAAATTCTTGATTACTCTCGAGCCGTTAATAGGGAATAGGACCTCTTCTCGAGTTGAGTCCATAAAGTGTGTTCTCTACAATGGGGACGGCTGTGTGAGGGAACTTTCTGAGTTGCATAAAGAGTGTCAGGTACCCTTTTGCCTTTCAACCGGGAATGTGGGATTTCTCTTCAGAATCTGAAGTGCAAAATTTCCTCATCTAGCATTGATAGCATAATTTTGCGGTGTTATTCGAGTTTTGGCGGGAAGCTGGGGTACTTCTCGAGTTGCGACGTGGACCTCAGCAACTCACTCAGGTTGTTAGTGAAGTCAGGTCCCTTTTTGTGTTGAAAGGGGAATTTTGGGATTACTCTGCAGCTGTTAAATGGGATAGGGACTCTTCTCGGGTTGAGTCCATATAGTGTGTTCTCCTCTCCAATGGGGAGGGATGTGTGAGGGAACTTTCTGAGTAGCATAAAGGGTGTCAAGTACCCTTTTGCCTTTCAAGCAGGAAGGTGGGATTTCTCTTGAGATTCTGCAGCCTACAATTTTCTAATCTTGCCTTGAGTTGATAATTTTGTGCTGTTTCTCGAGTTGAGGCGGGAAGATGGGTTGCTTCTCGATTTGCGATGGGGACCTCAGGACCTCGCTCGTGTTGATTCAGGGATTCAGGTCCCCTTTTGTGTTGGAAGGGGAACTGCGGAATTACTCTTGAGACTTTAAATTGGAATGGGGCTTCTTCTCGGGTTGAGTCCATAAAGTGTGTTCTCCTCTCCAATGGGGACGGTTGTTGGGAAATTTCTGAGTCGCATAAATGGTGTCAAGTACTTTTTGCCTTTCAAGCGGGAATGTGGGGTTTCTCTTGAGTTTCTGTGGCGCATAATTTCCTCATCTCACATTGAGAGGATAATTTTGTGGTGTTTCTCGATTTGCGGTGGGAAGCTGAGTTACTTGTCGACGTCCGACTGGGACCTCAGGAACTCGCTCGGGTTGCTTCAGGGAAATCAGGTCCCCTTTTTTGTTGGAAGGGGAAATTATTGATTATTCTCGAGCCCTTAATAGGGAATAGGACCTCTTCTCAATTTGAGTCCTTAAAGTGTGTTCTCCTCTGCAATGGGGACGGCTTTTTGAGGGAACTTTCTGAGTTGCATAAAGGATGTCAAGTACCGTTTTGCCTTTCAAGCGGGAATGTGGGATTTCTCTTGAGATTCTGCAACGCATAATTTCCTCATCTCACATTGAGGGGATAATTTTGTGGTGTTTCTCGAGTTGCGGCGGGAAGCTGGTGGTAATTCTCAACTTGCAACGTGGATCTCAGGAACTCGCTCTGGTTGCTTTAGGGAAGTCAGGTCCCTTTTGGTGTTGGAAGGGGAACTTCGGGATTACTCTGGAGCTGTTAAATGGGAATAGGGACTCTTCTCCGGTTGAATCCATATAGTGTGTTCTCCTCTCCAATGGGGACGGATGTGTGAGAGAACTTTCTGTGTCGCATAAAGGGTGTCAAGAACCCTTCTACCTTTCAAGAGGGAATGTGGCATTTCTCTTGAGATTGTGCAGTGCAAAATTTCCTCATCTCGCATTGAGGGGATAATTCTGTGGTTTTTCTTGTGTTGCGGCGGGAAGCTGGGAGTATATTTAGAGTTCCGACGGGGACCTCAGGAATTCGTTCGGGTTGCTTCAGGGAAGTCAGGTCTCCTTTTTTGTTGGAAGAGGAAATTTGGGATTACTCTCGAGCCCTTAAATGGGAATTGGCCTCTTCTCGAGGTGAGTCCATAAAGTGTGTTCTCCTCCCCAATGGGGACACTGTGTGAGGGAACTTTCTGAGTCGCAAAAATGGTGTCAGGTACTCTTTTGCCTTTCAACCGGGAATGTGGGATTTCTCTTGAGATTCTGCAGCCCAATATTTCCTCATCTCACATTGACGGGATAATTTTTTTGTGTTTCGTGAGTTGCGGCGGGAAGCTGGGGGTACTACTCGAATTGCGACAGGGAACTCAGGAACTCGGTCGGGTTGTCTGAGGGAAGACAGGTCCCCTTTTTTCTTGGAATGGGAACTTCGGGATTACTCTCCAGATGTTAAATGGGTATAGGGACTCTTCTCGAGTTGAGTCCATAAATTGTGTTCTCCTCTCCAATGGCGCTGGCTCTGTGAGGGAAGTTTCTGAGTCCCATAAATGCTGTCAAGTACCCTCTTGCCTTTCAAGCGGGAATGTCGGATTACTCTTGAGATTCTGCAGCGCAAAATTTCATCATCTCACATTGATGGGATAATTTTGTGGTGTTTCCTGAGTTGCGGCGAGAAGCTGGGGGTACTTCTCTTGTTGAGACGGGGACCTCAGGAATTCGCTCGGGTTGCTTCAGGGAAGTCAGGTCCCCTGTAGTGTTGTAAGGGGAACTTCCGGTTTATTCTCGAGCCGTTAAGCGGGAATAGGGCCTCTTCTTGAGTTGAGTTCAAAAAGTGTGTTTTCCCCTCTAATGAGGATGGCTGTATGAGGGAACTTTCTGAGTCGCATAAATGGTTTCCAGTACCATTTTGCCTTTGAAGCGGGAATGTGGGATTTTTCTTGAGATTCTGCAGCGCAAAATTTCCTCATCTTGCATTGAGGGGATAATATTTTGGTGTTTCTCGAGTTGCGGCCGGAAGCTGGGGGTACATCTCGAGTTGCGACGGGGACCTCAGGAACTCGCTTGGGTTGCTTCAAGGAAGTCAGATCCCCTTTTGTCCTGAAATGGGAAATTCCGGATTACTCTCGAGCCGTTTACTGGGAATAGGTCCTCTTCTCCAGTTGAGTCCATAAAGTGTGTTCTCCTCTCCAATGGGGACGGCTGTATGAGGGAACTTGCAGTCACATAAAGGGTGTCAAGTATCCTTTTGCCTTTCAAACGGGAATGTGGGAATTCTCTTGAGATTCTGCAGCACAAAATTTCCTCAACTCGCATTGAGGGGATAATTTTGTTGTGTTTCTCCAGTTTTGGCGGGAAGCTGGCAGTACTTCTCAAGTTGCGACGGGGACCTCAGGAACCTAGTCGGCTTGCTTCAGGGAAGTCAGGTCCCCTTTTGTGTTGGAATGGGACCTTCCGGATTACTCTCAAGACGTTAAAGGGCAATAGGGCTTCTTCTAGAGTTGAGTCCATAATGTGTGTTTTCCTCTCCAATGGGGACGGAAGTTAGGGAACTTTCTGAGTCGCATAAAGTGTGTCAAGTACCCTTTTGCCTTTCAAGCCATAATGTGGTATTCCTCTTGAGATTATGCAGAGCAAAATTTCCCCATATGTCACTGAGCGGATAATTTTGTGGTGTTTCTCGAGTTGCGGCGGGAAGCTGGAGGTACATCTCGAGTTGCGACGGGGACCTGAGGAACTCGATCGGGTTGCTTCAGGGAAGACAGTTCGCATTCTTTGCTGGAAGGGGAACTTCTGGATTACTCTTGAGCCTTTAAATGGGAATAGGGCCTCTTCTCGAGTTGAGGCAATAAAGTGTGTTTTCCTCTCCAATGGGGACGGCTGTTATGGAACTTTCTGAGTCGCATAAAATGTGTCAAGTACACTTTTGCCTTTCAAGCGGGAATTTGGGATTTCTCTTGGGATTCTGCCACGTCAATTTTGCTCATCTCTCATTGAGGGGTCATTTTTGTGCTGTATTTCGAGTTGCGGCAGGAAGCTGGGGGTACTTCTCCAGTTGCGACGGGGACCTCAGGAACCTGCTCAGGTTGCTTCAGGGAAGTCAGGTCCCCTTTTGTATTGGAAGGGGAACTTCAGGATTACTCTTGAGCCGTTAAATGGGAATAGGGCCTCTTCTCGAGTTGAGTCCATAAAGTGTGTTCTCCTCTCCAATGGGGATGAGTGTGGGAGGGAACTTTCTGAATCGCATAAAAGGTGTCAGTACCGTTTTGCCTTTAAAGTGGGAATGTGCGATTCCACTTCAAATTCTGCAGCGCAAAATTCCTCATCTTGCATTGAGGGGATAATTTTGTGTTGTTTCTCGAGGTTTGACGGGAACCTGGGGGTACTTCTCGAGTTGTGACGGTGACCTCAGGAACTCGATCGCTTTGCTTCAAGGAAGTAAGGTCCCCTTGTGTGCTTGAAGGGGAACTTCCAGATTACTTTCGAGCCTTTAAATGGGAATAGGGCCTCTTCTCGAGTTGAGGCCATATAGTGTGTTCTCCTCTCCATTAGGGACGGCTGTTAGGGAACTTTCTGATTCGCATAAAGGGTCTCAAGTTCCCTTTTGCTTTTCAAGCGGTAATGTGGGATTTCTCTTGATATTCTGCAGCGCAAAATTTACTCATCTCCCATTGAGGGGATAATTTTGTTGTGTTTCTCAAGTTTCAGTGGGAAGCTGGGGGTACTTTCCAAGTTGCGATGGGGACCTCAGGAACTCGCTTGGGTTGCTTCAGGGAAGTCAGGTCCCCTTTTGTTTTGGTAGGGGAATTTCCAGATTACTGTCGAGCCGTTAAATCGGTATAGGTCCTCTTCTAAAGTTGAGTCCAAAAGTTTGTTTTCCTCTCCAATGGGGATGGCTGTCTGAGGGAACTTCCTAATTTGCATAAATGGTGTCCTGTACCCTTTTGCCTTTCAAGCGGGAATGTGCGTATTCTCTTGAGATTGTGCAGGGCAAAATTACCTCATCTCTCACTGAGGGGAAAATTTTGTGGTGTTTCTCAAGAAGCGGAGGGAAGCTTGAGGTTCTTCTCGAGTTGTGACTGGGACCTCAGGAACTCGCTCGGGTTGCTTCAGTGAAATCAAGTCCCCTTTTGTGCTGGAAAGGGAATTTCCGTATTACATTCGAGCTGTTAAACAGGAATAGGGCCTCTTTTCGTGTTGAGTCCATAAAGTGTGTTCTCCTCTCCAATGGGCCGGCTGTTAGGGACCTTTCTGATTCGCAATAAGTGTGTCAAGTAGCCCTTTGCCTTTCAAGCGGGAATGTCGGATTTCTCTTGAGATTCTGCAGCGCAAAATTTCCTCATCTCGCATTGAGGGGATAATTTTGTGGTGTTGATCGAGTTGCGGCGGGAAGCTAGGGGTACTTCTCGAGTTGCGATGGGGACTTCAGAAAATTGCTCGGGTTGCTTCAGGGAAGTCAGGTCCCCTTTTTTGTTGGAAGGGGAACTTCGGGATTACTGTTGAGCCGTTAAATGGGAATAGGTCCTCTTCTCCATTTGAGTCCATAAAGTGTGTTCTCCTCTCCATTGGGACGGCTGTGTGAGGGAATTTTCTGAGTCGCATAAAGGGTGTCAAGTAGCCTTTTGCCTTTCAAGTGGAAATGTGGGATTTCTCTTGAGATTCTGCAACGCAAAATTTTCTCATTTAGCATTGAGGAGATAATTCTGTGGTGTTTCTCGAGTTGCGTTGGGAAGCTCGGGATACTTCTCGAGTTGCGATGGGAACCTCAGTAACTCACCGGTTACTCCAGGGAAGTGAGGTCCCCTTTGTCTTGGAAAGGGAACTTCCGGATTACTCTCCAGCCATTAAATGGGAATAGGGCCTCTTCTTGAGTTGAGTCCATAAAGTGTGTTCTCCTCTCCAATGGGGACGGCTGTGTGAGGGATATTTTGAGTCGCATTAAGGGTGTCAAGTATACTTTTGCCTTTCAAGCGGGAATGTGTGATTTCTCCTGAAATACTGCAGCGCATTTTTGCTCATCTCTCATTGAGGGGATATTTTTGTGGTGTTTCTCCAGTTGCTGCGGGAAGCTGCTGGTACATCTCGAGGAGCGACGGGGACCTCAGGAACTCGCTCGGGTTGCTTCATGGAAGTAAGGTCCTCTTTTGTGTTGGAAGGGGAATTTCGGATTACTCTCGAGACGTTAAATGGAAGTAGGGCCTCTTCTCGAGTTGAGTCCATAAAGTGTGTTCTCCTCTCCAATGGAGTCGGCTGTGTGAGGGAGCTTTCTGAGTCGCATAAAGAGTGTGAAATACCCTTTTGCCTTTCAAGAGGGAATGTGGGATTTCTCTTGAGAGTCTGCAGCACAAAATTTCCTCATCTCTCATTGGGGGGATAATTTTGTGGTATTTCTCGAGTTGCGGCGGGAAGCTGGGGGTAGTTCTCGAGTTGCGACGGGGACCTCAGGAACTCGCTCGGGTTGCTTCAGAGAAGTCAGGTCCCCTTTGGTGTTGGAAGGGGAACTTCGGATTTCTCTAGAGCTGATAAATGGAAATAGGACCTCTTCTCGAGTTGAGTTCAAAAAGTGTGTTCTCCTCTCCAATGGGTACTGCTGTGGGAGGGAACTTTCTGAAACGCATAAAGGGTGTCAAGACCCCTCTTTCCTTTCAGGCGGTAATGTGGGATTTCTCGTGAAATACTTTAGCGCAATATATACTCACATTGCATTGAGGGGATAATTTTGTGGTGTTTCTCGAGTTGCAGCGGGAAGCTGGGGCTACTTCTCGAGGTGCGACGGGGACCTCAGGAACTCGCTCGGGTTGCTTCATGGAAGTCAGGTCCCCCTTTTCGTTGGAAGGGGAACCTCGGCATTACTCTCGAGCCGTTAAATGGGAATAGGGCCTCTTCTCGAGTTGAGTCCATAAAGTGTGTTCTCCTCTCCAATGGGGACGGCTGTGTGAGGGAACTTTCTGAGTCGCATAAAGGGTGTTAAGTACCCTTTTGCCTTTCAAGCGGGAATGTGGGATTTCTCTTGACATTCTGCAGCGCAAAATTTCCTCACCTCGCAATGAGGGAAGAATTTTGTAGTGTTTCTCTAGTTGAGGCGGGAAGCTGGGGGTACTTCTCGAGTTGCGACGGGGACGTCAGGAACGCGCTAGGGTTACTTCAGGCCATTCAGGTCCCCTTTTTGTATTGGAAGGGGAACTTCGGGATTACTCTGGAGCGGTTAAAGGGGAATAGGGCCTCTTCTCGAGTTGAGTCCAAATAGTGTGTTCTCCTCTCCAATTGGGTCGGCTCTGTGAGGGAAGTTTCTGAATCCCATAAAGGGTTTCAAGTACCCTCTTGCCTTTCAAGCGGGAATGTCGGATTTCTCTTGAGATTCTACAGCGCAAAATTTCCTCATCTCGCATTGACGGGATAATTTTGTGGTCCAAAGGGGACGGCGGCGTGAGGGAACTTTCTGAGTCACATAAAGGGTGTCAAGTACCGTTTTTTCTTTCAATCGGGAATGTGGGATTTCTGAGATTCTGCAGCGCAAAATTTCCTCATCTCGCATTGAGGGGATAATTTTGTTGTGTATCTCGAATTTCAGCGGGAAGCTGGGGGTACTTCTCAAGTTTCGATAGGGAATACAGGAACTTCCACGGGTTGCTTTAGGTAAGTCAGGTCTCCTTTATGTGTTGGAAGGGGAACTACGGGATTACTCTTGAGCCGTTAAATGGGAATAGGGCCTCTTCTCGAGTTGAGTCCATAAAGTGTGTTCTCCTCTCCAATGGGGACGGCTGTTTGACATAACTTTCTGAGTCGCATGAAGGGTGTCAAGTACCGTTTTGTCTTTCAAGCGGGAATGTGGGATTTCTCTTGAGATTCTACAGCCCAAAATTTCCTCATCTCACATTGACGGGATAATTTTGTGTTGTTTCGTGAGTTGCGGCGGGAAGCTGTGGATACTACTCGAATTGCGACGGAGACGTCAGGAACTCGGTCGGGTTTCTTGAGGTAAGACAGGTCCCCTTTTTTGTTGGAAAGGGAAATTCGGGATTACTCTCCAGATGTTAAATGGGTGTAGGGACTCTTCTCGAGTTGAGTCCATAAAGTGTGTTCTCCTCTCAAATGGGGCCTGCTCTGTGAGGGAAGTTTCTGAGTCCCATAAAGGGTGTCAAGTACCCTCTTCCCTTTCAAGCGGGAATGTCCGATTTCTCTTGAGATACTTCAGTGCAAAATTTCCTCATCTCGCATTAACGGGATATTTTTGTGGTGTTTCCTGAGTTGCGGTGGGAAGCTGGGGGTACTTCTCGTGTTGAGACGGGGAACACAGGAATTGGCTCGGGCTGCTTGAGGGAAGTCAGGTCCCCTGTGGTGTTGGAAGGGGAACTTCTGGATTACTCTCCAGGTGTTAAATGGGAATAGGGCCTCTTCTTGAGTTGAGTCCATAAAGTGTGTTCCCCACTCCAAAGGGGACAGTGGCTTGAGGGTACTTTCTGAGGAGCATAAAGGGTGTCAAATACACTTTTGCCTTTCAAGGGGGAATGTGGGATTTCTCTTGAGATTCTGGAGTGCAAAATTTCCTTATCTCGCATTGAGGGGGTAATTTTGGGGTGTTTCTCGAGTTTTGCCAGGAAGCTGGGGGTACTTCTCGAGTTCCGATGGGGACCTCAGGAAATCACTAGGGTTGTTTCAGGGAAGTCAGGTCCCCTTTTGTTTTGGAAGGGGAACTTCCGGTTTACTCTCGAGCCGTTTAATGGGAATAGGGCCTCTTCTCGAGTTGAGTCCAAAAATTGTGTTTTCCTCTCCAGTTAGGACGGCTGTATGAAGGAATTTTCTGAGTCGCATAAAGGGTGTCAAGTACCTTTTTGCCTTTCAAGAGGGATCGTGGGATTTCTCTTGAGATTCAGAAGGGCAAAATTACCTCATCTCATGTTGAGGGGATAATTTTGTGGTGTTTGACGAGTTGCGGTGGGAACGTGGGGGTAATTCTCGAGTTGCGACGGGGACCTCAGGTATTCGCTCGGGTTGATTCAGGGAAGTCAGTTCCCATTTTTTTTTAAGGCAAACTTCCGGATTACTCTCCAGCCATTAAATGGAATAGGGCCTCTTCTATATTACAGTCCATAAAGTGAGTTCTCCTCTCCAATGGGGACGGCTGTTAGGGAACTTTCTTAGTCACATAAAGTGTGTCAAGTACCCTCTTGCCTTTCAAGCAGGAATGTCGCATTTCCCTTGAGATTCAGCAGCGCAAAATTTCCTCATCTTGCATTGAGGGGATAATTTTGTTGTGTTTCATGAGTTGCGGCAGAAAGCTGGGGGTGCTTCTCTAGTTGCGACGCTGACCTCAGGAACTCACTCGGGTTGCTTCAGGGAAGTCATGTCCCCTGTATTGTTGGAAGGGGAACTTCTGGTTTACTCTCCAGCCGTTAAATGGGAATAGGCCCTCTTCTCGCGTTGAGTCCATAACGTGTGTTCTCCTCTCCAAAGGGGGTGGCTCCGTGAGGGAACTTTCTGAGACACATAAACGGTGGCAAGTACCCTTTTGCCTTTCACATGGGAATGTGGAATTTCTCTTGAGATTCTGCAGCGCAAAATTTCCTCGTCTAGCATTGAGGGTATAATTTTGCGGTGTTTCTCGAGTTGCGGCGGGAAGCTGGGGGTACATCTCGAGTTGCAACTGGGACTACAGGAACTTTCTTGGGTTGCTTCATGGAATTCAGGTCCCCTTTTTGTGTTGGAAGGGGAACTTCGGGATTACTCTTGAGCCGTTAAATGGGAATAGGGCCTCTTCTCGAGTTGAGTCCATAAAGTGTGTTCTCCTCTACAATGGGGTCGGCTGTTTGAGGGAACTTTCTGAGTCGCATAAAGGGTGTCAAGCACCGTTTTGTCTTTCAAGTGGGAATGTGGAATTTCTCTTGACATTCTGCAGCCCAAAATTTCCTCATCTCGCATTGACGGGATAATTTTGTGGTGTTTCTCGAGTTGTGGCGGGAAGAAACGGGTACTTCTCGAGATGTGATGGGGACCTCAGGAACACACTTGAGATACTTCAAGGATGTTGGGTCCCCTTTTGTGCTGGAAGGGGAACATGCGGATTACTCTCGAACCCTTTGGTGGGAATAAGGCCTCTTCTTGAGTGTCGTCCATAAATTGTGTTCTCCTCTCCAAAGAGGACGGATGTTAGGGAACTTTCTGAGTGGCATTAAGTATGTCAAGTACCCTTTTGGCTTTCAGTGGGAATGTGGGATATCTCTTAAGATTCTACAGTGCAAAATTACGTCATAAAATTGATGGGATAATTTTGTGGTGTTTCTCGAGTTTCGCCGGGAAGAAAGGGGTACTTCTCGAGGTGCGAAGGGGACCTCAAGAACTCGCTCGGGTTTCTTCAAGGAAGTGAAGTCACCTTTTGTTTTGGAAGGGGAACTTCTGGATTACTCTCGATCCGTTAAACGGAAATATTGCCTCTTCTCGAATTGAGTCCATAAAGTGTGTTCTCTTCTCCACTGAGGACGGATGTTAGGGAACATTCTGAGTCGCCTAAAGGGAGTCAAGTAACCTTTTGCCTTTCAAGCGTGAATGTGGGATTTCTCTTGAGGTGATGCAGCGCAAAATTACCTCATCTCACATTGAGGGGATAATTTTGTGGTGTTTCTGTATTTGTGGCGGGAAGAAGGGGGTACTTCTCGAGTTGCGAAGGAGACCTCAGAAACTCGCTCGGGTTGCTTCAGGGAAGTCAAGTCCCCTTTTGTGTTGGAAGGGGAACTTCCGGATCACTCTCGAGCCATTAAATGGGAATATTGCCTCTTCTCGATTTGAGTCCAAAAAGTTTGTTGTCCTCTCCAATGGGGATGGATTTTAGCGAACTTTCTGAGTGGCATAAAGTGTGTCAAGTACCCTTTTGCTTTTAAAGCTGGAATGTGGGATTTCCCTTGAGATTCTGTAGCGGAAATTTACCTCATCTCGCATTGAAGGGATAATTTTGCGGTGTTTCTCGAGTTGTGGCGGGAAACAGGGGGGTACTTCTCTGGTTGCGACGGGAACCTCAGGAACTCACTCGAGTTTCTTCAGGGAATTCAGGTCCCCTTTTGTGCTGGAAAGGAAACTTCCGTATTACTCTCGAGCCTTTAGTGGGAAAAGGGCCTCTTCTCGAGTTGAGTCCATAAAGTGTGTTCTCCTCTCCAATGGGGACCGATGTTAGGGAAATGTGTGAGTGGCATAAAGTGTGTCAAGTACCCTTTTGCCTTTCAAGCGGGAATGTAGGATTTCTCTTGAAATTCTGCAGCGCAATATTTCCTCATCTCGGATTGAGGGGATAATTGTGTGGTGTTTCTCGAATTGCAGTGGGAAGCTGGGGGTACTTCTCGAGTTGCGACAGGGACCTCACGAACTCACTCGAGTTCCTTCAGGGAATTCAGGTCCCTTTTTGTGCTGGAAGGGGAACTTCCGGATTACTCTCGAGTCCTTTAATGGGAATAGGGCCTCTTCTCGAGTTGAGTCCATAAAGTGTGTTCTCCTCTCCACTGAGGACGGATGTTAGGGAACATTCTGAGTAGCCTAAAGGGAGTCAAGTACCCTTTTGCCTTTAAAGTGGGAATGTGGGATTTCTCTTGAGATTTTGCCACGCAAAATTTCATCATCTCAAATTGAGGGTAAAATTTTGTGGTGTTTCTCGAATTGCAGCGGGAAGCTGGGTGTACTTCTTGAGTTGAGATGGGGACCTCAGTAACTCACTCAAGTTACTTCAGGGAAGTCAGGTCCCCTTTTGTGCTGGAAGGGGCACTTCCGGATTTCTCTCAAGCCCTTTAATGGGAATAGGGCCTCTTCTCAATTGAGTCCATAAAGTCTGTTCTCCTCTCCATGAGGATGGATGTTAGGGAACTTCCTGAGTGGTATAAAGTGTGTCAAGTATTCTTTTGCCTTTCAAGCGGGAGTGGGGGATATTTCTTGAGATTCAGCAGTGCAAATTACCTCATCTCGCATTGAGGAAATAATTTTGTGGTGTTTCTCGAAAAGCGGGTGGAAGCAGGGGGTTCTTTTCGAGTTGCGACGGGAACCTCAGGAACTCGCTGGGGTTGCCCTAGGGAAGTCAGGTCCCCTTTTGTGTTGGAAGGGGAACTTCCAGATTACTCTCGAGCCCTTAAATGTGAATAGGGCCTCTTCTCGAGTTGAGTCCTAAAATGTGTTCTCCTCTGCAATGGGGACCGACGTTAGGGAAATTTCTGTGTGGCATAAAGTTTGTCAAGTACAATATTGCCTTTCAAGCGAGAATGTGGGATTTCTCTTGAAAATCTGCAGCACAAAATTTCCTCATCTCGCATTGAGGGGATATTTTTCTGGTGTTTCTCTAATTGCGGCGGGAAGCTGGGGGTAATTCTCAAGTTGCGACGGGGATCTCAGAAACTCGCTCGAGTTCCTTCAGGGAAGTCAATACCCCTTTTATGTTGGAAGGGGAACTTCCGGATTACTCTCGAGCCCTTTAATGGGAATAGGGCCTCTTTTTGAGTACAAATAGTGTGTTCTCTTCTCCAATGGGAACGGATGTTAGGGAACTTTCTGTATGGTATAAAGTTTTTCAAGTACCATTTTGCTTTTCAAGCGGGTATGTGGAATTACTCTTGAGATTCTGCAGCGCAAAATTTCCTCATCTCTCATTGAGTGGATAAATTTGTGGTGTTTCTCAAATTTTGGCGGGAAGCTGGGGGTGCTTCTCGAGTTGCGACGGGGACCTCAGGAACTCACTCTTGTTACTTCAGGGAAGTCAGGTCCACTTTTGTGCTGGAAGGGGAACTTCCAGCTTACTCTCGAGCCCTTTAATGTGAATAGGGCCTCTTCTTGAATACAAAAAGTGTGTTCTCTTCACCAATGGGGATAGATGTTAGGGAACTTTCTGAGTGGCATAAAGTGTTTCAAGTACCCTTTTGCCTTTCAAGCGCGAATGTGGGATTTCTCGTGAGATTCTGCAGTGCATATTTTCCTCATCTCGCATTGATGGGATAATTTTGTGGGGTTTCTCGAGTTGCGGCGGGAAGCTGGGGGTACTTCGGGAGTTTCGATGGGGACCTCAGGAACTCGCTCGGGTTGCTTCAGCGACGTCAAGTCCCCTTTTTTGCTGGAAGGGGAACTTCCGGATTACTCTTGATCCCTTTAATGGGAATAGGGCCTCCTCTCCAGTAGAGTCCATAAAGTTTGTTCTCCTCTCCACTGAGGACAAATGTTAATGACCATTCTGAATCGCCTAAAGGGAGTCAAGTACCCTTTTGCCTTTCAAGCGGGAATGTGGAATTTCTCTTGAGATTCTGCAGCGCAAAATGTCCTCATCTCGCATTGAGGGGATAATTTTGTCGTGTTTCTCGAATGGCTGCGGGAAGATGGGTGTACTTCTCCAGTGGAGAAGGGGACCTCAGGAACTCCCTCAAGTTACTTCAGGGAAGTCAGGTCCCCTTTTGTGCTGGAAGGGGTACTTCCGGATTACTCTCGTGCCCTTTAATGGGAATAGGGCCTCTTCTCGAGTTGAGTTCATAAAGTGTGTTCTGCTCCCCAATGGGGAGGGATGTTAGGGAAATTTCTGAGTGGCATAAATTTTGTAAAGGACCCTTTTGCCTTTCAAGTGGGAATATGGGATTTCTCTTGAATTTCTACAGCGCAAAATTACCTCATCTCGCATTGAGAGGATAATTTTGTGGTGTTTCTCGAGTTGCGGCGGGAAACATGGGGTACTACTTGAATTGCAACGGGGACCTCAGGAATTCGCTCGGGTTGCTTCATGGAAGTCAAGTCCCCTTTTGTGTTGGAAGGGGAACTTCCGGATTACTCTTGAGCCGTTAAATGGGAATATTGCCTCTTCTCTATTTGAGTCTATAATGTGTGTTCTCCTCTCCAATGAGGATGATGGTAGGGACCATTCTGAGTCGCCTCAAGGAAGTCAAGTACACTTTTGCCTTTCAAGCGGGAATGTGGGATTTCTCTTGAGATTCTGCAGCTCAAAATTTCCTCATCTCGCATTGAGGGGATAATTTTGTGGTGTCTCTCGAATTGCGGCGGGAAGCTGGGGGTACTTCTCGAGTTGCGACAGGGACCTCAGGAACTCACTCGAGTTACTTCAGGGAAGTCAGGTCCCCTTTTGTGCTGGAAGGGGAATTTCCGGAATACTCTCGAGCCTTTTAATGGGAATAGCTGCTCTTCTCCAGTTGAGTCCATAAAGTTTGTTCTCCTCTCCACTGGAGACGGATGTTAGGGCACTTTCTGAGTGGCATAAAGTGTGTCAAGTACCCTTTTGCCTTTCAAGAGGGAATGTGGGTTTTGTCTAGAGATTCTTCAGTGCAAAATCTCCTCATCACGCATTGAGGGGATAATTTTGTGGTGTTTCTCGAGTTCGGCGGGAAGTTGAGGGTACTTCTTGAGTTGGGACGGGGACGTCAGGAACTCGCTTGGGTTGCTTCAGGGAAGTCAGTTCCCCTTTTGTGTTGTAAGGGGAACTTCAAGTTCAATATCGAGCCCTTAAAAGCGAATAGGGCCTCATCTCGAATTGAGTCCATAAAGTGTGTTCTCCCCTCCAATGGGGACTGATGTTAGTGAAATTTCTGAGTCGCATAAAGAGTGTCAAGTAACCTTTTGCCTTTCAAGAGGGAATGTGGTATTTCTCTTGAGATTCTGCAGCGCAAAATTTCCTCATCTCGCATTGACGGGATAATTTTGTGGTGTTTCTCGAGTAGCGGCGGAATGCTGGGGGTACTTCTGGAGTTGAGACGGGGACCTCAGGAGCTCTTTGGGGTGCTTCAGGGAAGTCAGGTCCCCTTTTTGTGTTGCAAGGGGAAATTCCGGTTTACTTTCGAGCCGTTAAATGGGAATAGGGGCTCATCTCGAATTGAGTCCATAAAATGTGTTCTCCTGTCCAATGGAGATGGCTGTTGAGGGAACTTTCTGAGTCGCATAAAGGGTGTCAAGTACCCTGTTGCCTTTCAAGCGGGAATGTGGGATTTCTCTTGAGATTCTGCAGCGCAAATTTCCTCGTCTCACACTGACGGGATAATTTTGTGGTGTTTCTCGAGTTTGGGTGGAAGTTGTGGGTACTTCTCGAGTTGCGACGGGGACCTGAGGGACTCTCTCGGGTTGCTTCAGGGAGGTCAGGTCCCCTTTGGTGTTGGAAAGGGAACCTCCGTTTTACTCTCCAGCCGTTAAATGGCAATAGGGGCTCATCTCGAATTGAGTCCATAAAATATGTTCTCATCTCCAATTGGGACGGATGTGTGAGGGAAATTTCTGAGTCGAATAAAGGGTGTCAAGTACCGTTTGTCCTTTCAAAAGGGATTGTTGTATTTCTCTTGAGATTCTGCTGTGCAAAATTTCCTCATCTCGCATTGAGGGGAAAATTTTGTGGTGTTTCTCGAGTTGTGGCGGAAAGCTTTGGGTACTTCTCGAGTTGCGACGGGAACCTCAGGAACTCTCTGGTTGCTTCAGGGAAGTCAAGTCCCCTTTTGTGTTGGAAGGGGAACTTCCGGATTACTCTCGAGCCTTTAAATGGGAATATTGCCTCTTCTCTATTTGAGTCTATAATGTGTGTTCTCCTCTCCAATGAGGATGATGGTAGGGACCATTCTAAGTCGTCTCAAGGGAGTCAAGTACACTTTTGCCTTTCAAGCGGGAATGTGGGATTTCTCTTGAGATTCTGCAGCTCAAAATTTCCTCATCTCGCATTGAGGGGATAATTTTGTGGTGTCTCTCGAATTGCGGCGGGAAGCTGGGGGTACTTCTCGAGTTGCGACGGGGACCTCAGGAACTCACTCGAGTTACTTCAGGGAAGTCAGGTCCCCTTTTGTGCTGGAAGGGGAACTTCCGGAATACTCTCGAGCCTTTTAATGGCAATAGCTGCTCTTCTCCAGTTGAGTCCATAAAGTTTGTTCTCCTCTCCACTGGAGACGGATGTTAGGGCACTTTCTGAGTGGCATAAAGTGTGTCAAGTACCCATTTTCCTTTCAAAAGGGATTGTTGTATTTCTCTTGAGATTTTTCAGTGCAAAATTTCCTCATCTCGCATTGAGGGGATAATTTTGTGGTGTTTCTCAAATTACGGCGGTAAACTGGGGTACTTCTCGAGTTGCTATGGGGTTCTCAGAAACTCACTCGTGTTGCTTCAGGGAACTCAGGTCCGCTTTTGTGCTGGAAGGGGAAATTCGGGATTACTGTCGAGCCTTTTAATGGGAATAGGGCCTCTTCTCCAGTTGAGTCCATAAAGTGTGTTCTCCTCTCCAGTGGGGACGGATGTCAGGGAACTTTCTGAATCGCCTAAAGGGAGTCAAGTACCCTTTTGCCTTTCAAGCGGGAATGTGGGATTTCTCTTGAAATTCTGCAGCGCAAAATTATGTCATCTCGCATTGAGGGGGTAATTTGGTGGTGTTTCTCGAGTTGCGGCGGGAAGCAGGGGGTACTTTTCGATTTGCGACAGAGACCTCAGGAAATCATTGAATTGCTTCAGGGAAGTCAAGTCCACTTTTTTGCTGGAAGGGAAATTTCCGGATTACTCTTGAGCCCTTTAAAGGGAATAGTCCTCTTCTCGATTTGAGTGCATAAAATGTGTTCTCCTCTCCAATGCGGACTGATGATAGGGAACTTTCTGAATGGGATAAAGTGTGTAAAGTACCGTTTTGTCTTCCAAGCGGGAATGTGGGATTTCTCTTGAGATTCTGCAGTGCTAAATTACCTCATCTCGCATTGATGGGATAATTTTGTGGTGTTTCTCGAGTTGCGGCAGGAAGCAGCGTGTACTTTTCGATTTGCGACGGGATCCTATGGAACTCCTCGCATTGCTTCAGGAAAGTCAAGTCCCCTTTTGTGTTGGAAGGGGAACTTCCGGGATACTCTCGAGACGTTAAATCGAAATACTGTCTCTTCTCGATTTGAGTCCATAAATTGTGTTCTCCACTCCACTGAGGACGGATGTAAGGGAACATTCTGAGTCGCATAAAGGGAGTCAAGTACCCTTTTGCCTATCAAGCGGGAATGTGGGATTTTTCTTGATATTCTGCAGCGCAAAATTACCTCATCTCTCATTGAGGGGATAATTTTGTGGTTTTTCTCGAGTTGCAGCCGGAAGCAGCGGGAACTTTTCGATTTGCAACCGGAACCTAAGGAACTCGCTCGCATTGCTTCAGGGAAGTCAAGTCCCCTTTTGTGTTGGAAGGGGAAAGTCAGGGATACTCCCGAGATGTTAAATGGGAATATGGCCTCTTCTCGATTTGAGTACATAAAGTGTGTTCTCCCCTCCACTAATGACGGATGTTAGGGAACATTCTGAGTCGCATAAAGTGAGTCAAGTACCCTTTTGCCTTTCAAGCGGGAATGTGGGAATTCTCTTGAGATTCTGCAGCGCAAACCTTCCTCATCTCGCATTGAGGAGATAATTTTGTGTTTCTTCTCGAATTGCGGCGGTAAGCTGGGGTTACTTCTCGAGTTGCGACGCGGACCTCATCAACTTACTCGAGTTACTTCAGGGAAGTCAGGTCCCCTTTTGTGCTAGAAGGGGAACTTCCGGATTACTCTCGAGCACTTAATAGGAAATATGGCCTCTTTTCGATTTGAGTCCATAAAGTTTGTTCTCTGCTCCAATGAGGACGGATGTTAGGGAACATTCTGTTTTGCCTATAGGGAGTCTGGTACCCTTTTTCGTTTCAAGCGGGAAAGTGGGATTTCTCTTGAGATTCTGCAGCGCAAAATTTTCTCATCTCGTTTTGAGGGGATAATTTTGTGGTGTTTCTTGAATTGCGGACAGAAGCAGGGTGAACTTCTCTAGTTGCGCTGGGACCTCAGGAACAAGCTCCAATTTCTTCAGAGAAGTCAAGTCCCCTTTTGTGTTGGAAGGGGAACATCCGGGTTACTCTCGAGCAGTTAAATGAGAATATTGCCTCTTCTCGATTTGAGTAATAAAGTGTTGTCTCCACTCCACTGAAGACGGATGTTAGGGAACATTCTGAGTCACATAAAGGGAGTCAAGTACCCTTTTGCCTTTCACGCGGGAATGTGGGATTTCTCTTGAGATTCTGCAGCGCAAAATTACCTCATCTCGCATTGAGGGGATAATTATGTGGTGTTTCTTTAGTTGTGGCAGGAAGCCGGGGGTACTAATGGATTTGCGAAGGGAACGTCAGGAACTCGCTAGGGTTGCTTTAGGGAAGTCAAGTCCCCTATTGTGTTGGATAGGGGAACTTCCGGATTACTCTCGAGCCGTTAAATGGGAATATTGCCTTTACTCGATTTGAGTCCATAAATTGTGTTCTCCTCTCCACTGAGGACGGATGTTAGGGAACATTCTGAGTCGCATATAGCGAGTCAAGTACCCTTTTGCCTTTCAAGTGGAAATGTAGGATTTCTCTTGAGATTCTGCAGTGCAAAACTTCCTCATCTCGCACTGAGGGGATAATTTTGTGGTGTTTCTCCAATTGCGGCGGGAAGCTGGGAGCAATGTTCGAGGTGCGAGGGGAACCTCAGGAACTCACTCGTTTTACTTCAGGGAAGTCAGGTCCCCTTTTTTGTTGGATGGGGTAACTTCTGGATTACTCTCGAGCCCTTTCAAGGGAATAGGCCTCTTCTCCATTTGAGTCCATAAAATGTGTTCTCCTCTCCAAGGGGACGGATGTTAGGGAAATTTCTGAGTGGCATAAAGTGTGTCATATACCTTTTGCCTTTCAAGCGGGAATGTGGAATTTCTCTTCAGATTGTGCAGCGTAAAATTACCTCATCTCGCATTGAGGGAAAAATTTTGTGGTGTTTCCGGTGTTGTGGAGGGAAGTAGGGGGTACTTCTCAACTTACGATGGGGGCCTCATGAACTCACTCGAGTTACTTCAGGGAAGTCAGGTCCCGTTTTGTACTCGAAAGGGAACGTCCAGATTTCTTTTCAGCCCTTTAAAGGTAATAGGGCCTTTTCTCGAGTTGAGTCCATAATGGGTGTTCTCCACTCCACTGAGAACGGTTGTTAGGGAACATTCTGAGTCGCATAAAGGGAGTCAAGTACCCTTTTGCATTTCAAGCGGGATTGTGTGGTTTCTCTTGAGATTGTGCAGCGCAAAATCACCTCATCTCGCATTGAGGGGATAATTTTGTCGTGTTTCTGGAGTTGCGGCGGGAAGCAGGGGGTACTTCTCGAATTATGACGGGGACCTGAGGAACTCACTCTAGTTACTTCAGGGAAGTCAGGTCCCCTTTTGTGCTTTAAGGAGAACTTCCGGATTACTCTTCAGCCGTTAAATGGGAATATTGCCTGTTCTCGGTTTAAGACCATAAAGTCTGTTCCAATCTCCACTGAGGACGGATGTGAAGGAACATTCTGAGTCGCATAAAGGGATTCTAGCACACTTTTGCCTTTCACGCGGGAATGTGGGATTTCTCTTGAGATTCTGCAGCGCAAAATTTCCTCATCTCGCGTTGAGGGGATAATTTTGTGGTGTTTCTCGAGTTGCGGCGGGAAGCAGCGGATACTGTTCGATTTGCGATGGGAACCTCAGGAATTCGCTGGGGTAGCTTCAGGAAAGTCAAGTCCCCTTTTGTGTTGGACGGGGAATTTCCGGGTTACTCTGGAGATGTTAAATGGGAATATTGCCTCTTCTCGATTTGAGTCCATAATGTGTGTTCTCCACTCCACTGAGGACGGATGTTAGGGAACCATCTGAGTCGCCTAAAGGGAGTCAAGTACCCTTTTGCCTTTCAAGCCGGAATGTGAGATTTGTCTTGAGATTTTGCAGCGCAAATTTACCTCATCACCCATTGAGGGGATAATTTTGTGGTGTTTCTTGAGTTGCGGAGGGAAGCAGGGTGTACTTCTCAAGTTACGATGGGGACCTGAAGAACTCACTCGAGTTACTTCAGGGAAGTCAGGTCCCCTTTTTTGCTGGAAAGGGAACGTCCGGATTACTTTTGAGCCCTTTAAAGGGAATAGGGCCTCTTCTCGAGTTGTGTCCATAAAGTGTGTTCTCCTCTCCCATGGGGACGGATGTTAGGGAACTTTCTTAATGGCATAAAATTTGTCTAGTACCCTTTTCCCTTTCAAGCGGGAATGTGGGATTTTTCTTGACAATATGCATCGCAAAATTACTTCATCTCGCATTGAGCGGATAATTTTGTCGTGTTTCTAGACTTGCAGCCGGAAGCAGGGGGTACTTCTAGAGTTATGACGGGGACCTGAGGAACTCACTCGAGTTACTTCAGGGAAGTCAGATCCCCTTTTGTGCTGGAAGGAAACTTCCGGATTACTCTTGAGCCGTTAAATGGGAATATTGCCTCTTCTCGGTTTGAGACCATAAAGTGTGTTCCAATCTCCACTGAGGACGGATGTGAAGGAACATTCTGAGTCGCATAAAGGGATTCAAGTACTCTTTTGCCTTTCAAGCGGGAATGTGGGATTTCTCTTGAGATTGTGCAGCGCAAAATTTCGTCATCTCGCATTGAGGGGATAATTTTGTGATCTTTCTTTAGTTGTGGCGGGAAGCCGGGGGTACATCTGGATTTGCAAAGGGAACCTCAGGAACTCTCTAGGGTTGCTTCAGGGAAGTTAAGTCCCCATTTGTGTTGGAAGGGGAACTTCCGGCTTTCTCTGGAGTCATTAAATGGGAATGTTGCCTCTTCTCGATTTGAGTCCATAAAGTGTGTTCTCCTCTCCACTGAGGACTGATGTTAGGGAACATTCTGAGTGGCATAAAGGGAGTCAAGTACCCTTTTGCCTTTCAAGCGGGAATGTGGGATATCTCTTGAAATTCTGCAGCGCAAAATTACCTCTTGTCGCATTGAGGGGATAATATTTTTATTTTTCTCGAATTACGGCGGGAAACTGCGGGTACTTTTTGAGGTGCGACTGGGACTTCAGGAACTCACTCGAGTTACTTCAGGTAAGTCAGGTCCACTTTTTTGCTGGAAAGTGAACTTCCGGATTACTCTCAAACCATTTAAAGGAAATAGGCGTCTTCTCGATTTGAGTGCATAAAATGTGTTCCCCTCGCCAATGGGGACAGATGTTAGAGAACATTCTAAGTCGCATAAAGGGAGTCAAGCACCCTTTTGCCTTTCAAGCGGGAATGTGGGATTTCTCTTGAGATTCTGCAACGGAAAATTTCCTCATCTCGCACTGAGAGGATAATTTTGTGGTGTTTCTCGAATTGGGGCGGGAGCTGGTGGTATTTCTCGAGGTGTGACGGGGACCTCAGGAACTCACTCGAGTTACTTCAGGGAAGTCAGGTCGACTTTTGTGCTGGAAGGGGAACTTCCGGATTAATCTCTAGCTCTTTAATTGGAATAATGCCTCCTTTCGTGTTGAATCCATAAAGTGTGTTCTTATCTCCAATGGGAAAGGATGTTAGGAAACTTTCTGAGTGGCATAAAGTGTATCAAGTACCCCTTTGTCTTTCAAGCGGTAATGTGGGATATCTCTTGAGATTCTGTAGCGCAAAATTTCCTCATCTCGCATTGATGGGATAATTTTGTGGTGTTTCTCGAATTGCAGCCGTAAGCAGCGGGTACTTTTCGATTTGCGACGGAAACGTCAGGAACTCGCTCGCATTGCTTCAGAGAAGTCAAGTCCCCTTTTGTGTTGGAAGGGAAACGTCTGGGATACTCTCGAGATGTTAAATCGGAATATTGTCTCTTCTCGATTTGAGTCCATAAATTGTGTTCTCCACTCCACTGAGGACGGATGATAGGGAACATTCGGAGTCTCATAAAGGGAGTCAAGTACCGTTTTGCTTTTCAAGCGGGAATGTGGGACTTCTCTTGAGATTCTGCAGCACAAAATTACCTCATATCCCATTGAGTGGAAAATTTTGTGGTGTTCTCGAGTTGCGGCCAGAAGCAGCGGGTAGTTTTCGATTTGCGTCGGGAACCTCAGGAACTCGCTCGCATTGCTTCAGGGAAGTCAAGTCCCCTTTTGTGTTGGAAGGGTAATGTCTGGGATACTCTCGAGATGTTAAATCGGAATATTGTATCTTCTCGATTTGAGTCCATAAATTGTGTTCTCCACTCCACAGAGGACGGATGTTAGGGAACATTCTGAGTCGCATAAAGGGAGTCAAGTACCGTTTTACCTTTCAAGCAGGAATGTGGGATTTTTCTTGATATTCTGCAGCACAAAATTACCTCATCACGCATTGAGGGGATAATATTGTGGTGTTTCTCGAATTGCGGCGGGAAGCTGGGGGTACTTCTCGAGGTGCGATGGGGACCTCAGCAACTCATAGGAGTTACTTCAGGGAAGTCAGGTCCCCTTTTGTGCTAGAAGGGGAATATCTGGAATACTCTCGAGCACTTAATAGGAAATAAGGCCTCTTCTCGATTTGAGAATATAAAGTGTGTTCTCCGCTCCACTGAGGACGGATGTTAGGGAACATTCTGATACGCCTAAAGGTAGTCCAGTACCCTTTTGTCTTTCAAGGGTGAAAGTGGGATTTTTCTTGAGATTCTGCAGCGTAAAATTTCCTCATCTCGCATTGAGGGGATAATTTTGTGGTGTTTCTTGAGTTGCGGCAAGAAGCAAGGGGAACTTCTCGAGTTGCGCCGGGTCCTCAGGAACTCACTCCAATTGCTTCAGAGAAGTCAAGTCCCCTTTTGTGTTGGAAGGAGAAATTCCGGGTTACTCTCCAGCAGTTAAATGGGAATATTGCCTCTTCTCGATTTGAGTCCATAAAGTGTGGTCTCCACTCCACTGAAGATGAATGTAAGGGAACATTCTGAGTCGCATAAAGGGAGTCAAGTACCCTTTTGCCTTTCAAGCGGGAATGTGGGATTTCTCTTGAGATTTTGCAGTGCAAAATTTCCTCATCTCGCATTGAAGGGATAATTTTGTGCTATTCTCGAATTGCGGCGGGAAGCTGGGGTACTTCTTGAGGTGCGACTGGGACCACAGGAACTCACTGGAGTTACTTCAGGGAAGTCAGGTCCCCTTTTGTGCTGGAAGGGGTACTTCCGGATTACTCTCTAGCCCTTTAATTGGAATAGGGCGCCTTCACGCGTTGAATCCATAAAGTGTGTTCTCCTCTCCAAAGGGAACAGATGTTAGGGAACTTTCAGTGTGCCATAAATTGTGTCAAGTACCCTTTTGCCTTTCAAGCAGGAATGTGGGATTTCTCTTGCGATTCTGCAGCGCAAAATTTCCTCATCTCGCTTTGAGGGAATAATTTTGTGGTTTATCTCGAGTTGCGGCGAGAAGTATGGGGTACTTCTCGAGTTGCGCCAGGATGTCAGGAACTCGCTCGGATTGCTTCAGGGAAGTCAAGTCCCCTTTTGTGTTAGAAAGGGAACTTCCGGGTTCCTCTGGAGCCGTTAATGGGATCATTGCCTCTTCTCGATTTGAGTCCATAAAATGTGTTCTCCACCCACTGAAGATGGACGTTAGTGAACATTCTGTGTCGCACAAAGGGAGTCAAGTCCCCTTTTTCCTTTCAAGCGGGAATGTGGGATTTCTCTTGAGATTCTGCAGCGCAAAATTTCCTCATCTCGCGTTGAGGGGATAATTTTGTGGTGTTTCTCGAGTTGCGGTGGGAAGCAGCGGATACTTTTCGATTTGCGATGGGAACCTCAGGAATTCGCTGGGGTAGCTTCAGGAAAGTTAAGTTCCCTTTTGTGTTGGACGGGGAATTTCCGGGTTACTCTGGAGATGTTAAATGGGAATATTGCCTCTTCTCGATTTGAGTCCATAATGTGTGTTCTCCACTCCACTGAGGACGGATGTTAGGGAACATTCTGAGTCGCATAAAGGGAGTCAATTACCCTTTTGCCTTTCAAGTGTGATTCTGGGATATGTCTTGAGATTGTGCAGGGAAAAATTACCTCATCTCGCATTGAGGGCATAATTTTGTGGTGTTTCTGGAGTTGCAGAGGGAAGCATGGGGTACTTCTCAAGTTACGATGGGGACCCCAGTAACTCACTTGAGTTACTTCAGGGAAATCAGGTCCCCTTTTGTGCTGGAAAGGGAACGTGTGGATTACTTTTGAGCCCTTTAAAGTCAATAGGGCCTCTTCTCCTTTTAAGTCCATAAAGTGTGTTCTCCTCTCCAATGGTGAGGAATGTTAGGGAAATTTCTGAGTCGCATAAAGAGCGTCCAGTACCCTTTTGCCTTTCCAGCGGGAATGTGGGATTTCTCTTGAGATCTGCAGCGCAAAATTACCTCATCTCGCATTGAGGGGTTCTTTTTGTGGTGTTCCTCGAGTTGCGTCGGCAAAAAGGGTGTACTTCTCGAGTTGCGATGGAAACTCTGGAACTCGCTCAGGGTGATTCAGGGAAGTCAAAACCCCTTATGTGTTGGAAGGGGAATTTCTGCATTAATATCGAGCCGTTAAATGGGAATATTGCCTCTTATGGATTTGAGTCCATAAAGTGGGTTCCCCTCTCCACTAAGGACGGATGTTAAGGAACATTCTGAGTTGCATTAAGGGAGTCAAGTACCCTTTTTCCTTTGAAGTGGAAATGTGGGATTTTTCTTGAGATTCTGAAGCACAAAATTTCTTCATTTCGCTTTGAGGGGATAATTTTATGTTGTTTCTCAAGTTTCGGCAGGAAGCAGCGGGTACTTTTCGATTTGCGTTTGGAACCTCAGGAATTTGCTTGGGTTGCTTCAGCGAAGTCAAGTTACCTTTTGTGTTGGAAGGGGAATTTCCGGATTACTCTGGAGATGTTAAATGGGAATATTGCCTCTTCTCGATTTGAGTCCATAATGTGTGTTCTCCACTCCACTGACGACGTACGTTAGGGAACATTCTGAGTCGCATTAAGGGAGTCAAGTACCATTTTGCCTTTCAAGCGGGAATGTGGGATTTCTCTTGAGATTGTGCAGCGAAAAATTTCCTCATCTCGCATTGAGGGCATAATTTTGTGCTGTTTCTGAAGTTGCGGAGGGAAGCAGGAGGTACTTCTCCAGTTACAATGGGGATCTCAGGAACTCACTCGAGTTACTTCACGAAGTCAGGTCCCCTATTGTGCTGGAAAGGGAACATCCGGATTACTTTTGAGCCCTGTAAAGGAAATAGGGCCTCTTCTCGAGTTGAGTCCATAAAGTGTGTTCTCCACTCCACTGAGGACGGATATTAGGGAACATTCTGAGTCGCATAAAGGGAGTCAAGTACCCTTTTTCCTTTCAAGCGGGAATGTGGGATTTCTCTTGAGATTGTGCAGCGCAAAATTACCTCATCTCGCATTAAGGGGATAATTTTGTGGTGTTTCTGGTGTTGCTGCGGGAAGCAGGGGGTACTTCTCGAGTTATGATGGGGACCTGAGGAACTCACTCGAGTTACTTCTGGGAAGTCAGGTCCCCTTTTGTGCTGGAAGGAAACTTCCGGATTACTCTCGAGCCTTTAAATGGGTATATTGCCTCTTCTCGGTTGGAGACCATTAAGTGTGTTCTAATCTCCACTGAGGACGGATGTGAGGGAACATTCTGAGTTGATAAAGGGATTCAGGTACCCTTTTGCCTTTCAAGCGGGAATGTGGGTTATCTCTTTAGATTCTGCAGCGCAAATTTTCCTCTTCTCGCATTGAGTGGATAATATAGTGGTGTTTCAGGAATTGAGGCGGGAAACTGGGGGTACTTTTTGAGGTGCGACGGGGACTTCAGGAACTCACTCGAGTTACTTCAGGGAAGTCAAGTCCACTTTTTTTGCTGGAAGGGGATGTTCCGGATTACTCTGGAGCCCTTTACAGGGAATAGGCCTCTTCTCGATTTGAGTGCATAAAATGTGTTCTCCTCTCCAATGGGGACAGATGATAGGGAACTTTCTGAATGGGATAAAGTGTGTAAAGTACCATTTTGCCTTTCAAGCGGGTATGTGGGATTTCTCTTGAGATTCTGCAGCGCAAAATTACCTCTTCTCGCATAGAGGGGATAATTTTGTTGCGTTTCTCGTGTTGCAGCGGGAAGCAGCGGGTACTTTTCGATTTGCGAGTGGAACCTCAGGAACTCGCTCGGGTGGCTTCAAGGAAGTCAAGTCCCCTTTTGTGTTGGAATGGGAACTTCCGGGTTACTCTCCATCCCTTAAATGGGAATATTGCCTTTTCTCGATTGAGTCCATAAAGTGTGTTCTCCTCTCCACTGAGGACAGATGTTAGGGAACATTCTGAGTCGCATAAAGGGAGTGATGTACCCTTTTGCCTTTCAAGTGGGAATGTGGGATTTCTCTTGAGATTCTGCATTGCAAAATTTCCTCATCTCGCATTGAGGGGATAATTTTGTGGTGTTTCTGGAATTGCGGCCCGGAAGTTCGGGGTACATCTCGAGTTGCCAAAAGGACCTCAGGAACTCACTAGAGTTACTTCAGGGATGTCAGGGCCCCTTTTGAGCTGGATGGGGAACTTTCGGATTACTCCCCAGCCCTTTAATGGCAATAGGCCTCTTCTCGAGTTGAGTCCATAAAATGTGTTCTCCTCTCCAATGGGGACGGATGTTAGGGAACATTCTGAGTCGCATAAAGGGAGTTTAGTACCCTTTTGCCTTTCAAGCGCGAATGTGGGATTTTTCTTGATATTCTGCAGCGCAAAATTACCTCATCTCATATTGAGGGGATAATTTTGTGGTGTTTCTCGAGTTGTGACAGGAAACAGCGGGTACTTTTCGATTTGCGACGGGGACCTCAGGAACTCGCTTGAATTACTTCAGGAAAGTCAAGTCCCCTTTTGTGTTGGAAGGGGAACGTCCGGGTTACTCTCGAGATGTTTAATCGGAATATTGTCTTTTCTCGATTTGAGACCATAAAGTGTGTTCTCCACTCCACTGAGGACAGATGTCAGGGAACATTCTGAGTCGCATAAAGGGAGTCAAGTACCCTTTTGCCTTTCAAGAGGGAATGTGGGATTTCTCTTGAGAGTGTGCAGCGTAAAATTACCTCATCTCGCATTGAGGGCATAATTTTGTGGTGTTTCTGGAGTTGAGGAGGGAAGACGGGGGGTACTTCTTGAGTTATGATGGGGACCTCAGGAAGTCACTCGAGTTACTTCAGGGAAGTCAAGTCCCCTTTTTTGTTGGAAGGGGAACTTCCGGGTTACTCTCGAGCCATTAATAGAGAATATTGCCTCTTCTCGATTTGAGTCCATAAAGTGTGTTCTCCATCCACTGAGGACGGATGTTAGGGAACATTCTGAGTCGCATAAAGGGAGTCAAGTCCATCTTTGCCTTTCTAGCGGGAATGTGGGATTTCTCTTGAGATTGTGCAGCGTAAAATTTCCTCATCTCGCATTTACAGGAAAATATTGCTATGTTTCTCAAACTGCGGCGGAAAGTTGGGGTTACTTCTTGAGTTGCCATTGGGACCTCAGGAACTCACTCGAGTTATTTCAGGGAAGTCAGGTCCCCTTTTGTTCTGGAAGGGGAACTTCCTGATTACTCTCAATCCCTTTAGTGGGAATAGGACCTCTTCTCGAGTTGAGTCCATAAAGTGTGTTCTTCTCTCCAATGGGCACGGATATTAGGGAACATTCTGAGTGGCATAAAGAGAGTCAAGTACCCTTTTGCCTTTTAAGCGGGAATGTGGGATTTGTCTTGAGATTCCGCAGTGCAAAATTTCCTCATCTCATATTGAGGGGATAATTTTGTGGTGTTACATGGGTTATGGCGAGAAGCAGGGGGAACTTCTCGAGTTGCACTGGGACCTCAGGAACTCGCTCCAATTGCTTCAGGGAAGTCAAGTCCCCTTTTGTGTTGGAAGGGGAACTTCCGTGTTACTCTAGAGCCGTTAAATGGGAATATGGCCTCTTCTTGATTTGAGTCCATAAAGTGGGGTCTCCACTCCACTGAAGACGGATGTTAGGGAACATACTGAGTCGCATAAAGGGAGTCAAGTACCCTTTTGCCTTTCAAGCGGTAATGTGGGATTTCTCTTGTGATTCTGCAGCAAAAATTAACCACATCTCGCAGTGAGGGGATACTTTTGTTGTGTTTCTGGAGTTGAGGCGTGAAGCAGGGGGTACTTCTCGAGTTACGACTGGGTCCTCAGGAACTCACTCGAGTTACATCACGGAAGTCAGCTCCTCTTTTGAGCTGGAAGGGAACTTCCGGATTACTCTCGAGCCGTTAAATGGGAATATTGCCTCTTCTCGATTTGAGTCCATAAAGTATGTTCTCCTCTCCACTGAACGGATGTTAGGGAATATTATGAGTCGCATAAAGGGAGTCAAGTACCCTTTTGCGTTTCAAGCGGGAATGTGGGATTTCTCTTGAGCTTCTGCAGCACAAAATTACCTCATGTCGCATTGAGGGGTTAGTTTTGTAGTGTTTCTCGAATTGCGGCGGAAAAATGGGGGTACTTCTTGATTTGCGAAGGAAACCTCAGGAACTCGCTCTGGTTGCCTCAGGGAATTCAAGTCCCCTTTTGTGTTGGAAGGGGAACTTCTGGATTTCTCTCGAGTCGATAAATGGCTATATTGACTCTTCTCCATTTGAGACCAAAAAATGGGTTCTCCTCTCCACTGAGGACGGAAATTAGGGAAAATTCTGATTCGTACAAATGGAGTTAAGTACACTTTTGCATTTCAAGCGAGAATGTGGGATTTCTCTTGAGATTCTGCAGCGCAAAATTTCCTCATCTCGCATTGAGGGGATAATTTTATGGTGTTTCTCCAATTGCGGAGGGAAGTTGGGGGTAATACTGTAGTTGGGACGCGTACCTCAGCAACTCAATGGAGTTACTTCAGGGAGGACAGGTCCCGTTTTTTGCTGGAAGGGGAACTTCCGGATTTCTCTTGAGCCCTTTAATGGCAATTGGCTCTATATTAGTGAGTCCATATAATATGTTCTCCTCTCCAATGGGGCCGGATGATAGGGAACATTCTGAGTCGCATAAAGGGAGTCAAGGACCCTTATACCTTTCAAGTGGAAATATGGGATTTCTCTTCAGATTCTGCAGCGCAAAACTCCCTCATCTCGCATTGAGGGGATAGTTTTGTGGTGTTTCTTGAATTGCGGCGGGAAGCTGGGGTACATCTCCAGTTGCCAAGGGGACCTCAGGAACTCACTAGAGTTACTTCAGTGATGTCAGGTAGCCTTTTGTGCTGGAAGGGGAACTTCCGGATTACTCTCCAGCCCTTTAATGGCAATAGGCCTCTTCTTGAGTTGAGTCCATATAATGTGTTCTCCTCTCCAATGGGGACGGATGTTAGGGAACATTCTGAGTCGCATAAAGGGAGTCAAGTACCCTTTTGCCTTTCAAGCAGGAATTTGGGATTTCTCTTGAGATTCTGCAGCGCAAAATTTCCTCATCTCGCATTGAGGGCATAATTTTGTGGTATTTTTGGAATTGCGGCGGGAAGCTCGGGGTACATGTCAAATTGCCAATGGGACCTCAGGAACTCACTTAAGTTATTTCAGAGAAGTCAGGTCGCCTTATGTGCTCGAAGGGAACTTCCGGATTACTCTCTAGCCCTTTAATTGGAATAGGGCCTCTTCTCATGTTGAATCCATAAAGTGTGTTCTCCTCTCCAATGGGGACGAATGTTAGGGAAGTTTCTGAGTGGCATAAAGTGTGTCAAGTACCCTTTTTTTTTCAATCGGGAATGTAGGATTTCTCTTGAAATTCTGCAGCGCAAAATTACCTCATCTCACACTGAGGGGATAATTTTGTCGTGTTTCTTTAGTTGGGGCGTGAACCGGGGGTACTTCTGGATTTGCGAAGGGAACGTCAGGAACTCGCTAGGGTTGCTTCAGGGAAGTCAAGTCCCCTTTTGTGTTGGAAGGGGAAATTCCGGGTTACCCTCGAGCCGTTAAATGGGAATATTGCCTCTTCTCGATTTGAGTCCATATAGTGTGTTCTCCTCTCCACTCAGACGGATGTTAGGGAACATTCTGAGTGGCATAAAGCGAGTCAAGTACCCTTTTGCCTTTCGAGCGGGAATGTGGGAATTCTCTTAAGATTCTGGACCACAAAATTTCCTCATCTCGCATGGAGGGGATAATATTCGGATTGTTCTCAAATTGCGGCGGGAAGCTGGTGGTACTACTTGAGGTGCGACGGGGACCTCAGAAACTCAGTCGAGTTTCTTAAGGGAAGTCAGGTCTCCTTTTGTGCTGGAAAGGGAATGTCCGGATTACTTTTGAGCCATTTAAAGGGAATAAGGCCTCTTCTCGAGTTGAGTCCATAAAGTATGTTCTCCTCTCCAATGGGGATGGATGTTAGGGAACTTTCTTAATGGCATAAAGTGTGTCAAGTACACTTTTTCCTTTCAAGCCGGAATGTGGGATTTCTCTTGAGATTATGCAGCTCAAAATTTCCTCATCTCGCATTGAGGGGATAATTTTGTGGTTTTTCTCGAAATGCGGTGGGAACTGGGGGTACTACTAGAGTTGCGATGGGGACCTCAGGAACTCATTCGTGTTGCTTCAGGAAAGTCAGGTCCCCTTTCGTGCTGGAGGGGAACTTTCAGGTTACTCTCTAGCCCTTTAATTGGAATAGGGCCTCTTCTCGTGTTGAGTCCAGAAAGTGTGTTCTCCTCTCCAATGGGGACGTATGTCAGGGAACTTTCTGAATGCCATAAAGTGTGTGAAGTACCCTTTTGCCTTTCAAGCCGGAATGTGGGATTTCTCTTGAGATTCTACAGGGAAAATTACCTCATCCACAATTAGGGTATAATTTTGTGGTGCTTCTCGAGTTGCGGCGAGAAGCAGGGGGTACTTCTCGAGTTGCGCCGGGACCTCACGTACTCGCTCGGGTTGCTTCAAGGAAGTCAATTTCCCTATTGTGTTTGAAGGGGAACTTCCGGATTACTCTGGAGCCGATAAATGGGTATATTGCCTCTTCTACATTTGAGTCTATAGAATGTGTTTCCCTATCCACAGAGGACAGATGTTAGGGAACCTTCTGAGTCGCACAAAGGGAGTCAAGTACAATTTTGCCTTTCAAGCGGGAATGTGGGATTTCTCTTGAGATTCTGTAGCGCAAAATTTCCTCATCTCGCATTGAGGGGATAATTTTGTGGTGTTTCTCTAATTGCGGCGGGAAGCTGGTGGTACTTCTCGAGGTGCGAAAAAGACCTCAGGAACTCACTAGAGTTACTTCAGGGAAGTCAGGTCCCCTTTTATGCTGGAAGGGGCACTTCCGGATTACTCTGGAGCCCTTTAATGGGAATAGGGCCTCTTCTTGAGTTGAACCCATAAAATGTGTTTTCCTCTCTAATCGGGACGGATGTTAGGGAACATTCTGAGTCGCATAAAGGGAGTCAATTACCCTTTTGCGTTTCAAGCAGGAATTTGGGATTTCTCTTGAGATTCTGCAGCGCAAAATTACCTCATGTCGCATTGAGGGCTTAGTTTTGTAGTGTTTCTCGAGTTGCGGCAGAAAAACGGGGGTACTTCTCGATTTGCGAAGGAAACCTCAAGAACTGGCTCGAGTTGCTTCAGGGAAGTCAAGTCCCCTTTTGTGTTGGAAGGGGAACTTCCGGATCACTCTCAAGCCTTTAAATGGGAATATTACCTCCTGTTGATTTCAGTGCATAAAGTGTGTTCTCCTCTCTTTGAGGACAGATGTTAAGGAACATTCAGTTGGCCTAAAGGGAATCAAGTACCCTTTTACTTTTCAAGCGGGAATGTGGGATTTCTCTTGAGATTCTGCAGCACAAAATTTCCTCATCTCGCACTGAGGGGACAATTTTGTTTTATTTATCGAATTGCAGCGGGAAGCTTGGGGTATTTCTCGAGGTGTGACGGGGACCTCAGGAACTCACTCGAGTTACTTCAGGGAAGTCAGGTCGCCTTTTGTGCTGGAAGGGGAACTTCCAGATTACTCTCTAGCCCTTCAATTGTAATAGGGCCTCTTCTCATGTTGAATCCATAAAGTGTGTTCTCCTCTCCAATGGGGACTGATGTTAGGGAACTTTCTGAATGGCATAAATTGTGTCAAGTAATCTTTTGCCTTTCAAGCGGAAATGTGGGATTTCTCTTGTGATTGTGCAGCACAAATTACCACATCTCGCATTGAGGGGATACTTTTGTGGTGTTTCTGGAGTTGAGGCAGGAAGCAGGGGGTACTTCTCGAGTTACGACGGGGACCTCGGAACTCACTCGGGTTACTTCAGGGAAGTCACGTCCCCTTTTGTGCTGGAAGGGAACTTCCGGATTACTCTCGAGCCGTTAAATGTGAATATTGCCTCTTCTCGATTTGAGTTCATAAACTGTGTTCTCCACCCACTGAGGACGGATGTTAGGGAACATTCTGTGTCGTATAAGGGGAGTCAAGTACTCTTTTGCCTTTCCAGCGGGAATGTGGGATTACTCTTGAGATTCTGCATCACAAGATTACCTCAATTCGCATTGAGGGGATAATTTTGTGGTGTTTCTCGAGTTGCGGTGAGAAGCAGGGGATACTTCTCAAGTTTCGACGGAGACCTAAGGCTCTCACTCTGGTTGTTTCAGGGAAGTCAAGTCCCTTTTTGTGTTGGAAGGGGAACTTCCGGATTACTCTTGAGCCGTTAAATGGGAATATTGCCTCTTCTTGATTTGAGTACATAAAGTGTGTTCTCCTCTCCACTGTGGAATGATGTTAGGGAACATTCTGAGTCACCTAAAGGAAGTCAACTACACTCTTCCCATTCAAGCAGGAATGTGGGATTTCTCTTAGGATTCTGCAGCGCAAAATTACCTCATCTCTCATTGAGGGGATAATTTTGTGCTGTTTCTCAACTTATGGCGGAAAGCAGTAGCTACTCTCGAGTTGAGACGGAGACCACAGGAACTCGCTAGGTTTGCTCCAGGGAAGTCATGTCCCCTTTTGTGTTGGAAGGGGACCTTCCCGATTACTGTCGAGATGTTAAATGGGATAATTGCCTCTTCTCGATTTGAGTCCATAAAGTGTGTTCACCTCTCCACTGAGGACGGATGATAGGGAACATTTTGAGTCGCATAAAAGGAGTCCAGTACTCTTTTGCCTTTTAAGAGGGAATGTGGGATTTCTCTTGAGATTCTGCAGCGCAAAATTTCCTGATTTCGCATTGAGGGGATAATTTTGTGGTGTTTCTCGATTTGCTGTGGGAAGCTGGGGGTAATTCTTGAGTTTCGATGGGGACGTCAGGACTCACTCGAGTTACTTCAGGGAAGTCAGGTCCCATTTCGTGCTATAAGTAAAATTTCCGGATTACTCTCCAGCCGTTAAATGGGAATAGAGCCTCATCTAGAATTGAGTCCATAAATTGTGTTCTCCTCTCCAATGGGGACGGCTATATGGGGGAAGTTTCTATTTCGCATAAAGGGTATCAAGTACCCTTTTGCCTTTCAAGCAGGAATGTGGGATTACTCTTGAGGTTATGCAGTGAAAATTTCCTGATCTCGGATTGAGTGGATAATTTTGTGGTGTCTCTCGGGTTACGGCATGATGCTGGGGTTACTTCTTGAATTGCGACGGGGACCTCAGGAACTCGCTCAGGTTGCTTCAGTGTAGTCAGGTACCCTTTTGTGTTGGAAGGGAAACTTCCGGTTTACTCTCGATCTGTTAAATAGGAATAGGGCCTCATCTAGAATTGAGTCCTTAAATTGTGTTCTCCTCTCCAATGGGGACAGCTGTGTGAGGGAACTTTCTGAGTCACACAATGGGTGTCTGTACCCTTTTGCCTTTCAAGGGGAATGTGGGATTTCTCTTGAGATTCTGCAGCGCAAAATTACCTCATCTCCCATTGAGAGGATAATTTTGTGGAGTTTCTCTAGTTGCTGCCGGAAGCAGCGGTTACTTTTCGATTTGCAACGGGAACCTAAGGAACTCGCTCGCATTGCTTCAGGGAAGTCAAGTCCCCTTTTGTCTTGGAATGGGAACGTCCGGGTTACTCTGGAGATGTTAAATCGGAATATTGCCTCTTCTCGATTTGAGTCCATAAATTGTGTTCTCCACTCCACTGAGGACGGATGTTAGGGAACATTCTGAGTCGCATAAAGGGAGTCAAGTACCCTTTTGCCTTTCAAGCGGGAATGTGGGATTTCTCTTGATATTCTGCATCGCAAAATTACCTCATCTCTCATTGAGGGGATAATATTGTGGTGTTTCTCGAATTGTGGCGGGAAGCTGGGGGTACTACTGGAGTTGCGACGGGGACCTCAGGAATTCACTTGTGTTGCTTCAAGGAAGTCAGGTCCCCTTTTGTGCTGGAAGGGGAACTTCCGGATTACTCTCTAACCCTTTAATTGGAATAGGGCTTCTTCTCGTGTTGAATCCATAAAGTGTGTTCTCCTCTCCAATGGCGAGGTATGTTAGGGAACTTTCTGAGTGGCATAAAGTTTGTCAAGTACCCTTTTGCCTTTCTCGCGGGAATGTGGGATTTCTCTTGAGATTAAGCAGTGAAAATTACTTCGTCTACCATTGAGGGGATAATTTTGTGGTGTTTCTCGAGTTGCGGCTGGAAGTAGGTGTTAATTCTGGAGTTGCGACGGGGGCCACAGTCACTCGCTCGGGTTGCTTCGGGGAAGTCAAGTCCCCTTTTGTGTTGGAATGAGAACTTCTGGATCACTCTTGAGCCTTTAAATGGGAATATTACCTCCTCTCGATTTCAGTGCATAAAGTGTGTTCTCCTCTCCTTGAGGACGGATGTTAAGGAATATTCAATGTGGCCTAAAAGGAGTCAAGTACCCTTTAATTTTTCAAGTGGGAATATGGTATTTCTCTTGAGATTCGGCAACGCAAAATTTCCTCATCTCGCATTGAGGGGATAATTTTGTGTTGATTCTCGTGTTAGGACGGGAAGCTGGGAGTACTTCTTGAGTTGCGACTTGGACTTCAGGAACACGCTCGGGTTGCTTCAGGTAAGTCAGGTCCCCTTTGTTGTTGGAAGGGGAACTTCCGGTTTACTCTCGAGCCGTTAAAAGGGAATAGGGCCTCATCTCGAATTGAGTCCATAAAGTGTGTTGTCCTGTCCAATGGGGACTAATATTAGTCAAATTTCTCAGTCGCATTAAGGGTGTCAAGTACCCTTTTGCCTTTCAATAGGGAATATATTATTTCTCTTGAGATTCTAGAATTCAAAATTTCCTCATCTCGCATTGAGGGGATAATTTAGTGGTGTTTCTCTAGTTGCGCAAGGAAGCTGGGGGTACTTCTCAACTTGCGAGGGGGACGTTAGGAACTCGTTCGGGTCGTTTCAAGGAAGTCACGTCCCTTTTTGTATTGGAAGGGGAACTTCCGGTTTACTCTCGAGCCGTTAAATGGAAATAGGGGCTCATCTCGAATTGAGTCCATCAAGTGTGTTCTCCTGTCCAATGGGGATGTCTGTGAGGGAATTTTCTGTGTCGCAAAAACGTTGTCAAGTACTCTTTTGACTTTCAAGAGTGAATGTGGTAATTCTCTTGAGATTCTAGTGCAAAATTTCCTCATCTCGCATAGAGGGGATAATTTGGTGGTGTTTCTCGAATTGCGGCGGGAAGCTGGGGGTTCTTCTCGAGTTGCGATGGGAACCTCAGGAACTCACTCGAGTTACTTTAGGGAAGTCAGGTCCCCTTTTGTGGTGAAAGGGGAACTTCGGATTACTCTCGAGCCCTTTAATGGGAATAGGGCCTCTTGAGTTGAGTCCATAAAGTGTGTTCTCCTCTCACATGGGGACGGATGTTAGGGAAATTTCTGAGTGGCATAAAGAGTGTCAAGTAACCTTTTGCCTTTCAAGCGGGAATCTGGGATTTCTCTTGAGATTCTGCAACGCAAAATGACCTCATCTCGCATTGACGCGATAATTCTGTGGTGTTTCTCGAGTTGCGGCGTGAAGCTAGGGGTACTTCTCGAGTTTCGACGGGGACCTCAGGAACTCGCTCGGGTTGCTTCAGCAACGTCAAGTCCCCTTTTTTGGTGGAAGTGGAACTTCCGTATTATTATTGATCCCTTTGATGGGAATAGGGCCTCCTCTCCAGTAGACTCCATAAAGTTTGTTCTCCTCTCCACTGAGGACAGATGTTAATGGCCATTCTGAATCGCCTAAAGGGAGTCAAGTACCCTTTTGCCTTTCAAGCGGGAATGTGGAATTTCTCTTGAGATTCTGCAGCGCAAAATTTCCTCATCTCGCATTGAGGGGATAATTTTGTCGTGTTTCTCGAATGGCTGCGGGAAGCTGGGTGTACTTCTCCAGTGGCGAAGGGGACCTCAGGAACTCCCTTAAGTTACTTCAGGTAAGTCAGGTCCCCTTTTGTGATGGAAGGGGTACTTCCGGATTACTCTCGTGCCCTTTGATGGGAATAGGGCCTCTTCTCGAGTTGAGTCCATAAAGTGTGTTCTGCTCCCCAGTGGGGACGGATGTTAGGGAAATTTCTGAGTGTCATAAATTTTGTAAAGTACCCCTTTGCCTTTCAAGCGGTAATATGGGGTTTCTCTTGAATTTCTACAGCGCAAAATTACCTCATCTCGCATTGAGAGGATAATTTTGTGGTGTTTCTCGAGTTGTGGCGGAAAGTTTTCGGTACTTCTACAGTTGCGACGGGAACCTCAGGAACTCTCTGGTTGCTTCAGGGAAGTCAAGTCCCCTTTTGTGTTGGAAGGGGAACTTCCGGATTACTCTCGAGCCTTTAAATGGGTATATTGCCTCTTCTCTATTTGAGTCTATAATGTGTGTTCTCCTCTCCAATGAGGACGATGGTAGGGACCATTCTGAGTCGCCTCAAGGGAGTCAAGTACACTTTTGCCTTTCAAGCGGGAATGTGGGATTTCTCTTGAGATTCTGCAGCCCAAAATTAGCTCATCTCGCATTGACGGGATTATTTGCTGGTGTTTGTCGAGTTGCGGCACGAAGCAGGGGTACTTCTGGAGTTGCGATGGGGACCTCAGGAACTCGCTCGGGTTATTTCAGGAAAGTCAAGTCCCCTGTTATGTTGGAAGGGGAACTTCCTGATTACTCTGGAGCCGTTAAATGAGAATATCGCCTCTTCTCGTTTTGAGTCCATAAAGTATGTCTCCTCTACACTGAGGATGGATGTTAGGGACCATTCTGAGTCGCCTAAAGGGTGTCAAGTACCGTTTTGAATTTCAAGCGGGAATGTGGATTTCTCTTGAGATTCTGCAGCACAAAATTTCCTCATCTTGCTTTGAGGGGATAATTTTGTGGTGTTTCTCAAATTACGGCGGTAAAGTGGGGTACTTCTCAAGTTGTTATGGGGTTCTCAGAAACTCACTCGTGTTACTTCAGGGAACTCAGGTCCGCTTTTGTGCTGGAAGGGGAACTTCGGGATTACTGTCGAGCCCTTTAATGGGAATAGGGCCTCTTCTCGAGTTGAGTCCATAAAGTGTGTTCTCCTCTCCAGTGGGGACGGATGTCAGGGAACTTTTTGAATCGCCTAAAGGGAGTCAAGTAACCTTTTGCCTTTCAAGCGGGAATGTGGGATTTCTCTTGAAATTCTGTAGCGCAAAATTACGTCAGTTCGCATTGAGGGGATAATTTGGTGGTGTTTCTCGAGTTGCGGCGGGAAGCAGGGGGTACTTCTCGAGTTGCGACAGGGAAATCAGGACCTCGCTCGGGTTGCTTCAGCGAAGTCAAGTCCCCTTTTGTGCTGGAAGGGGAACTTCCGGATTACTCTCAGCCATTTAATGGGAATAAGGCCTCTTCTCGATTTGAGTCCATAAAGTGTGTTCTCCTATCCACTGAGGACTTAATGACCATTCTGAGTCGCCTCAAGGGAGTCAAGTACCCTTTTGCCTTTAAGCGGGAACGTGGGCTTTCTCTTGAGATTCTGCGGCACAAAATTTCCTCATCTCCCTTGAGGGTCTATTTTTGTGGTGTTTCTCGAATTGCGGCGGGAAGCTGGGTGTACTTCTCACGTTGCGACTTGGACCTCAGGAACTCACTCGAGTTACTTCAGGGAAGTCAGGTCCCCTTTTGTGCTGGAAGGGGAACTTCTGAATTACTCTTGAGCCGTTAAATGGGAATATTGCATCTTCTCGAATGAGTCCATAAAGTGTGTTTTCCCACTGAGGACGGATGTTAGGGTACATTCTGAATCGCCTAAATAGAGTCAAGTAACATTTTGCCTCTCAATCGGGATTGTGCGATTTCTCTTAAGATTGTGCAGCTTAAAATTTCCTCATCTCTCATTGAGGGGATAATTTGGTGGTGTTTGTCGAGTTGGGGCAAGAAGCAGGGGGTACTTCTCGAGTTGTGATGGGGACCTCAGGAACTCGCTCGGGTTGTTTCAGGGAAGTAAAGTCCCTTCTTGTGTTGGAAGGGGAACTTCCTGATTACTCTAGAGCCGTTAAATGGGAATATTGCCTCTGCTCGATTTGAGTCCATAAAGTATGTCTCCTCTCCACTGAGGACGAATGTTAGGGACCATTCTGAGTCACCTAAAGGGAGTCAAATACCGTTTTGATTTTCAAGAGGGAATGTGGGATTTCTCTTGAGATTGTCCATCGTAAAATTTACTCATCTCGCCTTGAGGGGATAATTTTATTGTGTTTCTCGAATTGCGGCGGGAAGCTGGGGCTACTTCTCCATTTGAGAGGGGACCTCAGGAACTCACTCGAGTTACTTCAGGGAAGTCAGGTCCCCTTTTGTGTTTGAAGGGGAATTTGCGGTTTACTCTTGAGCCGTTAAGTGGGAATAGGGCCTCATGTCGAAATGAGCCCATAAATTGTGTTCTCCTCTCGAATGGGGACGGCTCTGTGAGGAAAATTTCTGAGTCGCATAAAGGGTGTCTAGTACCCCTTGCCTTTCAAGCGGGAATGTAGGATTTCTCTTGAGATTCTGCAGCGCAAAATTTCCTCATCTCACATTGAGGGGATAATTTTGTCGTGTTTGTCGAGTTTCGCCGAGAAGTTGGGGGAACTTCTCGAGTTGCGACGGCGACCTCAGGAATTCGCTCAGGTTTCTTCAGGGAAGTCAGGTCAGCTTTTGTGTTGGAAAGGGAATTTCAGGATTACTCTCGATCCGTTAAATAGGAATAGGGCCTCTTCTCGAGTTGAGTCCATAAAGTGTGTACTACTGTACAATGGCGATGGCTGATTGAGGGAACTTTCTGAGTCCCATAAAGGGTGTCAATTACCCTTTTGCCTTTCAAACGGGAAATGGCAATTCTCTTGAGATTCTGCAGAGCAAAATTTCCTCATCTCACATTGAGGGGATAATTTTATGGTGTTTCTTGAGTTTGGCGGGAAGCTAGGGGTACTTCTCCAATAGCCAAGAGGACCTCAGGAGCTCACTCAGGTTGCTTCAGGGAAGTCAGGTCCCCGTTTGTTTTGGAAGGGGAACTTCGGGATTACTCTCAAGCCGTTAAGTGGGAATAGGGCCTCTTCTCGAGTTGAGTGCATAATGTGTGTTCTCCTCTCCAAAGCGGACGCCGGTGTGAGGGAAATTTATAAGTCGCATAAAGGTTCTCAAGTACCATTTTGATTTTCAGGCGGGAATGTGGGATTTCTTTGAATAGTGCTGCACAAAATTTCCTCATCTCTCATTGAGGGGATAATTTTGTGGTTTTTCTCCTGTTGAGGCGGGAAGCTGTGGGTACATCTCGAGTTGTGACATGATCCTCAGGAACTAGCTCCTGTTGCTTCAGGGAAGTTAGTTCCCCTTTTGTGGTGCAAGGGGAATTTCGGGATTACTCTCGAGATGTTAAATGGAAACAGGGCCTCTTCTTGACTTGAGTCCATAAAGAGTGTTCTCCTCTCCAATGGGGACGACTGTGTGAGGGAAATTTCTGAGTCGCATAAAGGTTTTCAAGTACCCTTTTGCCTTTCTAGCGGGGAAGTAGGATTTCTCTTGAGATTCTGTAGCGCAAAATTTCCTCATCTCACATTGATGGGATAATTTTGTGGTGTTTCTTGAGTTTCAGCAGGTAGTTGGGGGAACTTATTGAGTTGAGACGGGGACCTCAGGAACTCGCTCGGCTTGCTTCAGGGAAGTCAGGTCCGCTTTTGCGTTGGAAAGGGAAATTCGGGATTACTCTCGATCAGTTAAATGGGAATAGGGCTGATTCTCAAGTTGAGTCCATAACGTTTGTTCTCCTCTCCAATGGGGATGGCTGTGTGAGGGAACTTTCTGAGTCCCATAAATGGTGTCAAGTACACTTTTGCCTTTGAAACGGGAATGTGAGAATTCTCTTGAGATTCTGCAACGCAAATTTTCCCCATCTCACATTGAGCGGATAATTTTGTGGAGTTTCTCGATTTCGGCGGGAAGCTTGGGGTACTTCTCGAGTTGCCACGGGGACCTCAGCTACTCCCTCAGGTTACTTCAGGGAAGTCAGGTCCCCTTTTGTGTTGGAAGGGGAAATTCGGGATTACTCTGGAGCCATTAAATGGGAATAGGACCTCTTCTTGAGTTGAGTCCATAAAGTGTGTTCTCTTCTGCAATGGGTACGGTGGTGTGAGGGAATACCTCCATAAAGTGTGTTCCCCTCTCCACTGAGGACGGATGTTAGGGAACATTCTGAGTCGCATACAGGGAGTCAATTACCCTTTTGCCTTCCAGGCGGATATTTGCGATTTCTCTTGAGATTCTGCAGCGCAAAACTTCCTCACTTCGCTTTGAGGGTATGATTTTGTGGTGTTTCTCGAATTGCGACGGGAAGCTGGGGGTACTTTTTGAGGTGCGACGGGGAACTCAGGAACTCACTCGAGGAACTTCAAGGAAGTCAGGTACCTTTTGTGCTGGAAGGGGAACTTCCGGGTTACTCTGGAGCCCTTAATAGGGATTATGGCCTCTTCTCGATTTGAGTCCATAAAGTGTGTTCTCTGCTCCACTGAGGACGGATGTTAGGCAACATTCTGATTCGCCTATAGGGAGTCAAGTACACTTTCGCCTTTCAAGCGGGAATGTGGGATTTCTCTTGAGATTCTGCAGCAAAAATTTACCACATCTCGCATTGAGGGGATTCTTTTGTGGTGTTTCTGCAGTTGAGGCGGGAAGCAGGGGGTAATTCTCGAGTTACGACGGGGACCTCAGGAACTCACTCGAGTTACATCAGGGAAGTCAGTTCCTCTTTTGTGCTGGAAGGGAACTTCCGGATTACTCTCGAGCCGTTAAATGTGAATATTGCCTCTTCTCGATTTGAATCCATAAAGTATGTTCACCTCTCCACTGAGGACAGATGTTTGGGAACATTCTGAGTCGCATAAAGGGCGTCAAGTACCCTTTTGCGTTTCAAGCGGGAATGTGGGATTTCTCTTGAGCTTCTGCAGCACAAAATTACCTCATGTCGCATGGAGGGGTTAGTTTTGTAGTGTTTCTCGAATTGCGGCGGAAAAAAGAGGGTACTTCTCGATTTGCGAAGTAACCTCAGGAACTCGCTCCGGTTGCCTCAGGGAATTCAAGTCCCCTTTTGTGTTGGAAGGGGAACTTCTGGATTTCTCTCGAGTCGATAAATGGCTATATTGCCTCTTCTCCATTTGAGACCAAAAAGTGTGTTCCCGTCTCCACTGAGGACGGAAATTAGGGAACATTCTGATTCGTACATAGGGAGTCAAGTACCCTTTTGCATTTCAAGCGGGATTGTGGGATTTCTCTTGAGATTCTGCAGCGCAAAATTTCCTCATCTCGCATTGAGGGGATAATTTTATGGTGTTTCTGGAATTGCAGCGGGAAGCTCGGGTTAATTCTGGATTTGCAACGCGGACCTCAGCAACTCACTCGAGTTACTTCAGGGAAGTCAGGTCCCGTTTTGTGCTGGAAGAGGAACATCCGGATTACTCTCGAGTCCTTTAGTGGCAATAGGCCTCTTCTTGAGTTGAGTCCATATAATGTGTTCTCCTCTCCAATGGGGACAGATGTTAGGGAAATTCTGAGTCACATAAAGGGAGTCAAGTACCGTTTTGCCTTTCAAGCGGGAATGTGGGATTTCTCTTCAGATTCTGCAGCGCAAAACTTCCTCATCTCGCATTGAGGGGATACTTTTGTGGTGTTTCTTGAATTGCGGCGGGAAGCTGGGGGTACATCTCGAGTTGCCCACCTCAGGAACTCACTAGAGTTATTTCAGTGATGTCAGGTCGCCTTTTGTGCTGGAAGGGGAACTTCCGGATTACTCTCGAGCCCTTTTTTGGCAATAGGCCTCTTCTTGACTCCATATAATGTGTTCTCCTCTCCAATGGGGACAGATGTTAGGGAAATTCTGAGTCACATAAAGGGAGTCAAGTACCCTTCTGCCTTTCAAGCGGGAATGTGGGATTTCTCTTGAGATTTTGCAGTGCAAAATTTCCTCATCTCGCATTGAGGGGATAATTTTTTGTTGTTTCTAGAATTGTGGTGGGAAGATGTGGGTACACCTCGAAGTGCGACGGGGACCTCAGGAACTCACTCGAGTTACTTCAGGGAAATCAGGTCCCCTTTCGTGCTGGAAGGGGAACTTCTGGATTACTCTCTAGCCCTTTAATTGGAATAGGGCGTCTTCAGGCCTTGAATCCATAAAGTGTGTTCTCCTCTCCAAAGGGGACAGATGTTAGGGAACTTTCTGAGTGGCATAAAGTGTGTCATATAACCTTTTGCCTTTGAAGCGGGAATGAGGGATTTCTCTTGCGGTTCTGCAGCGCAAAATTTCCTCATCTCGCTTTGAGGGAATAATTTTGTGGTTTATCTCGACTTGCAGCGAGAAGCAGGGGGTACTTCTCAAGGTGCGCGAGGACCTCAGGAACTCTCTCTTGTTGCTTCAGGGAAGTCAGCTCCCCTTTTGTGTTAGAAGGGGAAATACGGGTTACTCTCTAGCCATTAAAAGGGAATATTGCCTCTTTTCAATTTGAGTCCTTAAAATGTGTTCTCCACCCACTGAGGACGGATGTTAGGGAACATTCTGTGTCGCACAAAGGGGGTTAAGTACCCTTTTGCCTTTCAAGCGGAAATGTGGGATTTCTCTTGAGATTCTTTAGCACAAAATTTCCTCATATCGCATTGAGGGGATAATATTGTGGTGTTTCTCGAATTGCGCCGGATAGCTGGGGGTACTTCTCCAGGTGCGACGGAGACCTCAGGAACTCACTCGATTTACTTCACGGAGTCAGTTCCATTTTTGTGCTGGACAGGGAACATACGTATTACTTTTAAGCCCTTTAAAGTGAATAGGGCCTCTTCTCGAGTTAAGTCCATAAATTGTGTTCTCCTCTCCAATGGGGACGGATGTTAGGGAAATTTCTGAGTCGCATAAAGGGAGTCAAGGACCCTTTTGCCTTTCCAGCGGGAATGTGGGATTTCTCTTGATATTCTGCAGCGCAAAATTACCTCATCTCGCATTGAGGGGTTAGTTTTGTGGTGTTCCTCCCGTTGCGGCGGGAAAAAGGGGGTATTTCTCGAGTTGCGATGGAAACCTCAGGAACTCGCTCGGGTTTCTTCAGGGAAGTCAAGTCCCCTTTTGTGTTGGAAGGGGAACTTCTGGATTAATATCCAGCAGTTAAATGGGAATATTGCCTCTTCTCTATTTGAGTCCATAAAATGTGTTCCCCTCTCCACTGAGGACGGATGTTAGGGAACATTCTGAGTCGCATTAAGGGAGTCAAGTACCCTTTTTCCTTTCAAGCGAAAATGTGGGATTTCTCTTGAGATTCTGCAGCGCAAAATTTCCTCATCTCGCACTGAGGGTATAAGTTTGTGGTGTTTCTCGAATTGTGGCGGGAAGCTGTGGGTATATCTCGAGTTGACAATGGGACCTCAGGAACTCACTAGAGTTACTTCAGTGATGTCAGGTCCCATTTTGTGTTGGAAGGGGAACGTCCAGATTACTCTCAAGGAGATAAATGGGTATATTGCCTCTTCGCCATTTGAGACCATAAAGTGTGTTCTCCTCTCCACTGAGGACGGATGTTAGGGAACATTCTAATTCACATAAAGGGCGTCAAATATCCTTTTGCCTTTCAAGCGGGAATTTGGGATTTCTATTGAGATTTTGCAGCGCATAATTTCCTCATCTCGCATGAGGGGATAATATTTGCTATTTCTCGAATTGTGGCGGGAATCTGGGAGTACCTCTCAAGGTACGACGGGGACCTCAGGAACTCACTCGAGTTACTTCAGGGAAATCAGGTCCCCTTTTGTGCTGGAAGGGGAGCTTCCGGTTTACTCTCTAGCTCTTTAATTGGAAAAGAGCGTCTTCACGCGTTGAATCCATAAAGTGTGTTCTCTTCTCCAAAGGGGACAGATTTAGGGAACTTTCTGAGTGTCATAAAGTGTGTCAAATACCCTTTTTCCTTTCACGCGGGAATGTGGGATTTCTCTTGCGATTCTGCAGCGCAAAATTTCCTCATCTCGCTTTGAAGGAATAATTTTGTGGTTTATCTCGAGTTGCGGCGAGAAGCATGGGGTACTTCTCGAGGTGCGCGAAGACTTCAGGAACTCGCTCGGGTTGCTTCAGGAAGTCAACTCCCTTTTTGTGTTAGAAGGGCAACTTCCGGGTTACTCTCGAGCCATTAAAAGGGAATATTGCGTCTTCTCGATTTGAGTCCATAAAATTGTTCTCCACCCACTGAGGACGGATATTAGGGAACGTTCGGTGTCGCACAAAGGGGGTCAAGTACCCTTTTGCCTTTCAAGCGGGAATGTGGGATTTCTCTTGAGATTCTGCAGCGCAAAATTTCCTTATCTCGCATAGAGGGGATAATATTGTGGTGTTTCTCGAATTGCGGCGTGAAGCTGGGGGTACTTCTCGAGGTGCGACGGAGACGTCAGGACTCACTCAAGTTACTTCAGGAAAGTCAGGTCCCCTTTTGTGCTGGAAAGGGAACGTCCGTATTACTTTTAAGCCCTTTAAAGTGAATAGGGCCTCTTCTCAAGTTAAGTCCATAAAGTGTGTTCTCATCTCCATTGGGGACGGATGTTAGGGAAATTTCTGAGTCGCATAAAGGGACTCAAGTACCCTTTTGCCTTTCCAGCGGGAATGTGGGGTTTCTCTTGAGATTCTGCAGCGCAAATTTACCTCATCTCGCATTGAGGGGTTAGTTTTGTGGTGTTCTTCGAGTTGTGGCGGGAAAAAGGGGGTACTTCTCGATTTGCGATGGAAACCTCAGGAACTCGCTCGGGTTTCTTCAGGGAAGTCAAGTCTCCTTTTGTGTTGGAAGGGGAACTTCTGGATTAATATCCAACCGTTAAATGGGAATATTGCCTCTTCTCGATTTGAGTTCATAAGGTGTGTTCCCCTCTGCACTGAGGACGAATGTTAGGGAACATTCTGAGTCGCATTAAGGGAGTCAAGTACCCTTTTTCCTTTCACGCGAGAATGTGGGATTTCTCTTGAGATTCTGCAGCGCAAGATTACCTCATCTCGCATTGAGGGGATAATATTGTGGTGTTTCTCGAATTGCGGCGGGAAGCTGGGGGTACATCTCGAGTTGCGACGGGGACCTCAGGAACTCACTCTAGTTACTTCAGAGAAGTCAGATCCCCTTTTGTGCTAGAAGGGGAACTTCCGGATAACTCTGGAGCCCTGAATAGGGAATATGGCCTCTTGTCAATTTGAGTCCAAAAAGTGTGTTCTCCACTCCACTGAGGACGGATGTGAGGGAACATTCTGAGTCGCATAAAGGGAGTCAAGTACCCTTTTGCCTTTCAAGCGGGAATGTGGGATTTATCTTGAGATTCTGCAGGGCAAATTTCCTCATCTCGCATTGAGGGGATAATTTTGTGGTGTTTCTCGAATTGCGGTGGGAAACTGGGGGTACATCTCGAGTTGTCAATGGGACCTCAGCAACTCACTAGAGTTACTTCAGGGAAGACAGGTCCCATTTCATGCTGTAAGGAAAATTTCCGGATTACTCTCCAGCCGTTTAATTGGAATAGAGCCTCATCTCGAATTGAGTCCATAGATTGTTTTCTCCTCTCCAATGGGGACGGCTATATGGGGGAAGTTTCTATTTCGCATAAAGGGTGTCAAGTACCCTTTTTCCTTTCAAGCAGGAATGTGGGATTACTCTTGAGATTATGCAGTGAAAATTTCCTGATCTCGCATTGAGGGGATAATTTGGTGGTGTCACTCGAGTTGCGGCAGGGAGCTGGGGTTACTTCTTGAATTGCGACGGGGACCTCAGGAACTCGCTCAGGTTGCTTCAGTGTAGTCAGGTTGCTTCAGTGTAGTCAGGTCCCCTTTTGTGTTGGAAGGGGGACTTCCGGTTTACTCTCGATCTGTTAAATAGGAATAGGGCCTCATCTCGAATAGAGTCCTTAATGTGTGTTCTCCTCTTCAATGGGGACGGCTGTGTGAGGGAACTTTCTGTGTGACACAAAGGGTGTCCAGTACTCTTTTGCCTTTCAAGCGGGAATGTGGGATTTCTCTTGAGATTCTGCAGCGCAAAATTTCCTCATCTCGCATTGAGGGGATAATATTGTGGTGTTTCTTGAATTGCGGCGGGAAGCTGGCGGTACTTCTCGAGGTGCGAAGGAGACCTCAGCAACTCACTCGAGTTACTCCAGGGAAGTTAGGTCCCATTTTGTGCTGGAAAGGGAACGACCGTATTACTTTTGAGCCCTTTAAAATGAATAGGGCCTCTTCTCGAGTTAAGTCCACAAAGTGTGTTCTCCTCTCCAATGGGGAGGGATGTTAGGGAAATTTCTGAGTCGCATAAAGGGAGTCAAGTACCCTTTTGCCTTTCCAGTGGGAATGTGGGATTTCTCTTGGATTCTACAGCGCAAAATTACCTCATCTCACATTGAGGGGTTAGTTTTGTTGTGTTCCTCGAGTTACGGCGGGAAAAAGGGGGTAATTCTCGAGTTGCGATGGAAACCTCAGGAACTCGCTCAGGTTACTTCAGGGAAGTCAAGTGCCCTTTTGTGTTGGAAGGGGAACTTCTGTATTAATATCGAACCGTTAAATGGGAATATTGCCTCTTCTCGATTTAAGTCCATAAAGTATGTTCCCCTCTCCACTGAGACCGGATATTAGGGAACATTCTGAGTGGCATAAAGGGAGTCAAGTACCCTTTTTCCTTTCAAGCGAAAATGTGGGATTTCTCTTGAGATTCTGCAGCGAAAACTTTCCTCATCTCGCATTGAGGGGATAATCTTGTGTTGTTTCTTGAATTGCGGCGGGAAGCTGTTGGTACATCTCGAGTTGCCAATGGGACCTCAGCAACTCACTAAAGTTACTTCAGGGAAGTCAGGTAGCCTTTTGTGTTGGAAGTGGAACTTCTGGTTTAGTCTCGAGGCGTTAAATGGGAATAGGGCCTCATCTCGAATTGAGTCCATAAGGTCTGTTCTCCCATCCAATTAAGATTGATGTTACTGAAATTTCTGAGTCGCATACAGGGTGTCAAGTACCCTTTTACGTTTCAAAAAAGAATGTGGGATTTCTCTTGAGAATGCAGCCAAAAATTTCCTCATCTTGCATTGAGGGGATAATTTTGTGGTGTATCTCGAGTTGCGGCGGGATATTGGGGGTACTTCTCGAGTTGCGAAGGGGACCTCAGAAACTCACTCGGGTTGCTTCAGGGAAGTCAGGTCCCCTTTTGTGTTGGAAGGGTAACTTCCGGTTTACTCTCGAGCCATTAAATGGGAATAGGGCCTCATATCGAATTGTGTCGATAAAGTGTGTTCTCATCTCTAATAGAGACAGCTGTGTGAGGGAACCTTCTGAGTCGCATAAAGGGTGTCAAGTACACTTTTGCCTTTCAAGTGGGAATGTGGAATTTCTCTTGAGATTCTGCAGGGCAAAATTTCCTCATCTCGCAGTGAGGAGAAAATTTTGTGGTGTTTCTCGAGTTGCGGAGGGAAGCTGGGGGTACTTCTCGAGTTGCGACGGGGACCTCAGGAACTCACTCGAGTTACTTCAGGGAAGTCAGGTCCCCTTTTGTGCTGGAAGGGGAACTTCTGGATTACTCTCGAGGCCTTTAATGGGAATAGGGCCTCTTCTAGAGCTGAATCCATAAAGTGTGTATTCCTCTCCAATGGGGACGGATGTTAGGGAACTTTCTGAGTGGCATAAAGTGTGTCAAGTACCCTTTTGCCTTTCAAGCGGGAATGTGAGATATCTCTTGAGATTCTATAGCGCAAAATTTCCTCATCTCGCATTGAGGGGATAGTTTTGTGTTGTTTCTCGAATTGCGGCAAGAAGCAGGAGGTACTTCACGAGTTGCGATGGGGACCTTAGTAACTCGCTCGGGTTGCTTCAGGGAAGTGAAGTCCCCCTTTGTGTTGGAAAGGGAACTTCCGGATTACTCTCAAGCCGTTTAGTGTGAATATTGCCTCTTCGCTATTTGAGACCATAAAGTGTGATCTCCTCTCCACTGAGGCCGGATGTTAGGGACCATTCTGAATCGCCTAAAGGGCGTCAAGTACCCTTTAGCCTTTCAAGTGGGAATGTGGGAATTCTCTTGAGATTTTGCAGCGCAAAATTACCTCATCTCGCATTGAGGGAATAATTTTGTGGTGTTTCTCAAATTGCGGTGGGAAGCTGGGGGTTCTTCTCGAGTTCTGACGGGGACGTCAGGAACTCACTCGAGTTACTTCAGTAAAGTCAGGTCCCCTTTCTTGTTGGAAAGAAAACTTACGGATTACTCTCCAGCCCTTCAGTAGGAATAGGGCCTCTTTTCGAGTTGAGTCCATAAAGTGTGTTCCCCTCTCAAATGGGGACGGATGTTAGGGACCTTTCTGAGTGGCATAAAGTGTGTCAAGTACCCTTTTGCCTTTCAAGTGGGAAACTGGGATTTCTCTTAAGATTCTGCAGCGCAAGATTACCTCATCTCACATTGAGGGGATAATTTTGTGGTGTTTCTCGAGTTACCACGGGAAGCAGGGGGAACTTCTTGAGTTGCGACGTGGACCTCAGGAACTCCCTCGAGTTTCTTCAGGAACTCAGGTCCCCTTTCGTGCTGGAAGGAAAACTTCCGGATTAATCTCGAGCCCTTTAATTGGAATAGGGCCTCTTTTCGAGTTGAGTCCATGAAGTGTGTTTTCCTATCACATGGGGACGGATGTTATTGAAATTTCTGAGTGGCATAAAGTGTGTCAACTACCCTTTTGCCTTTCAAGCGGGGATGTGGGATTTCTCTTCAGATTCTGCAGCGCAAAATTTCCTCATCTCTCATTGAGGGGATAATTTTGTGGAGTTTGTCGAAGTGCTGCGTGAAGCTTTGGGTACTTCTCGAGTTGCGAAGATGACCTCAGGAACTCACTCGAATTACCTGAGGGAAGTCAGATCCCCTTTCCTGCTCGAAGGAAAACTTCCAGATTACTCTCGAGGCCTTTAATGGTAATAGGGCCTCTTCTCGAGTTGAGTCCATAAAGTGTGTTTTCCTCTCCAATGGGGACGGATGTTATTGAACGTTCTGAGTGGCATAAAGTGTGTCAAGTACGCTTTTGCCTTTCAAGTGGGAATTTGGGATTTCAGTTGAGATTCTGCAGTGCAAGATTACCTCAGCTCGCGTTAAGGAGATAATTTTGTGGTGTTTCTCGAGTTACCGCGGAAGGCTGGGAATACTTCTGGAGTTGGGACGGGGACCTCAGGAACTCGCTCATGTTGCTTCAGGGAAGTCAAGTCCCCTTTTTTATTGGAAGGGGAACTTCGGGTTTACTCTCGAGCCATTAAATGGGAATAGGGCCTCATATCGTATTGTGTCCATAAAGTGTGTTCTCCTCTCGAATAGAGACGGCTGTGTGAGGGAACTTTCTGAGTCGCCTAAAGGGAATCAAGTACCCTTTTGCCTTTCAAGCTGGAATGTGGGATTTCTCTTGAGATTTTGCAGCGCAAAATTTCCTCATCTCGCTTTGAGGGGATAATTTTGTGGTATTTCTCAAATTGAGGCGGGAAGCTGGGGGTATTTCTCAAGGTTCGTCGGGGACCTCTGGAACTCACTCGAGTTACCTCAGGCAAGGCAGGTTCCCTTTTGTGCTGGAAGGGGAACTTCCGGATTACTTTCTAGCCCTTTAATTGAAATAGGGCCTCTTTTCGTGTTGAATCCATAAAATGTGTTCTCCTCTCCAATAGGGATGGATGTTAGGGAAATTTCTGAGTGGCAAAAAGTGTGTCAAGTACCCCTTTGTCTTTCAATCGGCAATGTGGGGTTTCTTTTGAGATTCTGCAGCGCAAAATTACCTCATCTCCCATTGAGGGGATAATTTGTGGTGTTTCTTTATTTGTGGCGGGAAGCCAGGGGTACTTCTGGTTTCGTGAAGGGAACTTCAGGAACTCTCTAGGGTTGCTTCAGGGAATTCAAGTCACCTTTTGTGTTGGAAGGGGAACTTTCGGGTTACTTTCAAGTAATTAAATGTGAATATTGCCTTTTCTCGATTTGAGTCCATAAATTGTGATCTCCTCTCCACTGAGGACTGATGTTAGGGAACATTCTGAGTCGCATAAAGGGAGTCAAGGACTCTTTTGCCTTTCAATCGGGAATGTGGGATTTCTCTTGAGATTTTGCAGCGCAAAATTTCCTCATCTCGCATTGAGGGGATAATTTTTTGTTGCTTCTCGAATTGCGGCGGGAATCTGTGGGTACTTCGCGAGGTGCGACGGGAACCTCAGGAACTCATTCGAGTTACTTCAGGGAAGTCAGGTCCCCCTTTGTGCTGAAAGGGGAACTTCGGGATTACTCTCTACCCCTTTAATTGGAATAGGGCGTCTTCCCGCGTTGAATCCATAAAGTGTGTTCTGCTCTCCAAAGGGGACAGATGTTAGGGAACTTTCTGAGTGGCATAAAGTGTGTATATACCCTTTTTCCTTTCAAGCGGGAATGTGGGATTTCTCTTGCGATTCTGCAGCGCAAAATTTCCTCATCTCGCTTTGAAGGAATAATTTTGTGGTTTATCTCGAGTTGCGGCCAGAAGCAGGGGGTACTTTTCGAGGTGCTTGGACCTCAGGAACTCGCTCGGGTTGCTTCAGGGAAGTCAGTTCAGTTCAGTTCAGTCTCTCAGTCGTGTCCTACTCTCCACGACCCCATGAATCACAGCACGCCAGGCCTCCCTATCCATCACCAACTCACGGAGTACACTCAAACTCATGTCCGCAGAGTCGGTGATGCCATCCAGCCATCTCATTCTCTGTCATCCCCTTCTCCTCCCGCCCCCAACCTTTCCCAGCATCAGAGTCTTTTCCAGTGAGTCAACTCGTCGCATGAGGTGGCCAAAGTATTGCAGTTTCAGCTTTATCATCAGTCCCTCCAATGAACATCCAGGATTGATCTCCTTAAGAATGGACTGGTTCAATCTCCTTGCAGTATAAGGTACTCTCAAGAGTCTTCTCCAATACCACAGTTCAAAAGCATCGATTCTTTGGCGATCAGCCTTCTTCACAGTCCAACTCTCACATCCATACATGACCACAGGAAAAACCATTGCCTTGACTACACGGACCTTGGTTGGCAAAGTAATGTCTCTGCTTTTTAATATACTATCAAGGTTGGTTATAACTTTCCTTCCAAGGAGCAAGCGTCTTTTAATTTCATGGCTGCAATCAGCATCTGCAGTGATTTTGGAGCCCCAAAAAACAAAGTCTGCCACGGTTTCCACTGTTTTTCCATCTATTTCCCATGAAGTGATGGGACGAGATGCCATGATCTTTGTTTTCTGAATGTTGAGATTCAAGCCAACCTTTTCACTCTCCTCTTTCACTTTCATCAAGAGGCTTTTGAGTTCCTCTTCACTTTCTGCCCTAAGGGTGGTGTCATCTGCATATCTGAGGTTATTGATATTTCTCCCAGCAATCTTGATTCCAGCTTGTGCTTCTTCCAGCCCAGCGTTCCTCATGATATACTCTGCATATAAGTTAAATAAGCAAGGTGACAAGATACAAACTTGACGTACACCTTTTCCTATTTGGAACCAGTCTGTTGTTCCATGTCCAGTTCTAACAGTTACTTCCTGACCTGCATACAGGTTTCTCAAGAGGCAGGTCAGGTGGTCTGGGATTCCCATCTCTTTCAGAATGTTCCACAGTTTATTGTGATAGGTACAGCGGCTGCACTTTGCTGGAGCGGCTGTTAAGAGATTTTCCACGACCAAGGTAAGAGAAACCCAAATAAGACCGTAGGTATTGCTAGGGGGCACCAGAGGGCAGACAAACTGAAATCATAATCCCAGACAACTAGCCGATCTGATCACATGGACCACAACCGAATGTGGTCCACTGGAGAAGGGAATGGCAAACCACTTCAGTATACTTGCCTTGAGAACCCCATGAACAGTAACAAAGGGCAGAATGATAGGATACTGAATGAGGAATTCCCCAGGTCAATAGGTGCCCAGTATGCTACTTGAGCTCAGTGGAGAAATAACTATAGCAGGAATAAAGGGATGGAGCAAAAGCAAAACTAATACCCAGTTGTGGATGTGACCAGTGATTGAAGCAAGGTCCGGTGCTGTAAAGAGCAATATTGCATAGGGAACTGGAATGTTAGGTCCATGAATCAAGGCAAATTGGAAGTGGTCAAACAGGAGATGGCAAGAGTGAACGTCGACATTCTAGGAATCAGTGAATTAAAATGGACTGGAATGGGTGAATTTAACTCGGATGACCATTATATCTACTACTGTGGACAGGAATCCCCTAGAAGAAATGGAGTAGCCATCATGGTCAACAAAAGAGTCCGAAATGCAGTACTTGGATGCAATCTTAAAAATGACAAGATGATTTCTGTTCGTTTCCAAGGCAAACCATTCAATATTACAGTAATCCAGGCCTATGCCCAACCAGTAATGCTGAAGAAGCCAAAGTTAATCGGTTCTATGAAGACCTACAAGACCTTTTAGAACTAATACCCAAAAAAGATGTCCTTTTCATTATAGGGGATTGGAATGCAAAAGTAGGAAGTCAAGAAACACCTGGAGTAACTGGCAAATATGGCCTTGGAGCACGGAATGAAGCAGGGCAAAGGCTAATAGAGTTTTGTCAAGAGAATGCACTGGTCTTAGCAAACACCCTCTTCCAACAACACAAGAGAAGACTCTACATATGGACATCACCAGATGGTCAACACCGAAATCAGATTGATTATATTCTTTGCAGCCAAAGATGGAGAAGCTGTATACAGTTAGCAAAAACAAGACCAGGAGCTGACTGTGGCTCAGATCATGAACTCCTTATTGCGAAGTTCAGACTTAAATTGAAGAAAGTAGGGAAAACCACTAGACCATTCAGATATGACCTCAATCAAATCCCTTATGATTATACAGTGGAAGTGAGAAATAGAATTAAGGGACTAGATCCGATTGATAGAGTGCCTGATGAACTCTGGACGGAGGTTCGTGATATTGTACAGGAGACAGGGACCAAGACCATCCCCATGGAAAAGAAATGCAAAAGAGCGAAATGGCTGTCTGAGGAGGCCTTACAAATAGCTGTGAAAAGAAGAGAGGCGAACAGCAAAGGAGAAAAGGAAAGATATAAGCATCTGAATGCAGAGTTCCAAAGAATAGCAAGGAGAGATAAGAAAGACTTCCTCAGTGATCAGGGAAGTCAACTCCCCTTTTATGTTAGAAGGGGAACTTCCAGGTTACTCTCGAGCCGTTAAAAGGGAATATTGCCTCTTCTCGATTTGAGTCCATAAAATGTGTTCTCCACCCACTGAGGAAGGATGTTAGGGAACATTCTGTGTCGCACAAAGGGGGTCAAGTACCCTTTTTCCTTTCAAGGGGGAATGTGGGATTTCTCTTGAGATATTGCAGCTCAAAATGTGCTCATTTCGCATTGAGGGGATAATTTTGTGTTGTTTCTTTATTTGTGGCGCGAAGCCAGGGGTACTTCTGGATTAGCGAAAGAAATGTCAGAAACTCTCTAGGGTTGCTTCAGGGCACTCAAGTCCCCTTTTGTGTTGGAAGGGGACCGTCCGGATTACTCTCTAGCCCTTTAATTGGAATAGGGCGTCTTCACGAGTTGAATCCATAAAGTGTCTTCTCCTCTCCAATGGCGACCGATGTTAGGGAACATTCTGAGTGGCGTAAAGTGTGTCAAGTACCCTTTTGTCTTTCATGCGGGAATGTGGAAGTTTTCTTGAGATTGTGCAGGGCAAATTTTTTTCACCTCCCATTGAGGGAATACTTTTGTGGTGTATCTCGAGTTGCGGCAAGAAGCAGGGGGTAGTTCTGAAGTTGCTCGGGGACCTCAGGAACTCGCTCGGGTTGCTTCAGGGAAGTCATGTCCCCTTTTGTGTTGGAAGGGGAACTTCCGGGTTACTCTCGAGCCTTTAAATGGGAATATTGCCTCTTCTCGATTTGAGTCCATAAAATGTGTCTCCACACAATGAGGACGGATGTTAGGGAACATTCTGAGTCGCATAAAGGGAGACAAGTACCCTTTTGCCTTTCAAGCAGGAATGTGGGATGTCTCTCGAGAGTCTGCAGTGCAAAATTTCCTCATCTCGCATTGAGGGGATAATATTGTGGTGTTTCTCGAATTGCGGCGGTAAGCTGAGGGTACTTCTCGAGGTGTTACGGAGACCTCAGAAAGTCACTAGAGTTACTTGAGGGACATCAGGTCCCCTTTTTTGCTGGAAAGGGAACGTCCATATAACTTTTGAGCCCTTTAAAGGGAATAGGGCCTCTTCTCGGGTTGAGTCCATAAAGTGTTTTCTCCTCGCCAATGGGCACGGATGTTAGGGAAATTTCTGAGTGGCATAAAGTGTGTCAAGGACCCTTTTGCCTTTCAAGTGGAAATGTGGGATTTCTCTTGAGATTGTGCAGCACAATATTACCACATCTCGCATTGAGGGGCTATTTTTGTGGTGTTTCTGAAGTTGAGGCGGGAAGCAGGGGAAACTTCTCGAGTTACGACGTGGACCTCAGGAACTCACTCGAGTTACATCAGGGAAGTCAGGTCCTCTTTTGTGCTAGAAGGGAACTTCCGGATTACTCTCGAGCCGTTAAATGGGAATATTGCCTCTTCTCGATTTGAGTACATAAAATATGTTCTCCTCTCTACTGAGGAGGGATGTTAGGGAACATTCTGAGTCGCATAAAGGCAGTCAAGTACCCTTTTACCTTTCAAGCGGTAATATGGGATTTCTCTTGAGATTCTGCAGCGCAAAATTACCTCATGTCGCATTGAAGGGTTAGTTTTGTAGTGTTTCTCGAGTTGCGGCGGAAAAAAGGGGTACTTCTCGATTTGTGAAGGAAACCTCAGGAACTCGCTCGGGTTGCTTCAGGGATGTGAAGTCCCCTTTTGTGTTGGAAGGGGAACTTCCGGATTTCTCTCGAGTCGATAAATGGCTATATTACCTCTTCTCCATTTGAGACCAAAAATTGTGGTCTGCTCTCCACTAGGACGGAAATTAGGGAACATTCTGATCGGTACAAAGGAAGTCAAGTACCCTTTTGCATTTCAAGCGGGCATGTGGGATTTCTCTTGAGATTCTGCAGCGCAAAATTTCCTCATCTCGCATTGAGGGGATTATTTTATGGTGTGTCTCGAATTGCGGCAGGAAGCTGGGGATAATTCTCGAGTTGCGACGCGGACCTCAGCAACTCAATGGAGTTACTTCAGGGAAGTCAGGTCCCGTTTTTTGCTGGAAGGGGAACTTCCGGTTACTCTCTAGATGTTAAATTGGAATATTGCCTCTTCTGGATTTCAGTCCATAAACTGTGTTCTCCTCTCCACTGAGGACTGATGTTAGGGACATTCTGAGTAGCATAATGCGAGTCAAGTACCCTTTTGCCTTTCAAGCGGGAAGGTGGGTTTTCTCTTGAGATTCTGCAGCGCAAAATTTCCTCATCTCTTATTTAGGGGAGAATTTTGTGATGTTTCTTGAGTTGCGGAGAGAAGCTGGGGGAAATTCTCGAGTTGCACCGGGACCTCAGGAACTTGCTCCAGTTGCTTCAGGGAAGTCAAGTCCCCTTTTGTGTTGGAAGGGGAACTTCCGGGTTACTCTCGAGCCGTTAAATGGGAATATTGCCTCTTCTAGATTTGAGTCCATAAAGTGTGGACTCCACTCCACTGAAGACGGGTGTTAGGGAACATTCTGAGTCACATAAAGGCGGTCAAATACCCTTTTGCGGAAATGTGGGATTTCTCTTGAGATTCTGCAGCACAAAACTTCCTCATCTCGCATTGAGGGGATAATTTTGTGGTTTTTCTCGAATTGCGGTCCGAAGCTGGGGGTACATCTCGAGTTGCCAAGGGGACCTCAGCAACTCACTAGAGTTACTTCAGGGATGTCAGGTCCCCTTCTGTGCTGGAAGGGGAACTTCCGGATTACTCTCGAACCCTTTAACGGCAATAGGCCTCTTCTTGATTTGAGTCCATAAAATGTGTTATCCTCTTCACTGGGGACGGATGTTAGGGAACATTCTGAGTCGCATAAAGGGAGTTTAGTACACTTTTGCCTTTCAAGCGGGAATGTGGGATTTCTCTTGAAATTCTGCAGCGCAAAATTTCCTCCTTTTGCATTGAGAGGATAATTTTGTGATGTTTCTTTAGTTGAAGCGGGAAGCAAGGGGTACTTTTGATTTGAGAACGGAACGTCAGGAACTCTCTAGGGTTCCTTCAGGGAGGTCAAGTCCCCTTTTGTGTTGAAAGGGGAACTTCCGGGTTACTCTCGAGTCATTAAATGGGAATATTGCCTCTTCTCGATTTGAGTCCATAAAATGTGTTCTCCTCTCCACTGAGGACAGATGATAGGGAACACTGTGAGTCGCATAAAGGGAGTCAATTACCCTTTTGCCTTTCAAGAGGGAATGTGGGATTTCTCTTGAGATTCTGCAGCAAAAAATTACCACATCTCGCATTGAAGGTATACTTTTGTGGTGTTTCTGGAGTTTAGGCGGAAAGCAGGGGGTACTTCTCGAGTTACGACAGGGACCTCAGGAACTCACTCAAGTTACATCAGGGAAGTCAGGTCCTCTTTTGTGCTGGAAGGGAACTTCCGGATTACTCTGGAGCCGTTAAATGGGAATATTGCATCTTCTTGATTTGAGTCCATAAAGTATATTCTCCTCTCCACTGAGGACCGATGTTAGGGAACATTTTGAGTTGCATAAAGGGAGTCAAGTACCCTTTTGCCTTTCAAGCGGGAATGGGGGATCTCTCTTGAGTTTCTGCAGCACAAAATTACCTCATGTCGCATTGAAGGGTTAGTTTTTTAGTGTTTCTCGAGTTGTGGCTAAAAAGTGGGTACTTCTCGATTTGCGAAGGAAACCTCAGGAACTCGTTCCAGTTGCCTCAGGGAAGTTAAGTCCCCTTTTGTGTTGGAAGGGGAACTTCCGGATCTCTCGAGTCGATAAATGGCTATATTGCCTCTTCTCCATTTGAGACCAAAAAGTGTGTTCTCTCCACTGAGGATGGACATTAGGGTACATTATGATTCGGACAAAGGGAGTCAAGTATCCTTTTGCATTTCAAACGGGAATGTGGGATTTATCTTGAGATTCTGCAAAGCAAAATTTCCTCATCTCGCATTGAGGGGATAATTTTGTGGTGTTTGTCCTATTGGGGCCTGAGCTGGGGGTACTTCTCGAGTTCGACGCGGGCTTAGCAACTGACTCGAGTTACTTCAGGGATGTCAGGTCCCCTTTTTTGCTGGAAGGGGAACTTTGGGATTACTCTCGAGCCCTTTAAAGGGAATATGCCTCTTCTCGATTTGAGTCCATAAAATGTGTTCTCTTCTCAAAGGGGACGGATGTTAGGGAAATTTCTGAGTGGCATAAATTGTGTCATATACCCTATTTCCTTTCAAGCGGGAATGTGGGATTTCTATTCAGATTGTGTAGTGTAAAATTTCCTCATCTTGCATTGATGGGATAATTTTGTGGTATTTCTCGAATTGCGGCGGGAAGCTGGGGTATTTCTCGATGTGCGGTGGGGACATCAGGAACTAACTCGAGTTACTTCAGGGAAGTAAGGTCCCCTTTTGTGCTGGAAGGGGAACTTCCGAATTACTCTCTAGCCCTTTAATTAGAATATGGCCTCTTTTCGTGTTTAATCCATAAAGTGTGTTCTCCTCTCGAATGGGGACGGATGTTGGGGAACTTTCTGAGTGGCATAAAGTGTGTTAAGTATCCCTTTGTCTTTCAAGGGTAATGTGGGATTTCTCTTGAAATTCTGCGCGCAAAATTACCTCATCTCGCATTGAGGGGATAATTTTGTGGTGTTTCTTTATTTGTGGCGCCAAGCCGGTGGTACTTCTGGATTAGCAAAGTGAAAGACAGGAACTCTCTAGGGTTGCTTCAGGGAAGTCAAGTGTCCTTTTGTGTTGGAAGGGGAACTTCTGGATTACTCTCGAGCCACTAAATGGGAATATTGCCTCTTCTCTATTTGAGTCCATAAAGTGTGTTCTCCACCCACTGAGGACTGATGTTAGGGAACATTCTGAGTCGCATAAAGGGAGTCCAGTACCCTTTTGTCTTTCAAGCGGATATGTGGGATTTCTCTTGAGATTCTGTAGCTCAAAATTTCCTCATCTCGCATTAGGAGATAATTTTGTGGTGTTTCTCGAATTGCGGCGGGAAGTTGGGGTTACTTTTTGAGGTGCGATGGGGACCTCAGGAACTCACTCGAGTTCCTTCAGGGAAGTCAGGTTCCCTTTTTTGCTGGAAGGGGAACTTCCGGTTTACTCTGGAGCACTTTAAAGGGAATAGGCCTCTTCTCGATTTGAGTCCAAAAATGTGTTCTCCTCTCCAATGGCGACAGATGATAGGGAACTTTCTGAATGGGATAAAGTGTGTAAAGTAACCTTTTGCCTTTGAAGCAGGAATGTGGGATTTCTCTTGAGATTCTGCAGCGTAAAATTACCTCATCTCGCATTTAGGGCATAATTTTGTGGTGTTTCTGGAGTTGCGTAGGGATGCAGGGGGTACTTTTCAAGGTACGATGGGGACCTGAGGAACTCACTCGAGTTACTTCAGGGAAGTCAGGTCCCCTTTTGTGCTGGAAGGAAATTTCCGGATTACTCTAGAGCCGTTAAATGGGAATATTTCCTCTTCTCGTTTTGAGACCATAAATTGTGTTCTTATCTCCACTGAGGACAGATGTGAAAGAACATTCTGTGTAGCATAAAGGGAGTCAAGTACCCTTTGCCTTTCAAGCATGAATGTGGGATTTCTCTTGAGATTCTGCAGTGCAAAATTTCCTCATCTTGCATTGACGGGATAATTTTGTGATGTTTCTTTAGTTGTGGGGGGAAGGCGGGGGGTACTTCTGGATTTCGAAGTGAACGTCAGGAACTCTCTAGGCTTGCTTCAGTTAAGTCAAGTTCCCTTTTGTGTTGGAAGAGGAACTTCCGGGTTACTCTCGAGTCATTAAATGGGAATATTGCCTCTTCTCGATTTGAGTCCATAAAGTGTGTTCTCCTCTCCAATGAGGACGGATGTTAGGGAACATTCTGAGTCGCATAAAGGGAGTCAAGTACCCTTTTGCATTTCAAGCGGGAATGTGGAATTTCTCTTGAGATTCTGCAGCGCAAAATTTCCTCATGTCGCATTGAGAGGATAATATTTTGTTGTTTCTCGAATTGCGGCGGAAACTGGGGGTACTTTTTGAGGTGCGACGGGGACCTCAGGAATTCACTCGAGTTACTTCAGGGAAGTCAGGTCCACTTTTTTGCTGGAAGGGTAACTTCCGGATTACTCTCGAGCCCTTTAAATGTAATAGGCCTCTTGTAGATTTGAGTGCATAAAATGTGTTCTCCTCTTAAATGGGGACAGATGATAGGGAACTTTCTGAATGGGATAAAGCTTGTAAAGTAACATTTTGCCTTTGAAGCGGGAATGTGGGATTTCTCCTGAGATTCTGCAGGGCAAAATTACCTCATCCGCATAAAGTGGATAATTTTGTGGCGTTTCTCGTGTTGCAGCGGGAAGCAGCGGTTACTTTTCGATTTCCGATGGGAACCTCAGGAACTCGCTTGGGTTGCTTCAGGGAAGTCAAGTCCCCTTTTGTGTTGGAAGGGGAACTTCCGGGTTACTCTCGATCCGTTAAATGGGAATGTTGCCTCTTCTCGATTTGAGTCCTTAAAGTATGTTCTCCACTCCATTGAGGACGGATGTTAGGGAACATTCTAAGTCGCATAAAGGGAGTCAATTACCCTTTTGCCTTTCAAGAGGGACTGTGGGATTTCTCTTGAGATTGTGCAGCGTAAAATTACCTCTTCTCCCATTGAGGGCATAATTTTGTTATGTTTCTGGAGTTGCGAAGGGCAGCAGGGGGTACGTCTCGACTTACGATGGGGACCTCAGGAACTCACTCGAGTTACTTCAGGGAAGTCAGTTCCCCTTTTGTGCTGGAAAGAGAACATCCGGGTTACTTTTGAGTCCTTTAAATGGAATAGGGCTTCTTCTCGAGTTGAGTCCATAAAGTGTGTTCTCCTTTCCCATCCGTACCAATGTTAGGGAAGATTCTTAATGGCATAAAGTGTGTCAAGTACACTTTTGCCTTTCAAGCGGGAATGTGGGATTTCTCTTTAGATTGTGCAGCGCAAAATTACCTCATCTCGCATTGAGGGGATAATTTTGTGGTGTTTCTGGTGTTGTGGCGGGAAGCAGGGGGTATTTCTCGAGTTATTACGGGGACCTGAGGAACTCACTCGAGTTACTTCAGGGAAGTCAGGTCCCCTTTTGTGCTGGAAGGAAATTTCCGGATTACTCTCGAGCCCTTAAATGGGAATATTGCCTCTTCTCGTTTTGAGACCATAAAGTGTGTTCTAATCTGCACTGAGGACGGATGTTAGGGAACATTCTGAGTCCCATAAAGGGAGTCAAGTACACTTTTGCCTTTCAAGCGGGATTGTGGGATTTCTCTTGAGATTGTGCAGCGCAAAATTACCTCTTCTCCCATTGAGGGCATAATTTTGTGGTGTTTCTGGAGTTGCGAAGGGAAGCAGGGGGTACTTCTTGAGTTACGATGGGGACATCAGGAACTCACTCGAGTTACTTCTGGGAAGTCAGGTCCCCTTTTGTGCTGGAAAGGAAACGTCCGGATTACTTTTGAGCCCTTTAAAGGGAATAGGGCCTCTTCTCGAGTTGAGTACATAAAGTGTGTTTTCCTCTCCCATCGGGACCGATGTTAGGGAACATTCTTAATGGCATAAAGTGTGTCAAGTACACTTTTGCCTTTCAAACGGGAATGTGGGATTTCTCTTGAGATTCTGCAGCCCACAATTACCTCATCTCGCATTTAGGAGATAATTATGTGATGTTTCTTTAGTTGTGGCGGCAAGCCGGGGATACTTCTGGATTTGCGAAGGGAACGTTAGGAACTCTTTGGGTTGCTTCAGGGAAGTCAAGACCCATTTGTGTTGGAAGGCGAACTTCCGGGTTACTCTCGAGTCATTAAATGGGAATATTGCCTCTTCTCGATTTGAGTCCATAAGGTGTGTTCTCCTCTCCACAGAGGGCAAATGTTAGAGAACATTCTGAGTCGCATAACGGGAGTCAAGTACCCTTTTGCCTGTCAAGCGGGAATGTGGGATTTCTCTTGAGATTCTGCAGCGCAAAATTTCTTCTTCTCTCATTGAGGGGATAATTTTGTGTTATTTCTCGAATTGCGGTGGGAAGCTGGGGGTATTTCTCCACGTGCGACGGCTACCTCAGGAACTCACTCGAGTTACTTCAGGGAAGTCAGGTCTCCTTTTGTGCAGGAAGGGAATCTTCCGGATTACTCCCTAGCCCTTTAGTTGGAATAATGCCCTTTTTCGTGTTGAATCCATAAAGTGTGTTCTTCTCTCCATTGGGGATGGATGTTAGGGAACTTTCTGAGTGGCATAAAGTGTGTCAAGTACCCCTTTGTCTTACAAGCAGTAATGTGGGATTTCTCTTGAGATTCTGCAGCGCAAAATTACCTCATCTCGCATGATCAGATAATTTTGTAATGTTTCTTTATTTGTGGTGGGAAGCCGGGGGTACTTCTAGATTTGTGAAGGGAACGTCAGGAACTCTCTAGGGTTGCTTCAGGCAAGTCAAGTCCCCTTTTGTGTTGGAAGGGGAACTTCCGGGTTACTCTCAAGCCATTAAATGGGAATATTGCCTCTTCTCGATTTAAGTCCATGAAATGTGTTCTCCACCCACTTAGGACGGATATTAGGGAACATTCTGAATCGCATAAAGGGAGTCAAGTACCGTTTTGCCTTTCAAGAGGGAATGTGGGATTTCTCTTGAGATTCGTCAGCGCAAAATTACTTCATCTCCCATTGAGGGAATAATTTTGTGGTGTTTCTCGTTTTGCGGCCAGAAGCAGCAAGTCATTTTCGAATTGCGACGGGAACCTCAGGAACTCGCTCGCATTGCTTCAAGGAAGTCACGTCCCCTTTTGTGTTGGAAGGGGAACGTCCGGGATACTCTCGAGATGATAAATCGGAATATTGTCTCTTCTCGATTTGGGTCCATAAATTGTGTTCTCCACTCCACTGAGGACGGATGTAGGGAACATTCTGAGTCGCATAAAGGGAGTCAAATACCCTTTTACCTTTCAAGGGGGAATGTGGGATTTCTCTTGAGATTCTGCTGTGCAAAATTACCTCATCACGCATTGAGTGGATAATATTGTGGTGTTTCTCGAATTGTGGCGGGAAGCTGGGGGTACTACACGAGGAGCGACGGGTACCTCAGGAACTCACTCGAGTTACTTCAGGGAAGAGAAATGTCCTTTTTTGCTGGAAAGGGAACGTCCGGATTACTTTTGAGCACTTTAAAGGGAATAGGTCCTCCTCTCGATTTGGCTCCATAACATGTGTTCTCCTCTCCAATGGGGAGGGATGCTAGGGAACTTTCAGAGTGACATATAGTATGTCAACTACCCATTTGCCTTTCAAGCAGGAATGTGGGATTTCTCTTGAGATTCTGCAGCGTAAAATTTCCTCATCTCCCAATGAGGGGAAAATATTGTTGTATTTCTCGAATTGGTGGAAAGCTGGTGGTACCACTTGAGTTGCCAATGGGACCTCAGGAACTCAATAGAGTTACTTTGGGATGTCAGTTCCCCTTTTGTTCTGGAAGGGGAACTTCCTGATTACTCTGGAGCCCTTTAATGACAATAAGCCTCTTCTTGAGTTGAGTCCATAAAATGTGTTCTCCTCTCCAATGGGGGCGGATGTTAGGGAACATTCTGAGTCGCATAAAGGAAGTCAATTACCCTTTTGCCTTTCAAGCGGGAATGTGGGATTTCTCTTGAGATTCTGCAGCGCAAAATTACCTCATCTCGCATTGAGGGCATAATTTGTGGTATTTCTCGAATTGCTGCTGGAAGCCTGGGGTACATCTCGAGTTGCCAATGGTACCTCAGGAACTCACTGAGTTATTTCAGAGAAGTCAGGTCGCCTTTTGTGCTTGAAGGGGAACTTCTGGATTACTCTCTAACTCTTTAATTGGAATAGGGCCTCTTCTCATGTTGAATCCATAAAGGGTGCTCTCCTCTCCAATGGGGACGGATGTTAGGGAACTTTCTGAGTGGCATAACGTGTGTCAAGTACCCTTTTGCCTTTCAAGAGGGAATGTGGGATTTCTCTTGAGATTCTGGAGCGCAAAATTACCTCATTTCGCATTGAGGGGATAATTTTGTGGTGTTTCTTTAGTTGTGGCGGGAAGCCGGGGGGTACTTCTGGATTTGCGAAGGGAACGTCAGGAACTCGCTAGGATTGCTTCAGAGAAGTCTAGTCCCCTTTTGTGTTGGAAGGGGAAATTCCGGGTTACTTTTGAGCCGTTAAATGGGAATATTGCCTCTTCTCAATTTGAGTCCATGTAGTGTGTTCTCCTCTACACTGAGGATGGATTTTAGGGAACATTCTGAGTCGCATAAAGGGAGTCAAGTAGCCTTTTGCCTTTCAAGCGGAAATGTGGGACTTCTCTTGAGATTCTGCAGCCCAAAATTTCCTCATCTCGCACTGAGGGGATAATTTTGTGGTGTTTCTCAAGTTGCGGCGAGAAGCAGGGAGTACCTCTCGAATGGCGCCATGACCTCAGGAACTCGCTTGGGTTACCTCAGGGAAGTCAAGTTCACTTTTGTGTTGCAAGGGAAACTTCCGGATTACTCTTGAGCACTTTAAAGGTAATATTGCCTTTCTCGATTTGAGTCCACAAAATGTGTTCTCATCCCCTTGGGGACTGATGATAGGGAATTTCTGAATGGGATAAAGTGTGTAAAGTACCCTTTTGCCTTTCAAGCCGGAATGTGGGATTTCTCTTGAGATTCTGCAACGCAAAATTATCTCATCTCGCATTGAGGGGATAATTTTGTGGTGTTTCTCGAATTTCGGCTGGAACTGGGACTTCTTCTCGAGTTGCAAAGGGTACCTCAGGAACTCAATCCAGTTAATTCAGAAAAGTCAGGTCCCCTTTTGTGCTGGAAGGGGAACTTCCGGAATACTCTCGAGCCCTTTAATGGGAATAGGGCCTCTTGTTGAATTGAGTCCATAAAGTGTGTTCTCCTCTCCACTGGGGATGGATGTTAGGGAGCTTTCTGAGAGGCATAAAGTGTGTCAAGTACCGTTTTGCCTTTCAAGCGGGAATGTGGGATTTCTCTTGAGATTCTGCAGCGCAAGATTGCCTCATCTCGCATTGAGGGGATAATTTTGTGGTGTTTCTCGAGTTGCAGTGAGAAGCAGGGGGTACTTCTCAAGTTTCAACGGAGACCTCAGGAACTCACTCGGGTTGCTTCAGGGAAGTCAAGTCCCCTTTTGTGTTGGAAGGGGAACTTCCGGGTTACTCTGGAGTCATTAAATGGGAATATTGCCTCTTCTAGGTTTGAGTCCATAAAGTGTGTTTCCCACTCCACTGATGACGGATATTAGGGAACATTCTGAGTCGAATAAAGGGAATCAAGTACCCTTTTGCCTTTCAAGCAGGATTGTGTGATTTCTCTTGAGATTGTGCAGCATAAAATTATCTCATCTCCCATTGAGGGCATAATTTTGTGGTGTTTCTTGAGTTGCGAAGGGAAGCAGGGGGTACTTCTCGAGTTACGATGGGGACCTCAGGAACTCACTCGAGTTAATTCAGGGAAGTCAGGTCCCCTTTTGTGCTGGAAAGGGAACGTCCGGATTACTTTTGAGCCCTTTAAAGGGAATAGGGCCTCTTCTCGAGTTGAGTCCATAAAGTGTGTTCTCCTCTCCCATGGAAACGGTTGTTAGGGAACTTTCTTAATGGCATAAAGTGTGTCAAGTACCCTTTTGCCTTTCAAGCGGGAATGTGGGATTTCTCTTGACATTGTGTGGTGCAAAATTACCTCATCTCGCATTTAGGGGAAAATATTGTTGTGTTTCTCAAACTGCGGCGGGAAGCTGGTGGTACTTCTTGAGTTGCCAATTGGACCTCAGGAACTCACTAGAGTTACTTTGAGATGTCAAGTCCCCTTTTGTTCTGGAAAGGGAACTTCCTGATTACTCTGGAGCCCTTTAATGGGAATAAGGACTCTTCTGGAGTTGAGTCCATATAGTGTGATCGCCTCTCCAATGGGGACCGAATTTAGAAAACTTTATGAGAGGCATAAATTGTGTCAAGTACACTTTTGCCTTTCAAGCGTCACTGTGGGATTTCCCTTGAGATTCTGCAGCGCAAAATTACCTCATTTCGCATTGAGGGGATAATTTTGTGGTGTTTCTTTACTTGCGGCGGGAAGTCGGGGTACTTATGGATCTGCAACTGGAACGTCAGGAACTCGCTAGGGTTGCTTTTGGGAAGTCAAGTCCCCTTTTTTGTTGGAAGGGAAACTTCCGGATTACTCTCGAGCCGTGAAATGGGAATATTGCCACTTCTCGATTTGAGTCCATAAAGTGTGTTCTCCTCTCCTCTGAGGACTGATGTTAGGGAACCTTCTGAGTCGCATAAAGGGTATCAAGTACCCTTTTGCCTTTCATGCGGGAATGTGGGATTTCTCTTGAGATCCTGCATCGCAAAATTTCCTCATCTCAAATTGAGGGCATAATTTTGTGGTATTTCTCGAATTGTGGCAGGAAGATGGGGGTACTACTGGAGTTGCGACGGGGACCTCAGGAACTCACTCGTGTTGCTTCAGGGAAGACAGGTCCCCTTTTGTGCTGGAAGGGGAACTGCCAGATTACTCTCTAGCCCTTTAATTGCAATAGGGCCTCTTCTCCTGTTGAATCCTTAAAGTGTGTTCTCCTCTCCAATGGGGACATATGTTAGGGAACTTTCTGAGTGGCATAAAGTATGTCAAGTACCCTTTTGGCTTTCAAGCGGAAATGTGGGATTTCTCTTGAGATTCTGCAGTGCAAAATTTCCTCATCTCGCAGTTGAGGGGATAATTTTGTGATGTTTCTTTAGTTGTGGTGGGAAGTTGGGGGTACTTCTGGATTTGCAAAGGGAACGTCTGGAACTCTCTAGGGTTGCTTCAGGGAAGTCAAGTCCCCTTTTGTGTTGGTAGGGGAACGTCCAGGATACTCTCGAGATGTTAAATCGGAATATTGTCTCTTCTTGATATGAGTCCATAAATTGTGTTCTCCACTCAACTGAGGACGGATGTGAGGGAACATTCTGAGTCGCATAAAGGGAGTCAAGTAGCCTTTTGCCTTTCAAGCGGGAATGTGGGATTTCTCTTGATATTCCTCAGCGCAAAATTACCTCATCATGCATTAAGGGGATAATATTGTGGTATTTCTCGAATTGCGGCGGGGAAGCTGGGGGTACATCTCCAATTGCGAGGGGAACTCAGCAACTCATTCTCTTTACTTCAGGGAAGTCAAGTCCTCTTTCATGTTGGAAGGGAAAATTCTGCATTAATCTTGAGCCTTTAAATGGGAATATTGCCTCTTCTCGATTTGAGTCCATAAAGTGTGTTCCCCTCTCCACTGAGGACGGATGTTACGGAACACTCTGAGTCACATAAAGGAAATCAAGTACCCTTTTTCCTTTCAAGCGGGAATGTGGAATTTCTCTTGAGATTCTGCAGCTCAAAATTTCCTCATCTCGCATTGAAGGGATAATTTTGTGGGTTTTCTCGAATTACGGCGGGAAGCTGGGGGGTACTACTGGAGTTGCGACTGGGACCTCAGGAACTCACTCGTGTTGCTTCAGGGAAGTCAGGTCCCCTTTTGTGCTGGAAGGGTAACTGCTGGATTACTCTCTAGCCCTTTAATTGGAATAGGGCTTCTTCTCGTTTTGAATCCATAAAGTGTGATCTCCTCTCCAATGGGGAGGTATGTTAGGAAACTTTCTGAGTGGCATAAAGTGTGTCAAGTACCCTTTTGCCTTTCATGCCGGAATGTGTGATTTCTCTTGAGATTCTGCAGCCTAAATTACCTCATCTCGCATTGAGGGGATAATTTTGTGGTGTTTTCGAGTTGCAGCGGGAAACGGGGTACTTCTTGAGTTACGACTGGGACCTCAGTAACTCCCTCGGGTTGCTTCAGGGAAGTCCAATCCCCTTTGTGTTGGAAGTGTAACTTCCATTACTCTCGAGCCATTAAATGGGAATATTGCCTCTTCTCGATTGCAGTCCATAATGATTGTTCTCCTCTCCAATGGGGACGGCTGTGTGAGGGAACTTTCTGTGTCGCATAAAAGGTGTCAAGTACCCTTTTGCCTTTCAGGAGGGAATGTAGGATTTCTCTTGATATTCTGCAGCGCAAAATTTCCTCATCTCGCATTGACGGGATAATTTTGTTGTGTATTTCGAGTTGCGGCGGGAAGCTGGGGGTACTTCTCGATTTGGGACGGGGACCTCAAGAATTTGCTCACGACCCCTTTTGTGTTGCAAGGGGCACTTCCGGAATACTCTCTAACCCTTAAATGGGAATATTGCCTCTTCTCAATTTGAGTCCATAAATTTTTTTATCCTCCCCACTGTGGACGGCTGTGTGAGGGAACTTTCTGAGTCGCATAAAGGGAGTCAAGTAGCCGTTTGCCTTTCAAGCGGGAATGTGGGATTTCTCTTGAGATTCTGCTGCGCAAAATTTCCTCATCTCGTATTGAGGGGATAATTTTTTGGTGATTCCCGTGTTGTAGCTGGAAGCTGGGGGTACTTTTCGAGTTGCGATGGGAACCTCAGAAACTCGCTCGAGTTGCTTCAGGGAAGTCAAGTTCCCTTTTGTGTTGGAAGGGGAATTTCCGGATTACTCCCGAGCCATTAAATGGGAATATTGCCTCTTCTATATTTGAGTCTATAAAGTATGTTCTCCTCTCCACTGAGGACGGATGTTAGGGAACGTTCCCCGTCGCATAAAGGGAGTTAAGTACCCTTTTGCCTTTCAAGCGGGAATGTGGGATTTCTCTTGAGATTCTGTACCGCAAAATTTCCTCATCTCTCATTGAGAGTATAATTTTGCGGTGTTTTTCGAACTACGTCGGAAATCAGCGGGTACGTCTCGAGTTGCGATACCGACCTCAGGAACTTACTCGAATTACTTCAAAGAAGTCAGGTCCCCCTTTGTGCTGGAAGGGGAACTTCCGGATTACTCTCGAGTCCTATAATGGGAATAGGGCCTCTTCTCGAGTGGAGTCCAAAAAGTGTTTTCTCCTCTCCATTGGTGATGGATGTTAGGGAACTTTCTGAGTTGCAAAAAGTGTGTCAAGTACCCTTTTGCCTTTCAAGCGGGAACGTGGGATTTCTCTTGAGATTCTGTAGCCCAAAATTTCCTCATCTCGCCTTGAGGGGATAATATTTTGGTGTTTCTCAAATTGCGGCTGGAAACTGGGGGTATTGTTTGAGGTGGGATGGGAACTTCAGGAACTCACTCGAGTTACTTCAGGTAAGTCAGGTCCACTTTTTTGCTGGAAGGGGAACTTCCGGATTACTCTCAAGTCCTTTAAAGGAAATAGGTCTCTTCTGGATTTGAGTGCATTAAATGTGTTCTCCTCTCCAATGGGGACAGATGTTAGGGAACTTTCTGAATGGGATAAAGTGTGTAAAGTACCCTTTCGCCTTTCAAGCGGGAATGTGGGATATTTCTTGAGATTCTGCAGTGCAAAATTACCTCATCTCTCATAGAGGGGATAATTTTGTGGCATTTCTCGTGTTTCATCGGGAAGCAGAGGGTTTTTCTCGATTTGCGACGGGAACCTCAGGAACTCGCTTGGGTTGCTTCAGGGAAGTCACGTCCCCTTTTGTGTTGGAAGGGGATCTTCCCAGTTACTCTCGATCCGTTAAATGGGAATATTGCCTCTTCTCGATTTGAGTCCATAAATTGTGTTCTCCACCCACTGAGGACGGATGTTAGGGAACATTATGAGTCGCATAAAGGGAGTCAAGTACCCTTTTGCCTTTCAAGCGGGAATATGGGATTTCTCTTGAGATTGTGCAGCGCAAAATTTCCTCATCTTGCATCGAGGGGATAATATTCTGGTGTTTCTGGAATAGCGGCGGTAAGCTGCGGGTACTTCTCGAGGTGCTACAGAGACCTCAGGAACTCATTAGAGTTACTTGAGGCACGTCAGTTCTCCTTTTTTGATGGAAACGGAACGTCCTTATAACTTTTGAGCCCTAAAGGGAATAGGGCCTCTTCTAGAGTTGAGTCCATAAAGTGTGTTCTCCTCGCCAATGGGAACGGATGTTAGGGAAATTTCTGAGTGGCATAAAATGTGTCAAGTACCCTTTTGCCTTTCAAGCGGAAATGTGGGATTTCTCTTGAGCTTGTGTAGCACAAAGTTACCTCTTCTCGCATTGAGGGGATACTTTTGTGGTGTTTCTGGAGTTGAGGCGGGAAGCAGGGGGTACATCTCGAGTTGCCAATGGGACCTCAGCAACTCACTAGAGTTACTTAAGGGATGTCAGGTCCCTTTTTCTGCTGTAGGGGATCCCCTGGATTACTCTCGAGCCCTTTAATGGCAATAGGCCTCTTCTTGAGTTGAGTCCAAAAAATGTGTTCTCCTCTCCAAAGGGGACGGATGTTAGGGAACACTCTGAGTCGCATAAAGGGAGTTTAGTACCCTTTTGCCTTTCAAACGGGAATGTGGGATTTCTCTTGACATTCTGCAGCGCAAAATTTCCTCCTCTCGCATTCAGGGGGTAATTTTGTGATGTTTCTTTAGTTGAGGCGGGAAGCCGGGGGTACTTCTGGATTTGCAAAGGGAACGTCAGAAACTCTCTAGGGTTGCTTCAGGGAAGTCAAGTCACCTTTTGTGTTGGAAGGGGAACTTCCGGGTTACTCTCGCATAATTAAATGGGAATATTGCCACTTCTCGATTTGAGCCCATAAAGTTTGTTCTCCTCTCCACTGAGGACTGATGTTAGGGAACATTCTGAGTCGCATAAAAGGAGTCAAGTACCCTTTTGCCTTTCAAGCTGGAATGTGGGATTTCTCTTGAGATTTTGAAGCGCAAAAATTTCCTCATCTCTCATTGAAGGGATAATTTTGTGCTATTTCTCGAATTGCGGCGAGAATCAAGGGGTACTTCTTGAGGTGCGACGAGGACCACAGGAACTCACTGGAGTTACTTCAGGGAAGTCAGGTCCCCTTTTGTGCTGGATGGGGCACTTCTGGATTACTCTCTAGCCATTTAATTGGAATAGGGCGTCTTCACGCGTTGAATCCATAAGGTTTGTTCTCCTCTCCAAAGGGGACGGATGTTAGGGAACTTTCTAAGTGCCATAAAGTGTGTCAAGTACCCTTTGCCTTTCAAGTGGGAATGTGGGATTTCTCTTGCGATTCTGCGGCGCAAAATTTCCTCATCTCGCTTTGAGGGAATAATTTTGAAGTTTATCTCGAGTTGCGGCGAGAAGCAGGGGGTACTTCTTGAGTTGCGCCAGGACGTAAGGAACCTGCTCGGGTTGCTTCAGGGAAGTCAAGTCGCCATTTGTGTTAGAAGGGAGACTTCTGGGTTACTCTGCGGCCGTTAATGGGAACATTGCCTCTTCTCGATTTGAGTCCATAAAATGTGTTCTCCACCCACTGATGACGGATGTTAGGGGACATTCTGTGTCGCACAAAGGGAGTCATGTACCCTTTTGCCTTCAAGCGGGATTGTAGGATTTCTCTTGAGATTGTGCAGCAAAAAATTACCTCATCTCGAATTCAGAGCATAATTTTGTGGTGTTTCTGGAGTTGCGGAAGGAAGCATGGGGTACTTCTCAAATTACGATGGGGACCTCAGGAACTCACTCGAGTTACTTCAGGGAAGTCAGGTCCCCTTTTGTGCTGGAAGGAAACTTCCCGATTACTCTCCAGCTGTTAAATGGGAATATTGCCTCTTCTCGGTTTGAGACCATAAAGTGTGTTCTAATCTCCACTGAGGACGGATGTGAGGGAACATTCTGATTCGCATAAAGGGGTTCCAGTACCCTTTTGCCTTTCAAGCGGGAATGTGGGATTTCTCTTGATATTGTGCAGCGTAAAATTACCTCATCTCGCTTGAGGGCATAATTTTGTGGTGTTTCTCTTGTTGCAGCAGGAAGCAGCGGGTACTTTTCGATTTGCCATGGGAACCTCAGGAACTCGCTCGGGTTGCTTCAGGGAAGTTAAATACCCTTTTGTGTTGGTAACGTACTTCCGGGTTACTCTCCAGCCGTTAAATGGGAATATTGCCTCTTCTCGTTTGAGTCCATTAAGTGTGTTCTCCTCTCCAGTGAGGACGGATGTTAGGGAACATTCTGAGTCGCATAAAGGGAGTCCAGTACCCTTTTGCCTTTCAAGCGGGAATGTGGGATTTCTCTTGAGATTGTGCAGCGTAAAATTACCTCATCTCGCATTGAGGGCATAATTTTGTGGTGTTTCTGGAATTGAGGAGGGAAGCAGTGGGGTACTTCTTGAGTTATGATGGGGACCTCAGGAACTCATTCGAGTTACTTCAGGGAAGTCAGTTCCCCTTTTGTGATGGAAAGGGAACGTCCGGATTACTTTTGAGACCTTTAAAGGGAATAGGGCCTCTTCTCGAGTTGAGTCCATAAAGTGTGTTCTGCTCTCCCATGGGGACGGATGTTAGGAACTTTCTTAATGGCATAGAGTTGTAAAGTATCCTTTTGCCTTTCAAGCGGAAATGTGGGATTTCTCTTGAGATTATGCAGCGCAAAGTTACCTCATCTCCCATTGAGGGCATAATTTTGTGGTGTTTGTGGATTTGCTGAAGGAAGCAGGGGGTACTTCTCGAGTTATGACGGGGACCTGAGGAACTCACTCGAGTTACTTCAGGGAAGTCAGGTCCCCTTTTGTGCTGGAAGGAAACTTCCGGATTACTCTCAAGCCATTAAATGGGAATATTGCCTCTTCTCGGTTTGAGACCATAAAGTGTGTTCTCCTCTTCACTGAGGACGTATGTGAGGGAACATTCTGAGTGGCATAAAGGGAGTCAAGTACCCTTTTGCCTTTAAAGCGAAAATGTGTGATTTCTCTTGGATTCTGCAGCAGAAAATTTGCTCATCTCGCATTGAGGGGATAATTTTGTGGTGTTTCTCGAATTGCGGCGGGAACCTGGGTGTATTTCTTGAGGTGCGATAGGTATCTCCGGAACTCACTCGAATTACTTCAGGGAATTCAGGTCCCCTTTTGTGCTGGAAGGGGAACTTCCTGATTACTCTCTTGCACTTTAATTGGAATAGGGCCTCTTTTCGTGTTGAATCCATAAAGTGTGTTCTCCTCTCCAAAGAGGACGGATGTTAGGGAACTTTCTGAGTGGCATAAAGTGTGTCAAGTACCCCTTTGTCTTTCAAGCGGTAATGTGGGATTTTTCTTGAGATTCTGCAGCGGAAAATTACCTCATCTCTCATTATGGGATAATTTTGTGGTGTTTCTTTATATTTAGTGGTAAACCGGGGGGTACTTCTGGATTTGCGAAGGTAACGTCAGGAACTCTCTAGGGTTGCTTCAGGGAAGTCAAGTCCCCTTTTGTGTGGGAAGGGGAACTTACGGGTTACTCTCAAGCCATTGAATGGGAATATTGCCTCTTCTGGATTTGAGTCCATAAAGTGTGTTCTCCACCCACTGAGGACGGATGTCAGGGAATATTCTGAGTCGCCTCAAGGGAGTCAAGTACTCTTTTGCCTTTCAAGCGGGAATGTGGGATTTCTCCTGAGGTTCTGCAGCACATAATTTCCTCATCTTGCATTGAGGGGATAATTTCGAGGTGTTTCTCGAATTGCGGCGGGAAGCTGTGTGTTCTTCTCGAATTGCGACGCGGACCTCAACAACTGACTCGAGTTACTTCATGGAAGTCTGGTCCCGTTTTGTGTTGGAAGGGGAACTTCCAGGTTACTCTAGAGTCATTAAATGGGAATATTGCTTCTTCTCGATTTGAGTCCATAAAGTGTTCTCCACTCCACTGAGGATGGATGTTAGGGAACATTCTGAGTCGCATAAATGGAATCTAGTACCCTTTTGCCTTCCAAGCAGGTTTGTGGGATTTCTCTTGAGATTGTGCAACGTAAAATTACATCATCTCCCATTGAGGGCATAATTTTGTGGTGTTTCTGGAGTTGAGAAGGGAAGCAGGGGGTACGTCTCGAGTTACGATGGGGACCTCAGGAACTCACTCGAGTTCCTTCAGGGAAGTCAGTTCCCCTTTTTTGCTGGAAGGGGAACTTTCGGTTTACTCTAGACCACTTTAAAGGGAATAGGCCTCTTCTCGATTTGAATCCACAAAATTTGTTTTCCTCTCCAATGGGGACAGATGATAGGGAACTTTCTGAATGGGATAAAGTGTGTAAAGTATGCTTATGCCTTTCAAGCGGGAATGTGGGTTTTCCCTTGAGATTCTGCAGTGCAAATTTACCTCATCTCGCATTGAGGCGATAATTTTGTGGTGTTTCTGGAGTTGCGAAGGAAGCAGGGGGTACTTCTCAAGTTACGATGGGAACCTCAGGAACTCACTAGAGTTACTTCAGGGAACTCAGGTCCCTTTTTCTGCTGGAAAGGGAACATCAGGATTACTTGGGTGCCCTTTAAAGGGAATAGTGCCTCTTCTCGAGTTGAGTCCATTAAGTGTGTTCTCCTCTCCCTTGGGGACGGATGTTAGCGAACATTCTTAGCGGCATAAAATTTGTCAAGTACCCTTTTGCCTTTCAAGCGGGAATGTGGGATTTTTCTTGAGATAGTGTAGCGCAAAATTTCCTCATCTCGCATTGAGGGGATAATTTTGTGATGTTTCTTTAGTTGTGGCGGGAAGCCGGGGGTACTTCTGGTTTTGCGAAGGGAACATCAGGAAATCTCTAGGGTTGCTTCAGGGAAGTCAAGTCCCCTTTGTGTTGGAAAGGGAACTACCTGATTACTCTCGAGCCCTTAAATGGGAATATTGCCTCTTCTCGTTTTTAATCGATAAAGTGTATTCTCCGCTCCACTGAGGACGGATGTTAGGGAACATTCTGAGTCGCATAAAGGGAATCAAGTCCCCTTTTGCCTTTCAAGCGGGAATGTGGGATTTCTCTTGAATTCTGCAGGGGAAAATTTCCTCCTTTCGCATTGAGGGGATAATTTTGTGGTGTTTCTCGAATTGCGGTGGGAAGCTGGGGGTACTTTTCGAGGTGAGATGGGGACCTCAGGAACTCACTCGTGTTACTTCAGGGAATTCAGGTCCCCTTGTGTGCCGGAAGGGAACTTCCGGATAACTCTTGAGCCCTAAAATGGGAATATTGCCTCTTCTCGGTTTGAGTCCATAAAGTATGTTCTCCTGTCCTAAGAGGACGGATGTTAGGGAACATTATGAGTCGCATTAAGGCAGTCAAGTACACTTATGCCCTTCAATTGGGAATTTGGGATTTCTCTTGAGATTCTGCAGCGCAAAATTTCCTCATCTCGCATTGAGGGGACAATTGTGTGATGTTACTTTAGTTGTGGCGGGAAGCCGGGGGTACTTCTGCATTTGCAAAGGGAAAGTCAGGAACTGTCTAGGGTTGCTTCAGGGAAGTCAAGTCCCCTTTTGTGTTGGAAGGGGAACTTCCGGGTTACTCTCGAGCCATTAAATGGGAATATTTCCTCTTCTCGGTTTGAGACCATAAAGTGTGATCTCCTCTTCACTGAGGACGGATGTGAGGGAACAATCTGAGTCGCCTCAAGGGAGTCAAGTACCCTTTTGCCTTTCAAGCGGGAATGTGGGATTTCTCCTGAGGTTCTGCAGCGCATAATTTCCTCATCTCGCATTGAGGGGATAATTTCGAGGTGTTTCTCGAATTGCGGCGGGAAGCTGTGGGTTCTTCTCGAGTTGCGACGCGGACCTCAACAACTGACTCGAGTTACTTCATGGAAGTCTGGTCCCGTTTTGTGTTGGAAGGGGAACTTCCAGGTTACTCTCGAGTCATTAAATGTGAATATTGCCTTTTCTCGATTTGAGTCCATAAAGTGTGTTCTCCACTCCACTGAGGATGGATGTTAGGGAACATTCTGAGTCGCATAAATGGAATCTAGTACTCTTTTGCCTTTCAAGCGGGATTGTGGGATTTCTCTTCAGATTGTGCAGCATAAAATTACCTCATCTCCCATTGAGGACATAATTTTGTGGTGTTTCTGGAGTTGCGAAGGGAAGCAGGGGGTACGTCTCGAGTTACGATGGGGACCTCAGGAACTCACTCGAGTTCCTTCAGGGAAGTCAGTTCCATTTTTTGGCTGGAAGGGGAACTTCCGGATTACTCTCGAGCACTTTAAAGGGAATAGGCCTCTTCTCGATTTGAGTCCACAAAATTTGTTTTCCTCTCCAATGTGGACAGATGATAGGGAACTTTCTGAATGGGATATAGTGTGTAAAGTACCCTTTTGCCTTTCATGCTGGAATGTGGGATTTCCCTTGAGATTCTGCAGCGCAAATTTACGTCATCTTGCATTGAGGGGATAATTTTGTGGTGTTTCTGGAGTTGCGAAGGAAGCAGGGGGTACTTCTCGAATCACGATGGGAATGTCAGGATCTCACTCGAGTTACTTCAGGGAAGTCAGGTTTCTTTTTGTGCTGGAAAGGGAACGTCCGGATTACTTTTGTGCCCTTTAAAGGGAATAGGGTCTCTTCTCGAGTTGAGTCCATTAAGTGTGTTCTCCTCTCCCTTGGGGACGGATGTTAGGGAACTTTCTTAATGGCATAAAATGTGTCAAGTACCCTTTTGCATTTCAAGCGGGAATGTGGGATTACTCTTGAGATAGTGCAGCACAAACTTACCTCATCTCACATTGAGGGGTTAATTTTGTGGTGTTTCTGGAGTTGCGGCGGGAAGCAGGGTGTACTTCTCGAGTTATGTTGGGACCTGAGGAACTCACGCAAGTTAATTCGGGAAGGTCAGGTCCCTTTTTGTGGTGGAAGGAAACTTTTGGATTACTCTCCAGCCGTTAAATGGGAATATTGCCTCTTCTCGGTTTGAGACCATAAAGTGTGTTCTAATCTCCACTGAGGACGGATGTGAGGGAACATTTTGAGTCGCATAAAGGGAGTCAAGTACCCTTTTGCCTTTCAAGCGCGAATGTGGGATTTCTCTTGAGATTCTGCAGCGCAAATTTACCTCATGTCCCATTGAGTGGATAATATTTTGGTGTTTCTCGAATGGCGGTGGGAAACTGGGGGTACTTTTGAGCTGTCACGGGGACCTCAGGAACTCACTCAAGTTACTTCAGGGAAATCAGGTTCACTTTTCTGCTGGAAGGGGAACTTTCGGATTACTCTCGAGCCCTTTAAAGGGAATTGGCCTCTTCTCGATTTGAGTGCATAAAATGTCTTCTCCTCTGCAATGGGGACAGATGATAGGGAACTTTCTGAATGGGATAAAGTGTGTAAAGTACCCTTTGGCCTTTCAAGCGGTAATGTGGGATTTCTCTTGAGATTCTGCAGGGCAAAATTACCTCATCTCGCATAGAGTTGAAAATTCTGTGGCGTTTCTCGTGTTGTAGCGGGAAGCAGCAAGTACTTTTCGATTGGCGATGGGAACCTCACGAAGTCGCTCGGGTTGCTTCAGGGAAGTCAGGTCCCCTTTTGGGTTTGAAGGGGAACTTCCGGGTTACTCTCGATCCATTAATGGGAATATTGTCTATTCTCGATTGAGTCCATAAAGTTTGTTCTCCTCTCCACTGAGGACGAATATTAGGGAACAATCTGAGTCGCATAAGTGGAGTCAATTACCCTTTTGCCTTTCAAGCAGGATTGTGGAATTTCTCTTGAGATTCTGCATTGCAAAATTTCCTCATCTCACATTGAGGGAATAATTTTGTGGTGTTTCTCGAATGGCGGCGGGAAGTTGTGGGTACATCTAGAGTAGCCAAAAGGACCTCAGGAACTCACTAAGGTTATTTCAGGGAAGTCAGGTAACCTTTTGAGCTGGAAGGGGAACTTCAGGATTACTCCTGAGCCCTTTAATGGCAATAGGCCTCTTCTAGAATTGAGTCTATAAAATGTGTTCTCCTCTCCAATGGGGACGGATGTTAGGGAAAATTCTGAGTCACATAAAGGGAGTTTAGTACCATTTTGCCTTTCAAGCGCGAATGTGGAATTTCTCTTGAGATTCTACAACGCAAAATTTCCTCAATATGCATAGAGGGGATTATTTTGTGTTGTTTTTCGAGTTGTGGCAGGAAAGAGCAGGTACTTTTCGATTTGCGACGGGAACCTCAGGAACCCGCTTGAATTGCTTCAGGGAAGTCAAGTCCCCTTTTGTGTTGGAAAGGGAACGTCTGGGTTACTGTTGAGATGTTTAATCGGAATATTGGCTTTTCTCGATTTGAGTCCATAAAGTGTGTTCTCCACTCCACTGAGGACGGATGTTAGGGAACATTCTGAGTCGCATAAAGGGAATCTAGTACCCTTTTGCCTTTCAAACGGGAATGTGGGATTCCTCTTGAGATTGTGCAGGGTAAAATTACCTCATCTCTCATTGAGGGCATAATTTTGTGGTGTTTCTGGAGTTGAGGAGGGAAGCAGGGGGTACTTCTCGAGTTACGACGGGGATCTGAGGAACTCACTCGAATTACTTCAGGGAAGTCAGGTCCCCTTTTGTGCTGGAAGGAAACTTCCGGATTACTCTCGAGTCATTAAATGGGAATATTGCCTCTTCTCGGTTTGAGACCATAAAGTGTGTTCTCCCCTTCACTGAGGACGGGTGTGAGGGAACATTCTGAGTCGCCTAAAGGGAGTCAAGTACCCTTTTGCCTTTCAAGCGGGAATGTGGGATTTCTCTTGAGATTGTGCAGCGCAAATTTTCCTCGTCTTGCACTGAGGGGATAATTTTGTGGTGTTTCTCGAATTGCGGCGGGACACTGGGGGTACTTTACGAGGAGCGACGGGGACCTCCGGAACTCACTCTAGTTACTTCAGGGAAGTCCGGTCCCCTATTGTGCCGGTTGGGAACTTCCGTTTACTCTCGAGCCCTGAAATGGGAATATTGCCTCTTCTCGATTTGAGTCCATAAAGTATGTTCTCCTCTCCTATGAGGACGGATGTTAGGGAACATTCTGAGTCGCATAAATGGAATCAAGTACCCTTATGCCATTCAAGGGTGAATGTGGGATTTCTCTTGTGATTCTGCAGTGCAAAATTTCCTCATCTCGCACTGAGGGGACAATTTTGTGATGTTACTTTAGTTGTGGTGGGAAGCCGGTGGTAGTTCTGTATTTGCGAATTGAACGTCAGGAACTATCTAGGGTTGCTTCAGGGAAGTAAAGTCCCCTTTTGTGTTGGAAGGGGAAAGTCTGGGTTACTCTTGAGTGTTTATATAGGAATATTGCCTCTTCTGGATTTGAGTCCATAAAGTGTGTTCTCCACCCACTGAGGACGGATATTTGGGAAAATTCTGAGTTGCCTTAAGGGAGTCAAGTACCCTTTTGCCTTTCAAGCGGGAATGTGGGATTTCACGTGAGATTCTTCAGGGCATAATTTCCTTATCTCGCACGGAGGGGATAATTTTGAGTTGTTTCTCGAATTGCGGCGGGAAGCTGGGTGTACTTCTCGAGTTGCGACACGGACCTCAGCAACTGACTCGAGTTACTTCAGTGAAGTCAGGTCCCCTTTTTGCTAGAAGGGGAACTTCCGGTTTACTCTCGAGCCCTTAATAGGGAATATTGCCTCTTCTCGATTTGAGTCCATAAAGTGTGTTCTCTTCTCCAATGAGGACGGATGTTAGGGAACATTGTGAGTCGCCTGAAGGGAGTCAAGTACCTTTTGCCTCTCAAGCGGGAATGTGGAATTTCTCTTGAGATTCTGCAGCGCAAAATTACCTCATGTCGCATTGAGGGGGTAATATATTGGTGTTTCTCGAATTGCGGCGTGAAACTGGGGGTACTTTTTGAGGTGCGACGGGTACCTCAGGAACTCACTCGAGTTACTTCAGGGAGGTCAGTTCCCCTTTTTTTTGCTGGAAGGGGAACTTCCGGATTACTCTCGAGCACATTAAAGGGAATAGGCCTCTTCTCGATTTGAGTCCGCAAAATGTGTTCTCCTCTCCAATGGGGACAGATGTAAGGGAACTTTCTGAGTGGGATAAAGTGTGTAAAGTACCCTTTTGCCTTTCAAGCGGGAATGTGGGATATCTCTTGAGATTCTGCAGCGCAAAATTACCTCATGTCGCATTGAGGGGATAGTTTGTAGTGTTTCAGGAGTTGCGGCAGGAAGCAGCGAGTACTTTTCGATTTGCGATGGGAACCTCAGGAAATCAGTTGGGTTGCTTCAGGGAAGTCAAGTTCCCTCTTGTGTTGGAAGGGGAAATTCCGGGTTACTCTGGAGATGTTAAATGGCAGTGATGCCTCTTCTCGATTTGAGTCCATAAAGTGTGTTCTCCACTCCACTGTGGAGGGATGTTTGGGAACATTCTGAGTTGCTTAAAGGGAATCAAGTACCCTTTTGCCCTTCAAGCGGGAATGTGAAATTTCTCTTCAGATTGTGCAGCGTCAAATTACCTCATCTCGCATTGAGGGCATAATTTTGTGGTGTTTCTAGAGTTGTGAAGGTAAGCAGGGGTTACTTCTTAAGTTACGATGGGGACCTCAGGAACTCACTCGAGTTACTTCAGGTAAGTCAGGTCCCCTTTTGTGCTGAAAAAGGAACGTCCGGATTACTTTTGAGCCCTTTAAAGGGAATAGGGCCTCTTCTCGATTTGAGTATATAAAATGTGTTCTCCACTCCACTGAGGACTGATGTTAGGGAATATTCTGAGTCGCATAAAGGGAGTCAAGTACCCTTTGGCCTTTTAAGTGGGAATGTGGGATTTCTCTTTAGATTCTGCAGCGCAAATTTTCCCCATTTGCATTGAGGGGATAATTTTGTGTTGTTTGTCGAATTGCGCCGGGAAGCTGGGGGTTCTTCTCGAGTTACCAAAGGGATTTCAGGAACTCACTCGAGTTACTTCAGGGAAGTCAGGTCCCCTTTTTTGCTGAAAGGGAACTTCCGGATTACTCTCGAGCCCTTAAATGGGAATATTGCCTCTTCTCGATTTGAGTCCATAAAGTATGTTCTCCTCTCCTATGAGGACGGATGTTAGGGAACATTCTGAATCGCATAAAGGGAGTCAAATACCCTTGTGCCTTTCATGCGGGAATGGGGGATTTCTCTTGAGATTTTTCAGCGCAGAATTTCCTCATCTCGCATTGAGGGGATAATTTTGTGATGTTTTTTCAGTTGTGGCGCGAAGCCTGGGGTTCTTCTGGATTTGCGAAGGGAACGTAAGGAACTCACTAGGGATGCTTCAGGGAAGTCAAGTCCCCTTTTGTGTTGGAAGGGGAACTTAAATGGGAATATTGCCTGTTCTCTATTTGAGTCCATAAAGTATGTTCTCCTCTCCACTGAGGACAGATGTTAGGGAACATTCTGAGTCTCATAAATGGAGTCAAGTACCCTTTGGCCTTTCAAAGGGAATGTGGGATTTCTCTTGAGATTCTTCAGCGGAAAATTTCCTCATCTCGCATTGAGGGGATAATTTTGTGATGTTTCTTTAGTTGTGGTGGGAAGCCGGGGGTTCTTCTGGATTTGCGAAGGGAAAGTCAGGAACTCTCTAGGGTTGCTTCAGGGAAATCAAGTCCCCTTTTGTGTTGGAAGTGGAAATTCCGGATTACTCTCGAGTCATTAAATGGGAATATTTCCTCTTCTTGATTTGAGTCCATAAAGTGTGTTCTCCTCTCCACAGAGGACAGATGTTAGGGAACATTCTGAGTCGGATAAAGGGAGTCAAGTACACTTTTGCCTTTCAGAGGGAATCAGGGATTTCTCTTGAGATTCTGCAGCGGAAAATTTCCTCATCTCGCATTGAGGGGATAATTTTATTGTATTGCTCGAATTGCGGCGGGAAGCTGGGGTTTTCTCGAGGTGCAATGGGGACCTCCGGAACTCACTCGAGTTACTTCAGGGAAGTCAGGTCCCCTTTTGTGCTGCATGGGGAACTTCTGGATTACTCTCTATCCCTTTAATTGGAATAGGGCCTCTTTTATGTTGAATTCATAAAGTGTGTTCTCCTCTCCAATGGGGACGGATGTTAGGGAACATTCTGAGTCGCATAAAGGGAGTCAAATACCCTTTTGCATTTCAAGCGGGAATGTGGGATTTCTCTTGAGATTCTGCAGCGCAAAATTTCCTCATCTCTCATTGAGGGGATAATTTTGTGGTGTTTCTCGAATTTCGGCAGGAAGCTGGGGGTACTTCTCCTGTTGCGTTGGGGAGCTCAGAAACTCGCTCGGGTTGCTTCAGTGAAGTCATATCCCCTTTTGTGTTTGAAGGGGAACTTCCGGATTACTCTCTAGACATTAAATGGGATAATTGCCTCTTCTCGAGTTGAGTCCATCAAATGAATTCTCCTCTCCAATCTTGCCGGATTTTAGGGAACTTTCTGAGTGGCATAAAGTGTGTCAAGTACCCTTTTGCCTTTCATGCAGGAGTGTGGGATTTTTCTTGAGATTCTGCAGCGAATATTACATCATCTCGCATTGAGGGGATAATTTTGTGGTGTTTCTCGAGTTGCGGCGGGAAACGGGGTACTTCTGAATTTGCGACAGGGACCTCAGGAACCCCCTCGGGTTGCTTCAGGGAAGTCAAATCCCCTTTGTGTTGAAAGTATCTTCCGGATTACTCTTGAGCCGTTAAATGGGAATATTGCCTCTTCTCGATTTCTTTCCATAAAGTTTGTTCTCCTCTCCAATGGGGACAGCTGTGTGAGGGAACTTTCTGAGTCGCATAAAAGGTGTCAAGTACCCTTTTGCCTTTCAGGAGGGACTGTGGGATTTCTCTTGAGATTCTGCAGTGCATAATTTCCTCATCTTTCATTGAGGGGATAATTTTGTTGTGTATTTCAGGTTGCGGCGGGAAGCTGGGGGTACTTCTCGATTTGGGACGGGGACCTCAAGAATTTGCTCACTTCCCCTTTTGTGTTGGAAGGGGCACTTCCGGAATACTCTCTAGCCCTTAAATGGGAATATTGCCTCTGCTCAATTTGAGTCCATACATTTTGTTATCCTCTCCACTGTGGACGGCTGTGTGAGGGAACTTTCTGAGTCGCATAAAGGGAGTCAAGTAGCCTTTTGCCTTTCAAGCGGGAATGTGGGATTTCTCTTGAGATTCTGCATTGCAAAATTTCCTCATCTTGCATTGAGGGGATAATTTTGTGGTGTTTCTCGAATTGCGGCAGGAAGCTGGGTGTATTTATAGAACTGAGAGGGAGACCTCAGGAACTCACTCGAGTAACTTCAGGGAAGTCAGGTCCCCTTTTGTGCTGGAAGGGGAACTCCGGATTACTCTCGAGTCCTATAATGGGAATAGGGCCTCTTCTCGAGTGGAATCCAAAAAGTATGTTCTCCTCTCCATTGGGGCAGATGTTAGGGAACTTTCTGAGTTGCAAAGAGTGTGTCAAGTACCCTTTTGCCTTTCAAGTGGGAACGTGGGATTTCTCTTGAGATTCTGCAGCGCAAAATTTCCTCATCTCGCCTTGAGGGGATAATTTTGTGGTGTTTCTCAAATTGCAGTGGGAAGCTGAGGGTACAACTCCAGTTGCGACGGGGAACTCAGGAACTCATTCGATTTACTTCAGGGAAGTCAAGTCCCCTTCTGTGCTGGAAGGGGAACTTCCAGATTTCATTGGAGCCCTTTAATGGGAATAGGGCCTCTTCTCATGTTGAGTCCATAAAGTGTGTTCACCTCTCCATTGGGGACGGATGTTAGGGAACTTTCTGAGTGGCATAAAGTGTGTCAAGTATCCTTTTGCCTTTCAAGCGGGAATGTGGGATTTCTCTTGAGATTCTGCAGCGCAAAATTTCCTCATCTCTCATTGAGGGGATAATTTTGTGGTGTTTCTCGGATTGCGGCAGGAAGCTGGGGGTACTTCTCCTTTTGTGTTGGGGAACTCAGGAACTCGCTCGGGTTGCTTCAGGGAAGTCATATCCACTTTTGTGTTGGAAGGGGAACTTCCGGATTACTCTCCAGCCGTTAAATGGGAATGTTGCCTCTTCTCGAGTTGACTCCATAAAGTGTGTTCTCCTCTCCAGTTTGGACGGATGTTAGGGAACTTTCTGAGTGTCATAAAAAGTTTCAAGAATCCTTTTGCCTTTCAAGCGGGAATGTGGGATTTCACTTGAGATTCTGCAGCTCAAAATTTCCTCATCTTGCATTGAGGGGATAATTTTGTTGTGTATTTCAAGTTGCAGCGGGAAGCAGGGGGAACCACTCGAGTTGGGACGGGGTCCTCAAGTACTCGCTCTAGTTGCTTCAGGGAAGTCACATCCCCTTTTGTGTTGGAAGGGGCACTTCCGGATTCCTTTTGAACTCGTAAATGGGAATATTGCCTCTTCTCAATTTGAGTCCATAAAGTGTTTTCGGCTCTGCACTGAGGACGGATGTTAGGGAACATTCTGAGTCTCCTAAAGAGAGTGAAGTACACCTTTGCCTTTCAATCGGGAAAGTGGGATTTCTCTTGAGATTCTGCAGCACAAAATTTCTTCATCTCGCATTGAGGGGATAATTTTGTGCTATTTCTCGAATTGCGGCGGGAACCTGGGGGTATTTCTCGAGGTGGGACGGGGACCTCCGGAACTCAGTCGAGTTACTTCAGGGAAGTCACGTCCACTTTTTTGCTGGAAGGGGAATTTCCGGATTACTCTCTAGCCCTTTAATTGGAATAGGGCCTCTTTTCGTGTTGAATCCATAAAGTGTGTTCTCCTCTCCAAAGGGGATGGATGTTAGGGAACTTTCTGAGTGGCAAAAAGTGTGTCAAGTACCCCTTTGTCTTTCAAGCGGTAATGTGGGATTTTTCTTGAGATTCTGAAGAGGAAAATTACCTCATCTCACATTGAGGGGATAACTTTGTGGTGTTTCTTTATTTTTGGCGGGAAACCGGGGGTACTTCTGGATTTGCAAAGGCAACGTCAGGAACTCTCTAGGGTTGCTTCAGGGAAGTCAAGTCCTTTTTTGTGTGGGAAGGGGAACTTCCAGGTTACTCTTGAGCCATTAAATGGGAATATTGCCTCTTCTGGATTTGAGTCCATAAAGTGTGTTCTCCAAACACTGAGGACGGATGTTAGGGAACATTCTGAGTCGCCTCAAGGGAGTCAAGTACCCTTTTGCCTTCAAGTGGGAATGTGGGATTTCTCCTGAGGTTCTGCAGCGCATAATTTCCTCATCTCGCATTGAGGCGATAATTTCGAGGTGTTTCTCGAATTGCGGCGGGAAGCTGTGGGTTCTTCTCGAGTTGCGATGCAGACCTCAGTAACTGACTCGAGTTACTTCATGGAAGTCTGGTCCCGTTTTGTGTTGGAAGGGGAACTTCCAGGTTACTCTAGAGTCATTAAATGGGAATATTGCCTCTTCTCGATTTGAGTCCATAAAGTGTGTTCTCCACTCCACTGAGGACGGATGTTAGGGAACATTCTGAGTCGCATAAATGGAATCTAGTACCCTTTTGCCTTTCAAGCGGGATTGTGGGATTTCTCTTCAGATTGTGCAGCGTAAAATTACCTCATCTCCCATTGAGGGCATAATTTTGTGGTGTTTCTGGAGTTGCGAAGGGAAGCAGGGGGTACGTCTCGAGTTACGATGGGGACCTCAGGAACTCACTCGAGTTCTTTCAGGGAAGTCAGTTCCCCTTTTTTGCTGGAAGGGGAACTTCCGGATTACTCTCGAGCACTTTAAAGGGAATAGGCCTCTTCTCAATTTGAGTCCACAAAATTTGTTTTCCTCTCCAATGGGGACAGATGATAGGGAACTTTCTGAATGGGATAAAGTGTGTAAAGTACCCTTTTGCCTTTCAAGCGGTAATGTGGGATTTCCCTTGAGATTCTGCAGCGCAAATTTACCTCATCTTGCATTGAGGGGATAATTTTGTGGTGTTTCTGGAGTTGCGAAGGAAGCTGGGGGTACTTCTCGAGGTGCGACGGGCACCTCAGGAACTCACTCGAGTTACTTCAGGGAAGTCTGGTGCCCTTTTTTGCTGTAAAGGGATCGTCCGGATTACTTTTGAACCCTTTAAAGGGAATAGGGCCTCTTCTTGAGTTGAGTCCACAATGTGTTCACCTCTCCAATGGCGACGGTTGTCAGGAAACTTTCTGAGTGGCATATAGTTTGTCAAGTACCCTTATGCCTTTCAAGTGGGAATGTGGGATTTCTCTTGAGATTCTGCAGCGCAAAATTTCCTCATCTCGCATTGAGGGGATAATTTTGTGATGTTTCTTTAGTTGTGGCGGGAAGCAGGGGGTACTTCTGGGTTTGCGGAGGGAACGTCAGGAACTGTCTAGGGTTGCTTCAGGTAAGTCAAGTCTCCTTTTGTGTTGGAAGGGGGAACTTCCAGGTTACTCTCGAGTCATTAAATGGGAATATTGCCTCTTCTCGATTTGAGTCCATAAATTGTGTTCTCCTCTCCACTGAGGACAGATGTTAGGGAACATTCTGAATCGCATAAAGGGAGTCCTTAAAGTGTGTTCAGGTCTACCATGGGGACGGATGTTAGGGAACTTTCTTAATGGCATAAATTTTGTCAGGTACACTTTTGCCTTTCAAGCGGGAAAGTGGGATTTCTCTTGAGATTGTGCAGCACAAAATTTCCTCATCTCACATTGAGGAGATAATTTTGTGGTATTCCTCGAATTGTGGAGGGATGCTGGGGGTACTACTGGAGTTGCGACGGGGACCTCAGGAACTCAGTCATGTTGCTTCAGGGAAGTCAGGTCCCCTTTTGTGCTGGAAGGGGAATGTCCAGATTACTTTTGAGCCCTTTAAAGAGAATAGGGCCTCTACTCGTGTTGATCCATAAAGTGTGTTCTCCTCTCCAATGGGGACGTATGTTAGGGAACTTTCTGAGTGGTATAAAGTGTGTCAAGTACCCTTTTGCCTTTCAAGCGGGAATGTGGGATTTCTCTTGAGATTCTGCGGCGAAAATTACCTCAACCTTCACTGAAGAGATAATTTTGTGGTGTTTCTAGAGTTCCGGCTGGAAGCAGGGGTTACTTCTCGAGTTGAGACGGGGACCTAAGGAACTCACTTGAGTTACTTCAGGGAAGAAAAGTCCCCTTTTTTGCTGGAAGGGGAACTTCCGGATTACTCTCGAGCCCTTTAAAGGAATAGGCCTCTTCTCGATTTGAGTCCATAAAATGTGTTCTCCTCTCCAAGGGACGGATGTTAGGGAAATTTCTGAGTGCCATGAAGTGTGACATATACCCTTTTGACTTTCAAGCAGGAATGTTGTATTTCTCTTCAGATTGTGCAGCGTAAAATTACCTCAACTCTCATTGAGGGGATAATTTTGTGGCATTTCTGGAGTTGCGGCGGGAAGCAGAGGGTACTTCTAGAGTTACAATGGGGACCTGTGGAACTCACTCGAGTTGCTTTAGGGAAGTCAGGTCCCCTTTTGTGCTGGAAAGGGAACGTCAGGATTACTTTTTAGCCCTTTAAAGGGAATAGGGCCTCTTCTCGAGTTGAGTATATAAAGTTTGTTCTCCACTCCACTGAGGACGAATGTTAAGGAACATTCTGAGTCGCATAAAGGGAGTCAAGTACCCTTTTGACTTTCAAGCGTAAATGTGGGTTTTCTCTTAAGATTCTGCATCGCAAATTTACCTCATCTCGCATTGAGGGGATAATTTTGTGGTGTTTCTCGAGTTGCGGCGGGAAACAGCATGTACTTTTTGATTTGCGACTGGAACCTTGGGAACTCACTCGGGTTGCTTCAGGGAAGTCAGTTCCTCTTTTGTGGTGGAAGGGAACTTCTGGATTACTCTCGAGCCATTAAATGGGAATATTGCCTCTTCTCGATTTGCGTCCATAAAATATGTTCTCCTCTCCACTGAGGAGGGATGTTAGGGAACATTCTGAGTCACATAAAGGAAGTAAAGTACCCTTTTGCGAGAATGTGGGATTTCTCTTGAGATTCTGCAGCGCAAAACGTCCTCATCTCGCAATGAGGGGATAATTTTGTAGTGTTTCTCAAATTGCGGTGGGAAGCTGGGGGTACATCTCGAGTTGCCAATGGGACCTCAGCAACTCACTAGAGTTACTTCAGGGATGTCAGGTCCCCTTCTGTGCTGGAAGGGGAACTTCCCGATTACTCTCGAACCCTTTAATGGCAATAGGCCTCTTCTTGGTTTGAGTCCATAAAATGTGTTCTCCTCTTCACTGGGGACGGTTGTTAGGGAACATTCTGAGTCGCATAAAGGGAGTTTAGTACCCTTTTGCCTTTCAAGCGGAAATGTGGGATTTCTCTTGAAATACTGCAGCGCAAAATTTCCTCCTCTCGCATTGAGCGGATAATTTTGTGATGTTTCTTTAGTTAAAGCGGGAAGCCGGGGTACTTCTGGATTTGAGAATGGAACATCAGGATCTCTCTAGGGTTCCTTCAGGGAAGTCAAGTCCCCTTTTGTGTTGGAAGGGGAACTTCCGGGTTACTCTCGAGTCATTAAATGGGAATATTGCCTCTTCTCGTTTGAGTCCATAAAATGTGTTCTCCTCTCCACTGAGGACAGATGTTAGGGAACACTGTGATTCGCAAAAAGGGAGTCAATTACCCTTTTGCCTTTCAATCGGGATTGTGGGATTTCTCTTGAGATTCTGCACCTCAAAATTACCTCATCTCGCATAGAGGGAATAATTTTGTGGCGTTTGTCGTGTTGCAGCGGGAAGCAGCGGATAGTTTTCGATTTGCGCCGGGAACCTCAGGAACTCTCTAGGGTTGTTTCAGGGAAGTCACGTCTCCTGTTGTGTTAGAAGTGAAACTTCCGTGTTACTCTCGGTCCGTTAAATGGGAATATTTCTATTCTCCATTGAGTCCATAAAGTGTGTTCTCGTCTCCACTGAGGACGGATGTTAGGGAACATTCTGAGTGGCATAAAGTGAGTCAAGTACCCTTTTGCCTTTCAAGCGGGAATGTGGCATTTTTCTTGAGATTCTGAAGCGCAAAATTTTCTCATCTCGCATTGAGGGGATAATTTTGTGGTGTTTCTCGAATTGTGGCGCGAAGTTGGGGGTATATCTCGAGTTGCCAAAACGACCTCAGGAACTCACTAGAGTTACTTCAGGGATGTAAGGTCCTGTTTTGAGCTGGAAGGGGAACTTCTAGATTACTCCCGAGCCCTTTAATGGCAATAGACCTCTTCTCTAGTTGAGTCCATAAAATGTGTTCTCCTCTCCAATGGGGACGGTTTTTAGGGAACATTCTGAATCAAATAAAGGGAGTTTAGTACCCTTTTGCCTTTCAAGCGCGAATGTGGGATTTCTCTTGAGATTCTGCAGCGCAAAATTACCTCAATATGCATAGAGGGGATTATTTTGTGATGTTTCTCGAGTTCTGCTGGGAAACAGCGGGTACTTTTCAATTTGCGACGGGAACCTCAGGAACTCGCTTGAATTGCTTCAGGGAAGTCAAGTCCCCTATTGTGTTGGAAGGGGAACGTCCGGGTTACTCTCAAGATTTTTAATCAGAATATTGTCTTTTGTCGATTTATCCATAAAGTGTGTTCTCCACTCCACTGAGGACAGATTTTAGGGAACATTCTGAGTCGCATGAAGGGAGTCAAGTACCCTTTTGCCTTTCAACAGGGAATGTGGGATTTCTCTTGAGATTCTGCAGGGTAAAATCACCTTATCTCGCATTGAGGGCATAATTTTGTGGTGTTTCTGTAGTTGAGGAGGGAAGCCGGGGGTACTTTTTGAGTTACGAAGGGGACCTCAGGAACTCACTCGAGTTACTTAGGGGAAGTCCGGTACCCTTTTTTGCTGGAAAGGGAATGTCCAGATTACTTTTGAGACCTTTAAAGGAATAGGGCCTCTTTTCGAGTTGAGTCCATAAAGTTTGTTCTTCTCTCCCACGGGGACGGATGTTAGGGAACTTTTAATGGCATAAAGTTTGTCAAGAACACTTTTGCGTTTCAAGGGGGAATGTGGGATTTCTCCTGGGATTGTGCAGCGCAAAAACACCTCATCATGCATTGAGGGGATAATTTTGTAGTGTTTCTGAAGTTGTGGTGGGAAGTAGGGGGTACTTCTCGGGTTATGACGGGGACCTGAGGAACTCACTCGAGTTACTTCAGGGACGTCAGGTCCCCTTTTGTGCTGGAAGGAAACTTCCGGATTACTCTCGAGCCGTTAAATGGGAATATTGCCTCTTCTCGGTTTGAGACCATGAAGTGTGTTCTCCTCTTCACTGAGGACGGATGTGAGGGAACATTCTGAGTCGCATAAAGGCAGTCAAGTACCCTTTTGCCTTTCAAGCGGAAGTGTGGGATTTCTCATGAGATTCTGCAGCGGAAAATTTCCTCAACTCGCATTGAGGGGATAATTTTGTGGTGTTTCACTAATTGCGGCGGGAAGATGGGGGTACTTTTCGAGCTGCAACGGGGACCTGAGGAACTCACTCGAGTTACTTCAGGGAAGTCAGGTCCCCTTTTGTGATGGAAGGGAACTTCCGGATTACTCTCGAGCCCTTAAATGGGAATATTGCGTCTACTCGATTAGAGTCCATAAAGTATGTTCGCCTCTCCTAAAAGGACGGATGTTAGGGAACATTCTGAGTCGCATAAAGGTAGTGAAGTACCCTTACGCCTTTCAAGTGGGAATGTGGGATTTCTCTTGAGATTCTGCAGCACAAAATTTCCTCATCTCGCATTGAGGGAATAATTTTGTGGTGTTTCTCGAGTTGCGGCGAGAAGCAGAGGGTACTGCTTGAGTTCCGCCGGGACCTCAGAAACTCGCTCGGGTTGCTTCAGGGAAGTCAAGTTCACTTTTGTGTTAGAAGGGTAACTTCCGGATTACTCTCAAACCGTTAACTGGGTATATTGCCTCTTCTTAATTTGAGTCCTTAAATTTTGTTCTCATCTCCACTGAGGACGGAAGTTAGGGAACATTCTAATTCGCATAAATGGAGTCAAGACCCTTTTTCCTTTCTAGCGGGAATGTGGGAAATTTCTTGAGCTTCTGCAGGGCAAAATTTCCTCTTCTCGCATTGAGGAGATAATTTTTTGGTGTTTCTTGAATTGCAGCGGGAAGCTGGGGGTACTTTTTGAGGTGCGACGTGTACCTCAGGAACTCACTCGAGTGACTTCATTGAAGTCCGGTCCCCTTTTGTGCTGGAAGGGGATCTTCCAGATTACTCTGGAGCTCTTTAAAGGGAATAGGCCTCTTCTCGATTTGAGTTCACAAAATGTGTTCTCCTCTCCAATGGGGACAGATGATAGGGAACTTTCTGAATGGTATAAAGTGTGTAAAGTACCCTTTTGCCTTTCAAGCGGGAATATGGGATTTCTCTTGAGATTCTGCAGTGCAAAATTACCTCATCTCGCATTGCGGGGATAATTTTGTGCCGTTTCTCGAGTTGGGGTGGAAAGCAGCGGGTACTTTTAGATTTGCGATGGGAACCTAAGGAATTCGCTTGGGTTGCTTCAGGGAAGTCAAGTTCCCTTTTGTGTTGAAAGGGGAACTTCTGGGTTACTCTGGAGATGTTAAATGGGAATATTGCCTCTTCTCGATTTGAGTCCATAAAGTGTGTTCTCCACTCCACTGAGGACGGATGTTAGGGAACATTCTGATTCGCATAAAGGGAGTCAAGGACCCTTTTGCCTTTCAAGCGGGATTGTGGGATTTCTCTTGAGATTGTGCAGTGTAAAATTACCTCATCTCCCATTGAGGGCATAATTTTGTGGTGTTTCTGGAGTTGAGGAGGGAAGCAGGGTGTACTTCTTGAGTTACGATGGGGACCTCAGGAACTCACTCGAGGTACTTCAGGGAATTCAGGTCCCCTTTTGTGCTGGAATGGGAAATTCCTGATTACTCTTGAGCCCTTTAATGGGAAAAGAGCTTCTTGTCGTTTTGAGTCCATAAAGTATGCTCTCCTCCCCAATGGGGACGGATGTTAGGGAATATTCTGAGTCGCATAAAAGGAGTCAAGTACCCTTTTGCCTTTCAAGCGGGATTGTGGAATTTCTCTTGAGATTGTGCAGTACAAAGTTTCCTCATCTCGCATTGAGGGCATAATTTTGTGGTATTTTTCGAATTGCGGTGGGAAGCTCGGGGTACATGTCGAGTTGCCAATGGAACCTCAGGAACTCTCTTGAGTTATTTCAGAGAAGTCAGGTCGCCTTTTGTGCTGGAAGGGGAACTTCCAGATTACTCTCTAGCCCTTTAATTGGAATAGGGCCTCTTCTCATGTTGAATCCATAAAGTGTGTTCTGCTCACCAATGGAGACGGATGTTAGGGAAATTTCTGAGTGGCATAATGTGTGTCAAGTACCCTTTTGCCTTTCAAACGGGAATGTGGGATTTCTCTTGAGATTTTTCAGCGCAAAATTTCCTCATCTCACATTAAGGGGATAATTTGGTCGTGTTTCTTTAGTTGCGGTGGGAAGCCGGGGGTACTTCTGGATTTGCGAAGGGAACGTCAGGAATTCGCTAGGGTTGCTTCAGGGAAGTCAAGTCCCCTTCTGTGTTGGAAGGGGAAATTCCGGGTTACTCTCGAGTCATTAAATGGGAATATTGCCTCTTCTCGATTTGAGTCCATAAAGTGTGTTCTCCACTCCACTGAGGACGGATGTTAGGGAACATTCTGAGTCGCATAATAGGAGTCAAGTACCCCTTTGCCTTTCAAGCTGGAATGTGGGATTTCTCTTGAGATTTTGCAGCGCAAAATTTCCTCATCTCGCACTGAGGGGATAATTTTGTGCTATTTCTCGAATTGCGGCGGGAAGCTGGGGGTACCTCTCGAGGTGCGACGGAGACATCAGGAACTCACTCGAGTTACTTCAGGGAAATCAGGTCCCCCTTTGTGCTGGAAGGGGAACTTCCGGATTATTCTCTAGCCCTTTAATTGGAATAGGGCGTCTTCATGCGTTGAATCCGTAAAGTGTGTTCTCCTCTCCAAAGGGGACAGATGTTAGGGAACTTTCTGAGTGGCATAAAGTGTGTCAAGTCCCCTTTTACCTTTCACGCGGGAATGTGGGATTTCTCTTGCGATTCTGCAGCGAAAAATTTCCTCATCTCGTTTTGAAGGAATAATATTGTGGTTTAACTCGAGTTGCGGCCAGAAGCATGGGGTAGTCTGGAGGTGCGGGAGGACATCAAGAACTCTCTCGGGTTGCTTCAGGGAAGTCAACTCCCCTTTATTGTTAGGAGGGGAACTTCCGGGTTACTCTCGAGCCATTAAAAGGTAATATTGCCTCTTCTCGATTTCAGTTCATAAAATGTGTTCTCCACCCACTGAGGACGGATGTTAGGGAACATTCTGTGTCGCGCAAAGGGGGTCAAGTATCCTTTTGCCTTTCAAGCGGGAATGTGGGATTTCTCTTGAGATTCTGCAGTGCAAAATTTCCTCATCTCGCACTGAGGGGATAATATTGTGGTGTTTCTCGAATTGCGGCGGGTAGCTGGGGGTACTTCTCGAGGTGGGACGGAGACCTCAGGAACTCACTCGAGTTACTTCAAGGAAGTCAGGTCCCCTTTTGTGCTGGAAAGGGAACGTCCGTATTACTTTTAAGCCCTTTAAAGTGAATAGGGCCTCTTCTAGAAATAAGTCCATAAAGTGTGTTCTCCTCTCCAATGGGAACGGATGTTAGGGAAATTTCTGAGTGGCATAAAGTGTGTCAAGTACCCTTTTGCCTTTCCAGTGGGAATGAGGGATTTCCTCTTGATATTCTGCAGCGCAAAATTACCTCATCTGACATTGAGGGGTTAGTTTTGTGGTGTTCCTCGAGTTGTGGCGGGAAAAAGGGGGTACTTCTCCAGTTGCGATGGAAACCTCAGGAACTCGCTCGGGTTGCTTCAGGGAAGTCAAGTCCCCTTTTCTGTTGGAAGGGGAACTTCTGGATTAATATCTAGCCGTTAAATGGGAATATTGCCTCTTCTCGATTTGAGTCCATAAAGTGTGTTCCCCTCTCCACTGAGGACGGATGTTAGGGAACATTCTGAGTCGCCAAAAGGGAGTCAACTACCCTTTTCCCTTTCAAGCGGGAATGTGGGATTTCTCTTGAGATTCTGCAGTGCAAAATTACCTCATCTCGCATTGAGGGTATAATTTTGTGCTGTTTCTCGACTTATGGAGGAAAGCAGTAGGTACTCTGGAGTTGAGACGGAGACCACAGGAACTCGCTCGGTTTGCTCCAGGGAAGTCATGTCCCCTTTTGTGTTGCAAGAGGACCTTCCCGATTACTGTCGAGACGTTAAATGGGATAATTGCCTCTTCTCGATTTGAGTCCATAAAGTGTGTTCACCTCTCCACTGAGGACGAATGATAGGGAACATTTTGAGTCGCATAAAGGGAGTCCAGTACTCTTTTGCCTATCAAGAGGGAATGTGGGATTTCTCTTGAGATTCTGCCGCCCAAAATTTCCTGATTTCGCATTGAGGGGATAATTTTGTGGTGTTTCTCGAATTGTGGTGGGAAGCTGGGGGTAATTCTTGAGATGCGATGGGGACGTCAGGACTCAGTCGAGTTACTTCAGGGAAGTCAGGTCCCATTTCGTGCTGTAAGTAAAATTTCCGGATTACTCTCCAGCCGTTAAATGGAAATAGAACCTCATCTCGAATTGAGTCCATAAATTGTGTTCTTCTCTCCAATGGGGACGGCTATATGGGGGAACTTTCTATGTCGCAAAAAGGGTGTCAAGTACCCTTTTGCCTTTCAAGCAGGAATGTGGGATTACTCTTGAGATTATGCAGTGAAAATTTCCTGATCTCGCATTGAGGGGATAATTTTTTGGTGTCTCTCGAGTTGCGGCAGGAGGCTGGGGTTACTTCTTGAATTGCGACGGGGACCTCAGGAACTCGCTCAAGTTGCTTCAGTGTAGTCAGGTACCCTTTTGGGCTGGAGGGGAACTTCCGGTTTACTCTCGATCTGTTAAATAGGAATAGGGCCTCATGTCGAACTGAGTCCTTAAAGTGTGTTCTCCTCTCCAATGGGGACGGCTGTGTGAAGGAACTTTCTGAGTCACACAAAGGGTGTACAGTACTCTTTTGCCTTTCAAGAGGGAATGTGGTATTTCTCTTGAGAAGCTGCAGCGCAAAATATCCTCATCTCGCATTCAGGGGATAATTCTCTGATGTTTCTTTAGTTGCGGCGGGAAGTCGGCGGTACTTCTGGATTTGCGAAGGGAACGTCATGAACTCTCTAAGGTTGCTTCAGGGAAGTCAAGTCCCCTTTTGTGTTGAAAGGGGAACTTACGGGTTACTCTCGAGTCATTAAATGGGAATATTGCCTCTTCTCGATTTGAGTCCATAAAGTGTGTTCTCCTCTCCACTGAGGACAGATGTTAGGGAACATTCTGAGTCGCATAAAGGGAGTCAAGTACCTTTTGCCTTTCAAGCGGGAATGTGGGACTTCTCTTGAGATTCTGCAGCGCAAAATTTCCTCATCTCGCACTAAGGAGATAATTTTGTGCTATTTCTCGAATTGCGGCGGGAAGCTGGGGGTATTTCTCGAAGTTCATCGGGGACCTCAGAAACTCATTCGAGTTACTTCCGGGAAGTCATGTCCCCTTTTGTGCTGGAAGGGGAACTTCCGGATTACTCTCTAGCCCTTTAATTGGAATAGGGCCTCTTTTCGTGTTGAATCCATAAAGTGTGTTCTCCTCTCCAGTGGGGATGGATGTTAGGGAACTTTCTGAGTGGCATAAAGTGTGTCAAGTACTCCTTTTTCTTTCAAGCGGTAATGTGGGATTTCTCTTGAGATTCTGCAGTGCAAAATTTCCTCATCTCGCATTGAGGGCATAATTTTGTGGTATTTTTCGAATTGCGGTGGGAAGCTCGGGGTACATGTCGAGTTGCCAATGGAACCTCAGGAACTCTCTTGAGTTATTTCAGAGAAGTCAGGTCGCCTTTTGTGCTGGAAGGGGAACTTCCGGTTTACTCTCTAGTTCTTTAATTGGAATAGGGCCTCTTCTCATGTTGAATCCATAAAGTGTGTTCTGCTCTCCAATGGGGACGGATGTTAGGGAACTTTCTGAGTGGCATAAAGTGTGTCAAGTACCCTTTCGCCTTTCAAGCGGGAATGTGGGATTTCTCATGAGATTTTTCAGCGCAAAATTTCCTCATCTCGTATTAAGGGGATAATTTGGTCATGTTTCTTTAGTTGCGTCGGGAAGCTGGGGGTACTTCTCGATTTGTGAAGGGAACGTCAGGAATTCGCTAGGGTTGCTTCAGGGAATTCAGTCCCCTTTTGTGTTGGAAGGGGAAATTCCGGGTTACTCTCCAACCATTAAATGGGAATATTGCCTCTTCTCCTTTTGAGTCCATAAAGTGTGTTCTCCTCTCCACTGAGGACGGATGTTAGGGAACATTCTGAGTCGCATAAAGGGAGTCAAGTACCCCTTTGCCTTTCAAGCGGATAGTGGGATTTCTCTTGAGATTTTGCGGCGCAAAATTTCCTCATCTCGCACTGAGCGGATAATTTTGTACTATTTCTCGAATTGCGGCGGGAAGCTGGGGGTACCTCTCGAGGTGCGACGGAGACGTCAAGAACTCACTCGAGTTACTTCAGGGAAATCAGGTCCCCTTTTGTGCTGGAAGGGGAACTTCCGGATGTTTCTCTAGCCTTTTAATTGGAATAGGGCGTAATCATGCGTTGAATCCATAAAGTGTGTTCTCCTCTCCAAAGGGGACAGATGTTAGGGAACTTTCTGAGTGGCATAAAGTGTGTCAAGTACCCTTTTGCCTTTCATGCGGGAATGTGGGATTTCTCTTGCGATTCTGCAGCGCAAAATTTCCTCATCTAGGTTTGAAGGAATAATTTTGTTTTATCTCGAGTTGCGGCCAGAAGCATGGGGTAGTTCTGGAGGTGCGGGAGGACATCAAGAACTCGATTGGCTCGCTTCAGGGTAGTCACTCCTCTTTATTGTTAGGAGGGGAACTTCCGGGTTACTCTCGAGCAATTAAATGGGAATATTGCCTCTTCTCGATTTGAGTCCTTAAAGTGTGTTCTCCACCCACTGAGGACGGATGTTAGGGAACATTCTGAGTCGCCTCAAGAGAGTCAAGTACACTTTTGCCTTTCAAGCGGAAATGTGGGATTTCTCTTGAGATTCTGCAGCGCAAAATTTCCTCATTACGCACTGAGGGGATAATTTTGTGGTGTTTTTCGAGTTGCGGTGAGAAGCTGGGGGTACTACTCCAGTTGCGCCAGGACCTCAGGAACTCGCTTGGGTTGCTTCAGGGAAGTCAAGTTCACTTTTGTGTTGGAAGGGGAACTTCCGGATTAACCTCAAGCCGTTAAATGAGAATATTGCCTCTTCTTGATTTGAGTCCTTAAATTGTGTTCTCACCTCCACTGAGTAAGGACGTTAGGGAACATTCTGATTCACATAAAGGGAGTCAAGTACCCTTTTGCCTTTCAAGCGGGAATGTGGGATTTCTCTTGACATTCTGCAGCGCAAAATTTCCTCATCTCGCATTGAGACGATAATTGTGTGGAGTTTCTCGAGTTGCGGCCAAAAGCAGCGGGTACTTTTCGATTTCCGACTGGAACCTCAGGAACTCGCTCGCATTGCTACAGGGAAGTTAAGTCCCCTTTTGTGTTGAAATGGGAACCTCCGGATACTCTCCAGATGTTAAATCGGAATATTGCCTCCTCTCAATTTGAGTCTATAAATTGTGTTCTCCACCCCACTGAGGACGGATGTTAGGGAACATTCTGAGTCGCATAAAGGGAGTCAAGTACCCTTTTGTCTTTCAAGCGGGAATGTGGGATGTCTCTTGAGATTCTGCAGCGCAAAATTTCCTCATTTCGCATTGAGGAGATAATTATGTGGTGTTTCTCGAATTGCGGCGGGAGCTGAGGGTACTTTTTGAGGTGCGACGGGGACCTCAGGAACTCACTGGAGTTACTTCAGGGAAGTCAGGTTCCCTTTTTTGCTGTAAGGGGAACTTCCGGATTACTCTCGAGCACTTTAAAGGGAATAGGCCTCTTCTCGATTTGAGTCCACAAAATGTGTTCTCCACTCCAATGGGGACAGATGAAAGGGAACTTTCTGAATGGGATAAAATGTGTCAAGTACCCTTTTGCGTTTCAAGCGGGAATGTGGGATTTCTCTTGAGATTTTTCAGCGCAAAATTTCCTCATCTTGCATTAAGGGGATAATTTGGTCGTGTTTCTTTAGTTGCGGCGGGAAGCCGGGGGTACTTCTGGATTTGCGAAGGGAACGTCAGGAATTCGCTAGGGTTGCTTCAGGGAAGTCAAGTCCCCTTTTTGTTGGAAGGGGAAATTCCGAGTTACTCTGGAGATGTTAAACGTTCTGAGTCGCATAAAGGGAGTCAAGTACCGTTTTTGCCTTTCAAGCGGGAAAGTGGGATTTCTCTTGAGATTCTGCAGCGCAAAATTTCCTCATCTCGCATTGAGGGGATAATTTTGTGATGTTTCTTTAGTTGTCGAGGGAAGCTGGCGGCACTTCTGGATTTGAGAAGGAAATGTCAGGAACTCTCTAGGGTTGCTTCAGGGAAGTCAAGTCCCCTTTTGTGTTGGAAGAGGAACTACCGGGTTACTCTCGAGTCATTAAATGGGAATATTTCCTCCTCTCGATTTGAGTCCATAAAGTGTGTTCTCCTCTCCACTGAGGACAGATGTTAGGGAACATTCTGAGTCGCATAAAGGGAATCAAGTACCCTTTTGCCTTTCAAGCGGCAATTTGGGACTTCTCTTGAGATTCGGCAGAGCAAAATTTCCTCATCTCGCACTGAGGAGATAATTTTGTGCTATTTCTTGAATTGCGACGGGAAGCTGGGGGTGTTTCTCGAAGTGCGACGGGGACCTCAGGAACTCATTCGAGTTACTTCAGGGAAGTCATGTCCCCTTTTGTGCTGGAAGGGGAACTTCCGGATTACTCTCTAGCCCTTTATTTGGAATAGGGCCTCTTTTCGTGTTGAATCCATAAAGTGTGTTCTCCTCTCCAATGGGGACAGATGTTAGGGAACTTTCTGAGTGGCATAAAGTGTATCAGGTACCCCTTTTTCTTTCAAGCGGTAATGTGGGATTTCTCTTGAGATTCTGCAGCGCAAAATTACCTCATCTCCCATTGAGGGATAATTTTGTGGAGTTTCTCGAGTTGCGGCCGGAAGCAGCGGGTACTTTTCGATTTCTGACTGGAACCTCACGAACTCGATAGCATTGCTACAGGGAAGTCAAGTCACCTTTTGTGTTGAAATGGGAACGTCCGGGATACTCTTGAGATGTTAAATTGGAATATTGCCTCTTCTCAATTTGAGTCTATAAATTGTGTTCTCCACTCCACTGAGGACGGATGTTAGGCAACATTCTGAGTCGCATAAAGGGAGTCAAGTACCCTTTTGCCTTTGAAGCGGGAATGTGGGATTTCTCTTGATATTCTGCAGCGCAAAATTACCTCATCTCGCATTGAGGGAATAATATTGTGGTGTTTCTCGAATTGCGGTGGGAAGCTAGGGGTACTTCTCGAGGTCCGACCGGGACCTCAGGAACTCACTCGAGTTACTTCAGGGAAGTCAGGTCCCCTTTTGTGCTGGAAAGGGAACGTCCGGATTACTTTTGAGACCTTTAAAGGGAATAGGGTCTCTTCTCGAGTTAGTCCTTAAAGTGTGTTCTCCAGTCCCATGGGGACAGATGTTAAGGAACTTTCTTAATGGCATAAATTTTGTCAAGTATACTTTTGCCTTTCAAGCGGGAATGTGGGATTTCTCTTGAAATTCTGCAGCGCAAAATTACCTCATCTCTCAGTGAGGGGATAATTTTGAGTTACTTTGGAGTTGCGGCGGGAAACAGGGGCTACTTCTCGAAGTAAGACGGGGACCTGAGGAACTCACTCGAGTTACTTCAGGGAAGTCAGGTCCCCTTTTTTGCTGGAAGGAAACATAAGGATTACTCTCGAGCCTTTAAATGGGAATATTGCCTCTTCTCGGTTTGAGTCCATAAACTGTGTTCTCCTCTTCACTGAGGATGGATGTGAGGGAACATTCTGAGTCGCATAAAGGGAGTCAAATAGCCTTTTGCCTTTCAAGCGGGAATGTGGGATTTCTCTTTTGATTCTGCTGCGTAAAATTTCCTCATCTCACATTGAGGGGATAATTTTGTGCTATTTCTTGAATTGCGGTGGGAAGCTGGGGGTATTTCTCGAGGTGCGACCGGGACCTCTGGTACTCACTCGAGTTACTTCTGGGAAGTCATGTTCCCTTTTGTGGTGCAAGGGGAACTTCCGGATTACTCTCTAGCCCTTTAATTGGAATAGGGCCTCTTTTCCTGTTGAATCCATAAATTGTGTTCTCCTCTCTAATGGGGAGAGATGTAAGGCAACTTTCTGAGTGGCATAAAGTGTGTCAAGTACCTTTTTTTTTTTTTCAAGTGGCAATGTGGGATTTCTCTTGAGATTCTGCAGTGAAAATTACCTCATCCACCATGGACGGGATAACTTTGTGGTGTTTCTCGAGTTGCGGCTAGAAGCAGGGGTTACTACTCGGATTGCGACGGGGACCTCAGGAACTCGCTCGGGTTGCTTCAGGGAAGTCAAATCCCTTTTCCTGTTGGAAGGGGAACTTCTGCATTAATCTCGAGCCGTTAAATGGGAACATTGTCTCTTCTCGATTTGAGTCCATAAAGTGTGTTCCCCTCTCCACTGAGGACGGATGTTAGGGAACATTCTGAGTCAAAAAAGGAAGTCAAGTACCCTTTTTCTTTTCAAGCAGGAATATACGATTTCTCATGAGATTTTTCAGCTCAAAATTTGCTCATCTCGCATTGAGGGGATAATTTTGTCGTGTTTCTTTAGTTGCGGCCGGAAGCCGGGGGTACTTCTGGATTTTCGAATGGAACGTCAGGAACTCTCTAGGGTTGCTTCAGGGAAGTCAAGTCCCCTTTTGTGTTGGTAGGGGAAATTCCGGGTTACTCTCCAACCGTTAAATGGGAATATTGCCTCTTCTCGATTTGAGTCCATAAGGTGTGTTCTCCTCTCCACTGAGGACGGATGTTAGGGAACATTCTGAGTCGCATAAAGGGAGTCAAGTACCCCTTTGCCTTTCAAGCGGGAATGTGGGATTTCTCTTGAGATTTTGCAGCGCAAAATTTCCTCATCTCGCATTGAGGGGATAATTTTGTGCTATTTCTCGAATTGCGGCAGGAAGCTTGGGGTACCTCTCGGGGTGCAACGGGGACCTCAGGAACTCATTCGAGTTACTTCAGGGAAATCAGGTCCCCTTTTGTGCTGGAAGGGGAACTTCCGGATTACTCTCTAGCCCTTTAATTGGAATAGGGCGTCTTCATGCGTTGAATCCATAAAGTGTGTTCTCCTCTCCAAAGGGGACAGATGTTAGGGAACTTTCTGAGTGGCATAAAGTGTGTCAACTACCCTTTTGCCTTTCATGCGGGAATGTGGGATTTCTCTTGCGAATCTGCAGCGCAAAATTTCCTCATCTCGCTTTGAAGAAATAATTTTATGGTGTTTCTCGAGTTGCGGCGAGAAGCATGGGGTACTTCTCGTGGTGCTCGAGGACCTCAGGAACTCGCTCGGGTCGCTTCAGGGAAGTCAACTCCCCTTTATTGTTAGGAGGGGAACTTCCGTGTTACTCTCGAGCCGTTAAAAGGGAATATTGCCTCTTCTCGATTTGAGTCCATAAAATGTGTTCTCCACCCACTGAGGACGGATGTTAGGGAACATTCTGTGTCGCACAAAGGGGGTCAAGTACCCTTTTGCCTTTCATGCAGGAATGTGGGATTTCTCTTGAGATTCTGCGGCGCAAAATTAACTCATCTGGCATTGAGGGGTTAGTTTTGTGGTGTTCCTCGAGTTGCGGCGGGATAAAAGGGGTAATTCTCGAGTTGAGATGGAAACCTCAGGAACTCGCTCTGGTTGCTTCAGGGAAGTCAAGTTCACTTTTGTGTTGGAAGGGGAACATCTGGATTAATATCGAGCCATTAAATTGGAATATTGCCTCTTCTCGATTTGAGTCCATAAAGTGTGTTCCCCTCTCCACTGAGGACGGATGTTAGGGAACATTCTGAGTCGCCTCAAGGGAGTCAAGTACCCTTTTTCCTTTCAAGCGAAAATGTGGGATTTCTCTTGAGATTCTGCAGCGCAAAATTTCCTCATTTCGCATTGAGTGGATAATTTTGTGGTGTTTCTGGAATCGCTTCGGAAGCTGTGGGTACATCTCGAGTTGACAATGGGACCTCAGGAACTCACTAGAGTTTCTTCAGTGATGTCAGGTCCCCTTGTGTTGGAAGGGGACCTTCCGGATTACTCTCGAATAGGTAAATGGTATATTGCCTCTTCGCCATTTGAGACCATAAAGTGTGTTCTCCTCTCCACTGAGGACGGATGTTAGGGAACATTCTGAGTCGCCTCAAGGGAGTCAAGTACCCTTTTTCCTTTCAAGCGAAAATGTGGGATTTCTCTTGAGATTCTGCAGCGCAAAATTTCCTCATTTCGCATTGAGTGGATAATTTTGTGGTGTTTCTGGAATCGCTTCGGAAGCTGTGGGTACATCTCGAGTTGACAATGGGACCTCAGGAACTCACTAGAGTTTCTTCAGTGATGTCAGGTCCCCTTGTGTTGGAAGGGGACCTTCCGGATTACTCTCGAATAGGTAAATGGTATATTGCCTCTTCGTCATTTGCGACCATAAAGTGTGTTCTCCTCTCCACTGAGGACGGATGTTAGGGAACATTCTAATTCGGGTAAAGGACGTCAAGTACCCTTTTTCCTTTCAAGCGGGAATGTGGGATTTCTCTTGAGATTTTGCAGCACAAAATTTCCTCATCTTGCATTGAGGGGATAATTTTGTGCTATTTCTCGAATTGCGACGGGAATCTGGGGGTACTTCTCGATGTGCGACTGGGACCTCAGGAATTCACTCTAGTTACTTCAGAGAAGTCAGATCCCCTTTTGTGCTAGAAGGGCAACTTCCGGATTACTCTCGAGCCCTTAATAGGGAATATTGGCTCTTGTCAATTTGAGTCCATAAAGTGTGTTGTCCACTCCACTGAGGACGAATGTGAGGGAACATTCTGAGTCGCATAAAGGGAGTCAAGTACCCTTTTGCCTTTAAAGCGGGAATGTGGGATTTTTCTTGAGATTCTACAACGCAAATCTTCCTCATCTCGCTTTGAGGGGATAATTTTGTGGTGTTTCTTGAATTGCAGCGGGAAACTGGGGATACATCTCGAGTTGTCAATGGGACCTCAGCAACTCACTAGAGTTACTTCAGGGATGTCAGGTCCCCTTTTGTGCTGAAAGGGGAACTTCCGGATTACTCTCGAGCCCTTCATTTGCAATAGGCCTCTTCTTGAGTTGAGTCCATAAAATGTGTTCTCGTCTCCAATGGGGATGGATGTTAGGGAACATTCTGAGTCGCATAAAGGGAATTTAGTACCCTTTTGCCTTTCAAGCGGGAACATGGGAATTCTCTTGAAATTCTGCAGCGCAAAATTAGCTCATCTTGCATTGAGGGGATAATTTTGTGGTGTTTTTCTAGTTGCGGCGGGAAGCATGGGGTACTTCTCAATTTTCGATGGGGACCTCAGGAACTCGCTCAAGTTGCTTAAGGGAAGTCAAGTCCCCTTTTGTGTTGGAAGGGGAACTTCTGGATTACTCTTGAGCCTTAAAATGGGAATATTGCCTCTTCTAGATTTGACTCCATACAGTGTGTTCTCCTCTCAAGTGAGGAAGGATTTTAGGGACCACTCTGAATCGCCTAAACGGAGTTAAGTACCCTTTTGGCTTTCAGGCGGGAATATGGGATTTTTCGTGAGATTCTGCACTGCAAATTTCCTCATCTCGCATTGAGGGGATAATTTTGTGTTTCCGAATTGAGGCGTGAAGCTGGGCGTACTTCTCGTGTAGCGACGCGGACGTCAGGAACTCACTCGATTTACTTCTTGGAAATCAGGTCCCTTTATGTGCTGCAAGGGGAACTTCCGGGTTACTCTCGAGCCATTAAATGGGAATAGGGCCTCATCTAGAATTGGTCTATAAAGTGTGTTCTCCTCTCCAATAGGAACAGTGGTGTGAGGGAACTTTCTGAGTGGCATAAAGGGTGTCAAATACCCTTTTGCCTTTCAAGTGGGATTGTTTTATTTATCTTGAGATTCTACAGCGCAAACTTTCCTCATCTCGCATTGAGGGGATAATTTTGTGGTGTTTCTCGAGTTGCAGTGGAAAGGTGAGGGTACTTCTCGAGTTGTGACAGAGACGTCAGGAACTTGCTCGGGTTGCTTCAGGGAAGTCAGGTCCCCTTTTTTGTTGGAAGTGGAACTTCTGGTTTACTCTCGAGGCGTTAAATGGCAATAGGGCCTCATCTCGAATTTAGTCCATAAAGTGTGTTCTCCTATCCAATTAAGATTGATGCTAGTGAAATTTCTGAGTTGCATAAAGGGTGTCAAGTACCCTTTTACCTATCAAACAGGAATGTGCGATTTCTCTTGAGAATGCAGCTAAAAATTTCCTCATCTCGCATTGAGGGGATAATTTTGTGGTGTGTCTCAAGTTGCGGCGGGAAACTGGGGGTACTTCTCGAGTTGCGAACGGGACCTCAGGAACTCACTCGGGTTGCTTCAGGGAAGTCAGGTCCCCTTTTGTGTTGGAAGTGGAACTTCTGGTTTACTCTCGAGCCATTAAATGGGAATAGGGCCTTATCTCGAATTGTGTCCATAAAGTGTGTTCTCCTCTCGAATAGAGACTGCTGTGTGAGGGAACTTTCTGAGTCGCATAAAGGGTGTCAAGTACCCTTTTGCCTTTCAAGCAGGAATGTGGGATATCTCTTGAGATTCTGCAGGGCAAAATTTCCTCAGTCGCATTGAGGAGAAAATTTTGTGGTGTTTCTCGAGTTGGGGCAGCAAGCTGGGGGTACTTCTCGAGTTGCGATGGGGACCTCAGGAACTCACTCGAGTTTCTTCAGGGAAGTCAGGTCCCCTTTTGTGCTGAAGGGGAACTTCCGGATTACTCTCGAGCCCTTTAATGGGAATAGGGACTCTTCTCAGAGTTGAGTCCATAAAGTGTGTATTCCTCTCCAATGGGGACAGATGTTAGGGAACTTTCTGAGTTGCATAAAGTGTGTCAAGTACCCTTTTACCTTTCAAGAGGGAATGTGAGATATCTCTTGAGATTCTATAGGGCAAAATTTCCTCATCTCGCATTGAGGGGATAATTTTTTTGGTGTTTCTCGAATTGCGGCGGAAAGCAATGAGTACTTCTCAAGTTGCGACGGGGACCTTAGGAACTCGCTCGGGTTGCTTCAGGGAAGTCAAGTCCCCCTTTGTGTTGGAAAGGGAACTTCCGGATTACTCTCAAGCCGTTAAATGTGAATATTGCCTCTTCGCGGTTTGAGACCATAAAGTGTGATCTCCTCTCCACTGAGGACGGATATTAGGGACCATTCTGAATCGCCTAAAGGGAGTCAAGTACCCTTTTGCCTTCCAAGTGGGAATGTGAGATTTCTCTTGAGATTCTGCAGCGCAAAATTACCTCATCTCGCATTGAGGGAATAATTTTGTGGTGTTTCTCGAATTGCGGTGGGAGGCTGGGGTTTTTTTTCGAGTTCTGACGGGGACGTCAGGAACTCACTCGAGTTACTTCAGTAAAGTCAGGTCCCCTTTCTTGTTGGAAAGAAAACTTTCGGATTACTCTCCAGCCCTTTAGTAGGAATAGGGCCTCTTTTCGAGTTGAGTCCATAAAGTGTGTTCCCCTCTCAAATGGGGACGGATGTTAGGGACCTTTCTGAGTGGCATAAAGTGTGTCAAGTACCCTTTTGCCTTTCAAGCGGGAAACTGGGATTTCTCTTAAGATTGTGCAGTGCAAGATTACCTTATCTCGCATTAAGGGGATAATTTTGTGGTGTTTCTCGAGTTACCGCGGGAAGCAGGGGGAACTTCTCGAGTTGAGACGTGGACCTCAGGAACTCCCTCGAGTTTCTTCAGGAAAGTCAGGTCCCCTTTTGTGCTGTAAGGAAAACTTCCAGATTAGTCTCGAGCCCTTTAATTGGAATAGGGCCTCTTTTCGAGTTGAGGCCATGAAGTGTGTTTTCCTGTCAAATGGGGATGGATGTTATTGAACTTTCTGAGTGGCATAAAGTGTGTCAACTACCCTTTTGCCTTTCAAGCAGGAATGTGGGATTTCTCTTCAGACTCTGCAGCGCAAAATTTCCTCATCTCGCATTGAGGGGGTAATTTTTTGGTGTTTGTCGAAGTGCTGCGTGAAGCTTTGTGTACTTCTCGAGTTGCGATGAAGACCTCAGGAACTCACTCGAATTACCTGAGGGAAGTCAGATCCCCTTTCCTGCTCGAAGGAAAACTTCCAGATTACTCTCGAGCCCTTTAATGGGATAGGGGCTCTTCTCGAGTTGAGTCCATAAAGTGTGTTTTCCTCTCCAATGGGGACGGATGTTATTGAACTTTCTGAGTGGCATAAAGTGTGTCAAGTACGCTTTTGCCTTTCAGGTGGGAATTTGGGATTTCAGTTGAGATTCTGCAGCGCAAGATTACCTCAGCTCGCATTGAAGGGATAATTTGGTGGTGTTTCTCGAATTACCGCGGAAGGCAGGGAATACTTCTGGAGTTGCAACGGGGACCTCAGGAACTCACTCGTGTTGCTTCAGGGAAGTCAAGTCCCCTTTTGTGTTGGAAGGGGAACTTCCGGATTACTCTGGAGCCGTTAAATGGGAATATTGCCTCTTCTCGATTTGAGTCCATACAATGTGATCTCTTCTCAAGTGAGGAAGGATGTTAGGGACCATTCTGAGTCGCCTAAAGGGAGTCAAGTACCCTTTTGCCTTTCAAGCGGGAATGTGGGATTTCTCTTGAGATTCTGCAGTGCAAATTTCCTCATCTCGCATTGAGGTCATACTTTTGTGGTGTTTCTCGAGTTGCGGCGGGAAGCAGGGAGTACTTCTCTGGTTGGGACGGGGAACTCAGGAACTCACTCGGGTTGCTTCAGGTAAGTCAAGTCCCCCTTTGTGTTGGAAGGGGAACTTCCGGATTACTCTCGAGCCGTTAAATGGGATATTTCCTCTTCTTGATTTGAGTGCATAAAGTGTGTTCTCCTCTCCATGGGAACGAGCTGAGGGAACTTTCTGAGTGCCATAAAGTGTGTCAAGTACCGTTTTGGTTTTAAAGAGGAAATGTGGGTTTTCTCTTGTGATTCTGCAGCGCAAAATTTCCTCATCTCCCATGAAGGGCAAAATTACCTGGTGTTTCTCGAATTGGGCGGGAAACTGGGGATACTTCTGAGTTGCGACACGGACCTCAGGAACTCACTCGACTTATTTCAGGAAAATCAGGTCCCATTTCGTGCTGGAAGGGGAACTTTCGGAATACTCTCGAGCCCTTTAATGGGAATAGGGCCTCTTGTCGAGTTGAGTCCATAAAGTGTGTTCTCCTCTCCACTGGGGATGAATGTTAGGGAGCTTTCTGAGTGGCATATAGTGTGTCAAGTACCGTTTTGCCTTTCAAGCGAGAATGTGGGATTTCTCTTGAGATTCTGCAGTGCAAGATTACCTCATCTCGCATTGCGGGGATAATTTTGCGGTGTTTCTCGAGTTGCGGTGAGAAGCAAGGGGTACTTCTCAAGTGTCGATGGAGACCTCAGGAACTCACTCGGGTTGCTTCAGGGAAGTCAAGTCCCCTTTTGTGTAGGAAGGGGAACTTCCGGATTACTCTGGAGCCGTTAAACGGGAATATTGCGTCTTCTTGATTTGAGTACATAAAGTGTGTTCTCCTCTCCACTGTGGAATGATGTTAGGGAACATTCTGAGTCGCCTAAAGTTAGTCAACTACCATTTTCCCTTTCAAGCGGTAATGTGGGATTTCTCTTGAGATTCTGCAGCGCAAGATTACCTCATCTCGCATTGAGGGGATAATTTTGTGGTGTTTCTTTATTTGTGGTGGGAAGCCGTGGGTACTTCTGGATTAGTGAAGGGAATGACACGAACTGTATAAAGTGGCTTCAGGGAAGTCAAGTCCCCTTTTGTGTTGGAAGGGGAACTTCCGGGTTACTCTCGAGCCATTAAATGGGAATATTGCCTCTTCTCGATTTGAGTCCATAAAGTGTGTTCTCCACCCACTGAGGATATATGTTAGGGAACATTCTGAGTCGCATAAAGGGAATCAAGTAGCCTTTTGACTTTCAACCGGGAATGTGGGATTTCTCTTGAGAGTCTGCAGCGCAAAATTACCTCATGTCGAATTGAGGGTTTAGTTTTTTTCGGTTTCTCGAGTTGCGGGGGAAAAAAGGGGGTACTTCTCGATTTGGGAAGGAAAGCTCAGGAACTCGCTCGGTTTGCTTCAGGGAAGTCAACTACCCTTTTGTGTTCGAAGGGGAACTTCCGGATTTCTCTCGAGTCAGTAAATGGCTATATCACCTCTTCTCCATTTGAGACCATAAAGTTTGTTCTCCTCTCCACTGAGGATAAAAATTAGGAAACATTCTGATTCATACAAAGGGAGTTAAGTAGCCTTTTGCATTTCAAATGGGAATGTGAGATTTCTCTTGAGATTCTGCAGAGCAAGTTTCCTCACCTAACATTGAGGGAATAATTTTGTGATGTTTCTTTAGTTGTGGCGGGAAGCCGGGGTACTTCTGGATTTGCGAAGGGAACCTCAAGAACTCTCTAGCGTTGCTTCAGGAAATTCAAGTCCCCTTTGGTGTTGGAAGTGGAACTTCCGGGTTTCTCTCCAGTCATTAAATGGGAATATTGCCTTTTATCGATTTGAGTCCATAAAGTGTGTTCTCCTCTCCACTGAGGACAGATGTTAGGGAACATTCTAAGTCGCCTAAAGGGAGTCAAGTACCCTTTTGCCTTTCAAGCGGGAATGTGGGATTTCTCTTGAGATTCTGCAGCGCAAAATTTCCTCATCTGGCATTGAAGGGATAATTTTGTGCTATTTCTCGAATTGCGGCGGGAAACTGGCTTTATTTTTTGAGGTGTGATGAGGACCTCCGGAACTAACTCGAGTTACTTCTGGGAAGTCAGCTCCCCTTTTGTGCTGGAAGGGGAACTTCCGGTTTACTCTCTAGCCCTTTAATTGGAAAAGGGCCTCTTTTCCTATTGAATCCATAAAGTGTGTTCTCCTCTCCAATGGGGACGGATGTTTAGGAACTTTCTGAGTGGCATAAAGTGTGTCAAGTACCCCTTTTTCTTTCAAGCGTCAATGTGGGATTTCTCTTGAGATTCTGCAGTGCAAATTTAACTCATCTCGCATTGAGGGGATAATTTTGCGGTGTTTCTCAAATTGTGGCGGGAAGTTGGGGGTACATCTCGAGTTTCCAATGGGACCTCAGGAACTCACTAGAGTTACTTCAGTGATGTCAGGTCGCCTTTTTTGCTGGAAGGGGAACTTTCTGATTATTCTAGAGCCCTTTAATGGCAATAGGCCTCTTCTTGTGTTGAGTCCATAAAATGTGTTCTCTTCTAAAATGGGGACGGATGTTAGGGAACATTCTGAGTTGCATAATGGGAATTTAGTACCCTTCTGCCTTCAAGCGGGAATGTGGGATTTCTCTTGGGATTCTGCAGCGCAAAATTGCCTCATCTCGCATTGAGGCGATAATTTTGTGGTGTTTCTCGAGTTGCGGCAGGAAGCAGGGGGTACTTCTCAAGTTTCGATGGGGACCTCAGGAACTCGCTCGGGTTTCTTCAGGGAAGTCAAGTCCCCTTTTGTGTTGGAAGGGAACTTCCGGATTACTCTCGAGCCATTAAATGGGAATATTGCCTCTTCTCGATTTGAGTCCATACAATGTATTCTCTTCTCCACTGAGGAAGGATGTTAGGTACCACTCTGAGTCGCCTAAAGTGAGTCAAGTACCCTTTTGCCTTTCAAGCGGGAATGTGGGATTTCTATTGAGATTCTGCAGGGAAAATTTCCTCATCTCGCATTGAGGGGATAATTTTGTGTTTCCGAATTGAGGCGTGAAGCTGGGGGTACTTCTTGAGTAGTGATGCGGACCTCAGGAACTCACTCGATTTACTTCTTGGAAATCAGGTCCCCTTATGTGCTTGAAGGGGAACTTCCGGATTACTCTCAAGCCATTAAATGGGAATAGGGCCTCATCTAGAATTGGGTCTATAAAGTGTGTTCTCCTCTCCAATGGGAACAGTGGTGTGAGGGAACTTTCTGAGTGGCATAAAGGGTGTCAAGTACCCTTTTGCCTTTCAAGAGGGATTGTGGTATTTATCTTGAGATTCTACAGCGCAAACTTTCCTCATCTCGCATTGAGGGGATAATTTTCTGGTGTTTCTCGAGTTGCAGTGGGAAGCTGATGGTACTTATCGAGTTGTGACGGGGACGTCAGGAACTCGCTCGGGTTGCTTCAGGGAAGTCAGGTCCCCTTTTTTGTTGGAAGTGGAACTTCTGGTTTACTCTCAAGGTGTTAAATGGGAATAGGGCCTCATCTCAAATTGAGTCCATAAAGTATGTTCTCCTATCCAATTAAGATTGATGTTAGTGAAATTTCTGAGTCCCATAAAGGGTGTCAAGTACCCTTTTGCCTATCAAGCGGGAATGTGGGATTTCTCTTGAGATTTTGCAGTGCAAAATTACCTCATCTCGCATTGAGGGAATAATTTTGTGGTTTATCTCGAGTTTCGGCGAGAAGCAGGGGATACTTCTCTAGGTGCGCGAGGTCCTCAGGAACAGGCTCGGGTTGCTTCAGGAAGTCAACTCCCCTTTTTTGTTAGAAAGGGAACTTTCACGTAACTCTCGAGCCGTTAAAAGGGAATATTGCCTCTTCTCAATTTGAGTCCATAAAATCTGTTCTCCACCCACTGAGGACGAATGTTAGGGAACATTCTGTGTCGCACAAAGGGGGTCAAGTACACTTTTGCCTTTCAAACGGGAATGTGAGATTTACTTGAGATTCTGCAGCACAAAATTTCCTCATCTCGCATTGAGGGGATAATATTGCGCTGTTTCTCGAATTGGGGCGGGAGGCTGGCGGTAATTCTCCCGGTGCGAAGGAGATCTCAGAAACTCACTCGAGTTACTTCAGGGAAGTCAGGTCCCCTTTTGGGCTCGAAAGGGAACGTCCGTATTACTTTTGAGCCCTTTAAACTGAATAGGGCCTCTTCTCGAGTTCAGTCCATAAAGTGTGTTCTCCTCTCCAATGGGGACGGATTTTAGGGAAATTTCTGAGTCGCATAAAGGGATTCAAGTACGCTTTTGCCTTTCCAGCGGGAATGTGGGATTTCTCTTGATATTCTACAGCGCAAAATTTCCTCATCTCGCATTGAGGAGTTAGTTTTGTGGTGTTCCTCGAGTTGCGGCCGGAAAAAGGGGGTATTCTCGAGGTGCGATGGAAAACTCAGGAACTCGTTCGGGTTGCTTCAAGGAAGTCAAGTCCCCTTTGGTGTTGGAAGGGGAACTTCTGAATTAATATCGAACCGTTAAATGGGAATATTACCTCTTCTTGATTTGAGTCCATAAAATTTGTTCCCCTCTCCTCTGAGGCCGGATGTTAGGGAACATTCTGAGTCGCATTATGGGAGTCAAGTACCCTTTTTCCTTTCAACTGAAAATTTGGGATTTCTCTTGAGATTCTGCAGCGAAACTTTCCTCATCTCGCATTGAGGGGATAATTTTGTGGTGTTTCTTGAATTGCGGCGAGAAGCTGTGGGTACATCTCGAGTTGCCAATGGGACCTCAGGAACTCACTAGAGTTACTTCAGTGATGTCAGATCCCCTTTTGTTTTGGAGGGGGAACTTCCGGACTACTCTCTAGGAGATAAATGGGTATATTGCCTCTTCGCCATTTGAGACCATAAAGTGTGTTCTACTCTCCACTGAAGACGGATGTTAGGGAACATTCTAAACCGCATATAGGGGGTCAAGTACTCTTTTGCCTTTCAAGCGGGAATGTGGGATTTCTCTTGAGATTTTGCAGCGCAAAATTTCCTCATCTCGCATTGAGGGGATAATTTTGTGCTATTTCTCGAATTGCGGCGGGAAGCTGGGGGTACTTCTCGAGGTGCGATGGGACCTCAGGAACTCACTTGAGTTCCTTCGGGGAAATCAGGTCCCTTTTTGTGCTGGAAGGAGAACTTCTGGATTACTCTCTAGCCCTTTAATTGGAATAGGGCGTCTTCACGCGTTCAATTCATAAAGTGTGTTCTCCTCTCCAAAGGGGACAGATGTAAGGGAACTTTCTGAGTGGTATAAAGTGTGTCACGTAACCTTTTGCCTTTCACGCGGGAATGTGGGATTTCTCTGGCGATTCTGCAGCGCAAAGTTTCCTCATCTCGCTTTGAAGGAATAATTTTGTGGTTTATCTCTAGATGCGGCGAGAAGCAGGGGATACTTTTCGAGGTGCTTAGACCTCAGGAACTCGCTCGAGTTGCTTCAGGGAAGTCAACTCCCCTTTTGTGTTAGAAGGGGAACTTCCGGGTTATTCTCCAGCCATTAAAAGGGAATATGGCCTCTTCTCGATTTGAGTCCATAAAATGTGTTCTTCACCCACAGAGGAAGGATGTTAGGGAACATTCTGTGTCGCACAAAGGGGGTCAAGTACCCTTTTGCCTTTCAAGCGGGAATGTGGGATTTCACTTGAGATTCTGAAGCGCAAAATTTCCTCATCTCGCATTGAGGGGATAATTTTGTGGTGTTTCTCGAATTAAGGCGTGAAGCTGGCGGTACTTCTTGAGGTACGAAGGAGACCTCAGGAACTCACTCGAGTTACTTTTGGGAAGTCAGGTCCCCTTTGGGGCTCGAAAGTGAACGTCCGTATTACTTTTGAGCCGTTTAAAGTGAATAGGGCCTCTTCTCGAGTTAAGTCCATAAAGTGTGTTCTCCTCTCCAATGGGGACGGATATTAGGGAAATTTCTGAGTCGCATAAAGGGAGTCAAGTACCCTTTTGCCTTTCCAGCGGGAATGTGGGATTTCTCTTAATATTCTACAGCGCAAAATTACCTCATCTCGCATTGAGGGGTTAGTTTTGTGGTGTTCCTCGAGTTGCGGCGGGATAAAGGGGGTACTTCTCGAGGTGCGATGGAAAACTCTGTTCTACTCTCCACTGAGGACTTATGTTAGGGAACATTCTGAGTCGAATAAAGGGAGTCAAGAACTCTTTTGCCTTGCAAACGGGAATGTGAGATTTCTCTTGAGATTTTGCCACGCAAAATTTCCTCGTCTCGTATTGAGGTCATACTTTTGTGGTGTTTCTCGAGTTGCGGCGGGAAGCAGTGAGTACTTCTCTGGTTGCGACAGGGAACTCAGGAACTCACTTGGTTTGCTTTAGGTAAGTCCAGTCCCCCTTTGTGTTGGAAGGGGAACTTCCGGATATCTCTCAAGCCGTTTAGTGGGATATTTCCTCTTCTCGATTTGAGTGCATAAAGTGTGTTCTCCTCTCCATGGAAACGAGGTGAGGGAACTTTCTGAGTGCATAAAGTGTGTCAAGTTCCGTTTTGGTTTTAAAGCGGGAATGTGGGTTTTCTCTTGTGATTCTGCAGCGCAAAATTGCCTCATCTCCCATTGAGTGCAAAATTACCTGTTGTTTCTCGAATTGGGCAGGAAGCTGGGGATACTTCTCGAGTTGCGACAAGGATCTCTGGACCTCACTCGAGTTATTTCAGGGAAGTCATGTCCCATTTCGTGCTGGAAGGAAAAATTCCGGATTACTTCCCAGCCCTTTAATGGGAATAGGGCCTCATGTCGAGTTGAGTCCATAAAGTGTGTTCTCCTTTCCACTGGGGACGGATGTTAGGGAGCTTTCTGAGTGGCATAAAGTGTGTCAAGTACCGTTTTGCCTTTCAAGCGGGAATGTGGGATTTCTCTTGAGATTCTGCAGCGCAAGATTACCTCATCTCGCATTGAGGGGATAATTTTGTGGTGTTTCTCGAGTTGCGGTGAGAAGTAGGGGGTACTTCTCAAGTTTCGGCGGAGACCTCAGGATCTCACTCGGGTTGCTTCAGGGAAGTCAAGTCCCCTTTTGTGTTGGAAGGGGAACTTCCGGATTACTCTCGAGCCGTTAAATGGGAATATTGCTTCTTCTCGAATTGAGTCCATAAACTGTGTTCTACTCTCCACTGAGGACGGATGTTAGGGAACATTCTGAGTCGAATAAAGGGAGTCAAGAACCCTTTTGCCTTTCAAGCGGGAATGTGAGATTTCCTTGAGATATTGCCGCGCAAAATTTCCTCATCTCGCATTGAGGTCATAGTTTTATGGTGTATCTCGAGTTGCAGCGGGAAGCAGGGAGTACGTCTCTGGTTGCGACGGGGAACTCAGGAACTCACTCAGGTTGCTTCAGGTAAGTCAAGTCCCCCTTTGTGTTGGAAGGGGAACTTCCGGATTACTCTCGAGTCGTTTAGTGGGATAGTTCCTCTTCTCGATTTGAGTGCATAAAGTGTGTTCTCCTCTCCATGGAAACGTGGTGAGGGATCTTTCTGAGTGCCATAGAGTGTGTCAAGTACCGTTCTGGTTTTAAAGAGGGAATGTGGGTTTTCCCTTTTGATTCTGCAGCACAAAATTTCCTCATCTCCCATTGAGGGCAAAATTATCTGGTGTTTCTCGAATTGGGCGGGAAGCTCCGGATACCTCTCGAGTTTCGACGCGGACCTCAGGAACTCACTCGAGTTATTTCGGGGAAGTCAGGTCCCATTTCGTGCTGGAAGGAAAAATTCCGGATTACTTCCCAGCCCTTTAATAGGAATAGGGCCTCTTTTGAGTTGTGTCCATAAAGTTGTTCTCCTCTCCACTGAGGACGGAAGTTAGGGAACATTGAGTCGCCTAAAGGGGGTCTTCTACCCTTTTGCCTCTCAAGCGGGAATTTGGGATTTCTCTTGAGATTCTGCAACGCAAAATTACCTCATCTTGCATTGAGGGGATAATTTTGTGGTGTTTCTCGAATTGCGGCGGGAACTGGGGGTTCTTCTCGAGTTGCGAAGTGGACCTCAGGAACTCACTCCAGTTAATTCAGAGAAGTCAGGTCCCCTTTTGTGCTGGAAGGGGAACTTCTGGAATACTCTTGAGCCCTTTCATGGGAATAGGGCCTCTTATCGAGTTGAGTCCATAAAGTGTGTTCTTTTCTCCATTGGGGACGGATGTTAGGGAGCTTTCTGAGTGGCATAAAGTGTGTGAAGTATCGTTTTCCTTTTCAAGCGGGAATGTGGGATTTCTCTTGAGATTCTGCAGCGCAAAATTTCCTCATCTCGCAATGAGGGGATAATTTTGTGGTGTTTCTCAAATTGCGACGGGAAGCTTGTGGTACTTCTAGAGGTACGAAGGAGAACTCAGGAACTCACTCGAGTTACTTCAGGGAAGTCAGTTCCCCTTTGCGGCTGGAAAGGGAAAGTCCTTATTACTTTTGAGCCGTTTAAAGTGAATAGGTCCTCTTCTCGATTTAAGTCCATAAAGTGTGTTCTCCTCTCCAATGGGGACAGATGTTAGGGAAATTTTCGAGTTTCATAAAGTGTGTCAAGTACCCTTTTGACTTTCCAGCGGGAATGTGGGATTTGTCTTGAGATTCTGCAGCGCAAAATTACCTCATCTGGCATTGAGGGGTTTGTTTTGTGCTGTTCCTCGAGTTGCGGCGGGAAAAAGGGGGTACTTCTCGAGTTGCGATGGAAACCTCAGGAACTCGCTCGGGTTGCTTCAGGGAAGTCAAGTCCCCTTTTGTGTTGGAAGGGGAACTTCTCAATTAATATCGAACCGTTAAATGGGAATATTGCCTCTTCTCGATTTGAGTCCATAAAGTTTGTTCCCCTCTCCACTGAGGCCGGATGTTAGGGAACATTCTAATTCGCGTTAAGGGAGTCAAGTACACTTTTTCCTTTCAAGCGAAAATTTGGGATTTCTCTTGAGATTCTGCAGTGAAAATTTCCTCATCTCTCATTGAGGGGATAATTTTGTGGTGTTTCTTGAATTGCAGCGGGAAGCTGTCGGTACATCTCGAGTTGCCAATGGGACCTCAGGAACTCACTAGAGTTACTTCAGGAAGTCAGGTCCCCTTTTATGTTGTAAGTTGAACTTTTGGTTTACTCTCGAGACGTTAAATGGGAATAGGGTCTCATCTCGAATTGAGTCTATAAGGTGTGTTCTTCTATCCAATTAAGATTGATATTAGTGAAATTTCTGAGTCGCATAAAGGGTGTCAAGTACCCTTTTACCTTTCAAACAGGAATGTGGGATTTCTCTTGAGAATGCAGCCAAAAATTTCCTCATCTCGCATTGAGGGGATAATTTTGTGGTGTTTCTCGAATTGAGGCATGAAGCTGGGGGTATTTCTCGAGTTGCAACGGGGACCTAAGGAACTCACTCGAGTTACTTCAGGGAAATCAGCTCCTCTTTTGTGATGAAAGGTGAACTTCCGGATTACTCTCTAGCCCTTTAATGGGAATAGGGCCTCTTCTCGAGTTGAGTCCTAAAAGTGTGTTCTACTATCCAATGGGAACGAGGTTAGGGAACTTTCTGAGTGGTTTAAAGTGTGTCAAGTACCTTTTGGTTTTCAAGAGGGAATTTCAAGGGATTTCTCTTGAAATTCTGCATCGCAAATCTACCTCATCTCGCATTGAGGGGATTATTTTTTGTTGTTTCTCGAGGTGCTGTGGGAAGCAGGGGGTAATTCTCAAGACGCGACGGGGACCTCAGGAACTCGCTGGGGTTGCTTCAGGGAAGTCAAATCCCCTTTTGTGTTGGAAGGGGAACTTCTGGATTACTCTCGAGCGGTTAAATGGAAATATTGCTTCTTCTCGAATTGAGTCAATAAACTATGTTCTACTCTCCACTGAGGACGGATGTTAGGTAACATTCTGAGTCGAATAAAGGGAGTCAAGAACCCTTTGCCTTGCAAGTGGGAATGTGAGATTTCTCTTGAGATTTTGCCGCCCAAAATTTCCTCATCTCGCATTGAGGTCAAACTTTAGTGGTGTTTCTCGAGTTGCGGCGGGAATCAGGGAGTACTTCTCTGGTTGCGACAGGGAACTCAGGAACTCACTTGGTTTGCTTCAGGTAAGTTAAGTCCCCCTTTGTGTTGGAAGGGGAACTTCCGGATATCTCTCGAGCCATTTAGTGGGATATTTCCTCTTCTTGATTTGAGTGCATAAAGTGTGTTCTCCTCTCCATGGGAACGAGGTGAGGGAACTCTCTGAGTGCCATAAAGTGTGTCAAGTACCGTTTTGGTTTTAAAGAAGGAATGTGGATTTTCTCTTTTGATTCTGCAGCAGAAAATTTCCTCATCTCCCATTGAGGGCAAAATTATCTGGTGTTTCTCGAATTGGGCGGGAAGCTCCGGATACCTCTCGAGTTTCGACGCGGACCTCAGGAACTCACTCGAGTTATTTCGGGGAAGTCAGGTCCCATTTCGTGCTGGAAGGAAAAATTCCGGATTACTTCCCAGCCCTTTAATAGGAATAGGGCCTCTTTTGAGTTGTGTCCATAATGTTGTTCTCCTCTCCACTGAGGACGGAAGTTAGGGAACATTGAGTCGCCTAAAGGGGGTCTTCTACCCTTTTGCCTATCAAGCGGGAATGTGGGATTTCTCTTGAGATTCTGCAGCGCAAAATTTCCTCATCTCGCAATGAGGGGATAATTTTGTGGTGTTTCTCAAATTGCGACGGGAAACTTGTGGTACTTCTAGAGGTACGAAGGAGAACTGAGGAACTCACTCGAGTTACTTCAGGGAAGTCAGTTCCCCTTTGGGGCTGGAAAGGGAAAGTCCTTATTACTTTTGAGCCGTTTAAAGTGAATAGGTCCTTTTCTCAATTTAAGTCCATAAAGTGTGTTCTCCTCTCCAATGGGGACGGATGTTAGGGAAATTTCTGAGTTTCATAAAGTGTGTCAAGTACCCTTTTGACTTTCCAGCGGGAATGTGGGATTTGTCTTGAGATTCTGCAGTGCAAAATTACCTCATCTCGCATTGAGGGGATAATTTTGTAGTGTTTCTCGAATTGCGGCGGGAACAGGGGCTTCTTCTCGAGTTGCGAAGGGGACCGCAGGAACTCACTCCAGTTAATTCAGAGAAGTCAAGTCCCCTTTTGTCTTGGAAGGGGAACTTCTGGAATACTCTTGAGCCCTTTAATGGGAATAGGGCCTCTTGTCGAGTTGAGTCCATAAAGTGTGTTCTCCTCTCCACTGGGGACGGATGTTAGGGAGCTTTCTGAGTGGCATAAAGTGTGTCAAGTACCGTTTTGCCTTTCAAGCGGGAATGTGGGATTTCTCTTGAGATTCTGCAGCGCATTAAGGGGATAATTTTGTGGTCTTTCTCGAGTTGCGGTGAGAAGCAGGGGGTACCTCTCAAGTTTTGACGGAGACCTCAGGAAGTCACTCGGGTTGCTTCAGGGAAGTCAAGTCACCTTTTGTGTTAGAAGGGGAACTTCCTGATTACTCTCGAGCTGTTAAATGGGAATATTGCTTCTTCTGGAATTGTGTCCATAAACTATGTTCTACTCTCCACTGAGGACGGATGGTAGGGAACATTCTGAGTCGAACAAAGGGAGTCAAGAACCCTTTTGCCTTGCAAGCGGGAATGTGAGATTTCTCTTGAGATTTTGACGTGCAAAATTTCCTCATCTCACATTGCGGTCAAACTTTTGTGGTGTTTCTCGAGTTGCGGCGGGTAGCAGGGAGTACCTCTCTGGTTGTGATGGGGAACTCTGGAACTCACTCGGGTTGCTTCAGGTAAGTCAAGTCCCCCTTTGTGTTGGAAGGGGAACTTCCGGATTACTCTGGAGCCCTTAAGTGGGATATTTCCTCTTCTCGATTTGAGTGCATATAGTGTGTTCTCCTCTCCATGGGAACGGGGTGAGGGAACTTTCTGAGTGCCATAAAGTGTGTCAAGTACCGTTTTGGTTTTAAAGAAGGAATGTGGGTTTTCTCTTGTGACTCTGCAACGCAAAATATCCTCATCTCCCATTGAGGGCAAAATTATCTGGTGTTTCTCGAATTGGGCTGGAAGCTGGGGATCCTACTCGAGTTGCGACGCGGACCTTAGGAACTCACTCGAGTTAATTCAGGGAAGTCAGGTCCCATTTCGTGCTGGAAGGAAAAATTCCGGATTACTTTCCAGCCCTTTAATAGGAATAGGGCCTCTTTTGAGTTGAGTCCATAAAGTGTGTTCTCCTCTCCACTGAGGACGGATGTTAGGGAACATTGAGTCGCCTAAAGGGAGTCTTCTACCCTTTTGCCTCTCAAGCGGGAATGTGGGATTTCTCTTGAGATTCTGCAGCGCAAAATTACCTCATCTCGCATTGAGGGGATAGTTTTGTGATGTTTCTCGAATTGCGGCGGGAACTTGGGGTTCATATCGAGTTGCGAAGGGGACCTCAGGATCTCACTCCAGTTAATTCAGAGAAGTCAGGTCCCCTTTTGTGCTGGAAGGGGAACTTCTGGAATACTCTTGAGCCCTTTAATGAGAATAGGGCCTCTTGTCAAGTTGAGTCCATAAAGTGTGTTCTCCTATCCATTGGTGACGGATGTTAGGGAGCTTTCTGAGTGGCATAAAATGTGTGAAGTATCGTTTTCCTTTTCAAGCGGGAAAGTGGGATTTCTCTTGAGATTCTGCAGCGCAAAATTTCCTCATCACGCATTGAGGGGATAATTTTGTGGTGTTTTTCGAATTGTGGCGGGAAGCTGGCGGTAGTTCTTGAGGTACGAAGGAGACCTCAGGAACTCACTCGAGTTACTTCAGGGAAGTAAGGTCCCCTTTTGGGCTGGAAAGGGAACGTCCTTATTACTTTTGAGCCGTTTAAAGTGAATAGGGCCTCTTCTCGAGTTAAGTACATAAAGTGTGTTCTCCTCTCCAATGGGGACAGATGTTAGGGAAATTTCTGAGTCGCATAAAGGGAGTCAAGTACCCTTTTGCCTTTCCAGAGGGAATGTGGGATTTCTCTTGATATTCTACAGCGCAAAATTGCCTCATCTCGCATTGAGGGATTAGTTTTGTGGTGTTCCTCGAGTTGCGGAGGGAAAAAGGGGGTACTTCTCAAGGTGCGATGGAAAACTCAGGAATTCGCTCGGGTTACTTCAGGGTAGTCAAGTTCCCTTTTGTGTTGGAAGGGGAACTTATGGATTAAAATAGAACCGTTAAATGGGAATATTGACTCTTCTCGATTTGAGTCCATAAAGTTTGTTCGCCTCTCCACTGAGGCCGGATGTTAGCTAACATTCTGACTCGCATTAAGGGAGTCAAGTACCCTTTTTCCTTTCAAGCGAAAATGTGGGATTTCTCTTGTGATTCTGCAGCGAGAAATTTCCTCATCTCGCATTGAGGGTATAATTTTGTGGTGTTTCTTGAATTGCAGCGGGAAGCTGTGGGTACATCTCGAGTTGCCAATGGGACCTCAGGAACTCACTAGAGTTACTTCAGTGATGTCAGATCCCCTTTTGTGTTGGAAGGGGAACTTCCGGATTACTCTAGAGGAGATAAAAGGGTATATTGCCTCTTCGCCATTTGAGAGCATAGAGTGTGTTATCCTCTCCACTGAGGACTGATGTTAGGGAACATTCTAATTCGCATAAAAGGGCGTCAAGTACCCTTTTGCCTTTCAAGCGGGAATGTGGGATTTGTCTTGAGATTTTGAAGTGCAAAATTTCCTCATCTCGCATTGAGGGGATAATTTTGTGCTATTTCTCGAAATGCGGCGGGAAGCTGGGGGTAGTTCTCGAGGTACTCACTCGAGTTCCTTCGGGGAAATCAGGTCCCCTTTTGTGCTGGAAGGGGAACTTCTGAATTACTCTTTAGCCCTTAATTGGAATAGGGCGTCTTCAGGCGTTGAATTCATAAATTGTGTTCTCTTCTCCAAAGGGGACAGATGTTAGGGAACTTAATGAGTGGCATAAAGTGTTTCGAGTACCATTTTGCCTTTCATGCGGGAATGTGGGATTTCTCTTGCGATTTGTAGAGCAAAATTTCTTCATCTCGCTCTGAAGGAATAATTTTGTGGTTTATCTCGAGTTGCAGCGAGAAGCAGGGGGTACTTTTCGAGGTGCTTGGACCTCAGGAACTCGCTCGGGTTGCTTCAGGGAAGTCAACTCCCCTTTTGTGTTAGAAGAGGAACTTGCGGGTTACTCTCGTGCCGTTAAAAGGGAATATTGCCTCTTCTCGATTTGAGTCCATAAATTGTGTTCTCCACCCACTGAGGAAGGATGTTAGGGAACATTCTGTGTCGCACAAAGTGGGTCAAGTACCCTTTTGCCTTTCAAGACGGAATGTGGGATTTCTCTTGAGATTTTGCAGCGCAAAATTTCCTCATCTCTCATTGAGGGGATAATTTTGTGGTGTTTCTCGAATTGCGGCGGAAAGCTGTGGGTACATCTCGAGTTGTCAATGGGACCTCAGCAACTCACTAGAGTTACTTCAGGGAATTCAGGTCCGCTTTTGTGTTGTAAGTGGAACTTTTGGCTTACTCTCGAGGCGTTAATTGGGAATAGGGCCTCATCTCAATTGAGTCCATATGGTGTGTTCTGTCAATTAAGATTGATGTTAGTGAAATTTCTGAGTCGCATTAATTGTGTCAGGTACCCTTTTACCTTTCAAACAGGAATGTGGGATTTCTCTTGAGAATGCAGCCAAAATCTCCTCATCTCGCATTGAGGGGATAATTTTGTGGTGTTTCTCGAATTGCGGCGTGAAGCTGGGGGTATTTCTCGAGTGGCAATGGAGACCTCAGGAACTCACTCGAGTTATTTCAGGGAAATCAGCTCCTCTTTTGTGATGGAAGGTGAACTTCCGGATTACTCTCTAGCCCTTTAATAGGAATAGGGCCTCTTCTCGAGTTGAGTCTTTAAAGTGAGTTCTACTCTCCAATGGGAACGAGGTTAGGGAACTTTCTGAGTGGAATAAAGTGTGTCAAGTACGTTTTGGTTTTCAAGAGGGAATTTCAAGAGATCTCTTGAAATTCTGCAGCCCAAAGCTACCTCATCTCGCATTGAGGGGATTATTTTGTGTTGTTTCTCGAGTTGCTGTGGGAAGCAGGGGGTACTTCTCGAGATGCGATGGGGAGCTCAGGAACTCGCTCGTGTTGCTTCAGGGAAGTCAAATCCCCTTTTGTGTTGGAAGGGGAACTTCTGGATTACTCTCGGGCCGTTAAATGGGAATATTGCTTCTTCTCGAATTGAGTCCATAAACTATGTTCTACTCTCCACTGAGGACGGATGTTAGGGAACATTCTGAGTCGAATAAAGGGAGTCAAGAACCCTTTGCCTTTCAAGCGGGAATGTGAGATTTCTCTTGAGATTTTGCTGCGCAAAATTTCCTCATCTCGCATTGAGGTCAAACTTTTGTGGTGTTTCTCGAGTTGCGGCGGGAAGCAGGGAGTAATTCTTTGTTTGCGACGGGGAACTCTGGAACTCACTCGGTTTGCTTCAGGTAAGTCAAGTCCCCCTTTGTGTTGGAAGGGGAACTTCCGGATTACTCTCGAGCCCTTTAGTGGGATATTTCCTCTTCTCGATTTGAGTGCATAATGTGTGTTCTCCTCTCCATGGGAACCAGGTGAGGAAACTTTCTGAGTGCCATAAAGTGTGTCAAGTACCGTTTTGATTTTAAAGAGGGAATGTGGATTTTCTCTTTTGATTCTGCAGCACAAAATTTCCTCATCTCCCTTTGAGCGCAAAATTATCTGGTGTTTCTCGAATTGGGCGGGAAGCTGGGGATCCTACTCGAGTTGCGTCGCGGACCTCAGGAACTCACTCAAGTTATTTCAGGGAAGTCAGGTCCCATTTCGTGCTGGAAGGAAAAATTCCGGATTACTTTCCAGCCCTTTAATAGTAATAGGGCCTCTTTTGAGTTGAGTCCATAAAGTATGTTTTCCTCTCCACTGAGGACCGATGTTAGGGAACATTGAGTCGCCTAAAGGGGGTCTTCTAAACTTCTGTCTCTCAAGCGGAAATGTGGGATTTCTCTTGAGATTCTGCAACGCAAAATTGCCTCAACTCGCATTGAAGGGATAATTTTGTGGTGTTTCTCGAATTGCGGCGGGAACTGGGGCTTTCTCCAGTTGCGAAGGGGACCTCAGGAACTCAGTCCAGTTAATTCAGAGAAGTCAGGTCCCCTTTTGTGCTGGAAGGGGAACTTCTGGAATACTCTTGAGCCCTTTCATGGTAATAGGGCCTCTTGTCGAGTTGAGTCCATAAAGTGTGTTCTCCTCTCCATTGGGGATGGATGTTAGGGAGCTTTCTGAGTGGCATAACGTGTGTGAAGTATCATTTTCCTTTTCAAGCGGGAATGTGGGATTTCTCTTGACATTCTGCAGCGCAAAATTTCCTCATCTCGCATTGAGGGGATAATTTTGTGATATTTCTTATTTGTGGCGGGAAGCAGGGGTTACTTATGCATTTGCAAAGGGAACGTTAGGAACTCTCTAGGGTTGCTTCAGGTAAGTCAAGTCCCCTTTTTTGTTGGAAAGGGAACTTCCGGGTTACTCTTGAGTCATTAAATGGGAATATTGCCTCTTTTCGATTTGAGTCCATAAGTTGTGTTCTCCTCTCCACTGAGGACAGATTTTAAGGAACATTCTGAGGCGCATAAAGGGAGTCCTTAAAGTGTGTTCAGCTCTCCCTTGGGGACGGATGTTAGGGAACTTTCTTAATGGCATAAAGTTTGTCAAGTACACTTTTGCCTTTCAAGCGGGAATGTGTGATTTCTCTTGAGATTGTGCAACTCAAAATTTCCTCATCTCACATTGAAGGGATAATTTTGAGGTGTTTCTGAAGTTGCGACTGGAAGCAGGGGTTACTTCTCGAAGTACGACGGGGACCTGAGGAACTCACTCGAGTTACTTCAGGGAAGTCAGGTCCCCTTTTGTGCTGGAAGGGTACTTCCCGATTACTCTCGAGCCGTTAAATGGGAATATTGCCTATTCTCGGTTTGAGTCCATAAATTGTGTTCTCCTCTTCACTGATGACGGATGTGAGGGAACATTCTGAGTCGCATAAAGGGAGTCAAATACCCTTTTGCCTTTCAAACGGGAATGTGGGATTTCTCTTGAGATACTGCAGGGTAAAATTTCCTCATCTCGAATTGAGGGAAAAATATTTTTTTGTTTCTCGAATTGTGGCGGGAAGCTGGTGGTACTTCTTGAGTTGCCAATGGGACCTCAGGAACTCACTAGAGTTACTTTGGGATGTCATGTCCCCTTTTGTTCTGGAAGGGGAACTTCCTGATTACTCTGGAGCCCTTTAATGGGAATAGGGACTCTTCTCGAGTTGAGTCCATATAGTGTGATCTCCTCTCCAATGGGGACCGAAGTTAGAAAACTTTGTGAGAGGCATAAAGTGTGTCAAGTACATCTTGCCTTTCAAGCTTCGATGTGGGATTTCTCTTGAGATTCTGCAGCGCAAATTACCTCATCTCGCATTGAGGGGATAATTTTGTGTTGTTTCTTTTGTTGCAGCGGGATGCTGGGGGTACTTATGGATTTGCAAAGTGATCGTCAGGAACTCACTCGTGTTGCTTCAGGGAAGTCAGGTCCCCCTTTGTGCTGGAAGGGGAACTGCCGGATTACTCTCTAGCCCTTTAATTGGAATAGGGCCTCTACTCGTGTTGAATCCATAAAGTGTGTTCTCCTCTCCAATGGGGACATATGTTAGGGAACTTTCTGAGTGGTATAAAGTGTGTCAAGTACCCTTTTGCCTTTCAAGCAGAAATGTGGGATTTCTCTTGAGATACTGCAGCGAAAATTACCTCATCCACCATTGACGGGATAATTTTCTGGTGTTTCTCGAGGTGCGGCTGGAAGCAGGGGTTGCTTCTCGAGTTGCGACGGGGACCTCAGGAACTCTCTCGGGTTGCTTCAGGGATGTCAGGTCCCCTTTTGTGCTGGAAGGGAAACTGCCAGATTACTGTCAAGCCGTTAAATGGGAATATTGCCTCTTCTCCATTTGAGTCCATAAACTGTGTTGCCCTCTCCACTGAGGACGGATGTTAGGGAACATTCTGAGTCGCATAAAGGAAGTCAAGTACACTTTTTCCTTTCAAGCGGGAATGTGGGATTTCTCTTGAGATTTTGCAGCTCAAAATTTGCTCATCTCGCATTGAGGGGATAATTTTGTGGTGTTCTTTATTTGTGGCGCGAAGCCAGGGGTACTTCTGATTAGCGAATGGAACGTCAGAAACTCTCTATGGTTGCTTCAGGGAAGTCAAGTCCCCTTTTGTGTTCGAATGGGAACTTCCGGAACACTCTGGAGCCTTTAAATGGGAATATTACCTCTTCTCGATTTCAGTGCATAAATTGTGTTCTCCTCTCCTTGAGGACAGATGTTAAGGAACATTCTGAGTGGCCTAAAGCGAGTGAAGTACCCTTTTACTTTTCAAGCGGAAATGTGGGAATACTCTTGAGATTCTGCAGCACAAAATTTCCTCTTCTCGCCTTGAGGGGATAATTTTGTTGTATTTCTCGAATTGCAGCGGGAAGCTGGGGGTATTTCTCGAGGTGTGACGAGGACCTTAGGAACTCACTCGAGTTACTTCAGGGAAGTCCGGTCGCCTTTTGTGCTGAAAGGGGAACTTCCGGATTACTCTCTAGCCCTTTAATTGGAATAGGGCATCTTCACGAGTTGAATCCATAAAGTGTGTTCTCCTCTCCAATGGGGACCAATGTTAGGGAACATTCTGAGTGGCATAAATTGTGTCAAGTACACTTTTGCCTTTCAAGCGGGAATGTGGAATTTTTCTTGAGATTGTGCAGCGCAAAATTTTTTCACCTCGCATTGAGGGAAAACTTTTGTGGTGTATCTCGAGTTGTGGCAAGAAGCAGGGGGTAGTTGTGAAGTTGCGCGGGGACCTCAGGAACTCGCTCGGGTTGCTTTAGGGAAGTCATGTCCCCTTTTGCGTTGGAAAGGGAACTTCCGGGTTACTCTCGAGCCTTTAAAAGGGAATATTGCCTCTTCTCGATTTGACTCCATAAAGTGTGTCTCCACCAAATGAGGACGGATGTTAGGGAACATTCTGAGTCGCATAAAGGGAGTCAAGTACCATTTTGTCTTTCAAGCGGGAATGTGGGATGTCTCTTGAGATTCTGCAGCGCAAAATTTCCTCATATCGCATTGAGGGGATAATATTGTGGTGTTTCTCGAATTGCGGCGGTATTCTGCGGGTACTTCTCCAGGTGCTACAGAGACCTCAGGAACTAACTAGAGTTACTTGAGGGAAGTCAGGTTCCCTTTTTTGCTGGAAGGGGAACTTCCGGATTACTCTGGAGCACTTTAAAGGGAATAGGCCTCTTCTCGATTTGAGTCCACAAAATGCGTTCTTCTCTCCAATGGGGACAGATGATAGGGAACTTTCTGAATGGGATAAAGTGTGTAAAGTATCCTTTTGCCTTTCAAGCGGGAGTGTGGGATTTCTCTTGAGATTGTGCAGCGCAAAATTACCTCATCTCGCATTGAGGGGATAATTTTGTGGTTTTTCTGGAGTTTCGGCGGTAAGCAGGGGGTACTTCTCGAGTTTCAACTGAGACTTGAGGAACTCAATCGAGTTTCTTCAGGGAAGTCAGGTCCCCTTTTGTGCTGGAAAGAATCTTCCAGATTACTCTCGAGCCGTTAAATGGGAATATTCCCTCTTATCAGTTTGAGACCATAAAGTGTGTTCTCCTCTTCACTGAGGACGGATGTGTTGGAACATTCTGAGTCGCATAAATGGAGTCAAATACCCTTTTGCCTTTCAAGCGGGAATGTGGGATTTCTCTTGAGATTCTGTAGCGGAAATTTTCCTCGTCTCGCTTTTAGGGGATAATTTTGTGGTGTTTCTCGAATTGCGGCGGGAAGCTGGGGGTACTTTTCGAGGTGCGAAGGGGACCTCAGGAAATCACTGGAGTTACTTCAGGGAAGTCAGGTCCCGTTTTGTGGCAGAAGGGAACTTCTGGATTACTCTCGAGCTGTTAAATGGGAATATTGCCTCTTCTCGATTTGAGTCCATAAAGTATGTTCTCCTCTCCTATGAGGACGGATGTTAGGGAACATTCTGAGTCACGTAAAGGGAGTCAAATACAGTTATGCCTTTCAAGTGGGAATGTTGGATTTCTCTTGAGATTCTGCAGCGCAAAATTTCCTCATCTCGCATTTTGGGATAATTTTGTGATGTTTCTTTACTTGTGGCGGGAAGCCGGGGGTATTTCTGGATTTGCGAATTGAACGTCAGGATCTCTCTAGGGTTCCTTCAGGGAAGTCAAGTCCCCTTTTTTATTGAAAGGGGAACTTCCGGGTTACTCTCGAGTCATTAAATGGGAATATTGCCTCTTCTCGATTGGAGTCCATAAAGTGTGTTCTATCCACTGAGGACGGATGTTAGGGAACATTCTGAGTCGCCTAAAGGGAGTCAAGTACCCTTTTGCCTTTCAAGAGGGAATGTGGGATTTTTCTTCAAATTCTGCAGCGCAAAATTTTCTCATCACGCATTGAGGGGATAATATTTTGGTGTTTCTCAAATTGCGGCGGGAAACTGGGGGTACTATTAGAGGTGCGACAGGGACCTCAGGAACTCACTCGAGTTACTTCAGGGAAGTCAGGTCCCCTTTTGTGCTGGAAGGAGAAGGTCCGGATTACTTTTTAGCCCTTTAAAGGGAATAGGGCCTTTTCTCAAGTTGAGTCCATAAAGTGTGTTCTCCTCTCCAATGGGGACGGATGTTAGGGAACTTTCTGAGTGGCATAAAGTGTGGCAAGTACCCCTTTGTCTTTCAAGCGGTAATGTGGGATTTCTCTTGAGACTCTGCAGCGCAAAATTACCTCATCTCGCATTGAGGGGATAATTTTGTGGTGTTTCTTTATTTGTGGCGGGAAGACGGGGGTACATCTGGATTAGCGAAGGGAACGTCAGGAACTCTCTAGGGTTGCTTCAGGGAAGTCAAGTCCCCTTTTTTGTTGGAAGGGAAACTTCCGGGTCACTCTCGAGTCATTAAATGGAAATATTGCCTCTTCTCGATTTGAGTCCATAAGTTTGTTCTCCTCTCCACTGAAGACAGATGTTAGGGAACATTTTGAGTCGCCTCAAGGGAGTAAAGTACCCTTTTGCCTTTCAAGTGTGAATGTGTGATTTCTCTTGAGATTCTGCAGTGCATAATTTCCTCATCTCGCATTGAGGGGATAATTTTGAGGTGTTTCTTGAATTGCGGTGGGAAGCTGGGGGTAGTTCTCGAGTTGCGACACGGACCTCAGTAATTGACTGGAGTTACTTCATGGAATTCTGGCCCACTTTTGTGCTAGAAAGGGAACCTCCGGATTACTCTCAAGCCCTTAATAGGGAATATTGCCTCTTCTCGAGTTGAGTCCATAAAGTGTGTTCTCCTCTCCACTGAGGACGGATGTTAGGGAACATTCTGATTTGTAGAAAGGGAGTCAAGTACCCTCTTGCCTTTCAAGCGGGAATGTGAGATTTCTCTTGAGATTCTGCAGCGCAAAATTTCCTCATCTCGCATTGAGGAGATAATTTTGTGGTGTTTCTCCAATTGCGGCGGGAAGCTGGGGTTACTTTTGAAGTGCGACGGGGACCTCAGGAACTCACTCGAATTACTTCAGTGAAGTCAAGTCCCATTTTTTCCTGAAAGGGAAACTTCCAGATTACTCTTGAGCACTTTAAAGAGCATAGGCCTCTTCTTGATTTGAGTCCACAAAATATGTTCTCCTCTCCAATGGCGACAGATGATAGGGAACTTTCTGAATGGGATAAAGCGTCTAAGATCCGTTTTGCCATTCAAGCGGGAATGTGGGATTTCTCTTGAGATTCTGCATCGCAGATTTACCTCATCTCGCATTGAGGGTTTAATTTTGTGGTGTTTTTCGATTTGCGATGGGAACCTCAGGAGTTCGCTCAGGTTGCTTCAGGGAAGTCACGTTCCCTTTTGTGTTGGAAGGGGAAATTCCGGGTTACTCTGGAGATGTTAAATGGGAATGTTGCCTCTTCTCGATTTGAATCCATAAATTGTGTTCTCCACTCCACTGAGGACGGATGTTAGGGAACATTCTGAGTCGCCTAAAGGGAGTCAAGTACACTTTTGCCTTTCAAGCGGGATTGTGGGATTTCTCTTGAGATTTTGCAGCGCAAAATTACCTCATCTCGCATTGAGGGCATAATTTCGTGGTGTTTCTGGAGATGCGGAGGGAAGCAGGGGGTACTTCTCGAGTTACGATGGGGACCTGAGGAACTCACTCGAGTTACTTCAGGGAAGTCAGGTCCCCTTTTGTGCTGGAAAGGGAACGTCCGGATTACTTTTGAGCCCTGTAAAGGGAATAGGGCCTCTTCTCTAGTTGAGTCCATAAAGTATGTTCTCCTCTCCCATGGGAACGGATATTAGGGAACTTTCTAAATGGCATAAAGTGTGCCAAGTACCCTTTTGCTTTTCAAGTGGAAATGTGGGATTTCTCTTAAGATTGTGCAGCGCAAAATTACCTCATCTCGCATTGAGGGGATAATTTGTGGTGTTTCTGGAGTGGCAGCTGGAAGCAGGGGGTACTTGTCCAGTTATGACAGGGACCTGAGGAACTCACTCAAGTTACTTCACGGAAATCAGGTCCCCTTTTGTGCTGGAAGGAAACTTCCGGATTACTCTCGAGCCGTAAAATGGGAATATTGCCTCTTTTCAGTTTGAGACCATAAAGTGTGTTCTAATCTCAATTGAGGACGGATGTGAGGGAACATTCTGAGTCGCATAAAGGGAGTCAAGTACCCTTTTGCCTTTCAAGCGGGAATGTAGGATTTCTCTTGAGATTCTGCAGCGGAAAATTTCCTCATCTCGGACTGAGTTGATAATTTTGTTGTGTTTCTTGAGTTAGGGGGAGAAGCAGGGGGAACTTCTCGAGTTGCCCCGGGACCTCAGGAACTCGCTCCAATTGCTTCAGTGAAGTCAAGTCCCCTTTTGTGTTGGAAGGGGAACTTCCGGGTTACCTTCGAGCCTTTAAATGTGAATATGGCCTCTTCTCGATTTGAGTCCATAGAGTGTGGTCTCCATTCCAATGAAAACGGATGTTCTGAACATTCTGAGTCGCATAAAGGGAGTGAAGTACCCTTTTGCCTTTCAAGCGGGAATGTGGGATTTTTCTTGAGGTTTTGCAGCAAAAATTTACCACATCTCGCATTGAGGGGATATTTTTGTGGTGTTTCTGGAATTGAGGCGGGAAGCAGGGGGTACTTCTCGAGTTACGATGGGGACCTCAGAAACTCACTAGAGTTACATCAGGGAAGTCAGTTCCTCTTTTGTGCTGGAAGGGAACTTCCGGAATACTCTCGAGCCATTAAATGGGAATATTGCCTCTTCTCGATTTGAGTCCATAAAGTATGTTCTCCCCTCCACTGAGGATGGATGTTAGGGAACATTCTGAGTCGCATAAAGGGAGTCAAGTACCCTTTTCCCTTTCAAGCGGGAATGTGGGATATCTCTTGAGATTCTGCAGCACAAAATTACCTCATGTCGCATTGAGGGGTTAGTTTTGTAGTGTTTCTCCAATTGTGGCGGAAAAAAGGGGGTACTTCTCGATTTGCAAAGGAAACCTCAGGAACTCGCTCCAGTTGCCTCAGGGAATTCAAGACCCCTTTTGTGTTGGAAGGGGAACTTCTGGATTTCTCTGGAGTGGATAAATGGCTATATTGCCTCTTCTCCATTTGAGACCAAAAAGTGTGTTCTCCTCTCTACTGAGGACGGAAATTAGGGAACATTCTGATTCGTACAAAGGGAATCAAGTACCCTTTTGCATTTCAAGCTGGAATGTGGGATTTCCCTTGAGATTCTGCAGCGCAAAATTACCTCATCTCGCATTGAGGGGATAATTTTATGGTGCTTCTCGAATTGCGGCGTGAATCTGGGAATAATTATGGAGTTGTGACGCGGACCTCAGGAACTCATTCAAGTTACTTCAGGGAAGTCAGGTCCCCTTTTGTGCTGGAAGGGGAACTTCCGGATTACTCTCTAGACGTTAAATGGGAATATTGCCTCTTTTCGATTTGAGTCCATATAGTGTGTTCTCCTCTCCACTGAGGACGGATGTTAGGGAACATTCTGAGTCACATAAGGGGAGTCAAGTACCCTTTTGCCTTTCAAGCGGGAATGTGGGATTTCTCTTGACATTTTGCAGCGCAAAATTTCCTCATCTCGCACTGAGAGGATAATTTTGTGTTGTTTCTCGAATTGCGGCGGGAAGCTGGGGGAACTTCACGAGGTGCGACGGAGACCTCAGGAACTCATTCGGGTTGCTTCAGGGAAGTCAGGTCCCCTTTTGTGCTGGAAGGGGAACTTCCGGATTACTCTCGAGCTCTTTAATTGGAATAGGGCGTCTTCATGCATTGAATCCATAAAGGGTGTTCTGCTCTCCAAAGGGGAAAGATGTTAGGGAATTTTCTGAGTGGCATAAATTGTGTCATATACCCTTTTGCATTTCAATCGGGTATGTGGGATTTTTCTTGCGATTCTGCAGCGCAAAATTTCCTCATCTCGCTTTGAGGGAATAATTTTGTGGTTTATCTCGAGTTGCAGCGAGAAGCAGGGGGTACTTCTTGAGGTGCGCGAGGTCCTGAGGAACTCGCTCGGGTTGCTTCAGGAAGTCAACTCCCTTTTTGTGTTAGAAAGGAACCTTCCGGGTAACTCTCGAGCCGTTAAAAGGGTATATTGCCTCTTTCCAATTTGAGTCCATGAAATGTGTTCTCCACCCACTGAGGACGGATGTTAGGGAACATTCTGTGTCGCAAAAAGGGGGTCAAGTACCCTTTTGCCTTTCAAGCGGGAATGTGGGATTCCTCTTGAGATTCTGCAGCGCAAAATTTCCTCATCTCGCACTGAGGGGATAATATTGTGGTGTTTCTTGAATTGCGGCGGGAAGCTGCCGGTACTTCTAGAGGTGCGAAGGAGACCTCAGGAACTCACTCGAGTTACTTCAGGGAAGTCAGGTCCCCTTTTGGGCTCGAAAGGGAACGTCCGTATTACTTTTGAGCCCTTTAAACTGAATAGGGCCTCTTCTCGAGTTAAGTCCATAAAGTGTGTTCTCCTCTCCAATGGGAACGGATGTTCAGGAAATTTCTGAGTCGCATAAAGGGAGTCAAGTACCCTTTGGCCGGTCCAGCTGGAATGTGGGATTTCTCTTGATATTCTACAGCGCAAAATTACCTCATCTCGCACTGAGGGGTTAGTTAAGTGGTGTTCCTCGAGTTGCGGCGGGAAAAAGGGGGTACTTCTCGAGGTGCGTTGGAAAACTCAGTACCTCGCTCGAGTTGCTTCAGGGAAGTCAAGTCCCCTTTTGTGTTGGAAGGGGAACTTCTGGTTTAATATCGAACCGTTAAATGGGAATATTGCCTCTTCTCGAATTGAGTCCATAAAGTTTGTTCCCCTCTCCACTGAGGCTGGATGTTACGGAACATTCTGAGTCGCATTAAGGGAGTCAAGTACCCTTTTTCCTTTCAAGCGAAAATGTGGGATTTCTCTTGAGATTCTGCAGTGAAAATTTCCTCATCTCGCATTGAGGGGTTAATTTTGTGGTGTTTCTTGAATTGCGGCGGGAAGCTGTGGGTACATCTCGAGTTGCCAATGGGACCTCAGGAACTCACTAGAGTTACTTCAGTGATGTCAGATCCCCTTTTGTGTTGGAAGTGAAACTTTTTGTTTACTCTCGAGTCCTTAAATGGGAATAGGGCCTCATCTCGAATTGAGTCCATAAGGTGTGTTCTCCTATCCAATTAAGATTGATGCTAGTGAAATTTCTGAGTCCCATAAAGGGTGTCAAATACCCTTTTACCTTTCAAACAGGAATGTGGGATTTCTCTTGAGAATGCAGCCAAAAATTTCCTCATCTCGCATTGAGGGGATAATTTTGTGGTGTTTCTCGAACTGAGGCATGAAGCTGGGGGTATTTCTCGAGATGCAACGGGGACCTAAGGAACTCACTCGAGTTACTTCAGGGAAATCAGCTCCTCTTTTGTGATGGAAGGTTAACTTCTGGATTACTCTCTAGCCCTTTAATGGGAATAGGGCCTCTTCTCGAGTTGAGTCCTTAAAGTGAGTTCTACTCTCCAATGGGAACGAGGTTAGGGAACTTTCTGAGTGGAATAAAGTGTGTCAAGTACGTTTTGGTTTTCAAGAGGGAATTTCAAGGGATTTCTGTTGAAATTCTTCAGCGCAAATCTACCTCATCTCGCATTGAGGGGATTATTTTGTGTTGTTTCTCGAGGTGCTGTGGGAAGCAGGGGGTAGTTCTCGAGATGCGACGTGGACCTCAGGAACTCGCTCATGTTGCTTCAGGGAAGTCAAATCCCCTTTTGTGTTGGAAGGGGAACTTCCGGATTACTCTCGAGCCGTTTAATGGGAATATTGCTTCTTCTCGAATTGAGTCCATAAACTATGTTCTACTCTCCACTGAGGACGTATGTTAGGGAACATTCTGAGTCGAATAAAGGGAGTCAAGAACCCTTTTGCCTTTCAAGCGGGAATGTGAGATTTCTCTTGAGATTTTGCCGCGCAAATTTTCCTCATCTCGCATTGAAATCATACTTTTCGGGTGTTTCTCGAGTTGCGGCGGGAAGCAGGGAGTACTTCTCTGGTTGCAACGGGGAACTCTGGAACTCACTCGGGTTGCTTCAGGTAAGTCAAGTCCCCCTTTGTGTTGGAAGGGGAAAGTCCAGATTACTCTTGAGCCGTTAAATGGGAATATTGCTTCTTCTCGAACTGAGTCCATAAACTATGTTCTACTCTCCACTGAGGACGGATGTTAGGGAACATTCTGAGTCGAATAACGGGAGTCAAGAACCCTTTTGCCCTGCAAGCGGGAATGTGAGATTTCTCTTGAGATTTTGCCGCCCAAAATTTCCTCATCTCGCATTGCGATCATACTTTTGTGGTGTTTCTCGTGTTGCGGCGGGAAGCAGGGAGTACTTCTCTGGTTGCGACGGGGAACTCTGGAACTCACTCGGGTTGCTTCAGGTAAGTCAAGTCCCCCTTTGTGTTGGAAGGGTTACTTCCGGATTACTCTCGAACCTTTAAGTGGGATATTTCCTCTTCTCAATTTGAGTGCATAATGTGTGTTCTCCTCTCCATGGGAACCAGGTGAGGGAACTTTCTGAATTCCATAAAGTGTGTCAAGTACCGTTTTGGTTTTAAATAGAAAACGTGGGTTTTCTCTTGTGATTCTGCAGCGCAAAACTTCCTCATCTCCCATTGAGGGTAAAATTATCTGGTGTTTTTCGAATTGAGCGGGAAGCTGGGGATGCTACTCGAGTTGCGACGCGGACCTCAGGAACTCACTCGAGTTTTCTCAGGGAAGTCAGGTCCCGTTTCGTGCTGGAAGGAAAAATTCCAGATTACTTCCCAGCCCTTTAATAGGAATAGGGCCTCTTTTGAGATGAGTCCATAAAGTGTGTTCTCTTCTGCACTGAGGATGGATGTTAGGGAACATTGAGTCGCCTAAAGGGGATCTTCTAAACTTTTGCCTCTCAAGCGGGAATTTGGGATTTCTCTTGAGATTCTGCAACGCAAAATTACCTCATCTCGCATTGAGGGGATAATTTTGTGTTGTTTCTCGAATTGTGGCGGGAACTGGGGCTTTCTCGAGTTGCGAAGGGGACCTCAGGAACTCACTACAGTTAATTAAGAGAAATAAGGTCCCCTTTTGTTCTGGAAGGGGAACTTCTGGAATACTCTTGAGCCCTTTAATGGGAATAAGACCTCTTGTCGAGTTGAGTCCATAAAGTGTGTTCTCCTCTCCATTGGGGATGGATGTTAGGGAGCTTTCTGAGTGGCATAAAGTGTGTGAATTATCGTTTTCCTTTTCAAGCGGGAATGTGGGATTTCTCTTGAGATTCTGCAGCGCAAACTTTCCTCATCTCGCATTGCGGGGATAATTTTGTGATATTTCTTTATTTGTGGCGGGAAGCAGGGGTTACTTCTGGATTTGCAAAGGGAAAGTTAGGAACTCTCTAGGGTTGCTTCAGGTAAGTCAAGTCCCCTTTTGTGTTGGAAGGGGAACTTCCGGGTTACTCTGGAGTCATTAAATGGTAATATTGCCTCTTCTCGATTTGAGTCCATAAATTGTGTTCTCCTCTCCACTGAGGACAGATGTTAGGGAACATTCTGAGTCGCATAAAGGGAGTCCTTAAAGTGTGTTCAGCTCTCCCATGGGAACGGATGTTAGGGAACTTTCTTAATGGCATAAAATTTGTCAAGTACACTTTTGCCTTTCAAGCGGGAATTTGGGTTTTCTCTTGAGACTGTGCAACGCAAATTTCCTCTCTCGCATTGAAGGGATAATTTTGAGGTGTTTCTGAAGTTGCGACGGGAAACAGGGGCTACTTCTCGAAGTACAACGGGGACCTGAGGAACTCACTCGAGTTACTTCAGGGAAGTCAGGTCCCCTTTTGTGCTGGAAGGGTACTTCCCGATTACTCTCGAGCCGTTAAATGGGAATATTGCCTCTTCTCGGTTTGAGTCCATAAATTGCGTTCTCCTCTTCACTGATGACGGATGTGAGGGAACATTCTGAGTCGCATAAAGGGAGTCAAATACCCTTTTGCCTTTCAAACCGGAATGTGGGATTTCTCTTGAGATACTGCAGTGAAAATTTCCTCATCTCGCATTGAGGGGAAAATATTTTTGTGTTTCTCGAATTGTGGGAGGAAGCTGGTGGTACTTCTTGAGTTGCCAATGGGACCTCAGGAACTCACTAGAGTTACTTTGGGATGTCATGTCCCCTTTTGTTCTGGAAGGGGAACTTCCTGATTACTCTGGAGCCCTTTAATGGGAATAGGGACTCTTCTCGAGTTGAGTCCATATAGTGTGATCTCCTCTCCAATGGGGACCGAAGTTAGAAAACTTTGTGAGAGGCATAAAATGTGTCTAGTACTCTTTTGCCTTTCAAGCTTCGATGTGGGATTTCTCTTGAAATTCTGCAGCGCAAAATTACCTCATCTCGCATTGAGGGGATAATTTTGTGGTGTTTCTTTTGTAGCTGCGGGATGCCGGGGGTACTTATGGATTTGAGAACGGATCGTCAGGAACTCACTCGTGTTGCTTCAGGGAAGTCAGGTCCCCCTTTGTGCTGGAAGGGGAACTGCCGGATTACTCTCTAGCCCTTTAATTGGAATAGGGCCTCTACTCGTGTTGAATCCATAAAGTGTGTTCTCCTCTCCAATGGAGACATATGTTAGGGAACTTTCTGAGTGGTATAAAGTGTGTCAAGTACCCTTTTGCCTTTCAAGTGGGAATGTGGGATTTCCCTGAGATTCTGCAGCGAAAATTACCTCATCAACCATTGACGGGATAATTTTCTGGTGTTTCTCGAGGTGCGGCTGGAAGCAGGGGTTACTTCTCGAGTTGCGACGGGGACCTCAGGAACTCTCTCGGGTTGCTTCAGGGACGTCAGGTCCCCTTTTGTGCTGGAAGGGGAACTGCCGGATTACTCTAGAGCCGTTAAATGGGAATATTGCCTCTTCTCCATTTGAGTCCATTAAGTGTGTTGCCCTCTCCACTGAGGATGGATGTTAGGGAACATTCTGTGTCGCATAAAGGAAGTCAAGTACACTTTTTCCTTTCAAGCGGGAATGTGGGATTTCTCTTGAAATTTTGCAGCTCAAAATTTGCTCATCTCGCTTTGAGGGTATAATTTTGTGGTGTTTCTTTATCTGTGGCGCGAAGCCAGGGGTACTTCTGATTAACGAATGGAACGTCAGAAACTCTCTAGGGTTGCTTCAGGGAAGTCAAGTCCCCTTTTGTGTTCGAATGGGAACTTCCGGAACACTCTCGAGCCTTTAAATGGGAATATTACCTCCTCTCGATTTCAGTGCATAAATTGTGTTCTCCTCTCCTTGAGGACAGATGTTAAGGAACATTCTGAGTGGCCTAAAGCGAGTGAAATACCCTTTTACTTTTCAAGCGGAAATGTGGGATTACTCTTGAGATTCTGCAGCACAAAATTTCCTCTTCTCGCCTTGAGGGGATAATTTTGTTGTATTACTCGAATTGCAGCAGGAAGCTGGGGGTATTTCTCGAGGTGCGACGAGGACCCTAAGAACTCACTCGAGTTACTTCTGGGAAATCCGGTCGCCTTTTGTGCTGAAAGGGGAACTTCCGGATTACTCTCTAGCCCTTTAATTGGAATAGGGCGTCTTCACGAGTTGAATCCATAAAATGTGTTCTCCTCTCCAATGGGGACCAATGTTAGGGAACATTCTGAGTGGCATAAATTGTGTCAAGTACCCTTTTGCCTTTCAAGGGGGAATGTGGAATTTTTCTTGAGAATGTGCAGCGCAAAATTTTTTCACCGCGCATTGAGGCAATACTTTTGTGGTGTATCTCGAGTTGTGGCAAGAAGAAGGGGGTAGTTATGAAGTTGCGCGGGCATCTCAGGAACTCGCTCGGGTTGCTTTAGGGAAGTCATGTCCCCTTTTTTGTTGGAAAGGGAACTTCCGATTACTCTCGAGCCTTTAAATGGGAATATTGCCTCTTCTCGATTTGAGTCCACAAAGTGTGTCTCCACCAAATGAGGACGGATGTTAGGGAACATTCTGAGTCGCATAAAAGGAGTCAAGTACCCTTAAGCCTTTCAAGTGGGAATGTGGGATTTGTCTTGAGATTCTGCAACGCAAAATTTTCTCATCTCGCATTGAGAGGATAATTTTGTGATGTTTCTTTAGTTGTGGCGGGAGGCTGGGGGTACTTCTGGATTTGCAAAGGGAACTTCAGGAACTCTCTAGGGTTGCTTAAGGGAAGTCAAGTCCCCTTTTGTGTTTGAAGGGGAACTTCCGGATTACTCTCGAGCCCTTAAATGGGAATATTGTCTCTTCTCGTTTTGAGTCCATAAACTGTGTTCTCCTCTTCATTGAGGACTGATATTAGGGAACATTCTGAGTCGCAGAAAGGGAGTCAAGTACCCTTTTGCCTTTCAAGCGGGAATGTGGGATTTCTCTTGAGATTTTGCAGCACAAAATTACCTCATGTCGCATTGAGGGGATAATATTTTGGTGTTTCTCGAATTGCGGTGGGAAACTGGGGGTACTTTTTCAGGTGCGATGGGGACCTCAGGAACTCACTCGAGTTACTTCAGGGAAGTCAGGTCCACTTTTTTCCTGGAAGGGGAACTTCCTGATTACTCTCGAACCCTTTAACGTGAATAGGCCTCTTCTCGATTTGAATGCAAAAAATGTGTTCTCCTCTCCAAATTGGACAGATGATAGGGAACTTTCTGAATAGGATAAAGTGTGTAAAGTACCCTTTTGCCTTTCACGCGGGAATGTGGGATTTCTCTTGAGATTCTTCAGCGCAAATTTACCTCATCTCACATTGAGGGAATAATTTTATGGTGTTTCTCGAGTTGCGGAGGGAAGCAGCGGGTAATATTCAATTTGCGATGGGAACCTCAGGAGTTCGCTCAGGTTGCTTCAGGGAAGTCACGTTCCCTTTTGTGTTGGACGGGGAAATTCCGGGTTACTCTGGAGATGTTAAACGGGAATATTGCCTCTTCTCGATTTGAGTCCATAAACTGTGTTCTCCACTCCACTGAGGACGGATGTTAGGGAACATTCTGAGTCGCCTAAAGCAAGTTAAGTACACTTTTGCCTTTCAAGCGGGATTGTGGGATTTCTCTTGAGATTGTGCAGCGTAAAATTATCTCATCTCGCATTGAGGGGATAATTTGTGGTGTTTCTGGAGTGGCGGCTGGAAGCCGGGGGTACTTCTCCAGTTATGACGGGGACCTGAGGAACTCACTCGAGTTACTTCGGGGAAGTCAGGTCCCCTTTTGTGCTGGAAGGAAACTTCCGGATTACTCTCGAGCCGTTAATTGGGAATATTGCCTCTTATCGGTTTGAGACCATAAAGTGTGTTCTCCTCTTCACTGAGGACGGATGTGAGGGAACATTCTGAGTCGCATAAAGGCAGTCAAGTACCCTTTTGCCTTTCAAGCGGGAATGTGGGATTTCTCTTGAGATTCTGCAGTGCAAAATTTCCTCATCTCACATTGAGGAGATAATTTTGTGGTGTTTCTCCAATTGCAGCGGGAAGCTGGGGGTACTTTTTGAAGTGCGACGGGGACCTCAGGAAATCACTCGAGTTACTTCAGGGAAGTCAGGTCGCTTTTTTTACTGGAAGGGGAACTTCTGGATTACTCTCAAGCCCTTTAATTGAAATATGGCCTCTTTCGTGTTGAATCCTAAAAGTGTGTTCTCCTCTCCAATGGGAATGGATGTTAGGGAACTTTCTGAGTGGCATAAAGTGTGTCAAGTACCCCTTTGTCTTTCAAGCGGTAATGTGGGATTTCTCTTGAGACTCTGCAGTGCAAAATTACCTCATCTCGCAATGAGGGGATAATTTTGTGGTATTTCTTTATTTGTGGCGGGAAGCCAGGGGTACATCTGGATTAGCGAAGGGAACGTCAGGAACTCTCTAGGGTTGCTTCAGGTAAGTCAAATCCCCTTTTGTGTTGGAAGGGGAACTTGCGGGTTACTCTCCAGCCACTAAATGGGAATATTGCCTCTTCTCAATTTCAGTCCATAAAGTGTGTTCTCCACCCACTGAGGACGGATGTTAGGGAACATTCTGAGTCGCATAAAGGGAGTCAAGTACCCTTTTGCCTTTCAAGCAGGAATGTGGGATTTCTCTTGAGATTCTGAAGCGCGTATTTTCCTCATCTCTCATTGAGGGGATAATTTTGAGGTGTTTCTCGAATTGCGGCGGGAAGCTGAGGTTACTTTTTGAGGTGCGACGGGGACCTCAGGAATTCACTCGAGTTACTTCAGGTAAGTCAGGTCCCCTTTTTTGCTGGAAGGGGAACTTCCGGATTACTCTCGAGCACTTTAAAGAGAATAGGCGTCTTCTGGATTTGAGTCCACAAAATGTGTTCTCCTCTCCAATGGGGACAGATGATAGGGAACTTTCTGAATGGGATAAAGTGTGTAAAGTACCCTTTTGCCTTTCAAGCGGGAATGTGGGATTTCCCTTGAGATTCTGCAGCAAAAAATTACTACATCTCGCATCTAGGGGATACTTTTGCGGTGTTTCTGGAGTTGAGGCGGGAAGCAGGGTGTACTTCTCGAGTTATGACGGGGACCTGAGGCACTCACTTGAGTTACTTCAGGGAAGTCGGTTCCCCTTTTGTGCTAGAAAGAGAACGTCCGGATTACTTTTGAGCCCTTTAAAGGGAATAGGGCCTCTTCTGGAGTTGAGTCCATAAAGTGTGTTCTCCTCTCCCATGGGGACGGATGTTAGGGACTTTCTTAATGGCATAAAGTGTGTCAAGTACACTTTTGCCTTTCATGCGGGAATGTGGGATTTCTCTTGATATTGTGCAGCACAAAATTACCTCATTGAGCATTGAGGGGATAATTTTGTGGTGTTTCTGGAATTGCGGCGGGAAGCAGGGGGTACTTCTCGAGTTATGACTGTGACCTGAGGAACTCACTCAAGTTACTTCCGGGAAGTCAGGTCCCTTTTTGTGCTGGAAGGAAACTTCTGGATTACTCTGAGCGGTTACATGGGAATATTGAATTTTCTCGGTTTGAGACCATAAAGTGTCTTCTAATCTCCACTGAGGACGGATGTTAGGGAACATTCTGAGTCGCATAAAGGGAGTCAAGTACCAGTTTGCCTTTCAAGCGGAAATGTGGGATTTCTCTTGAGATTCTGCAGCGCAAATTTTCCTCATCTCGCATTGAGAGGATAACATAGTGTTGTTTCTGGAATTACTGCGGGAAGCTGGGGGTACTTCTTGAGTAATGACAGGGACCTCAGGAACACACTCGAGTTACTACAGGGAAGTCGGTTCCCCTTTTGTGCTGGAAGGGAACTTCCGGATTACTGTCGAGCCCTATAATGAGAATATTGCCTCTTCTAGATTTGAGTGCATAAAATGTGATCTCCTCTCCAATGGGGACAGATGATAGGGAACTTTCTGAATGCGAAAAACTGTGTAAAGTACACTTTTACCTTTCAAGCGGGAATGTGGGATTTCTCTTGAGATTCTGCAGGGCAAAATTACCTCATCTCGCAAAGTGGGGATAATTTTGTGGTGTTTATCGTGTTGCAGCAGGAAGCAGCGGGTACTTTTCGATTTGAGACGGGAACCTCAGGAACTTGCTCGAGTTCCTTCAGGGAAGTCAAGTCCCCATTTGTGTTGGAAGGGGAACTTCCGGGTTACTCTCGATCCGTTAAATGGGAATATTGTCTATTCTCGATTGAGTCCATAAAGTGTGTTCTCCACCCACTGAGGACGGATGTTAGGGAACATTCTGAGTCCCCTCAAGGGAGTCAAGTACTCTTTTGCCTTTCAAGAGGGAATGTGGGATTTCTCTTGAGATTCTTCAGGGAAAATTTCCTCATCTCGCACTTAGGGGATAACTTTGAGATGTTTCTCGAATTGCGGCGGGAAGCTGGGAGTAGTTCTCGAGTTGCGACTCGGACCTCAGCAACTGACTCAAGTTACTTCCTGGTATTCTGGTACCCTTTTGTGCTAGAAGGGGAACCTCCGGATTACTCTCAAACCCTTAATAGGGAATATTGCCTCTTGTCGATTTGAGTCCATAAAGTGTGTTCTTTCTCCACTGATGACGGATGTTAGGGAACATTCTGAGTCGCTTCAAGTGAGTCAAGTACCCTTTTGCCTTTCAAGCGGGAATGTGGGATTTCTCTTGAGATTCTGCAGCACAAAATTACCTCATCTCGCATGAGGGGATAATTTTGTGGTGTTTCTCAAGTTGCGGTGGAAAGCAGGGGGTACTTCTCGAGTTATGACGGGGACCTGAGGAACTCACTCGAGTTACTTCAGGGAAGTCAGGTCCCCTTTTGAGCTGGAAGGGGAACTTCTGGATTACTCCCGAGCCCTTCAATGGCAATAGGCCTCTTCTCCAGTTGAGTCCAGAAAATTTGATCTCTCCAATGGGCCAGATGTTAGGGAACATTCTGAATCACATAAAGGGAGTTTAGTACCCTTTTGCCTTTCAAGCGGGAATGTGGGATTTCTCTTGAGATTCTGCAGCACAAAATTACCTCAATATGCATAGAGGGGATAATTTTGTGATGTTTCTCGAGCTGTGGCTGGAAAAACGTGGTACTTTTCTGTTTGCGACGGGTACCTCAGGAACTCCCTTGAATTGCTTCAGGGAAGTCAAGTCCCCTTTTGTGTTGGAAGGGGAACGTCCGGGTTACTCTCGAGATGATTAATCAGAATATTGTCTTTTGTCCATTTATCCATAAAGTGTGTTCTCCACTCCACTGAGGACGGATGTTAAGGAACATTGTGAGTCGCATGAAGGGAGTCAGTACCCTTTTGCCTTTCAAGCGGGAATGTGAGATTTCTCTTGAGATTGTGCAGGGTAAAATTACCTCATCTCCATTGAGGGCATAATTTAGTGGTGTTTCTCGAGTTGAGGAGAGAAGCAGGGGGTACTTTTTGATTTACGATGGGGACCTCAGGAACTCACTCGAGTTACTTCAGGGAAGTCAGGTCCCCTTTTGTGCTGGAAAGGGAACGTCCGGATTACTTTTGAGACCTTTAAAGGGAATAGAGCGGCTTCTTGAGTTGAGTCTTTAAAGTGTGTTCTGCTCTCCCATGGGGACGGATGTTAGGGAACTTTCTTAATGGCATAAAGTATGTCAAGTACAATTTTGCCTTTCAAGCGGGAATGTGGAATTTCTCCTGGGATTGTGCAGCGCAAAAATACCTCATCTCGCATTGAGGGGATAATTTTGTAGTGTTTCTGGAGTTGTGGCGGGAAGCAGGCGTACTTCTCGAGTAATCACGGGGACCTGAGGAACTCACTCGAGTTACTTCAGGGAAGTCAGGTCCCCTTTTGTGCTGGAAGGAAACTTCCGGATTACTCTCGAGCCGTTAAATGGGAATATTGCCTCTTCTCGGTTTGAGATCATAAAGTGTGTTCTCCTCTTCACTGAGGACGGATGTGAGGGAACATTCTGAGTCGCATAAAGGCGGTCAAGTAACCTTTTGCCTTTCAAGCGGGAATGTGGGATTTCTCTTGAGATTCTGCAGCGCAAAATACCCTCATCTCGCATTGAGGAGATAATTTTGTGGTGTTTCTCCATTGCGGCGGGAAGCTTGGGGTACTTTTTGAGGTGCGACGGGGACCTCAGGAACTCACTCGAGTTACTTCAGGGAAGTCAGGTCCCCTTTTTTGTTTAAGGGAAACTTCCGGATTACTCTCTAGCACACTAAAGGGAATAGGGCTCTTCTCGATTTGAGTCCACATAATGTGTTCTCCTCTCCAATGCTGACAGATGATAGGGAACTTTCTGAATGGGATAAAGTGTCTGAAGTACCCTTTTGCCTTTCAAGTGGGAATGTGGGATTTCTCTTGAGATTCTGCAGCGCAAATTTACCTCATCTCGCCTTGAGGGGATAATTTTGTGGTGTTTCTCGAGGTGGGGCTGGAAGCAGCGGGTACTTTTCGATTTGTGATGGGAACCTCAGGTGTTCGCTCAGGTTGCTTCAGGGAAGTCACGTTCCCTTTTGTGTGGGAAGGGGAAATTCTGGGTTACTCTGGAGATGTTAAATGGGAATATTGCCTCTTCTCGATTTGAGTCCATAAATTGTGTTCTCCGCTCCACTGAGGATGGATGATAGGGAACATTCTGAGTCGCCTAAAGGGAGTCAAGTACACTTTTGCCTTTCAAGCGGGATTGTGGGATTTCTCTTGAGATTCTGCAGCGCATAATGTCCTCATCTCGCATTGAGGGGATAATTTTGAGGTGTTTCTCGAATTGCGGCGGGAAGCTGGGGGAACTTTTTGAGGTGCGACGGGGACCTCAGGAACTCACTCGAGTTACTTCAGGGAAGTCAGGTCCCCTTTTTTGCTGGAAGGGGAACTTCCGGATTACTCTCGAGCACTTTAAAAGGAATAGGCCTCTTCTCAATTTGAGTCCACAAAATGTGTTCTCCTCTCCAATGGGGACAGATGATAGGGAACTTTCTGAATGGGATAAAGTGTGTAAAGTACCCTTTTGCCTTTCAAGAGGGAATGTGGGATTTCCCTTGAGATTCTGCAGCAAAAAATTACTACATCTCGCATCTAGGGGATACTTTTGTGGTGTTTCTGGAGTTGAGGCGGGAAGAAGGGCGTACTTCTCAAGTTACGACGGGGACCTGAGGAACTCACTCGAGTTACTTCAGGGAAGTCAGGTCCCCTTTTGTGCTAGAAAGGGAACGTCCGGATTACTTTTGAGCCCTTTAAATGGAATAGGGCCTCTTCTGGAGTTGAGTCCGTAAAGTGTGTTCTCCTCTCCAATGGGGACGGCTGTGTCAGGGAACTTTCTGAGTCGAATAAAGGGTGTCAAGTACCTTTTTGCCTTTCAAGAGGGAATGTGGTATTTCTCTTGAGATTCTGCATCGCAAAATTTCCTCCTCTCGCATTGAGGGGATCATTTTGTGGTGTTTCTCGAGTTGGGGCGGGAAGCTGGGGGTACTTTTCGAGTTGCAACGGGGACCTCAGGAACTCGCTGGGGTTACTTCAGGAAGTCAGGTCCCCTGTGTTGTTAGAAGGGGAACTTTCGCTTTGCTCTCGAGCCCTTAAATGTGAACAGGGGCTCATCTCTAATTGAGTCCATAAAGTGTGTTCTCCTCTCCACGTGGACGGCTGTGTGAGGGAACTTTCTGAGTCGAATAAAGGGTGTCAAGTACCTTTTTGCCTTTCAAGAGGGAATGTGGTATTTCTCTTGAGATTCTACATCGCTAAATTTCCATTATACAGAATTAAGTAAGCCAGAAAGAAAAACACCAATACAGTATACTAACGCATATATAAGGTATTTAGAAAGATGCAAATGATAACCCTGTATATGATACAACAAAAGAGACACAGATGTATAGAACAGTCGTTGGGACTCTATGGGAGAGGGTGAGGGCGGGAGGATTTGGGAGAATGGCATTGAAACACGTATGTTGTCATATGTGAAACGAATCCCTAGGTCAGGGTCAATGAATGTTATAGGATGCTCGAGGTTGGTATGCGGGGATGACACTGAGGGAAGATAAAGGGAGGAGGGAGGTGGGAGGGGGGTTCAGGAGGGGGAACTTATGTAAACCCGGGGCGAATTCATGTCAATGTATGGCAAAAACAACCAATATAATATTGTAAAATAATTTGCTTCAAAAAAAAAATAAATTAATTACCAAAAAAAAAAATTTCGTCCTCTCGCATTGAGGGGATAATTTTGTGGTGTTTCTCGAATTGCGGCGGGAAGCTGGGGGTACTTCTCGAGTTGCGACGGGGACCTCAGGAACTTGCTGGGGTTGCTTCAGCGAAGTCAGGTCCCCTTTGTTGTTGGAAGGGGAACTTCCGGATTGCTCTCGAGCCCTTAAATGTGAACAGGGGCTCATCTCGAATTGAGTCCATAAATTGTGTTCTCCTCTCCAATGTGTAGGGCTGTGTGAGGGAACTTTCTGAGTCGAACAAAGGGTGTCAAGTACCTTTTTGGCTTTCAGGAGGGAATGTGGTATTTCTCTTGAGCTTCTGCATCAAAAAATCTCCTCCTCTCGCATTGAGGGGATCATTTTGTAGTGTTTCTCGAGTTGCGGCGGGAAGCTGGGGGTACTTCTTGAGTTTCGATGGGGACCTCAGGAACTCGCTCGGGTTGCTTCAGGGAAATCAGGTCCCCTTTGTTGTTGGAAGGGGAACTTACCCTTTGCTGTCGAGCCCTTAAATGTGAACAGGGGCTCATCTCGAATTGAGTCCATAAAGTATGTTCTCCTCTCCAAGTGAACGGCTGTGTGAGGGAACTTTCTGAGTCGAATAAAGGGTGTCAAGTACCTTTTTGGTTTTCAAGAGGGAATGTGGTATTTCTCTTGAGATTCTGCATTGCAAAATTACCTCCTCTCGCATTGAAGGGATCATTTTGTCGTGTTTCTCGTGTTGTGGCAGGAAGCTGGGGGTACTTCTCGAGATGCGACGGGGACCTCAGGAATTCGCTCGGGTTGCTTCAGGGAAGTCAGGTCCCCTTTGGTGTTTCAAGGGGAATTTCCGGTTTGCTCTCTTGCCCTTAAATGTGAACAGGGGCTCTTCTCAAATTTAGTCCTTAAAGTGTGTTCTCCTCTCCAAAGGGTAGGGCTGTGTGAGGGAACTTTCTGAGTCGAGTAAAGGGTGTCAAGTACCTTTTTGCCTTTCCAGAGGGAATGTGGTATTTCTCTTGAGCGTCTGCATCGAAAAATCTCCTCCTCTCGCATTGAGGTGATCATTTTGTCGTGTTTCTCGAGTTGCGGTGGGAAGCTGGGGTTACTTCTCGAGTTGCGACGGGGACCTCAGGAACTCAGTAGGGTTGCTTCAGGGAGTTCCGGTCCCCTTTGGTGTTGGAAGGGGAACTTCCGGATTGCTCTCGAGCCCATATGTGAACAGGGGCTCATTTCGATTTGAGTCCATAAATTGTATTCTCCTCTCCAATGGGTAGGGCTGTGTTAGGGAACTTTCTGAGTCGAACAAAGGATGTCAAGTACCTTTTTGCTTTTCAAGAGGGAATGTGATATTTCTCTTGAACTTCTGCATCGAAAAATCTCCTCCTCTCTCACTGAGGGGATCATTTTGTGGTGTTTCTCGAGTTGCGGCGGGAAGCTGGGGATACTTCTCGAGTTGCGATGGGGACCTCAGGAACTCAGTAGGGTTGCTTCAGGGAAGTCAGGTCCCCTTTGGTGTTGGAAGGGGAACTTCCGCTTTGCTGTCGATCCCTTAAATGTGAACAGGGTCTCATCTCGAATTGAGTCCATAAAGTCTGATCTCCTCTCCAAGTGGACGGCTGTGTGAGGGAACTTTCTGAGTCAAATAAAGGGTGTCAAGTACCTTTTTGCCTTTCAAGAGGGAATGTGGTATTTCTCTTGATATTCTGCATCGCAAAATTTCCTCTTCTCGCATTGAGGGGATAATTTTGAGGTGTTTCTCGAGTTGCGGCGGCAAGCTGGGTGTACTTCTCGAGTTGCGACGGGCACCTCAGAAACTCAGTCGTGTTGCATTAGGGTAGTCAGGTCCCCTCTGGTGTTGGAAGTGGAACTTCCGGATTGCTCTCGAACCCTTAAATGTGAAGAGGGGCTCATCTCGAATTGAGTCCCAAAAATGTGTTCTCCTCTCCAATGGATAGGGCTTGTGAGGGAACTTTGTGAGTCGAATAAAGGATGCTAAGTATATTTTTACCTTTTAAAAGGGAATGTGGTAATTTTCTTGAGATTCTGCATCGCAAAATATCCTCCTCTCGCATCGAGGGGATAATTTTGGGGTGTTTCTCGAGTTGCGGCAGAAAGCTGTGGGTACTTCTCGAGTTGCGACGGGGACCTCAGGAAGTCACTCGGGTTGCTACAGGGAACTCAGGTCACCTTTGGTGTTGGAAGGGAAACTTCCGGTTTTCTCTCGAGCTCTTAAATGTGATAGGGCCTCATCTTGAACTAAGTCAATAAACAGTGTTCTCCTCGCCAATGGTTAGGGCTGTGTAAGGAAACTTTCTGAGTTGAATAAAGGGTGTCAAGTACCTTTTTGCCTTTCAAGAGGGAATGTGGTATTTCTCTTGAGCTTCTGCATTGAAAAATTTCCTTCTCTCGCATTGAGGGAATAATTTTGTGGTGTTTTTCGAGTTGCGGCGGGAAGCTGGGGGTACTTCTCGAATTACGTCTGGGACCTCAGGAACTCTCTGGGGTTGCTTCAGGGAAGTCACGTCACCTTTGGTGTTAGAAAGGTTACTTCCTTTTTAATCTCGAGCTCTTAGATGTGAACAGGGGCTCATCTGGATTTGTGTCCATAAAATGTGTCCGCCTCTCCAAGTGGACGGCTGTGTGAGGGAACTTTCTGAGTCGAATAAAGGGTGTCAAGTACCTTTTAGCCTTTCAAGAGGGAATGTAGTATATCTCTTGAGATTCTGCATCGCAAAATTTCCTCTTCTCACATTGAGGGGATAATTTTGTGGTGTTTCTCGAGTTGCGGCGGGAAGCTGGGGGTACTTCTCGAGTTGCGACGGGGACCTCAGGAACTCGCTGGGGTTGCTTCAGGGAAGTCAGGTCCCCTTTGGTGTTGGAAGAGGAATTTCCGCTTTGCTCTCGAGCCCTTAAATGTGAACAGGGGTTCATATCGAATTGAGTCCTTAAACTGTTTTCTCCTCTCCAATGGGTAGGGCTGTGTGAGGGAACTTTCTGAGTCCAATAAAGTTGTCAAGTACCTTTTTGCGTTCAAGAGGGAGTGTGGAATTATTCTTGAGCTTCTACATCGAAAAATTTCCTCCTCTCGCATTGAGTGTATAATTTTGTGGTGTTTCTCGAGTTGTGGCGCGAAGCTGGGGTTACTTCTCGAGTTGCGACGGGGACCTCAGGAACTCGCTCAGGTTGCTTCAGGGAAGTCAGTTCCCATTTGGTGTTGTAAGGGGAACTTCTGCTTTGCTCTCGAGCCCTTAGATGTGAACAGGGGCTCATCTCGAATTGAGTCCATAAAGTGTGTTCTCCTCTCCAATGGGTGGGGCTGTGTGAGGGAACTTTCTGAGTGGAATAAACGGTGTCAAGTACCTTTTTCCTTTCAAGAGGGTATGTGGTATTTCTCTTGAGCTTCTTCATTGAAAAATATAGTTCTCTCCCATTGAGGGGATAATTTTGCTTGTTTCTCGAGTTGCGGCAGAAAGCTGGTGGTACTTCTCGAGTTGCGACAGGGACCTCAGGAACTCTCTCGGATTGCTTCAGGGAAGTAAGTTCCCCTTCGGTGTTGGAAGGGGAATTTCCGCTTTGCTCTCGAACCCTTAAATGTGAACATGGGCTCATCTCGAATTGAGTCCATATAGTGTGTTCTCCTCTCCAATGGGTAGGGCTTTGTGAGGGAACTTTCTGAGTCGAATAAAGGGTGTCAAGTACCTTTTTGCCTTTCAAGAGGCAATGTTATATTTCTCTTGAGATTCTGCATCTCAAATTTCCTCCTCTCGCATTGAGGGGATAATTTTGTGGTGTTACACGAGTTGAGGCGGGAAGGTTGGGGTACTTCTCGAGTTGTGACGGGGACCTCAGGAATTCGCTGGGGTTGCTTCAGGAAAGTCAGGTCCCCTTTGGTTTTGGAAGGGGAACTTCCACTTTACTCTCGAGCCCTTAAATGTGAACAGTGGCTCATCTCGAATTGAGCCCATAAAGTGTGTTCTCCTCTCCAATGGACGGCTGTGTGAGGGAACTTTCTGAGTCGAATAAAGGGTGTCAAGTACCTTTTTGCCTTTCAAGAGGAATGTGGTATTTCTCTTGAGATTCTGCATCGCAAAATTTCGTCTTCTCACATTGAGGGGATAATTTTATGGTGTTTCTCAAGTTGCGGCGGGAAGCTGGGGGTACTTCTCGAGTTGCGACGGAGACCTTAGGAACTCGTTTGGGTTGCTTCAGGGAAGTGAGGTCCCCTTTGGTGTTGGAAGGGGAACTTCCGCTTTTCTCTCGAGCCCTTAAATTTGAACAGGGGCTCATCTCGAATTGAGTCCATAAAGTGTGTTCTCCACTCCAAGTGGACGGCTGTGTGAGGGAACTTTCTGAGTCGAATAAAGGGTGTCAAGTAACTTTTTGCCTTTCAAGGGGGAATGTGATATTTCTCTTGAGAATCTGCATCGCAAAATTTCCTCTTCATACTTTAGGGGATCATTTTGTGGTGTTTCTCGAGTTGCGGCGGGAAGCTGGGGGTACTTCTCGAGTTGCGACGGGGACCTCAGGAACTCGCTTGGGTTGCTTCAGGGAAATCAGGTCCCCTTTTGTGTTGGAAGGGGAACTTCCACTTTGCTGTCGAGCCCTTAAATGTGAATAGGGGCTCATCTCGAATTGAGTCCATAAAGTGTGTTCTCCTCTCCAAGTAGACAGCTGTGTGAGGGAACTTTCTGAGTCGAATAAAGGGTTTCAAGTACATTTTTGGCTTTCAAGAGGAATGTGGTATTTCTCTTGAGATTCTGCATCGCAAAATTTCCTCTTCTCACATTGAGGGGATAATTTTATGGTGTTTCTTGAATTGCGGCGGGAAGCTTGGGGTACTTCTCGGTTGCGACAGAGACCTCAGGAACTCGCTTGAGTTGCTTCAATGAAGTCAGGTCCCCTTTGGTGTTGGAAGGGGAACTTCCGCATTGCTCTCGAGCCCTTAAATGTGAACAGGGGCTCATCTCGAATAGAGTACATAAAGTGTGTTCTCCTGTCCAATGTGTAGGGCTGTGTGAGGGAACTTTGTGAGTCGAATAAAGGTTGTCAAGTACCTTTTAGCCTTTCAAGAGGGCATGTGTTATTTCTCTTGAGCATCTGCATTGAAAAATCTCCTCCTCTCGCATTGAGGGGATAATTTTGGGGTGTTTCTCGAGTTGCGGCGGGAAGCTGGGGGTACTTCTCGAGTTGCGACGGGGACCTCAGGAACTCGCTCGGGTTGCTTCACGGAAATCAGGTCCCCTTTGGTGTTGGAAGGGGAACTTGCGCTTTGCTGTCGAGACCTTAAATGTGAACAGGGGCTCATCTCGAATTGAGTCCATAAAGTGTGTTCTCCTCTCCAAGTAGACAGCTGTGTGACGGAACTTTCTGAGTTGAATAAAGGGTTTCAAGTACATTTTTGGCTTTCAAGAGGAATGTGGTATTTCTCTTGAGATTCTGCATCGCAAAATTTCCTCTTCTCACATTGAGGGGATAATTTTATGTTGTTTCTCGAATTGTGGCGGGAAGCTGGGGGTACTTCTCGTTTGCGACAGAGACCTCAGGAACTCGATCGTGTTGCTTCAATGAAGTCAGGTCCCCTTTGGAGTTGGAAGGGGAACTTCTGCATTGCTCTCGAGCCCTTAAATGTTAACAGGGTCTCATCTCGAATTGAGTCCATAAAGTGTGTTCTCCTCTCCAAAGGGGACGGCTGTGTGAGGGAACCTTCTGAGTCGAATAAAGGGTGTCAAGTACCTTTTAGCCTTTCAAGAGGGAATGTGGTATTTCTCTTGAGCTTCTGCCTCGAAAAATATAGTTCTCTCGCATTGAGGGGATAATTTTGAGGTGTTTCTCGAGTTGCGGCGGGAAACTGGGGGTACTTATCGACTTGCGACGGGGACCTCAGGAACTCGCTTGGGTTTCTTCAGGGAAGTAAGTTCCCCTTTGGTGTTGGAAGGGGAATATCCGCTATGCTCTCGAGCCCTTAAATGTGAACAGGGTCTCATCTCGAATTGAGTCCATAAAGTGTGTTCTCTCCAATGGGTAGGGCTTTGTGAGTGTAATTTCTGAGTAGAATAAAGGGTGTCAAGTACATTTTTGCCTTTCAAGAGGGAATGTGGTATTTCTCTTGAGATTCTGCATTGCAAAATTTCCTCATCTCGCATTGAGGGCATAATTTTGTTGTGTCTCAAGTTTCGGCTTGGATCTGGGGGTACTTCTCGAGTTGCAGCGTGGACCTCAAGAACTCTTTCGTGTTGCTTCAGGGAAGTCAGGTCAGAAAAACATCTATTTCTGCTTCATTGACTATGCCAAAGCCTTTGACTGTGTGGATCACAATAAACTGTGGAAGATTCTGAAAGAGATGGGAATACCAGACCACCTGACCTGCCTCTTGAGAAACCTGTATGCAGGTCAGGAAGCAACAGTCAGAACTGCTCATGGAACAACAGACTGGTTCCAAATAGGAAAAGAAGTACGTCAAGGCTGTATATTGTAATCTTACTTATTTAACTTATATGCAGAGTACATCATGAGAAATGCTGGGCTGGAAGAAGAACAACTGGAATCAAGAGTGCTGGGAGAAATATCAATAACCGCAGATATGCAGATGACACCACCTTTAGGGCAGAAAGTGAGGAGGCACTCAAAAGCCTCTTGATGAAAGTGAAAGAGGAGAGTGAAAAGGTAGGCTTGAAGCTCAACATTCAGAAAACAAAGGTGATGGAATCTGGTCCCAACACTTCACGGGAAATAGATGGAAAAACAGTGGAAACAGTGTCATACTTTATTTTGGGGGGCTCCAAAATCACTGCAGATGCTGATTGAAGCCATGAAATTAAAAGGCGCTTACTCCTTGGAAGGAAAGTTATGATCAACCTTGATAGTATATTAAAAAGCAGAGACATCACTTTGCCAAGAAAGCTCCATCTAGTCAAAGCTATGGTTTTTCCCGTGGTCATTTATGGATGTGAGAGTTGGACTGTGAAGAAAGCTGATCGCCGAAGAACTGATGCTTTCAAACTGTGGTATTGGAGAAGACTCTTGAGAGTCCCTTGGACTGCAAGAAGATCCAACCAGTCCATTCTAAGGGAGATCAATCGTCGGTGGTCATTGAAAGGACTGATGCTCAAGCTGAAACTGCAATACTTCGGCCACCTCATGCGATGAGTTGACTCACTGGAAAATATTCTGATGCTAGGAGAGGTTGGGGGCTGGAGGAAAAGGGGACGACAGAGAATGAGATAGCTGGATAGCATCACCGACTCTTGGCCATGAGTTTGAGTGAACTCCGGGAGTTGGTGTAGGACAGGGAGGCCTAGCGTACAGTGATTCATGGGGTCTAGGAGAGTCGGACACGACTGAGCGACTGAACTGAACTGAACTGAATAAAGTGTGTCAAATACCCTTTTCCATTTCAGGCGGGAATGTGGGATTTCTCTTGAAATTCTGTAGCGCAAAATTTCTTCATCTCGCATTGAGGGGATAATTTTGTGGTGTTTCTCGAATTGCGGAGGGAAGCTGGGGCGAATGGGACCTCAGGAACTCACTCGAGTTACTTCAGGGAAGTCAGGTCCCCGTTTGTGCTAGAAGGGGAACTTCCGGATTATTCTCGAGCCGTTAAATGGGAATATTGCCTCTTCTCGATTTGAGTCCTTAAAGTGTGTTCTCCTCTCCACTGAGGACGGATGTTAGGGACCATTCTGATTCGCCTAAAGGGAGTCAAATACCCTTTTGCCTTTCAAGCGGGAATGTGGGATTTCTCTTGAGATTCTGCAGTGCAAAATTTCCTCATCTCGCATGGAGGGGATAATTATGTGCTGTTACACGAATTGGGTTGGGAAGCTGGGGGTGATTCTCCAGTTGCGACGAGGACCTCTGGAACACACTCGGATTACTTCAGGGAAGTCAGGTCCCCTTTTGTGCTGGAAGGGGAACTTCCGGATTGGTCTCGAGCCCTTTAATGGGAATAGGGCCTCCTCTCGATTTGAGTCCATAAATTGTGTTCTCCTCTCCAATGGGGACGGATGTAAGGGAACTTTCTGAGTGGCATAAAGTGTGTCAAATACCCTTTTGCCTTTCAAGCGGGAATGTGGGATTTCTCTTGAGATTCTGCAGCGCAAAATTACCTCATCTCGCATTGAGGGGATAATTTTGGGGTGTTTCTCGAGTTGCAGAGGGAAGCAGGGGGTACTTCTCGAGTTGCAACGGGGACCTCAGGAACTCGCTTGGGTTGCTTCAGCGAAGTCAAGTCCCCTTTTGTGTTGGAAGGGGAACTTCCAGATTACTCTCGAGCCGTTAAATGGGAACATTGCCTCTTCTCGATTTGAGTCCGGAGAGTGTGTTCTCCTCTGCACTGAGGACGGATGTTAGGGACCATTCTGAGTCGCCTAAAGGGAGTCAAGTACACTGTTGCCTTTCAAGCAGGAATGTGGGATTTCTCTTGAGATTCTGCAGGGCAAAATTTCCTCATCTCGCATGGAGGGGATAATTTTTTGGTGTATCATGCATTGGGTTGGGAAGCTGAGGTTATTTCTGCAGTTCCGACGAGTACCTCTGGAACACACTCGAGTTACTTCAGGGAAGTCTGGTCCCATTTTGTGCTGGAAGGGGAACTTCCGTATTACTCTCGAACCCTTTAATGTGAATAGGGCCTCTTCTCGAATAGAGTCCATAAAGTGTGTTCTCCTCCCAATGGGGACGGCTGTGTGAGGGAACTTTCTGAGTCGAATAAAGGGTGTCAAGTACCTTTTTGCCTTTCAAGAGGGAATGTGGTATTTCTCTTGAGATTCTTCATCGCAAAATTTCCTCATCTCGCATTGAGGGGATAATTTGTTTCTCGAGTTGTGGCGGGAAACTAGGGGTGCTTCTCGAGTTACTACGGGTACCTCAGGATCTCGCTCGGGTTGCTTCCCATAATTTAGGTCCCCTTTGGTGTTTGAAGGGGCACTTTCGGTTAACTCTCGAGCCCTTAAATGTGATCAGGGGCTCATCTCAAATTGAATCCATAATGTGTGTTCTCCTTTCCAATGGGGACGGCTGTGTGAGGGAACTTTCTGAGTCGAATAAAGGTTGTCAAGTATAATTTTCTTTTCAAGAGGGAACGTGGTATATCTCTTGAGATTCTGCATCGCAAAGTTTCCTCATCTCTCATTGAGGGGATAATTTTTGTTGTTTCTCGAGTTGCGGCGGGAAGCTTGGGGTGCTTCTCGTGTTGCGACGGGGACCTTAGGAACTCGCGGGAGTTGCTTCAGGGAAGTCAGGTCCCCTTTGTTGTTGGAAGGGGAACTACCGGTTCCCTCTCGAGCCCTTAAATGTGAACAGGGTCTCATCTCGAAATGAGTCCGTAAAGTGTGTTCTCCTCTCCAAAGGGACGGCTGTGTGAGGGAACTTTCTGAGTCGAATAAAGGGTGTCAAGTACATTTTTCCCTTTGAAGAGGGTATATGGTATTTCTCTTGAGATTCTGCATCGCAAAATTTCCTCATCTGGCATTGAGGGGATAATTTTTGGGGTGTTTCTCAAGTTGCGGCGGGAAGCTGGGGGTGCTTCTCGAATTGCGACGGGGACCTCAGGAACTCACTGGGGTTGCTTCAGGGAAGTCAGGTCCCCTTTGGTGTTGGAAGGGAAACTTCGGGTTTACTCTCGAGCCGTTAAGTGGGAATATTAGCTCTTCTCGATTTCAGTCTATGAAGTGTGTTCCCCTCTCCACGAGGACGGATGTTAGGGACCATTCTGAGTCGCCTAAAGGGTGTCACGTACCCTTTTGCCTCAAGCGAGAATGTGGGATTTCTCTTGAGATTCTTCAGGGCAAAATTACCTCATGTCACATTGAGAGCATAATTTTGTGGAGTTTCTCGAGTTGAGGCCGGAACCAGTTTGTATGTCTCGAGTTGGAACGGGGAACTCAGGAACTCCCTCGGGTGGCTTCAGGGAAGTCAAGTCCCCTTTTTGTTGAAAGGGGAATTTCCGGATTACTCACGAGCTGTTAAATTGGAATATTGCCTCTTCTCGATTTAAGTCCATAAATTGTGTTATCCTCTCCACTGAGGATGGATATTAGGGATCATTCTGAGTCGCCTAAAGGGAATCAAAACCCTTTTGCCTTTCAAGCGGGAATGTGGGATTTCTCTTGAGATTATGCAGCACAAAATTTCCTATTGTCTCATTGAGGGGATAATATTGTGGTATTTCTCGTCTTGCGGAGGGAAGCTAGGGGTACTTCTCGAGTTGCGAAGGGGACCTCAGGAAATCATTCGAGTTACTGCAGGGAAGCCAGGTCCCCTTTTGTGCTGGAAGGGAAACTTCTGGATTACTCTCGAGCCCATTAACGGGAATAGGGCCTATTCTCTATTTGAGTCCATAAGGTGTGTTCTCCTCTCCAATGGGGACAGATGTTAGGGAACTTTCTGAGTGGCATAAAGTGTGTCAAGTACCCTTTTGCCTTTCAAGCGGGAATGCAGGAATTGTCCTAAGATTCTGTATCGCAAAATTACCTCATCTCGCATTGAGGGGATAATTTTGTGGTGTTTCTCGAGTTTCGGCGGGAAGCAGGGGGTACTTCTCGAGTTGCGACGGGGACCTCAGAAACTCTTTCAGGATGATTCAGGGAGGGCAGGTCCCCTTTTGAGTTGGAAGGGGAACTTCCGGTTTACTCTCGAGCCGTTAATTGGGGATAGGACCTCATTTCAAATTGAGTCCATAAGGTGTGTTCTCCTCTCCAATGGGAACTGACATTAGTGAAATTTCTGAGTCACATAAAGGGAGTCAAGTACCCTTTTACCTTTCAAGAGTGAATATGGTATTTCTCTTGCGATTCTGCAGGGTATATTTTCCTCATCTCGCATTAGGGGATAATTTTTAGTGTTTCTCAGTTGCGAAGTGAAGATGTGGGTACTTCTCAAGTTTCGACGGGGACCTCAGGAAGTCGCTTGGGTTTCATCAGGGAAGTCAGGTCCCCTTTGGTGTTGGAATGGGAACTTCCGGTTTACTCTCCAACCGTTAAATGGGAATAGGGTCTCATCTCGAACTGAGTCCAGAAAGTGTGTACTCCTCTCCAATGGGGACCAATGTTAGTGAAATTTCTGAATCGTATAAAGGGTGTCAAGTACCCTTTTGCCTTTCAAGAGGGAATGTGGTATTTCTCTTGAGATTCTGTATGGCAAAATTCCCTCATCTCGCATTGAGGGGATAATTTTGGGGTGTTTCTCGAGTTGCGGCGGGAAGCTGGGGGTACTTCTCGAGTTGCGACGGGGACCTCAGGAACTCGCTCAGGTTGCTTCAGGGAAGTCAGGTCCCCTTTGTTTTTGCAAGGGAAACTTCCGGTTTGCTCTCGGGCCCTTAAATGTGAACAGGGGCTCATGTCGAATTGAGTCCATAAAGGGTGTTCTCTTCTCCAATGGGGACGGTAGTTTGAGGGAACTTTCTGATTCGAATAAAGGGTGTCAAGTAACTTTTTGCCTTTCAAGGGGGAATGTGGTATTTCTCTTGAGACTCTTCATCGCAAAATTTCCTCATCTCGCATTGAGGGGACAATTTTGTGGTGTTCTCGAGTTGCGGCAGAAGCTGGGGTTACGTCTCGAGTTGCGACTTGGACCTCAGGAACTCGCTCGGGTCGCTTCAGTTAAGTCAGATCCCCTTAAGTGTTGAAAGGAGAAAATCCAGTTTGCTCTCGAGCCCTTAAATGTGAACAGGGGCTCATCTCGAATTGAGTCCATAAAGTGTGTTCTCCTCTCCAATGGGGATGGCAGTGTGAGTGATTTTTCTGAGTCGAATAAAGGGTGTCAAGGAACTTTTTGCCTTTCAGGAGGGAATGTGGTATTTCTCTTGAGATTCTTCATCGCACAATTTCCTCCTCTCGCATTGAGGGATAATTTTCTGGTGTTTCTCGAGTTGCGGCGGGAAGATGGAGTGCTTCTCGAGTTGTGACAGGCACCTCAGGAACTCGCTCGGGTTGCTTCAGGGAAGTCAGATCCTCTTTGGTGTTTCAAGGGAACTTCCGGTTTACTTTAGAGCCCTTTAATGTGAACAGGGGCTCATTCTAATTGATTACATAAAGTGTGTTCTCCTCTTCAATGGGGACGGCTGTGTGAAGGAATATTGAGTCGAATGAAGGGTGTCAAGTACCCTTTTGGCTTTCAAGAGCGAAGGTGGTATTTCTCTTTAGATTCTGCATCGCATAATTTCCTCCACTCGCATTGAGGTGATAATTTTGTGGTGGTTCTCGAGTTGTGACGGGAAGCTGCGGGTGCTTCTCGAGTTGTGACAGGGACCTCAGGTACTCGCTCGGGTTGCTTCAGGGAAGTCAGGTCCAGTTTGGGTTGGAAGGGGGAACTTCCGGTTTCCTCTCGAGCCCTTAAATGTGAACAGGGTCTCATCTCGAATTGAGTCCATAAAGTGTGTTCTCTCTCCAATGGGGACGGCTGTGTGAGGGAACTTTCTGAGTCGAATAAACGGTGTCACCTTTTTGCCTTTCAAAAGGGAATCTGGTATTTCTCTTGAGATTCTGCTTCGCAAAATATCCTCATCTCGCACGGAGGGGATAATTTTGTGGTGTTTCTCGAGTTGTGACCGGAAGCTGCGGGTGCTTCTCGAGTTGTGACGGGGACGTCAGAAACTCGCTCGGGTTGCTTCAGGGAACTCAGGTCCACTTTGGCTTGGAAGGGGAAACTTCCAGTTTCCTCTCGAGCCCTTAAATTTGAACAGAGGCTCATCTCGAATTGAGTCCATAAAGTGTGTTCTCCTCTCCAAAGGCGACGGCTGTGTGAGGGAACTTTCTGAGCGAATAAAGGGTGTCAAGTTCCTTTTTGCCTTTCAAGAGGGTATGTGGTATTTCTCTTAAGCTTCTGCATCCCAAAATTTCCTCTTCTCGCATTGAGGGGTTTAATTTTGTGGTGTTTTTTGGGTTGCGGCGGGAAGATGTGGTGTTTCTCGAGTTGCAACGGGGACCTCAGGAAATCGCTCGTGTTGCTTCAGGGAAGTCAGGTCCTCTTTGGTGTAGGAAAGAGAACTTCTGGTTGACTCTCGAGCCGTTTAATGGGAATACGAACTCATCTCCAATTGAGTCCATCAAGTATGTTCTGCTCTCCAAAGGGGACTGATGTGAGTGAAATTTCTGAGTCGCAAAAAAGGTTTCAAGTACACTTTTTTCTTTCAAGAGTGAATGTGGTATTTCCCTTGGGATTCTGAATCACAAAATTTCCTCATCTCGCATTGAGGGGATAATTTTGTGGTGTTTCTCGAGTTGCGGCGGGAAGCTTGGTGTGCTTCTCGAGCTGCGACTGGGAACTCAGGAACTCTCTCGGGTTGTTTCAGGGAAGTCAGGTCCCCTTTGGTGATGGAAGGGCAACTTCCGGTTTACTCTCGAGCCCTTAAATGTGAACAGGGGCTCGTCTCGAATTGAGTCCATAAAGTGTGTTCTCCTCTCCAAAGGGGACGGCTGTGTGAGGGAACTTTCTGAGTCGAATAAAGGGTGTCAAGTACCTTTTTGTCTTTCAAGAGGAAATGTGGTATTTCTCTTGAGATTCTGAATCGCAAAATTTCCTCCTCTCGCATTGAGGGGATAATTTTGTTGTGTTTCTCTAGTTGCGGCGGGAAGCTGGGGGTACTTCTCAAGTAGGGAAGGGGACCTAAGGAACTGGCTCGGGTTGCTTCATGGAAGTCAAGTCCCCTTTGGTGTTGGAAGGGGAACTTCCGCTTTACTCTCGAGCCCTTAATTGTGAACAGGGGCTCATCTCGAATTGAGTCCATAAAGTGGTTTCTCCTCTCCAAATGGACGGCTGTGTGAGGGAACTTTCTGAGTCGAATAAATGGTGTCAAGTACCTTTTAGCCTTTCAAGAGGGATTGTTGTCTTTCTCTTCTGATTCTGCATCGCAAAATTTCCTCATTTCGCATTGAGGGGATAATTTTGTGGTGTTTCTCGTGTTACGGCGGGAAGCTGAGGGTACTTTTCGAGTTGTGACGGACACCTCAGGAACTCGCTCGAGTTGCTTCAGGAAAGTCAAGTCCCCTTTTGTGTTGAAAGGGGAACTTCCGGATTACTCTGGAGCCCTTAAATAGGAATATTGCCTCTTCTCGACTTGAGTCCATAAAGTGTGTTCTCCTCTCCAATGAGGAAGGTTTCAGGGGCCATTCTGAGTCGCCTAAAGGGATTCAAGTACCCTTGTGCCTTTCAAGCGGGAATGTGGGATTTCTCTTGAGATTCTGCAGCAAAAATTTACCTCATCTCGCATTGAGAGCATAATTCTGTGGTGTTTCTCGAGTTGATGCCTGAAGCAGTGTTTACTTCTCAAGTTTCGACGTGGAAGTCAGGACTCGCTCCATTTGCTTCAGGGAAGTCAAGTCCCCTTTTGTGTTCAAAGGGGAACTTCCGGATTACTCTGGAGCCCTTTAAATGGAATAGGGCCTCTTCGCGAGTTGAGTCTTTAAAGTGTGTATGCCTCTCCAATGGGGACGGATGTTAGGGAACTTTCTGAGGGGCTTAAAGTGTGTCAATTTCCCTTTTGCCTTTCAAGCGGGAATGTGCGATTTCTCTTGAGATTCTGCAGCGCAAAATTTCCTCATCTCGCATTGAGGGGATAATTTTGTGGTGTTTCTCGAGTTGCGGCGGGAAGCTGGGGGTACTTCTGGAGTTGCAACGGGGACCTCAGGAATTCACTGGAGTTACTTCAGGGAAGTCCGTTCACCTTTTATGCTGGAAGGGGAACTTCCGGATTACTCTGGAGCCCTTTAAATGGAATAGGGCCTCTTCTCCAGTTGAGTCCATAAAGTGAGTTCTCCTGTTCAATGGGGATGAATGTTAGGGAACTTTCTGAGGGGCATAAGAGTGTCAAGTTCCCTTTTGCCTTTCAAGTGGGAATGTGGTATTTCTCTTGAGATTCTGCAGCGCAAAATTTCCTCATCTCGCATTGAGGGGGTACTTTTGTGGTGTTTCTCGAATTGCGGCGGGAAGCTGGGGGTACTTCTCCAGTTGCGGCGGGGACCTCAGGAACTCGCTCGGGTTGCTTCAGGGAAGTCAAGTCCCCTTTTGTGTTGAAAGGGGAACTTCCGGATTACTCTCGAGCCGTTAAATAAGAATATTGCCGCTTCTCGACTTGAATCCATAAAGTGTGTACTCCTCTCCAATGAGGACGGTTTTAGGGGCCATTCTGAGTCGCCTAAAGGGAGTCAAGTACCCTTGTGCCTTTCAAGCGGGAATGTAGGCTTTCTTGAGATTCTGCAGCAAAAATTTACCTCATCTCGCATTGAGAGCATAATTCTGTGGTGTTTCTCGAGTTGCTGCGGGAAGCAGGGTTTACCTCTCGAGTTTCGAGGGGGAATTCAGAACTAGCTCGGGTTGCTTCAGGGATGTAAATTCCCCTTTTGTGCTTGAAGGGGAACTTCCGGATTACTCTCGAGCTGTTAAATGGGAATATAGCCTCTTCTCGATTTGAGTCCATAAAGTGTGTTCTCCTCTCCACTGAGGAGGGATGTTAGGAACCATTCGGATTCGCCTCAAGGGAGCCAAGTACACTTTTGCCTTTCAAGTGGGAATGTGGGATTTCTCTTGAAATTCTGCAGCGCAAAATTTCCTCATGTTGCCTTGAGGGGATAATTTTGTGGAGTTTCTCGAATTGCGGCGGGAAGATGGGGGTACAACTTGAGGTGCCACGGGGACTTCAGGAACTCACTCGAGTTACTTCAGGGAAGTCAGGTCCCCTTTTGTGCTGGAAGGGGAATTTCCGGGTTACTCTGGAGCCTTTAAATGGGAATATTGCCTCTTCTCGATTTGAGTCCATAAAGTGTGTTCTCCTCTGCACTGAGGACAGATGTTAGGGAACATTCTGAGTCATATAAAGGGAGTCAAGTACACTTTTGCCTTTCAAGCGGGAATTTGCGATTTCTCTTGAGATTCTGCAGCGCAAAATTTCCTCATATCGCATTGAGGGGATAATTTTGTGGTGTTTCTCGAGTTGCCTCGTGAAGCTGGGGGTACTTCTCGAGTTGCCACCGGGACATCAGGAACTCGCTCGGGTTACTTCAGGGCAGTCAAGTCCCCTTTGGTGTTGGAAGGGGAAATTCCGGTTTGCTCTCGAGCCCTTAAATGTGAACAGGGGCTCATCTCGAATTGAGTCTATAAAGTGTGTTCTCCTCTCCAATGGGGATGGCTGTTTGGGGGAACTTTCTGAGTCGAATAAAGGGTGTCATGAACCTTTTTGCCTCTCAAGAGGGAATGTGATATTTCTCTTGAGCTTCTGCATCGCAAAATTTCCTCCTCTCGCATTGAGGGGATAATTTTGTGGTGTTTCTCAAGTTGCGGCGGGAAGCTGTGGGTACTTCTCGAGTAGCAACGGGGACCTCAGGAGCTCGCTTGGTTGGCTTCAGGGAAGTCAGGTCCCCTTTGGTGTTGGAAGGGGAACTACCGGTTTGCCCCTGAGCCCTTAAATGTGAACAGGGGCTCATCTCGAATTGAGTCCATAAAATGTGTTCTCTTCTCCAATGGGGACGGCTGTGTGAGGGAACTTTCTGAGTCGAGTAAAGGGTTTCAAGTACCTTTTTGCCTTTCAAGAGGGAATGTGTTATTTCTCTTGAGCTTCTGCATCGCAAAATTTCCTCCTCTCGCATTGAGGGGATAATTTTGTGGTGTTTCTCGAATTGAGGCGGGAAGATGGGGGTACTTCTGCAGTTGCGACGGGGACCACAGGAACTCACTCCAGTTAATTCAGGGAAGTCAAGTCCCCTTTTGTGTTTAAAGGGGAACTTCCGGATTACTCGGGAGCCCTTTAAATGGAATAGGGCCTCTTCGCGAGTTGAGTCCATAAAGTGTGCTCTTCTCTCCAATGGGGACGGATGTTAGGGAACTTTCTGAGTGGCATAAAGTGTGTCAAGTATGCTTTTGCCTTTCAGCGGGAATGTGGGACTTCTCTTGAGATTCTGCAGCTCAAAATTTTCTCATCTCTCATTGAGGGGATAATTTTGTGGTGTTTCTCGAGTTGTGGAGGGAAGCAGGGGTACTTCTCTAGTTGCGGCGGGGACCTCAGGAACTCGCTCCGGTTGCTTCAGGGAAGTCAAGTACTCTTTTGTGTTTGAAGGGGAAATTCTTGATTACTCAGGAGCCTTTAAATGGGAATATTGCCTCTTCTCGAATTGATTCAATGAAGTGTGCACTCATCTCCACTGAGGACTAATGTTAGGGAACATTCTGAGTCGCATAAACGGAGTCAGGTACCCTTTTGCCTTTCAAGCGGGAATGTGGGACTTCTCTTGAGATTCTGCAGCGAAAATTTTCCTCATCTCGCATTGAGGGGATAATTTGTGGTGTTTCTCGAGGTGCGGCGGGAAGCAGGGGGTACTTCTCGAGTTGCGGCGGGACCTCAGGAACTCGCTGGGGTTGCTTCAGGGAAGTCAAGTCTCCTTTTGTGCTGGAAGGGGAAATTCCGGATTACTCTCGAGCCGTTAAAAGCGAATATTGCCTCTTCTCCATTTGAGTCCATAAAGTATGTTCTCCTCTCCACTGAGAATGGATGTTACGGAATATTCTGAGTCGCATAAAGGGAGTCAAGTATCCTTTTGCCTTTCAAGCGGTAATGTGGTATTTCTCTTGAGATTCTGCAGCGCAAAATTTCCACATCTTGCATTGAGGGGATAATTTTGTGGTGTTTCTCGATTTGCGGCGGGAAGCTGGGGTTACTTCTGGAGTTGCGACTGGGACCTAAGGAACTCACTCGAGTTACATCAGGGAAGTCAGGTCCCCTTTTGTGCTGGAAGGGGAACTTCCGGATTACTCTCAAGCCCTTGAATGGGAATACGGCCTCTTCTCCAGTTGAGTCCATAAAGTGTGTTCTCCACTCCAGTGGGGACGGATGTTAGGGAACATTCTGAGAGACATAAAGTGTGTCAAGTACGCTTTTGCCTTTCAAGGTTAATGTGGATTTTCTCTTGAGAATCTGCAGCACAAAATTTCCTCATCTCGCATTGAGGGGATAATTCAGTGGTGTTTCTCGAGTTGTGGTGGGAAGCAGTGTGCACTTCTCTATCTACTGCGGGGACCTCAGGAACTTGCTCGGGTTGCTTCAGGGAAGTCAAGTCCCCTTTTGTGATGGAAGGAGAAATTCCCGATTACTCTGGAGCTGTTAAATGGGAATAATGCCTCTTCTCGATTTGAGTCCTTAAAGTGTGTTTTCCTCTCCACTGAGGAAGGATGGTAGGGAACATTCTGAGTCGCCTAAAGGGAGTCAAGTACCCTTTTTCCATTCAAGCGGGAATGTGGGATTTCTCTTGACGTTCTGCAGCGCAAAATTTCCTCATCTCGCATTGAGGGGATAATTTTGTGGTGTTTCTCGAGGTGCGGCGGGAAGCAGGGGGTACTTCTCGAGTTGCAGCGGGGACCTCAGGAACTCGCTCGGGTTGCTTCAGGGAAGTCAAATCCCCTTTTAAGTTGGAAGGGGAAATTCCGGATTACTCTCGAGATGTTAAAAGGGAATATTGCCTCTTCTCCATTTGAGTCCATAAAGTATGTTCTCCTCTCCACTGAGAATGGATATTACGGAATATTCTGAGTCGCATAAAGGGAGTCAAGTACCCTTTTGCCTTTCAAGCGGGAATTGGGATTCCTCTTGAGATTCTGCAGTGCAAAATTTCCTCATCTCGCATTGAGGGGATAATTTTGAGGTGTTTCTCGAATTGCGGCGGGAAGCTGGGGGTACTTCTCGAGTTTCGACGGGGACCTCAGGAACTCATTCAAGTTACTTCAGGGAAGTCAGGTCCCCTTTTGTGCTGGAAGGGGAACTTCCAGATTACTCTGGAGCCCTTAAATAGGAATATTGCCTCTTCTCGACTTGAGTCCATAAAGTGTGTTCTCCTCTCCAATAAGGACGGTTTTAGGGGCCATTCTGAGTCGCCTAAAGGGATTCAAGTACCCTTGTGCCTTTCAAGCGGGAATGTGGGATTTCTCTTTAGATTCTTCAGCGCAAAATTACCTCATCTCTCATTGAGGGGATAATTTTTTGGTGTTTCTTGAGTTGCAGTGGGAAGCAGGGGGTACATTTCGAATTGCGAAGGGGACCTCAGGAACTCACTCTGGTTTCTTCAGGGAAGTCAAGTCCCCTTTTGTGTTGAAAGGGGAACTTCCGGATTTCTCTCAAGCCGTTAAATGGAATATTGCCTCTTCTCGATTTGAGTCCATAAAGTGTGTTCTCCTCTCAAATGAGGACGGTTTTAGGGGCCATTCTTAGTCGCCTAAAGAGAGTCAAGTACACTTTTGCCTTTCAAGCAGGAATGTCGTATTTCTCTTGAGATTCTTCAGCGCACAATTTCCTCATCTCCCATTGAGGGGATAATTTTGTGGTGTTTCTCGAGTTGCGGCGGGAAGCTGGGGATGCTTCTCGAGTTGTGACGGGGACCTCAGGAACTCGCTGGGTTTGCTTCAGGGAAGTCAGGTCCCCTTTGGTGTTGGAAGGGGAACTTCCGGTTTCCTCTCAAGCCCTTAAATGTGCACAGGGGCTCATCTCGAATTGAGTCCATAAAGTGTGTTCCCCTCTCCAAAGGGGACGGCTGTGTGAGGGAACTTTCTGAGTCGAATAAAGGGTGTCAAGTACCTTTTTGCCTTTCAAGAGGGAATGTGGTATTTCTCTTGAGATTCTGCATCGCAAAATTTCCTCCTTTCGCATTGAGGGGATAAATTTGGGGTGTTTCTTGAGTTGCGACTCTGACCTAAGGAATTCGCTCGGGGTGCTTCACGGAAGTTATGTCCCCTTTGGTGTTGAAAGGGGAACTTCCGGGTTCCTCTCGAGCCCTTTAATGTGAACAGGGGCTCATCTCGAATTGAGTACATAAAGTGTGTTCTCGTCTCCAAAGGGGACGGATGTGTGAGGGAACTTTCTGAGTCGAACGAAGGGTTTCAAGTACCTTTTTGCCTTTCAAGCGGGAATGTGGGATTTCTCTTGAGATTCTGCAGCTCAAAATTTCCTCATCTCGCTTTGAAGGGATAATTTTGTGGTGTTTCTGGAATTGCGGCGGGAAGCTGGGGGTACTACTGGAGTTGCAAGGAGGACCTCAGGAACTCACTCGTGTTGCTTCAAGAAAGTCAGGTTCCCTTTTTTGCTGGAAGGGGAACTTCCGGATTGCTCTCTCGCCCTTTAATTGGAATAGGGCCTCTTCTCGAGTTGAATACATAAAGTGTGTTCTCCTCTCCAATGGTGAAGGATGTTAGGGAACTTTGTGAGCGGCTTAAAGTGTGTCAAGTACACTTTTGGCTTTCAAGCGGGAATGTGGGATTTCTCTTGAGATTCTGCAGCGCAAAATTACTTCAGCTCGCATTGAGGGGATAATTTTGTGGTGTTTCTCGAGTTGCAGCTGGAAGCAGGGGGTACTTCTCGAGTTGCGATGGGGACCTCAGGCACTCGCTCGGGTTGCTTCAGTGAAGTCAAATCCCCTTTTGTGTTGGAAGGGGAACATTGGGATTACTCTCGAGCTGTTAAATGGGAATATTGTCTCTTCTGGATTTGAGGCCATAATTGTGTTCCCCTCTCCACTGAGGACTGATGTTAGGGAACATTCTGAGTCACCTAAAGAGATTCAAATACCGTTTTACTTTTCAAGCGGGAATGTGGGATTTCTCTTGAGATCCTGCAGCACAAAATTTCCTCATCTCGCATTGAGGGGATAAATTTGTGGTGTTTCTCGAATTGCGGCGGGAAGCTGGGGATAATTCTCGAGTTTCGACGTGGACCTCAGGAACTCACTGGAGTTACTTCCGGGAAGTCAGGTCTCCTTTTGTGCTAGAAGGGGAACTTCCGTGATACTCTCTACCCCTTTAATTGGAATAGGGCGTCTTCACGTGTTGAATCCATAAAGTGTGTTCTCCTCTCCAATGGGGAAGGACGTTAGGGAACTTTGTTAGTGGCATAAAGTGTGTCAAGTACACTTTTGCCTTTCAAGCGGGAATGTGGGATTTCTCTTGAGATCCTGCAGCGCAAAATTACCTCATCTCGCATAGAGGGGATAATTCTGTCGTGTTTCTCGTGTTTCTGCGGGAAGCAGCGGGTACTTTTAGATTTGCGACGGGAACCTCAGCAACTCGCTCCAATTGTTTCAGGGAAGTCAAGTCCCCTTTTGTGTTGGAAGGGGAACTTCCGGGTTACTCTCGAGCCGTTAAAAGGGAATATTGCCTCTTCTCGATTTGAGTCCATAAAGTGTGTTCTCCACTCCACTGAGGACGGATGTTAGGGTACATTCAGAGTCGCATAATGTGTATCAAGTACCCTTTGCCTTTCAAGCGGAAATGTGGCATTTCTCTTGAGATTCTGCAGTGCAAAATTTCCTAATCTCGCATTGAGGGGATAATATTGTGGTGTTTCTTTAGTTGCAGTGGGAAGCCGGGGTTACTTCTGGATTTGCGAAGGGAAGGTCAGGAACTCTCTAGGGTTGCTTCAGGGAAGTCAGGTCCCCTTTTGTGTTGGAAGGGGAACTTCCGGGTTACTCTCGACCTGTTAAATGGGAATATTGCCTCTTCTCGATTTGAGTCAATATAGTGTGTTCCCCTCTCTACAGAGGACGGATGTTAGGGAAAATTCTGAGTCGCATAAAGGGAATCAAGTACACTTTTGCCTTTCATGAGGGAATGTGGGATTTCTCTTGAGATCCTGCACCGCAAAATTTCCTCATAACGAATTGAGGGCCAAATTATTTGGTATATCTCTAATAGCGGTGTGAAGCTGGGTGTACTACTGGAGTTTCGACGGGGACCTCAGGAACTCACTTGAGTTATTTCAGAGTATTCTGGTCGCCTTTTGTGCTGGAAGGGGAACTTCTAGATTACTCTGTAGCCCTTTAATTGATATAGGGCCTCTTCTGGTGTTGAATCCTTAAAATGTGTTCTCCTCTCCAAAGGTTGCGGAGGGTAGTGAACTTTCTGAGTGGCATAAAGTGTGTCAAGTACCCTTTTGCCTTTCAAGCGGGAATGTGGGATTTCTCTTGAGATCCTTCAGCGCAAAATTACCTCATCTCGCATTGAGGAAATAATTTTGTTGTGTTTCTTTTGTTGCGGCGGGAAGCCAGGGATACATCTGAATATGGGAAGGGAACGTCAGGAACTCGCTAGGGTTGCTTCAGGGAAGTCAAGTCCCCTTTTGTGTTGGAAGGAGATCTTCCGGGTTACTCTCGAGCTGTTAAATGGGAATATTGCCTCTTCTCAATTTGAGTCCATAAAGTTTGTTCTCCTCTTCACTGAGGACGTATGTTAGGGAACATTCTGAGTGGCATAAACGGAGTCAAGTACCGTTTTACTTTTCAAGCGTGAATGTGGGAATTCTCCTGTGATTCTGCAGCCCAAAATTTCCTCATCTCACATTGAGGGGATAATTTGTGGTGTTTCTGGAATTGTGGCGGGAAGCTGGTGGTACTTCTCGAGTTGCGACGCGGACCTCAGCGACTCACTCGAGTTACTTCAGGGAAGTCAGGTCCCCTTTTTTGCTGGAAGGGGAACTTCCGGATTACTCTCTAGCCCTTTAATTGGAATAGGGTGTCTTCACGTGTTGAATCCATAAAGTGTGTTCTCCTCTGAAATGGGGACGGATATTAGGGAAATTTTCTGAGTGGCATAAAGTGTGTCAAGTATCCTTTTGACTTTCAAGCGGGGATTTGGGATTTCTCTTGAGATCCTGCAGCGGAATATTACCTCATCTCGCATAAAGGGGATAATTTTGTGGTGTTTGTCGTGTGGCAGCAGGAAGCAGCTGGTACTTTTCGATTAGCAAGGGGAACCTCAAGAACTCGCTCCAATTGCTTCAGGGAAGTCAAGTCCACTTTTGTGTTGGAAGGGGAAATTCCGGGTTACTCTCGAGCCGTTAAATGGGAATATTGCCTCTTTTTGATTTGAGTCCATAAAGTGTGTTCTCCACTCCACGGAGGACGGATGTTAGTGAATATTCAGTGTCGCGTAAAGGGTATCAAGTACCCTTTTGCCTTCAAGCGGGAATGTGGCATTTCTCTTGAGATCCTGCAGCGCAAAATTTCCTCATCTCGAATTGAGGGCATAATTTTGTAGTATTTCTCTAATAGTTGTGGGAATCTGGGCATACTACTGGAGTTGGGATGGGGACCTCAGGAAATCACTTGAGTTATTTCACATAAGTCTGGTGGCCTTTTGTGCTGGAAGGGGAAATTCTAGATTACTCTCTATCCCTTTAATTGGAATAGGGCCTCTTCTGGTGTTGAATCCATAAAGTGTGTTCTCCTCTCCAATGTGGACGGATGTTAGGGAATTTTCTGAGTGGCATAAAGTGTGTCAAGTACCCTTTTGCCTTTCAAGCGGGAATGTGGGATGTCTCCTGAGATTCTGCTTCGCAAAATTACCTCATCTCGCATTGAGGGGATAATTCGTGGTGTGTTTCTTTAGTTGCGGCGGGAAGCCGGGGGTAATTCTGGATATGGGAAGGGAACGTCAGGAACTCCCTAGGGTTGCTTCAGGGCAGTCGAGTTCATTTTTGTGTTGGAAGGGGAACATCCGGGTTACTCTTGAGCCGCTCAATGGGAATATTGCCTCTTCGCAATTTGGGTCCATAAAGTGTGTTCTCCTCTAAAATGAGGATGGATGTAAGGGAACATTCTGAGTCGCATAAAGGAAGTCAAGTACCCTTTTTCCTTTCAAGCGGGAATGTGGGATTTCTCTTGAGATTCTGCAGCTCAAAATTTCTTCATCTCACATTGAGGGGATAATTTTGTGGTGTTTTTACAATTGCGGCGGGAAGCTGGGGGTACTACTGGAGTTGCGAGGAGGACCTCAGGAACTCACTCGTGTTGCTTCAGGGAAGTCAGGTCCCCTTTTGTGCTGGAAGGGAAACTTCCGGATTACTCTCTAGCCCTTTAATTGGAATAGGGACTCTTCTCGTGTTGAATCCATAAAGTGTGTTCTCCTCTCCAATCGGACCGGATGTTAGGGATCCTTGTGGGCGGCTTAAAGTGTGTTAAGTACCCTTTTGGCTTTCAAGCGGGAATGTGGGATTTCTCTTGAGATTCTGCAGCGCAAAATTACCTCATCTCGCATTGAGGGGATAATTTTGTGGTGTTTCTCGAGTTGCAGCTGGAAGCAGGGGGTACTTCTCGAGTTGCGACGGGGACCTCAGGCACTCGCTCGGTTTGCTTCAGGGAAGTCAAATCCCCTTTTGTGTTGGAAGGGGAACACCGGGATTACTCTCGAGCCGTTAAATGAGAATATAGCCTCTTCTCGATTTCAGTGCATAAAGTGTTCTCCTCTTCTTGAGGACGTATGTTAGGGAACATTCTGAGTCGCCTAAAGGAGTCAAGTACCCTTTTACTTTTCAAGAGGGAATGTGGGATTTCTCTTGAGAATCTGCAGCACAAAATTTCCTCATCTCGCATTGAGGGGAAAAATTTGTGGTGTTTCTCGAATTGCGGTGGGAAGCTGGGGATAATTCTCGAGTTGCGACGTGGACCTCAGCAGCTCACTGGAGTTACTTCAGGGAAGTCAGGTGCCCTTTTTTGCTAGAAGGGGAACTTCTGGATTACTCTGCAGCCCTTTAATTATAATAGCGCATCTTCACGTTTTGAATCCGTAAAGTGTGTTCTCCTCTCCAATGGGGACGGACGTTAGGGAACTTTGTTAGTGGCATAAAGTGTGTCAAGTACCCTTGGCCTTTCAAGCAGGAATTTGGATTTTCTCTTGAGATCCTGCAGCACAATATTACCTCATCTCGCATAGAGTGGATAATTTTGTGGTGTTTTTCGTGTTGCGGCAGAAAGGAGGGTGTACTTTTCGACTTGCTAGGGGAACCTCATGAAATCACTCCAATTGCTTCAGGGAAGTCAAGTCCCCTTTTGTGTTGGAAGGGGAACTTCCGCGTTACTCTCGAGCCGTTAAATGGGAATATTGCCTCTTTTCGATTTGAGTCCATAAAGGGTGTTCTCCACTCCACGGAAGATGGATGTTAGTGAATATTCAGTGTAGCATAAAGGGTATCAAGTACCCTTTTGCCTTTCAAGCGGGAATGTGGCATTTCTCTTGAGATCCTGCAGCGCAAAATTTCCTCATCTCGCATTGAGGGCATAATTTTGTAGTATTTTTCTAATAGTGTTGGAAGCTGGGCGTACTACTGGAGTTGGGACGGGGACATCAGGAAATCACTTGAGTTATTTCAGAGAAGTTTGGTCGCCTTTTGTGCTGGAATGAGAACTTCTAGATTACTCTCTAGCCCTTTAATTGGAATAGACCTCTTCTGGTGTTGAATCCATAAAGTGTGTTCTCCTCTCCAATGGTGATGGATGATAGGGAACTTTGTAAGCGGATTAAAGTGTGTCATGTACCCTTTTGCCTTTCAAGCGGGAATGTGGGATTTCTCTTGAGATCATTCAGCGCAAAATTACCTCATCTCGCATTTATGGGATAGTTTTGTTGTGTTTCTTTAGTTGCGGCGGGAAGCCGGGGGTACTTCTTGATATGGGAAGGGAACGTCAGGAACTCGCTAGGGTTGCTTCAGGGAAGTCAAGTCCCCTTTTGTGTTGGAAGGGGAACTTCCGGGTTACTCTCGAGCCCTTTTATTGGAATAGGGCCTCTTCTCGTGTTGAATCCATAAAGTGTGTTCTCCTCTCCAATGGAGACGAATGTTAGGGAACTTTCTGAGTGAAATAAATTGTGTCAAGTACCCTTTTGCCTTTCAAGCGGGAATGTGGGATTTCTCTTGAGATTCTGCAGCGCAAAATTACCTCATCTCGCATTGAGGGAATAATTTTGTCATGTTTCTTTAGTTTCGGCGGGAAGCTAGGGGTCCTTCTGGATTTGCGAAGGGAATGTCAGGAAGTCGCTAAGTTTGCTTCAGGGAAGTCAAGTTCCCTTTTGTTTAGGAAGTGGAACTTCCAGGTTACTCTCGAGGCGTTAAATCGGAAAATTGCCTCTTCTCGATTTGAGTCCATGAAGTGTGTTCTACTCTCCACTGAGGACGGATGTTAGGGAACATTCTGAGTCGCATAAAGGGAGTCAAGTACACTTTTGCCTTTCAAGCGGGAATGTGGGATTTCTCTTAAGATCCTTCAGCGCAAAATTTCTCATCTCGAATTGAGGGCATAATTTTGTGGTATTTCTCTAATAGTGGTGGGAAGCTGGGCATACTCCTGGAGTTGCGACGGGTAAATCAGGAACTCACTTGAGTCATTTCAGAGAAGTCTGGTCGCCTTGTGTGCCGGAAGGTGAACTTCTAGATTACTCTCTAACCCTTTAATTGGAATAGGGCCTCTTCTGGTGTTGAATCCATGAAGTGTGTTCTCCTCTCCAATGGGGGCGGATGTTAGGGAGCTTTCTGAGTGGCATAAAGTGTGTCAAGTACCCTTTTGCCTCTAAAGCGGGAATGTGGGACTTCTCTTGAGATTCTGCTTCGCAAAATTACCTCATCTCGCCTTGAGAGGATAATTTTGTGGTGTTTCTCGAATTGCTGCGGGAAGCTAGGTGTACTTCTCGAGTTGTGACACAGGCCTCAGCAACTCACTCGAGTTACTTCAGGGAAGTCAGGTCCCCTTTTGTGCTAGAAGGGGAACTTCTGGATTACTCTCGAGCGTTTAAATGGGAATATTGACTCTTCACGATTTGAGTCCATAAAATGTGTTCTCCTCTCCTTGAGGAAAAATGTTAGGGAACATTCTGAGTTGCATAAAGTGTGTCAAGTACCCTTTTGCCTTTCAAGCGGAAATGTGGGATTTCTCTTGTGATTCTGCTTCGCAAATTTACCTCATCTCGCATTGAGGGGATAATTTTGTGTGTTTCTTTAGTTGCGGCGGGAAGCCGGGGGTACTTCTGGATATGGGAAGGGAACGTCAGGAACTCGCTAAGGTTGCCTCACGAAGTCAAGTTCCCTTTGTGTTGGAAGGGGAATTTCCGGGTTACTCTCGAGCCTCTTCACAATTTGAGTCCATAAATTGTGTTCTCCTCTCCACTGTGGACGGATGTTAGGGAACATTCTGAGTCGCATAAAGGGAGTCAAGTACCCTTTTTCCTTTCAAGTGGGAATGTGGGAATTCTCTTGAGATTCTGCAGCTCAAAATTTCCTCATCTGTCATTGACGCAATAATTTTGTTGTATTTCTCGAATTGCAGCTGGAAGGTGGGGGTTCTAATGGAGTCGCGAGGAGGACGTCATTAACTCACTCGTGTTGCTTCAGGGAAGTCAGGTCCCCTTTTGTGCTGGAAGGGGAACTTCCGGATTACTCTCTAGCCCTTTAATTGGAATAGGGCCTCTTCTCGTGTTGAATCCATAAAGTGTGTTCTCCTCTCCAATGGAGATGGATGATAGGGAACTTTGTAAGCGGATTAAAGTGTGTCATGTACCCTTTTGCCTTTCAAGCGGGAATGTGGGATTTCTCTTGAGATTCTGCAGCCCAAAATTACCTCATCTCGCATTGAGGGGATAATTTTGTGGTGTTTCTTGTGTTGCAGCTGGAAGCAGGGGGTACTTCTCCAGTTGCGACGCGGACCTCAGGAACTCACTGGAGTTACATCAGGGAAGTCAGGTCTCCTTTTGTGCTGGAAGGGGAACTTCCGCGTTACTCTCTAGCCCTTTAATTGGAATAGGACGTCTTCACGTGTTGAATCCATAAAGTGTGTTCTCCTCTCCAATGGGGACGGAAGTTAAGGGACTTTATTAGTGGTATAAATTATGTCAAATACCCTTATGCCTTTCAAGCGGGAATGTGGGATTTCTCTTGAGATCCTGCAGCTCAAAATACCTCATCTCGCATAGAGGGGATAATTTTGTCGTGTTTCTCGTCTTGCTACGGGAAGAAGCAGGTACTTTTTCGATTTGCGACGGGAACCTCAGCAACTCGCTCCAATTGTTTCAGGGAGGTCAAGTCCCTTTTTTTTGGAAGGGGAACTTCCGAGTTACTCTCGAGGCGTTAAATGGGAATATTGCCTCTTCTCGATTTGAGTCCATAAAATGTGTTCTCCACTCCACTGAAGACGGATGTTAGGGAACATTCAGATTCGCATAAAGGGTATCCAGTACCCTTTGCCTTTCAAGCGGAAATGTGGGATATCTCTTGAGATTCTGCAGTGCAAAATTTCCTAATCTCACATTGAGGGGATAATATTGTGGTGTTTCTTTAGTTGTGTTGGGAAGCCGGGGGTAATTCTAGATATGGGAAGGGAACGTCAGGAACTCGCTAGGGTTGCTTCAGGGCAGTCAAGTTCATTTTTTTGTTGGAAGGGGAACATCCGGGTTACTCTCGAGCCGTTCAATGGGAATATTGCCTCTTCGCAATGAGTCCATAAAGTGTGTTCTCCTCTCCACCTAGGACGGATGTTATGGAACATTCTGAGTCGCATAAACGGAGTCAAGTACCCTTTTTCCTTCCAAGCGGGAATGAGTGATTTCTCTTGAGATTATGCAGCTCAAAATTTCCTCATCTCGCATTGAGGGGATAATTTTGTGGTGTTTCTTGAATTGCGGCGGGAAGCTGGGTGTACTACTGGAGTTGCGAGGGGGACCTCAGGAACTCATTCGTGTTGCTTCAGGGAAGTCACATCACCTTTTGTGCTGGAAAGGGAACTTCCGGATTACTCTCTAGCCCTTTTATTGGAATAGGGCCTCTTCTCCTGTTGAATCCATAAAGTGTGTTCTCCTCTCCAATGGGGACGGTGGTTAGGGAACTTTCTGAGTGGCATAAAGTCTGTCAAGTACCTTTTTACCTTGCAAGCGGGAATGTCGGATTTCTCTTGAGATTCTTCAGCTCAAAATTACTGCATTTCGTATTCAGGGGATAATTTTGTGGTGTTTCTAGAGTTGCGGCTGGATGCAGGGGGTAATTCTCGAATTGCGACAGGGACCTCAGGCACTCGCTCGGGTTGCTTCAGGGAAGTCAAGTCCCAATTTGTATTGGAAGGGGAACATCCGGTTTACTATAGAGCGGTTAAATGGGAATATTGCCTCTTCTGGATTTGAGTCCATAAATTGTGTTCCCCTCTCCACTGAGGACGGATGTTAGGGAACATTCTGAGACGCCTAAAGGGAGTCAAGTACCCTTTTACTTTTCAAGCGGGAATGTGGGATTTCTCTTGATATTCTGCTGCACAAAATTTCCTCATCTCGCTTTGAGGGGATAATTTTGTGGTGTTTCTCGAATTGCGGCGGGAAGCTGGGGGTACTTCTAGAGTTGCGACACGGACATCAGCGACTCACTCGAGTTACTTCAGGGAAGTCAGGTCCCCTTTTTTGCTGGAAGGGAACTTCTGGATTACTCTCTAGCCCTTTAATTGGAATAGGGCGTCTTCACGAGTTGAATCCAAAAAGTGTGTTCTCCTCCATAATGGGGACGGATGTTAGGGAAATTTCTGAGAGGCATAAAGTGTGTCAAGTACCCTTTTGTCTTTCAAGCGAGAATGTGGGATTTCTCTTGAGATTCTGCAGCGCAAAATTACCTCATCTCACATTGAGGGGATAGTTTTGTCATGATTCTTTAGCTGCAAAGGGAAGCCGGGGGTACTTCTGGATTTGCGAAGGGAACGTCAAGAATTCGCTAAGGTTGCTTCAGGAATTCAAGTCCACTTTTGTGTTGGAAGGTGAACTTCCGGATTACTCTAGAGCCGTTAGATAGGAAAATTGCCTCTTCACGATTTGAGTCCATAAAGTGTGTTCTCCTCTCCACTGAGGACGGATGTTAGGGAACATTCTGAGTCGCATAAAAGGAGTCAATTACACTTTTACCTTTCAAGCGGGAATGTGGTATTTCTCTTGAGATTCTGCAGCACAAAATTTCCTCATCTCGCATTTAGGGGATAATATTGTGGGGTTTCTCGAATTGCGGCGGGAAGTTGGGGGTATTCTCGAGGTGCAACGTAGAGCTCAGGAACTCAATCCAGTTACTTCAGGGAAGTCAAGTCCTCTTTTGTGCTGGAAAGGGAACGTCCATATTACTTTTGAGCCCTTTAAGGGAATAGGGCCTCTTCTCGATTTGAGTCCATAAAATGTGTTCTCCGCTCCACTGAGGAAGGATGTTAGGGAACATTCTGAATGGCACAAAGTGTGTCAAGTACACTTTTGCCTTTCAAGCGGGAATGTGGGATTTCACTAGAGATTCTGCAGCGCAAAATTTCCTCATCTCGAATTGAGGGCATAATTTTGTGGTATTTCTCTACTAGTGGTGGGAAGCTGGGGGTATTAATGGGGTTGCGACGGGGACCTCAGGAAATCACTTGAGTTATTTCAGAGAAGTCTGGTCGCCTTTTGTGCTGGAAGCGGAACTTCTAGATTACTCTCTAGCCCTTTAATTGGAATAGGGCCTCTTCTGGTGTTGAATCCATAAATTGTGTTCTCCTCTCCAATGGGGGCGGATGTTAGGGAACTTTCTGAGTGGCATAAAGTGTGTCAAGTACCCTTTTGACTTTCAAGCGTGAATGTGGTATTTCTCTTGAGATGCTACAGCACAAAATTTCCTCATCTTGCTTTGAGGAGATAATTGTGTGGTGTTTCTCGAACTTCGGCGGGAAGCTGGGGGTACTTCTCGAGTTTTGACTCGGACCTCAGCAACTCACTCGAGTTACTTCAGGGAAGTCAGTTCCCCTTTTGTGCTGATAGGGGAACTTCCGGATTACTCTCTAGCCCTTTAATTGGAATAGGGCTTCTTCACGTGTTGAATCCTTAAAGTATGTTCTCCTCTCCAATGGGGACGGATGTTAGGGAACATTTTGAATGGCACAAAATGTGTCAAGTACGCTTTTACCTTTCAAGCGGGAATGTGGGATTTCACTTGAGATTCTGCAGCGCACAATTATTTCATCTCGCATTGAGGGGACAATTTTGTGATGATTCTCGAGTTTCAGCGTGAAGCAGGGGGTACTCCTCGAGTTGGGACGGGGTTCACAGGAACTTGCTCGATTTGCTTTAGGGAAGTCAAGTTCTGTTTTGTGTTGGAAGGAGAACTTTTGGATTACTCTCCAGCTGTTAAATGGAAATATTGCATCTCTTATTTTGAGTCCATAAAGTGTGTTTCCTTCTCCACTGAGGACGGAGGTTACTTAATATTTTGAGTCGCATAAAGGGAGTCAAGTACCCTTTTGCCTTTCAAGCGTGAATGTGGGATTTCTCTTTACATTCTGCAGCGGAAAATTTCCTCATCTCGCACTGAGTTATAATTTATGGTGTTTCTCGAGTTGAAGCTAAAAACAGGGGGTACTTCTCGAGTTACGAGCTGAACCTCAGGCACTCACTCAGCTTACTTCAGGGAAGTCAAGTCCCCTTTTGTGTTGGAAGGGGAACTTCCCCATTACTCTCGACCGTTAAATGAGAATATTCCTCTTCTCGATTTCAGTGCATAAAGTGTGTTCTCCTCTCCTTGAGGACGAATGTTAGGGAACATTCTGAGTCACCTAAAGGGAGTCAAGTACCCTTTCACTTTTCAAGTGGGAATGTGGGATTTCTCTTGAGATTCTGCAGTACAAAATTTCCTCATCTCGCATTGAGGGGATAAATTTGTGGTTTTTCTCGAATTGCAGCGGGAAGCTGGGGATAATTCTCGATTTGCAATGCGGACCTCAGGAACTCACTCGAGTTACTTGAGGGAAGTCAGGTCCCCTTTTGTGCTGGAAGGGGAACTTCCGGATTACTCTCTAGCCCTTTATTTGGAATAGGGCGTCTTCACGTGTTGAATCCATAAAGTGTGTTCTCCTCTCCAATGGGGATGGATGTTAGCGAACTTTGTGAGTGGCATAAAGTGTGTCAATTAACCTTTTGCCTTTCAGGTGGGAATGTGCGATTTCTCTTGAGATCCTGCAGCGCAAAATTACCTCATCTTGCATACAGGGGATAATTTTGTCGTGTTTCTCGTGTTGTGGCGGGAAGCAGCGGGTACTTTTCGATTTGTGATGGGAACCTCAGGAACTCGCTCCAATTGCTTCAGGGAAGACAAGTCCCCTTTGGTGTTGGAAGGGGAACCTCCGGTTTACTCTGGAGCCGCTATATGTGAATAGGGGCTCATCTCGAATTGAGTCCATAAAGTGTGATCTCCTGTTCAATGGGGCCTGATGTTAGTGAAATTTCTCAGTCGCATAAACTGTGTCAAGTACTCTTGCCTTTCAAGAGGGAATGTGGTATTTCTCCTGAGATTGTGCACCGCAAAATTTCCTCATCTCGCATTGAGGGAATAATTTTGTGGTGTTTATCGAGTTGTGGCGGGAAGCTGGGGGTACTTCTCGAGTTGCGACGGGGACCTCAGGAACTCGCTCGGGTTGCTTCAGGGAAGTTATGTCCCCTTTGGTGTTGGAAGGGTAACTTCCGGTTTACTCTCCAGCCATTAAATTTGAATAGGGCCTCATCTCGAATTGAGTCCCTATAGTGTGTTCTCCTCTCAAAAGGGGAATGATGTTAGTGAAATTAATCAGTCGCATAAAGGGTGTCAAGTACCCTTTTGTCTTTCAGAAGGGAATGTGGTATTTCACTTGAGATTCTGCAGAGCAAAATTTCCTCATCTCGCATTGAGGGGATAATTTTGTTGTGTTTCTCGAGTTGCGGCGAGAAGCAGGGGGTATTTCTCGTGTTGCGGCGGGAAGCTGGGGGAACTTCTCGAGTTGCGACGGGGATCTCAGAAACTCGCTCGGGTTGCTTCAGGAATGTCAGGTCCCCTTTGGTGTTGGACGGGGAACTTCCGGTTTACTCTCCAGCCGTTTAATGGAATAGGAATTCATCTCGAATTTAGTCCATTAAGTGTGTTATCCGCTCCAATGGGGACTGATGGTATTGAAATTTCTGAGTCGCATAAAGTTTGTCAAGTACCATTTTGCCATTCAAGAGGGAATGTGGTATTTCTCTTGAGATACTGCATCGCAAAATTTCCTCCTCTCACATTGAGGGGATAATTTTGTGGTGTTTCTCGAATAGAGGCGAGAGTGGGCGGTACTTCTCGAGTTGGGACGGGGACATCAGAAACTCCCTCGGGTTCCTTCAGGGAAGTCAGGTCCCCTTTGTTATTGGAAGGGGAAATTCTAGTTTACTCTGGAGCCCTTAAATATGAATAGGGGCTCATCTCGAATTGAGTCCATAAAGTGTGTTCTCCTCTGCAATGGGGACGGCTGTTTGAGGGACTTTCTGAGTCAAATAAAGGGTGTCAAGACCCTTTTTGCCTTTCAAGAGGGATGTGGTATTTCTCTTGAGATTCTGCATCACAAAATTTCCTCCTCTCGCATTGAGGTGATAATTTTCTGGTGTTTCTCGAGTTGCGGCGGGAAGATGGGGGTACCTTTCGACTTGCAACGGGGACCTCCGGAACTCGCTCGGGTTGCTTCAGGGAAGTCAGGTCCCCTTGGTAATGGAAGGGGTAATCCGGGTAACTCTCGAGCCCTTCAATGTGAACAGGGGCTCATCTAGAATTGAGTCCATAAAGTGTGTTCTCCTCTCCAATGGGGACGGCTGTGTGAGGGAATTTTCTGAGTCGCATAAATGGTGTCAAGTAACTTTTAGCCTTTCAAGAGGGAAAGTGTTATGTCTCTTGAGATTCTGCATAGCAAAATTTCCTTCTCTCTCATTGAGGGGATAATTTTGTGGTGTGTCACGAGTTGCGGCAGGAAGCTGGGGGTACTTCTCGAGTTGCGACGGGGAACTGAGGAACTCACTCGGGTTGCTTCACGGAAGTCAGGTCCCTTTTGGTGTTGGAAGGGGAAATTCCGGTTTACTCTGGAACCCTTAAATATGAATAGAGACTCAACTCGAATTGAGTCCATAAAGTGTGTTCTCCTCTGCAATGGGGACGTTTGTGTGAGGGACTTTCTGAGTCGAATAAAGGGTGTCAAGACCCTTTTTGCCTTTCAAGAGGTAATGTGGTATTTCTCTTGAGATTCTCCATCGCAAAATTTCCTCCTCTCACATTGAGGCGATAATTGTGTGGTGTTTCTCGAGTTGCGGCGGGAAGCTGGGGGTACATCTCGAGTTGCGACGGGGACCTCCGGAACTCGCTCGTGTTGCTTCAGGGAAGTCAGGTCCCCTTTGGTGATGGAAGGGGAACTTCCGGTTTGCTCTCGAGCCCTTAAATGTGAACAGGGCCTCATCTCGAATTGAGTCCATAAAGTGTGTTCTCCTCTCCAATGGGGACGGCTGTTTGAGGGAACTTACTGAGTCGAATAAAGGGTGTCAAGTACCTTTTTGCCTTTCAAGAGGGAATATGGTATTTCTCTTGAGATTCTGCATCACAAAATTTCCTCATCTCGCATTGAGGGGATAATTTTGTGGTGTTTCTCGAGTTGAGGCAGGAAGCAGGGAGTACGTCTCGAGTTGTGACGGGCAATTCAGGAACTCGCTCGGTTTGCTTCAGGGAAGTCAAGTCCCCTTTTTGTTGCAAGGGGAATTTCCAGATTACTCCCGAGCTGTTAAATGGGAATATTGCCTCTTCTCGATTTGAGTCCATAAAGTGTGTTTTCCTCTCCACTGAGGATGGATGTTAGGGATCATTCTGAGTCGCCTAAATGGAGTCAAGTACCCTTTTGCCTTTCAAGCGGGAATCTGGGATTTCTCTTGAGAACCTGCAGCACAAAATTTCCTCATGTCTCACTGAGGGGATAATTTTGTAGTGTTTCTCCTATTGCGGAGGGAATCTAGGGGTACTTCTCAAGGTGCGAAGGGGACCTGATGAAATCACTGGAGTTACTGCAGGGAAGCCAGGTCCCCTTTTGTGCTTAAGGGGAACTTCCGGATTACTCTCGAGCCCTTTAATGGGAATAGGGCCTCTTCTCGATTTGAGTCCATAAAGTGTGTTCTCCTCTCCATTGGGGACGGGTATTAGGGAAATTTCTGAGTGGCATAAAGTGTGTCAAGTACCCTTTTGCCTTTCAAGTGGGAATGGGCGATTTGTCTTGAGATTCTGCAGCACAAAATTACCTCATCTCTCATTGAGGGGATAATTTTGTGGTGTTTCTTGAGTTGCGGTGGGAAGCAGGGGGTACATTTCGAGTTGCGACGGGGACCTCAGGAACTCACTCCGGTTTCTTCAGGGAAGTCAAGTCCCCTTTTGTATTGAAAGGGGAACTTCCGAATTTCTCTCCACCCGTTAAATAGGAATATTGCCTCTTCTCGATTTGAGTCCATAAAGTGTGTTCTCCTCTCAAATGAGGACGGTTTTAGGGGCCATTCTTAGTCGCCTAAAGAGAGTCAAGTACGCTTTTGCCTCTCAAGCCAGAAGATGGGATTTCTCTTGAGATTCTGCAGCGCACAATTTCCTCATCTCGCATTGAGGAGATAATTTTGTGGTGTTTCTCGAGTTGCGGCGGGATGCTGGGGGTGCTTCTCGAGTTGCAAAGGGGACCTCAGGAATCCGCTCGGGTTGCTTCAGGGAAGTCAGGTCCCCTTTTGTGTTGGAAGGGGAACTTCCGGTTTACTTTCGAGCCATTAATTGGGAATAGGGATTCATCTGGAGTTGAGTCCAAAAAGTGGTTTTTCCTCTCCAATGTGTACGGCTGTGTGAGCAAACTTTCAGAGTCGCATAAACTGTGTCAAGTAACCTTTGGCCTTTCAAGCAAGTATGTGGGACTTCTCTTGAGATTTTGGAGCGCAAAATTTCCAAATCTCGAGTTGAGGGGATAATTTTGTTGTGTCTCGAGTTTCAGCTTGGATCTGGGGGTACTTCTCGCGTTGCAACGTGGATCGCAGGAACTCGTTTGGGTTGCTACAGGGAAGTCAGGTCCCCTTTTTTTGGAAGTGGAACTTCCGGATTACTCTCGAGCCCTTAAACGGGAATAGAGCCTCTTCTAGATTTGAGTCCATAAAGTGTGTTCTCTGCTCCAATAAGAACGGGTGTTAGGAAATTATCTGAATCGCATAAAGTGTGTCTAGTGCCCTTTTGCCTTTTAAGCGGGAATGTGGGATTTCTATTCAATTGTGCAGTGCAAAATTACCTCATCTCACATTGATCGGATAATTTTTTGGTGTTTCCCCTTTTGAGGTGGGAAGCTGGGGGTATTTCTCGAGTTGGGACAGGGACCTCATGAACTCGCCAGTGTTGCTTCAGGGAAGTTAGCTACCCTTTTCTGCTAGAATAGGAATTTCAGGATTACTCTCGAGCTGTTAAATGGGAATAGGGCCTCTTCCCAAGTTGAGTCCATAAATTGTGTTCTCCTCTCCAATGGGGACGGCTGTGTGAGGGAACTTTCTGAGTCACATAAAGGGTGTCAAATACTGTTTTGCCTTTCCAGTGGAACGTGGGATTTTTCTTGAATTGTGCAGCGGAATATATTCCTGATCTCGCATTGAGGGGATAATTTTGTGGTGTTTCTAGTGTTGCGGCGGGAAGCTGGTTGAACTTCTCAGGTAGCGAAGAGGACCTCAGGAATTCACTCTGGCTGCTTCAGGGAAGTCAGGAACCCTTTTGTGTTGTAAGGGGAATTTTGGGATTACTATTGAGCCTTTAAATGGGAATAGGGCCTCTTCTCGAGTTAAGTCCGTAAAGTGTGTTCTCCTCTCCAATGGGGACGACTGATTGAGGGAATTTTCTGAGTCTCACCCGGCTGTGCAAACGGGAGAAATACCAGCCCCACCCGCGCAGACACAGAGAGATGCCAGCCCAGGCGCCTGAGACGCCAGAGACACGGGCCTTGCCGGTGCAGAAGCGAGAGAGGCTGTCCCCGCACGCGCAGACGCGAGAGAACACGGCCCTGCCCGTGCAGACTCGAGAGACCCCGACACCGCCCGCAAAGACGCGAGAGATCCCGTCACCGCCCGCCCAGATGCGAGAGACCCCGGCCCCGACCACCAGACGCGGGATACGCAGGCCCCGCCTGCGCAGACTCGAGAGAAGCTGGCCCTGGTACAACCGACCATGCAAAGATGCGCGGCGGTGAGGAGCTACCCCACGCCTGAGGCCAGGGCAGGTACCCCACCTCCAATAGGAGGTGGCTGTGCGGGGGTTGGCCAAGAGGATGTACACACGTTCAAGGTCAGGAGGGGCGGCCTTGAGGACATACCCATAATCCAAGGTAAGGTGCAGCAGCTGTGCTTTCTTGGAGCACCTGTGAAGAGATATCCCACACCCAAGGTAAGAGAAACTCAAATCAGATGGTAGGTATTGCGAGGGGGCTTCAGATGGCAGATACACTGAAATCATAATCACAGGAATCTACTCAATCTGATCACATGGACCACAGTCGAATGTGGTCCACTGGAGAAGGGAATGGCAAACCACTTCAGTATATTTGCATTGAGAACCCCATGAACAGTATCAAAGGGAAAAATGACAGGATATTGAATGAGGAATTCCCCAGGTCTGTAGGTGCCCAGTATGCTACTGGAGATCAGTGGAGAAATAACTCTAGAAGGAATGAAGGGATGGAGCAAAAGCAAAACCAGTACCCAGTTGTGGATGTGACCGGTGATAGAAGCAATGTCTGGTGCTCTAAGAGCAATAATGCATAGGAACCTGGAATGTAAGTTCCAGGAATCAAGGCTAATTGGAAGAGGTCAAGCAGGAGATGGCAAGAGTGAACATAGACATTCTACGAATCAGTGAATTAAAATGGACTGGAATGTGTGAATTTAACTCAGATGACCATTGTATATATACTACTGTGGGCAGAAATCCCTTAGAAGCAATGGAGTAGCCATCATGGTCAACAAGAGACTCCGAAATGCAGTACTTGGATGCAATCTTAAAACGACAGAATGATTTCTGTTCGTTTCCAAGGCAAACCATTCAACATTACAGTAATCCAGGCCTTTGCCCCAACACTAACGCTGAAGAAGCCAAAATTTAACGGTTCTATGAAGACCTACAAGACCTTTTAGAACTAACACCCAAAAAAGGTGTCCTTTTCATTTTAGGGGACTGGAATGAAAAAGTAGGAAGTCAAGAAACACCTGGAGTAACAGGCAAATTTGGCCTTGGAGCACGGAATGAAGCAGGGCCAAGTCTAATAGAGTTTTTTCAAGAGAACGCACTGGTCATAGCAAACTCCCTCTTCCAACAACGCAAGAAAAGACTCTACACGTGGACATCACCAGATGGTCAACACCAAAATTAGATTGATTATATTCTTTGCAGCCAAAGACAGAGAAGCTGTATACACTTAGCAAAAACAAGACCAGGAGCTGAGTGTGGCTCAGATCATGAACTCCTTATTGCCAAATTCAGACTTAAATTGAAGAAAGTAGGGAAAACCCCTAGACCTATCAGATATGACCTCAATCAAATCCCTTATGATTATACACTGGAAGTGAGAAATAGATTTAAAGGGACTAGATCTGATAGATAGAGTGCCTGATGAACTCTGCATGGAGGTTCGTGACATTGTACAGGAGACAGGGACCAAGAGCATCCCCATGGAAAGGAAATGCAAAAAAAGCAAAATGGCTGTCTGAGGTGGCCTTACAAATAGTTGTGAAAAGCAGAGAAGTGAAAAGCAAAGGAGAAAGGGAAAGATGTAAGCATTAGAATGCAGAGTTCCAAAGAAAAGCAAGGAGAGATAAGAAAGCCTTCCTCAGTGATCAATGCAAAAATAGAGGAAAAGAACAGAATAGGAAAAACAAGAGATCTCTTTAAGAATATTAGAGATTCCAAGGGAACATTTCATGCAAAGATGGGCTCGATAAAGGACAGAAATGGTATGGACCTAACAGAAGCAGAAGATATTAAGAAGAGGTGGCAAGAATACACAGAAGAACAGTACAAAAAAGATCTTCACGACCAGGATAGTCATGAAAATGTGATCACTGACCTAGAGTCAGACAACTTGGAATGTGAATTCAAGTATGCCTTAGAAAGCAACACTACGAACAAAGCTAGTGGAAGTGATGGAATTCCAGTTGAGATCTTTCAAATCTTGAAAGATGATGCTGTGAAAGTGCTGCACTCAATATTCCAGCAAATTTGGAAAACTCAGCAGTGGCCACAGGAATGGAAAAGGTCAGTCTTCATTCTAATCCCAAAGAAAGGCAATGCCAAAGAATGCTCAAACTACCACACAATTGCACTCATCTCACACGCTAGTTCAGTCATGCTCAAAATTCTCCAAGCCAGGCTTCAGCAATATGTGATCCGTGAACTCCCAGATGTTCAAGCAGGTTTTAGAAAAGGCAGAGGCACCAGAGATCAAATTGCCAACATCCGCTGGATCATGGAGAAAGCGAGAGAGTTCCAGAAAAACATCTATTTCTGCTTCATTGACTATGCCAAAGCCTTTGACTGTGTGGATCACAATAAACTGTGGAAGATTCTGAAAGAGATGGGAATACGAGACCACCTGAACTGCCTCTTTATAAACCTGTATGCAGGTCAGGAAGCAACAGTCAGAGCTGTGCATAGAACAACAGACTGGTTCCAAATAGGAAAAGGAGTACGTCAAAGCTGTATATAATAATCTTGCTTATTTAACTTCTATGCAGAGTGCATCGTAAGAAATGCTGGGCTGGAAGAAGAACAACTGGAATCAAGATTGCTGGGATAAATATAAATAACCTCAGATATGCAGATGACACCACCTTTAGGGCAGAAATTGAAGAGGAACTCAAAAGCCTCTTGATGAAAGTGAAAGAGGAGAGTGAAAGGTTGGCTTAAAGCTCAACATTCAAAAAACAAAGGTGATGGAATCTGGTCCCAACACTTCACGGGAAAGAGATGGAAAAACAGTGGAAACAGTGTCACACTTTATTTTTTGGGGCTCCAAAATCACTGCAGATGCTGATTGCAGCCATGAAATATAAAGGCGCTTACTCCTAGGTCGGAAAGTTATGAACAACCTTGATAGTATATTAAAAAGCAGAGACATCACTTTGCCAAAAAAGGTCCATATAGTGAAAGCTATGGTTTTTCCCGTGGTCATGTATGGATGTGAGAGTTGGACTGTGAAGATAGCTGATCGCCGAAGAATTGATGCTTTTGAACTGTGCTATTGGAGAAGACTCTTGTGAGTCCCTTGGACTGCAAGAAGATTCAACCAGTCCATTCTAAGGGAGATCAATCGTCAGTGTTCATTGGAAGGACCGATGCTAAAGGTGAAACTGCAATACTTCGGCCACCTCATGCGATGAGTTGACACACTGGAAAAGATTCTGAAGCTAGGGAATGTTGGGGGCTGGAGGAGAAAGGGACGACAGAGAATGAGATGGCTGGATAGCATCACCGACTATGTAGCCATGAGTTTGAGTGAACTTCGGGAGTTGGTGATGGACAGGGAGGCCTGGCCTACAGTGATAATGGGGTCGCGGAGAGTCAGACACGACTGAGGGACTGAACTGAACTGAACTGAATAAAGTGTGTCAAATACCCTTTTCCCTTGCAGGCGGGAATGTGGGATTTCTCTTGAGATTCTGCAGCGCAAAATTTCCTCATCTCGCATTGAGGGGATAATTTTGTGGTGTTTCTCGAATGGCAGCGGGAAGCTGGGGGTATTCCTAGAGGTGCGAAGGGGACCTCAGGAACTCAATCGAGTTACTTCAGGGAAGTCAGCTCCCCTTTTGTGCTGGAAGGAGAACTTCTGGATTACTCTCGAACCGTAAAATGGGAATATTGCCTCTTCTCGATTTGAGTCCCTAAAGTGTGTTCTCCTCTCCATTGAGGACGGATGTTAGGGACCATTCTGATTCGGCTAAAGGGCGTCAAGTACCCTTTTGCCTTTCAAGCTGGAATGTGGGATTTCTCTTGAGATTCTGCAGTGCAAAATATCCTCATCTCGCATGGAGGGGATAATTTTTTGGTGTTTCACGAATTGGGTTGGGAAGCTGGGGGTACTTCTGCAGTTGCAACGAGTACCTCTGGAACACACTCGAGTTACTTCAGGGAAGTCTGGTCTCATTTTGTGCTGGAAGGGGAACTTCCGTATTAAACTCGAACCCTTTATTGTGAATAGGGCCTTTCTCGAACAAAGTCCATAAAGTGTGTTCTCCTCTCCAATGGGGATGGAGGTTAGGGAATATTCTGACTGTCATAAAGTGTGTTAAGTACCCTTTTGCCTTTAAAGCCGGAATGTGGGATATCTCTTGAGATTCTGCATCGCAAAATTTCCTCATCTCGCATTGAGGGGATAATTTTGTGGTGTTTCTCGAGTTGCGGCGGGAAGCCGGAGGTGCTTTACGAGTTGCGACGGGAACCTCAGGAACTCGCTCAGGTTGCTTCAGGGAAGTCAGGTCGCCTTTGGGGTTGTAAGGGAAACTTCCGGTTTCCTGTCGAGCCCTTAAATGTGAACAGTGGCTCATCTCGAATTGAGTCCATAAAGGGTGTTATCCTCTCCAATGGGGACGGCAGTGTGAGGGAACTTTCTGAGTCGAATAAAGGGTGTCAAGTACATTTTTGGCTTTCAAGTGGGAATGTGGTATTTATCTTGAGATTCTGCATCGCAAAATTTCCTCATCTCGCATTGAGGGGATAATTTTGTGGTGTTTCACGAGTTACGGCGGGAAGATGGGGGTATTTCTCGAGTTGCGACGGGGAACTCAGGAACTCGCTGGGGTTGCTTCAGGAAAGTCAGGTCCCCTTTGGTGTTGGAAGGGGAACTTCCGGTTTCCTCTCGAGCCCTTAAATGTGCACAGGGGATAATCTCGAATTGAGTCCATAAAGTGTGGTCTCCTCCCAAATAGGGACTGCTGTGTGAGGGAAAGTGTTGAGTCAAATAGAGGGTGTCAAGTACCTTTTTGCCTTTCACGAGGGTATGTGGTATTTCTCTTGGGATACCGCATCGCAAAATTTCCTCCTCTCGCATTGATGGAATAATTTTGTGGTGTTTCTCGAGTTGCGGCGGGAAGTCGGGGGTACTTCTCGAGTTGCGACGGGGACCTCAGGAACTCGCTCGGGTTGCTACAGGGAAGTCAGGTCCCCTTTGGTGTTGGATGGGAAACTTCCGGTTTTCTCTCGAGCCCTTAATGTGAACAGGGGCACATCTCGAATTGAGTCCATAAAGGGTGTTCTCCTGTCCAATGTGGAACGCTGTGTGAGGGAACTTTCTGAGTTGAACAAAGGGTGTCTAGTACCTTTTTGCCTTTCAAGAGGGAATGTGATATTTCTCTTGAGATTCTGCATCGCAAAATTTCCTCATCTCGCTTTTAGGGGATAATTTTGTGGTGTTTCTAGAGTTTCGGTGGGAAGCTGGGGGTACTTCTTAAGTTGCCACTGGGACCTCAGGAACTCGCTCAGGTTGCTTAAGGGAAGTCTGGTCCCCTTTGGTTTTAGAATGGGAACTTCCGGTTTTCTCTCGAGCCCTTAAATGTCAACAGTGGCTCATCTCGTTTTGAGTCCATAAAGTGTGTTCTCCTCTCCAATGGAAACGGCTATGTGAGGGAACATTTTGAGTCGAATAAAGGGAGTCAAGTACCTTTTTGCCTTTCAAGAGGGAATGTGGTATTTCTCTTGATATTCTGCATCGCAAAATTTCCTCCTCTAGCACTGAGGGGATAATTATGGGGTGTTTCTCGAGTTGCGGCGGGAAGCTGGGGGTTCTTCTCGAGTTGCGACGGGGACCTAAGGAACTCGCTGGAGTTTCTTCAGGGAAGTCAGTTCCCCTTTGGTGTTGGAAGGGGAACTTCCGGTTTCCTCTCGAGCCCTTAAATGTGCACAGGGGCTCATCTCGAATTGAGTCCATAAAGTGTGTTCTCCTCTCCAAAGGGGACGTCTGTGTGAGGGAACTTTCTGAGTCGAATAAAGGGTGTCAAGTACCTTTTTGCCTATCCAGAGGGAATGTGGTATTTCTCTTGAGATTCTGCATCGCAAAATTTCCTCATCTCGCATTAAGGGCATAATTTTGGGGTGTTTCTCGAGTTTGGCGGGAAGCTGGGGGTGCTTCTCGAATTGCGACCGGCACCTCATGAACTAGGTGGGGTTCCTTCAGGGAATACAAGTCCCCTTTGTTGTTGGAAGGGGATCTTCCGGTTTCCTCTCGAGCTATTAAATATGAACAGGGTCTCATCTCGAATTGAGTCCATAAAGTGTCTTCTCCTCTCAAAGGGGACGGCTGTGTGAGGAAATTTTCTGAGTCGAAAAAAGGGTGTCTAGTACCTTTTTGCCTTTCAAGAGGGAATGTGGTATTTCTCTTGATATTCTGTATCGAAAGTTTCCTCATCTCGCATTGAGGGGATAAATTTGGGGTGTTTCTCGTCTTGCATCGCGAAACTGGGGATGCTTCTCGAGTTGCGACGGGTACCTCAGGAACTCGCTGGGGTTGCATCAGGGAACGCAGGTCCCCTTTGGTGTTGGAAGGGGAACTTCCGGTTTCCTGTGGAGCCCTTAAATGTGAACAGGGGCTCATCTCGAATTTAGTCCAAAAGTGTGTTCTCCTCTCGAAAGGGGATGGCTGTGTGAGGGAACTTCTGAGTCGAATAAAGGGTGTCAAGTACATTTTTGCCTTTCCAGAGGGAATGTGGTATTTCTCTTGAGATTCTGCATCGCAAAATTTCCTCATCTCGCAATGAGAGGATAATTTTGGGGTGTTTTTCGAGTTGCTGCGGGAAGCTGGGGGTGCTTCTCGAGTTGCGACGGGGACCTCAGGAACTCGCTAGGGTTGCTTCAGGGAAATCAGGTCCCCTTTGGTGTTGGAAGGGGAACTTCCAGTTTCCTCTCGAGCCCTTAAATATTAACCGGGGCTCATCTCGAATTGAGTCCATAAAGTGTCTTCTCCTCTCAAAGGGGACGTCTCTGTGAGGGAGCTTTCTGAGTCGAATAAAGGTTGTCAAGTAACTTTTTGCCTTTCAAAATGGAATGTGGTATTTCTCTTGAGATTCTGCATCGCAAAATTTCCTCACTCGCATTGAGGGGATAATTTTGGGGTGTTTTTCGAGTTGCGGCGGGAAGCTAGGGGTGCTTCTCGAGTTGCGATGGGGACCTCAGCACTCGCTGCGGTTGCTTCAGGGAACTCAGGTTCCCTTTGGTGTTGGAAGGGGAACTTCCGGTTTCCTGTGGAGCCCTTAAATATGAACAGGAGCTCATCTAGAATTTAGTCCATAAAGTGTGTTCTCCTCTCCAAAGGGGACGGCGGTGTGAGGAAACTTTCTGAGTGGAATAAAGGGTTTCAAGTACCTTTTTGTCTTTCTAGAAGGAATGTGGTATTTCTATTAAGATTCTGCATCGTAAAATTTCATCATCTCGCATTGAGGGGATAGTCTTGGTGTGTTTCTCGAGTTGCGACGGAGACCTCAGGAACTCGCTGGTGTTGCATCAGAAATGTCAGGTCATCTTTGCTGTCGGAAGGGGAACTCCTGTTTCCTCTCGAGCCCTTAAATATGCACAGGGTCTCATCTCGAATTGAGTCCCTATAGTGTGTTCTCCTCTGCAAATGGAACGGCTGTGTTAGGGAACTTTCTGAGTGACATAAAGGGAGTCAAGTACGCTTTTGCCTTTCAATTGGGAATGTGGGATTTCTCTTCAGATTCTGCAGCGCAAAGTTTTCTCCTCTCGCATTGAGGGGATAATTTTGTGGTGTTTCCCGAATTTCGGCGGGAAGCTGGGGGTAATTCTCGAGTTTCAACGGGGACCTCAGGAACTCACTGGAGTTACTTCAGGGAAGTCAGTTCCCCCATTGTGCTGGACGGGGAACTTCCGGATTACTCTCGAGCCCTTTAATGGGAATAGGGGCTCTTCTGGAGTTGAGTCCGTAAATTGAGTACGCCTCTGCAATGGGGATGGATTTTAGGGAACTTTCTGAGGGGCATAAAGTATGCCAAGTTCCCTTTTGCCTTTCAAGCGGGAATGTGGGATTTCCCTTGAGATTCTGCAGCGCAAAATTACCTCATGTCTCATTGAGTGGATAATATTGTGTTGTTTCTCGAGTTGTGGTGGGAAGTAGGGGATACTTCTGGAGTTGAAACGGGAACCTAAGGAACTCTCTCGGTTTGCTCCAGGGAAGTCAAGTTCCCTTTTGTGTTGGAAGGGGAACTTCTTGATCACTCTTGAGCCTTTAAATGGGAATATTGCCTCTTTTTGATTTGAGTCCATGAGGTGTGTTTTCCTCTCCACTGAGGAAGGATGTTAGGGAACATTCTGAGTCACCTAAAGTGAGTCAAGTACCCTTTTGCCCTTCAAGCGGTAATGTGGGATTCCTCTTGAGATTCTGCAGCGCAAAATTTCCTCATCTCGCATTGAGGGAATAATTTTGTTGTGTTTCTCGAGTTGCGAAGGGGACCTCAGAAACTTACCCGAGTTACTTCAGGAAATCAGGCCCCTTTTTTCCTGGAAGGAGAACTTCCAGATTACTCTTGATCCCTTTAATGGGAAGATGGCCTCTTCTGGAGTTGAGTCCATAAAGTGTGTTTTCCTCTCCACAGAGGACAAATGTTAGGGACCATTCTGAGTCGCCTAAAGGGAGTCAAGTAACCTTTTGCCTTTCAAGCGGAAATGTGGGATTTCACTTGAGATTCTGCAGCGCAAAATTTCCTCATCTCACATTGTGGGGATAATTTTGTGGTGTTTCTTGAGTTGCGAATACCTCAGAAACTTACCCGAGTTACTTCCGGGAATCAGGTGCCATTTGTGCTGGAAGGGGAACTTCCGGAATAATTTTGAGCCCTGTAATGGGAATAGGGCCTCTTTTCCAGTTGAGTCCCTAAAGTGTGATTTCCTCTCCAGTGGAGACGGAGCTTAGGGAACTTTCTGAGTGGCATAAAGTGTGTCAAGTAAGCTTTTGCCTTTCAATGGTATTGTGGATTATCTTTTGAGATTCTGCAGCGCAAAATTTCCTCATCTCGCATAGTGGTGATAATTTTGTGGTGTTTCTCCAGTTGTGGTGGGAAGCAGGGGGCACTTCCCTAGCTATGTCGGGCACCTCAGGAACTCGCTCGGGTTGCTTCAGGGAAGTCAAGTCGCCTTTTTTGTTGGAAGGGGAACTCCCGGATTACTGTCAAGACGTTAAAAGGGAATATTGCCTCCTCTCCATTTAAGTCCATAAATTATGTTCTCCTCTCCACTGAGGATGGATGTTAGGGAACATTCTGAGTCGCCTAAAGGGAGTCAAGTACCCTTTTGCCTTTCAAGCGGGAATGTGGGATTTCTCTTGAGATTCTGCAGTGTAAAATTTCCTCATCTGCCATTGAGGGGATAATTTTGTGGTGTTTCTCGAGTTGCGGCGGGAAGCTGGGGGTACTTCTTGAGTTGCATTGGGGACCTCAGGAACTGACTCGGGTTGCTTCAGGGAAGTCAAGTCCTTTTTTGTGTTGGAAGGGGAACTTCCGGATTCCTCTCGAGCTGTTAAATGGGAAAAATGTCTCTTCTCGATTTGAGTCCATAAAGTGTGTTTTCCTCTCCACTGAGGAAGGATGTTAGGGAACATTCTGAGTCGCATAAACGGAGTCAGTACCCTTTTGCCTTTCAAGCCGGAATGTGGGATTTCTCTTGAGATTCTGCAGCGCAAAATTTCCTCATCTCGCAGTGAGGGGAAAATTTTGTGGTGTTTCTCGAATTGCGGCAGGACGCTGGGGGTACTTCTTGAGTTTAGATGGTGACCTCAGGAACTCACTCGAGTTTCTTCAGGGAAGTCAGGTCCCCTTTTGTGCTGGAAGGGGAACTTCCGGATTAGTCTCGACCCCTTTAATGGGAATAGGCCTCTTCTGGAGTTGAGTCCATAAAGTGTGTTCTCCTCTCCAATGGGGAAGGATGTTAGGGAACTTTCTGAGTGACATAAAGGGAGTCAAGTACGCTTTTGCCTTTCAATTGGGAATGTGGGATTTCTCTTCAGATTCTGCAGCGCGAAGTTTCCTCCTCTCGCATTGAGGGGATAATTTTGTGGTGTTTCCCGAATTTCGGCGGGAAGCTGGGGGTACTTCTCGAGTTTCAACGGGGACCTCAGGAACTCACTGGAGTTACTTTAGGGAAGTCAGGTCCCCTTTAGTCCTGGACGGGGAACTTCCGGATTACTCTCGAGGCCTTTAAGGGAATAGGGGCTCTTCTGGAGTTGAGTCCATAAATTGTGTATGCCTCTGCAATGGGGATGGATTTTAGGGAACTTTCTGAGGGGCATAAAGTATGCCAAGTTCCCTTTTGCCTTTCAAGCGTGAATGTGGGATTTCTCTTGAGATTCTGCAGCGCAAAATTACCTCATGTCGCATTGCGGGGATAATACTGTGTTGTTTCTCGAGTTGTGGTTGGAAGTACGGGATACTTCTGGAGTTGAAACGGGAACCTCAGGAACTCTCTCAGGTTGCTCCAGGGAAGTCAGTTTCCCTTTTGTGTTGGAAGGGGAACTTCTTGATTACTCTTGAGCTTTTAAATGGGAATATTGCCTCTTCTCGATTTGACTGCATGAAGAGTGTTCTCCTCTCCACTGAGGATGGATGTTAGGGAACATTCTGAGTCGCATAAAGGGAGTCAAGAACCCTTTTGCCTTTCAAGAGGGAATGTGATATTTCTCTTGAGATTCTGCAGAGCAATATTTCTTCATCTCGCATTGAGGTGATAATTTTGTGGTATTCCTCGAGTTGCGGAGGGAAGCTGGGGGTGCTTCTCAAGTTGCTACGGGGACCTCAGGAACTCGCTGGGGTTGCTTCAGGGAAGTCAGGTCCCTTTGGTGTTGGAAGGGGAACTTCCAGTTTCCTCTCTAGCCCTTAAATGTGAACAGGGGCTCATCTCGAATCGAGTCCATAAAGTGTGTTCTCCTCTAAAAGGGGACAGCTGTGTGAGGGAACTGTCTGAGTCGAATAAACGGTATCAAGTACCTTTTTGCCTTTCAAGAGGAAATGTGGTATTTCTCTTGAGATGCTGCATCGCAAAATTTCCTCATCTCGCATTGAGGGGATAATTTTGGGGTGTTTCTCTAGTTGCGGCGGGAAAATGGGGGTGCTTGTCGAGTTGCGACGGGGACCTCAGAATCTCGCTAGGGTTGCTTCAGTGAAGTCAGGTCCCCTTTGGTGTTGGAAGGGGAACTTCCGGTTTCCTCTCGAGCCCTTAAATGTGCACAGGGGCTCATCTCGATTTGAGTCCATAAAGTGTGTTCTCCTCTCCAAAGGGGAAGGCTGTGTGAGGGAACCTTCTGAGTCCAATAAAGGGTGTCAAGTACCGTTTTTCCTTTCAAGAAGGAATGTGGTATTTCTCTTGAGATTTTGCCTTGCAAAATTTCATCATCTCGCATTGAGGGGATAATTTGTTGTGTTTTTCGAGATGCGGCGGGAAGCTGAGGGTGCTTCTCGAATTGCGACGGGGATGCAATCTTAAAAATGAAAGAATGATTTCTGTTCATTTCCAAGGCAAACCATTCAACATTACAGTAATCCAGGCCTATGCCCCAACCACTAACGCTGAAGAAGCCGAAGTTGAACGGCTCTATGAAAACCTACAAGACCTTTTAGAACTAACACCCAAAAAGATGTCCTTTTCATTACATGGGACTGGAATGCAAAAGTAGGAAGTCAAGAAACACCTGGAGTAACAGGCAAATTTGGCCTTGGAGCACGGAATGAAGCAGGGCCAAGTCTAATAGAGTCTTGTCAAGAGAACGCACTGGTCATAGCAAACTCCCTCTTCCAACAACACAAGAGAAGACTCTACACGTGGACATCACCAGATGGTCAACACCAAAATCAGATTGATTATATTCTTTGCAGCCAAAGATGGAGAAGCTGTATACACTTAGCAAAAACAAGACCAGGAGCTGAGTGTGGCTCAGATCATGAACTCCTTATTGCCAAATTCAGACTTAAATTGAAGAAAGTAGGTAAAACCCCTAGAGCATTCAGATATGACCTCAATCAAATTCCTTAGGATTATACAGTGGAAGCGAGAAATAGATTTAAGGCACTAGATCTGATAGATAGAGTGCCTGATGAACTCTGGATGGAGGTTCGTGACATTGTACAGGAGACAGGGACCAAGAGCATCCCCATGGAAAAGAAATGCAAAAAAAAGCAAAATGGCTGTCTGAGGTGGCCTTACAAATAGCTGTGAAAAGAAGAGAAGCGAAAAGCAAAGGAGAAAGGGAAAGACATAAGCATTAGAATGCAGAGTTCCAAAGAATAGCAAGGAGAGGTAAGAAAGCCTTCCTCAGAGATCAATGCAAAGAAATAGAGGAAAACAACAGAATAGGAAAAACAAGAGATCTCTTCAAGAACATTAGAGATTCCAAGGGAACATTTCATGCAAAGATGGGCTCGATAAAGGACAGAAATGGTATGGACCTAACAGAAGCAGAAGATATTAAGAAGAGGTGGCAAGAATACACAGAAGAACTGTACAAAAAAGATCTTCACGACCAGGATAGTCACGAAAATGTGATCACTGGCCTAGAGCCAGACATCTTGGAATGTGAATTCAAGTGTGCCTTAGAAAGCAACACTACGAACAAAGCTAGTGGAAGTGATGGAATTCCAGTTGAGCTTCTTCAAATCTTGAAAGATGATGCTGTGAAAGTGCTGCACTCAATATGCCAACAAATTTGGAAAACTCAGCAGTGGCCACAGGACTGGAAAAGGTCAGTCTTCATTCTAATCCCAAAGAAAGGCAATGCCAAAGAATGCTCAAGCTACCGCACAATTGCACTCATCTCACACGCTAGTACAGTCATGCTCAAAATTCTCCAAGCCAGGCTTCAGCAAGATGTGATCCGTGAACTCCCAGATGTTCAAGCAGGTTTTAGAAAAGGCAGAGGCACCAGAGATCAAATTGCCAACATCCGCTGGATCATGGAGAAAGCGAGAGAGTTCCAGAAAAACATCTTTTTCTGCTTCATTGACTATGCCAAAGCCTTTGACTGTGTGGATCACAATAAACTGTGGAAGATTCTGAAAGAGATGGGAATACGAGACCACCTGACCTGCCTCTTGAGAAACCTGTATGCAGGTCAGGAAGCAACAGTCAGAACTGTGCATGGAACAACAGACTGGTTCCAAATAGGAAAAGGAGTACGTCGAGGCTGTATATTGTAATCTTGCTTATTTAACTTATATGCAGAGTGCATCATGAGAAATGCTGGGCTGGAAGAAGAACAACTGGAATCAAGATTGCTGGGAGAAATATCAATAACCTCAGATACGCAGATGACACCACCTTTAGGGCAGAAAGTGAGGAGGCACTCAAAAGCCTCTTGATGAAAGTGAAAGAGGAGAGTGAAAAGGTTGGTTTGAAGCTCAACATTCAGAAAACAAAGGTGATGGAATCTGGTCCCAACACTTCACGGGAAATAGATGGAAAAACAGTAGAAACAGTGTCATACTTTATTTTGGGGGGCTCCAAAATCACTGCAGATGCTGATTGAAGCCATGAAATTAAAAGACGCTTACTCCTTGGAAGGAAATTTATGATCAACCTTGATAGTATAGTAAAAAGCAGAGACATCACTTTGCCAAAAAAGCTCCATCTAGTCAAAGCTATGGTTTTTCCCGTGGTCATGTATGGATGTGAGAGTTGGACTGTGAAGAAAGCTGATCGCCGAAGAACTGATGCTTTCGAACTGTGGTATTGGAGAAGACTCTTGAGAGTCCCTTGGACTGCAAGAAGATACAACCAGTCCATTCTAAGGGAGATCAATCGTCGGTGTTCATTGGAAGGACTGATGCTAAAGCTGAAGTTGCAATACTTCGGCCACCTCATGCGATGAGTTGACTCACTGGAAAAGATTCTGATGCTAGGAGAGTTTGGGAGCTAGGAGAAGGGGACGACAGAGAATGAGATGGCTGGATAGCATCACCCGCTCTGTGGCCATGAGTTTGAGTGAACTCCGGGAGTTGGTGTAGGACAGGGAGGCCTAGCGTACAGTGATTCATGGGGTCGCGGAGAGTCGGACACGACTGAGCGACTGAACTGAACTGAACTGAACTGAACTGAATAAAGTGTGTCAAATACCCTTTTCCCTTTCAGGCGGGAATGTGGGATTTCTCTTGAAATTCTGAAGCGCAAAATTTCTTCATCTCGCATTGAGGGGATAATTTTGTGGTGTTTCTCGAACTGCGGTGGGAAGCTGGGGGTATTCCTCGAGGTGCGAAGGGGACCTCAGGTACTCACTCGAGTTACTTCAGAGAAGTCAGGTCCCCGATTGTGCTGGAAGGGTAACTTCCGGATTACTCTCGAGCCGTTAAATGGGAATATTGCCTCTTCTCGATTTGAGTCCTTAAAGTGTGTTCTCCTCTCCACTGAGGACGGATGTTAGGGGCCATTCTGATTCGCCTAAATGGAGTCAAGTACCCTTTTGCCTTTCAAGCGGGAATGTGGGATTTCTGTTGAGATTCTGCAGTGCAAAATTTCCTCATCTCGCATGGAGGGGATAATTATGTGCTGTTACACGAATTGGGCTAGGAAGCTGGGGGTGATTCTCCAGTGGCGACGAGGACCTCTGGAACACACTCCAATTACTTCCGGGAAGTCAGGTCCCGTTTTGTGCTAGAAGGGGAACTTCCGGATTGTTCTCGAGCCCTTTAATGTGAATAGGGCCTCCTCTCGATTTGAGTCCATAATTCGTGTTCTCCTCTCCAATGGGGACGGATGTTACGGAACTTTCTGAGTGGCATAAAGTGTGTCAAGTACCCTTTTGCCTTTCAAGTGGGAATGTGGGATTTCTCTTGAGATTCTGCATTGTAAAATAACCTCATCTCGCATTGAGGGGATAATTTTGTGGTATTGCTCGAGATGCAAAGGGAAGCAGGGGATACTTCTCGACTTGCAACGGGGACCTCAGGAACTCGCTCGGGTTGCTTCAGCGAAGTCAAGTCCCCTTTTGTGTTGGAAGGGGAATTTCCAGATTACTCTCGAGCTGTTAAATGGGAACATTGCCTCTTCTCAATTTGAGTCCAGAGAGTGTGTTCTCCTCTGCACTGAGGATGGATGTTAGGGACCATTCTGAGTCGCCTAAAGGGAGTCAAGTACACTGTTGCCTTTCAAGCGGGAATGTGGGATTTCTCTTGAGATTCTGCAGTGCAAAATTTCCTCATCTCGCATGGAGGGGATAATTATGTGCTGTTACATGAATTGGGTTGGGAAGCTGGGGGTGATTCTCCAGTTGCGACGAGGACCTCTGGAACACATTCGGATTACTTCAGGGAAGTGAGGTCCCCTTTTGTGCTGGAAGGAGAACTTCCGGATTGTTCTCGAGCCCTTTAATGGGAATAGGGCCTCCTCTCGATTTGAGTCCATAAAGTGTGTTCTCCTCCCAATGGGGACAGCTGTGTGAGGGAACTTTCTGAGTTGCATAAAGGGTGTTTAGTATCCTTTTGCCTTTCAAGCGGGAATGTGGGATTTCTCTTGATATTCTGCAGCGCAAAATTACCTCATCTCGCATTGAGGGGATAATTTTGTGGTATTTCTCCAGTTGCAGAGGGAAGCAGGGGATACTTCTTGAGTTGCAACTGGGACCTCAGGAACTCGCTCGGGTTGCTTCAGCGAAGCCAAGTCCCCTTTTGTGTTGGAAGGGGAACTTCCAGATTACTCTCAAGCCATTAAATGGGAACATTGCCTCTTCTCGATTTGAATCCGGAGAGTGTGTTCTCCTCTGCACTGAGGACGGATGTTAGGGACCATTCTGAGTCGCCTAAAGGGAGTCAAGTACACTGTTGCCTTTCAAGCGGGAATGTGAGATTTCTCTTGAGATTCTGCAGAGCAAAATTTCCTCATCTCGCATGGAGGGGATAATTTTTTTGTGTTTCACGAATTGGGTTGGGAAGCTGGGGGTACTTCTGCATTTCCGACGAGTACCTCTGGACCACACTCGAGTTACTTCAGGGAAGATTGGTCCCATTTTGTGCTGGAAGGGAAGCTTCCGTATTTCTCTCGAACGCTTTAATGTGAATAGGGCCTCTTCTCGAATAGAGTCCATAAAGTGTGTTCTCCTCCCAATGGGGACAGCTGTGTGAGGGAACTTTCTGAGTTGCATAAAGGGTGTTTAGTATCCTTTTGCCTTTTATGAGGAAATGTGGCATTTCTCTTTAGATTCTGCAGCGCAAAATTTCCTCATCTCGCATTGAGGGGATAATTTTGGGGTGTTTCTCGAGTTGCTGCGGGAAGCTGGGGGTGCTTCTAGAGTTGCGACGGGGACCTCAGGAACTCGCTGGGGTTGCTTCAGGAAGTCAGGTCCCCTTTGATGTTGGAAGGGGAACTTCCGGTTTCCTCTCGAGCCCTTAAATGTGAACAGGGGCTCATCTCGATTTGAGTCCATAAAGTATGTTCTCCTCTCTAAAGGGGACGGCTGTGTGAGGGAACTTTCTGAGTCAAATAAAGGGTGTCAAGTACCTTTTTGCCTTAAGACGGAATGTGGTGTTTCTCTTGAGATACTGCATTGCAAAATTTCCTCATCTCGCATTGAAGGGATAATTTTGTGGTGTTTCTCGAGTTGCGGCGGGAAGCTGGGGGTGCTTCTCATGTTGCGACGGGGACCTCAGGAACTCGCTGGGGTTGCTTCAGCGAAGTCAGCTCCCCTTTGGTGTTGGAAGGGGAACATCCGGTTTACTCTCGAGCCCTTAAATGTGCACAGGGGCTCATCTCGATTTGAGTCCATAAAGTGTGTTCTCCTCTCCAAAGGGGACAGCTGTTTGAGGGAACTTTCTGAGTCGAATAAAGGGTGTCAAATAAATTTTTGACTTTTCAAAAGGGAATGTGGTATTTCTCTTCAGATTCTGCATCGCAAAATTTCCTCCTCTCTCATTGAGGGGATAATTTTGTGGTGTTTCTTGAGTTGCGGCGGGAAGCTGGGGGTGCTTGTCAGGTTGCGACGGGGACTTCAGAAACTCGCTTGGGTTGATTCACGGAAGTCAGGACCCCTTTTTTGTTGGAAAGGGAACCTCCGGTTTACTCTCGAGCCGTTAATGGGAATAGGGGCTCATCTTGAATTGAGCCAATAAAATGTGTTCTCCTCTCCAATGGGGACTGATGTTAGTGAAATTTCTGAGTCGAATAAAGGGTGTCAAGTACCCATTGCCTTTCAAGCCGGAATGTGGTATTTCACTTGAGATTCTGCAGCGCAAAATTTCCTCATCTCGCATTGAGTCTATAATATTGTGGTGTTTCTATAGTTGCGGGGAGAAGCTGGGGGTACTTCTCGAAGTGCGTCGGGGAACTCAGGAACTCGATCTGGTTGATTCACGGAAGTCAGGTCCCCTTTGGTTTTGGAATAGGAACGTCCAGTTTGCTCTGGAGCCATTAAATGGGAATAGGGACTCCTCTGGAATTGAGTCCTTAAAGTGTGTTCTCCTCTCCAATGGGGACGGCTGTGTGAGGGAACTTTCTGAGTCGCATAAAGGGTTTCAAGAACCGTTTTGCCTTTCAAGAGGGAATGTGGTATTTCTCTTGAGATTGTGTAACACAAAATTTCCTATTCTTCCATTGAGGGGATATTTTGTGGTGTTTCTCGAGTTGCGTTGGGAAGCTGGGGGTACTTCTCAAGTTGCTATGCGTACCTCAGGAACTCACTCGGGTTTCTTCAGGTAAGGCAGGTCCCCTTTTTGTTGGAAGGGGAACTTCCGATTTACTCTCGAGCACTTAATTGGCAATAGTGCCTCATTTTGAATTGAGTACATAAAGTTCGTTCACCTCTCCAATGGGGACTGATGTTAGTGAAATTTCTGAGTCCCATAAACGGTATCAAGTACTTTTTGCCTTTCAAGAGGGAATAGTGGTATTTCTCTTGAGATTCTGCAGTGCAAATTTTCCTCTTTTCACATTGAGGGGATAATTTTGTGGTGTTTCTCTAGTCACGGCAGGAAGCTTGGGGTACTTCTCGAGTTGCCATGTGGACCTCAAGAATTTGCTTGGGTTTCTTGAGGTAAGGCAGGTCCCCTTTTGTGTTGGAAAGGGCACTTCCTGTTTACTCTCCAGCCATTAAATGGGAATAGGGCTTCATCTCGAATTGAGTCCATAAAGTGTGTTCTCTCCAATGGGGACGGCTGTGTGAGGGTACTTTCTGAGTCGCATAAAGGGTGTCAAGTACCCTTTTGCCTTTCAAGCGGGAATGTGGTATTTCTCTTGAGATTCTGCAGCGCACAATTTCCTCATCTCGCATTGAGGGGATAATTCTGTGGTGTTTGCCGAGTTGCGGCGGGATGCTGGGGATGCTTCTCGAGTTGCAACGGGGACCTCAGGAAGTGGCTCGGGTTGCTTCAGGGAAGTCAGGTCCCCTTTTGTTTTGGAACGGGAACTTCCGGTTTACTTTCAAGCCGTTAATTGGGAATAGGGATTCATCTGGAGTGGAGTCCAAAAGGTGTTTTTTCCTCTCCAATGGGTATGGCTCTGTGAGCGAACTTTCTGGGTCACATAAAGTGTGTCAAGTGACCTTTTGCCTTTCAAGCAGGTATGTGGGACTTCTCTTGAGATTTCGGAGCGCAAAATTTCCTCATCTCGCATTGTGGGGATAATTTTGTTGTGTCTCGAGTTTCGGCTTTCATCTGGGGGTACTTCTCGAGTTGCAACGTGGACCTCAGGAACTCGTTCGTGTTGCTTCCGGGAAGTCAGGTCCCCTTTTTTTGGAAGTGGAACTTCCAGATTACTCTCGAGCCTTTAAATGGGAATAGGTCATCTTCTAGATTTTAGTCCATGAAGTGTGTTCTCCGCGCCAATAAGTACGGGTGTTAGGAAACTATCTGAATCGCATAAATTGTGTCAAGTGCCCTTTTGCCTTTCAAGCGGGAATGTGGGATTTCTATTTAATTGTGCAGTGCAAAATTTCCTCATCTCACATTGAGCGGATAATTTTTTGGTGTTTCCCCTTTTGAGGTGGGAAGCTGGGGGTACTTCTCGAGTTGCCACGGGGACCTCAGGAACTCGCTGGGGTTGCTTCAGGGAAGTTAGTCACCCTTTTCTACTGGAACGGGAATTTCGGGATTACTCTCCAGCCGTTAAATGGGAATAGGGCCTCTTCCCAAGTTGAGTCCATAAATTGTGTTCTCCTCTCCAATGGGGATTTCTGTGTGAGGGAATTTTCTGAGTCGCATAAAGGGTGTCAAATACAGTTTTGCCTTTCCAGCGGGACGTGGGATTTCTCTTGAATTGTGCAGCAGAATATTTTCCTGATCTCGCATTGAGGGGATAATTTTGTGGTGTTTCTAGAGTTGTGGTGGGAACCTGGTTGAACTTCTCAGGTAGCGAAGAGGACCTCAGGAATTCTCTCTGGCTGCTTCAGGGAAGTCAGGAACCCTTTTGTGTTGGAAGGGGAATTTCGGGATTACTGTTGAGCCTTTAAATGGGAATTGGGCCTCTTCTCGAGTTAAGTCCGTAAAGTTTGATCTCCTCTCCAATGGGGACGACTGTTTTAGGGAATTTTTTGAGTCTCACCCAGCTGTGCAAACGGGAGAAATACCAGCCCCACCCGCGAAGACACGAGTTTTGCCGGCCCAGGCGGCTGAGACGCCAGAGACATGGGCCTTGCCCGCGCAGACGCGAGAGAGGCCTTCCCCGCCCGCGCAGACTTGAGAGACCCCGGCCCCGCCCGCTCAGACGCGAGAGACCACTGCCCCGCCCACTCAGACGCTATTGTTGCTGGTGCCACCCGCGCAGATGCAAGAGAAGCCAGCCCCGCCTGTCCAGATGCGAGAGACCCTTGCCCCGCCCGCGCAGACGCGAGAGACCCCTGACCTGCCCGCCCAGTAGGGAGAGACCCCGGCCCCGCCCACCAGACACGGGATACGCAGGCCCCGCCCGCGCAGACTCGAGAGAAGCCAGCCCTGGCACAACTGACCATGCAGAGATGCTCAGCGGTGAGGAGCTACCCCATGCCTGAGGCCAGGGCAGGCGGCCGAGAGGAGGTACCCCACCTCCAAAGGCGGTGGCTGTGCGGGGGTGGGCCGAGAGGAGGTACTCACGTTCAAAGTCAGGAGGGGCGGCCTTGAGGACATACCCCTCATCCAAGGTAAGGTGCAGCAGCTGTGATTTCTTGGAGCAGCTGTGAAGAGATATCCCACACCCAAGGTAAGAGAAACTCAAATCAGATGGTAGGTATTGCGAGGGGGCTTCAGATGGAAGACACACTGAAATCATAATCACAGGAATCTACTCGATCTGATCACATAGACCACAGCCGAATGTGGTCCACTGGAGAAGGGAATGGCAAACCACTTCAGTATATTTGCATTGAGAACCCCATGAACAGTATCAAAGGGCAAAATGACAGCATACTGAATGAGGAATTCCCCAGGTCGGTAGGTGCCCAGTATGCTACTGGAGACCAGTGGAGAAATAACTCTAGAAGGAATGAAGGGATGGAGCAAAAGCAAAACCAGTACCCAGTTGTGGATGTGACCGGTGATAGAAGCAAGGTCTGGTGCTGTAAAGAGCAATATTGCATAGGAACCTGGAATGTAAGTTCCAGGAATCAAGGCAAATTGGAAGTGGTCAAACAGGAGATGGCAAGAGTGAACATAGACATTCTAGGAATCAGTAAATTAAAATGGACTGGAATGTGTGAATTTAACTCAGATGACCATTATATATATACTACTGTGAGCAGAAATCCCTTAGAAGAAATGGTGTAGCCATCATGGTCAACAAGAGACTCCGAAATGCAGTACTTGGATGCAAACTTAAAAACGACAGAATGATTTCTGTTCGTTTCCAAGGCAAACCATTCAACATTACAGTAATCCAGGCCTTTGCCCCAACCACTAACGCTGAAGAAGCCGAAATTGAACGGTTCTATGAAGACCTACAAGACCTTTTAGAACTAACAACCAAAAAAGATGTCCTTTTCATTCTAGGGGACTGGAATGCAAAAGGAGGAAGTCAAGAAACACCTGGAGTAACAGGCAAATTTGGCCTTGGAGCATGGAATGAAGCAGGGCCAAGTCTAATAGAGTTTTGTTAAGAGAACGCACTGGTCATAGCAAACTCCCTCTTCCAACAACACAAGAGAAGACTCTACACGTGGACATCACCAGATGGTCAACACCGAAATCAGATTGATTCTATTCTTTCCAGCCAAAGATGGAGAAGCCGTATACAGTTAGCAAAAACAAGACCAGGAGCTGACTGTGGCTCAGATCACGAACTCCTTATTGCCAAATTCAGACTTAAATTGAAGAAAGTAGGGAAAACCCCTAGACCATTCAGATATGACCTCAATCAAATCCCTTATGATTATACAGTGGAAGTGAGAAATAGATTTAAGGGACTAGATCTGATAGATAGAGTGCCTGATGAACTCTGGATGGAGGTTCGTGACATTGTACAGGAGACAGGGACCAAGAGCATCCCCATGGAAAAGAAATGCAAAAAAAGCAAAATGGCTGTCTGAGGTGGCCTTACAAATAGCTGTGAAAAGAAGAGAAGCGAAAAGCAAAGGAGAAAGGGAAAGACATAAGCATTAGAATGCAGAGTTCCAAAGAATAGCAAGGAGAGGTAAGAAAGCCTTCCTCAGTGATCAATGCAAAGAAATAGAGGAAAACAACAGAATAGGAAAAACAAGAGATCTCTTCAAGAACATTAGAGATTCCAAGGGAACATTTCATGCAAAGATGGGCTCGATAAAGGACAGAAATGGTATGGACCTAACGGAAGCAGAAGATATTAAGAAGAGGTGGCAAGAATACACAGAAGAACTGTACAAAAAAGATCTTCACGACCAGGATAGTCACGAAAATGTGATCACTGGCCTAGAGCCAGACATCTTGGAATGTGAATTCAAGTGTGCCTTAGAAAGCCACACTACGAACAAAGCTAGTGGAAGTGATGGAATTCCAGTTGAGCTATTTCAAATCTTGAAAGATGATGCTGTGAAAGTGCTGCACTCAATATGCCAACAAATTTGGAAAACTCAGCAGTGGCCACAGGACTGGAAAATGTCAGTCTTCATTCTAATCCCAAAGAAAGGCAATGCCAAAGAATGCTCAAGCTACCGCACAATTGCACTCATCTCACCCGCTAGTACAGTCATGCTCAAAATTCTCCAAGCCAGGCTTCAGCAAGATGTGATCCGTGAACTCCCAGATGTTCAAGCAGGTTTTAGAAAAGGCAGAGGCACCAGAGATCAAATTGCCAACATCCGCTGGATCATGGAGAAAGCGAGAGAGTTCCAGAAAAACATCTTTTTCTGCTTCATTGACTATGCCAAAGCCTTTGACTGTGTGGATCACAATAAACTGTGGATGATTCTGAAAGAGATGGGAATACGAGACCACCTGACCTGCCTCTTGAGAAACCTGTATGCAGGTCAGGAAGCAACAGTCAGAACTGTGCATGGAACAACAGACTGGTTCCAAATAGGAAAAGGAGTACGTCGAGGCTGTATATTGTAATCTTGCTTATTTAACTTATATGCAGAGTGCATCATGAGAAATGCTGGGCTGGAAGAAGAACAACTGGAATCACGATTGCTGGGAGAAATATCAACAACCTCAGATATGCAGATGACACCACCTTTAGGGCAGAAAGTGAGGAGGCACTCAAAAGCCTCTTGATGAAAGTGAAAGAGGAGAGTGAAAAGGTTGGCTTGAAGTTCAACATTCAGAAAACAAAGGTGATGGAATCTGGTCCCAACACTTTACGGGAAATAGATGGAAAAACAGTGGAAACAGTGTCACACTTTATTTTGGGGGGCTCCACAATCACTGCAGATGCTGATTGAAGCCATGAAATTAAAAGGCGCTTACTCCTTGGAAGGAAAGTTATGATCAACCTTGATAGTATATTAAAAAGCAGAGACATCACTTTGCCAAAAAAGCTCCATCTAGTCAAAGCTATGGTTTTTCCCGTGGTCATTTATGGATGTGAGAGTTGGACTGTGAAGAAAGCTGACGGCCGAAGAACAGATGCTTTTGAACTGTGGTATTGGAGAAGACTATTGAGAGTCCCTTGGACTGCAAGAAGATCCAACCAGTTCATTCTAAGGGAGATCAGTCGTCGGTGTTCATTGGAAGGACTGATGCTAAAGCTGAAACTGCAATTCTTCGGCCACCTCATGCGATGAGTTGACTCACTGGAAAAGATTCTGATGCTAGGAGAGGTTGCGGGCTGGAGGAGAAGGGGACGACAGAAAATGAGATGGCTGGATAGCATCACCGACTCTGTGGCCATGAGCTTGAGTGAACTCCGGGAGTTGGTGTAGGACAGGGAGGCCTAGTGTACAGTGATTCATGGGGTCGTGGAGAGTCAGACACGACTGAGCGACTGAACTGAACTGAACAGAATAAAGTGTGTCAAATATCGTTTTCCGTTTCAGGCGAGAATGTGGGATTTCTCTTGAAAGTCTGCAGCGCAAAATTTCTTCATCTCCCATTGAGGGGATAATTTTGTTGTGTTTCACAAATTGCGGCGGGAAGCTGGGGGTATTCCTCGAGGTGCGAAGGGGACCTCAGGAACTCACTCGAGTTACTTCAGGGAAGTCAGGTCCCCGTTTGTGCTGGAAGGGGAACTTCCGGATTACTCTCTTGCCGTTAAATGGGAATATTGCCTCTTCTCGATTTGAGTCTGTAAAGTGTGTTCTCCTCTCCACTGAGGACGGATGTTAGGGACCATTCTGATTCGCCTAAAGGGAGTCAAGTACCCTTTTGCCTTTCAAGCGGGAATGTGGGATTTCTCTTGAGATTCTGCAGTGCAAAATTTCCTCATCTCGCATGGAGGGGATAATTATGTGCTGTTACATGAATTGGGTTGGGAAGCTGGGGGTGATTCTCCAGTTGCGACGAGGACCTCTGGAACACATTCGGATTACTTCAGGGAAGTGAGGTCCCCTTTTGTGCTGGAAGGAGAACTTCCGGATTGGTCTCGAGCCCTTTAATGGGAATAGGGCCTCCTCTCGATTTGAGTCCATAAATTGTGTTCTCCTCTCCAATGGGGACGGATGTTAGGGAACTTTCTGAGTGGCATAAAGTGTGTCAAGTACCCTTTTGCCTTTCAAGCGGGAATGTGGGATTTCTCTTGATATTCTGCAGAGCAAAATTACCTCATCTCGCATTGAGGGGATAATTTTGTGGTATTTCTCCAGTTGCAGAGGGAAGCAGGGGATACTTCTTGAGTTGCAACTGGGACCTCAGGAACTCGCTCGGGTTGCTTCAGCGAAGCCAAGTCCCCTTTTGTGTTGGAAGGGGAACTTCCAGATTACTCTCAAGCCATTAAATGGGAACATTGCCTCTTCTCGATTTGAATCCGGAGAGTGTGTTCTCCTCTGCACTGAGGACGGATGTTAGGGACCATTCTGAGTCGCCTAAAGGGAGTCAAGTACACTGTTGCCTTTCAAGCGGGAATGTGAGATTTCTCTTGAGATTCTGCAGAGCAAAATTTCCTCATCTCGCATGGAGGGGATAATTATGTGCTGTTACATGAATTGGGTTGGGAAGCTGGGGGTTATTCTCCAGTTGCGACGAGGACCTCTGGAACACATTCGGATTACTTCAGGGAAGTGAGGTCCCCTTTTGTGCTGGAAGGAGAACTTCCGGATTGTTCTCGAGCCCTTTAATGGGAATAGGGCCTCCTCTGGATTTGAGTCCAAAAATTGTGTTCTCCTCTCCAATGGGGACGGATGTTAGGGAACTTTCTGAGTGGCATAAAGTGTGTCAAGTACCCTTTTGCCTTTCAAGCGGGAATGTGGGATTTCTCTTGATATTCTGCAGCGCAAAATTACCTCATCTCGCATTGAGGGGATAATTTTGTGGTATTTCTCCAGTTGCAGAGGGAAGCAGGGGATACTTCTTGAGTTGCAACTGGGACCTCAGGAACTCGCTCGGGTTGCTTCAGCGAAGCCAAGTCCCCTTTTGTGTTGGAAGGGGAACTTCCAGATTACTCTCAAGCCATTAAATGGGAACATTGCCTCTTCTCGATTTGAATCCGGAGAGTGTGTTCTCCTCTGCACTGAGGACGGATGTTAGGGACCATTCTGAGTCGCCTAAAGGGAGTCAAGTACACTGTTGCCTTTCAAGCGGGAATGTGAGATTTCTCTTGAGATTCTGCAGAGCAAAATTTCCTCATCTCGCATGGAGGGGATAATTTTTTTGTGTTTCACGAATTGGGTTGGGAAGCTGGGGGTACTTCTGCAGTTCGGACGAGTAACTCTGGAACACACTCGACTTACTTCAGGGAAGTCGGTCCCATTTTGTGCTGGAAGGGGAACTTCCGTATTACTCTCGAACCCTTTAATGTGAATAGGGCCTCTACTCGAATAGAGTCCATAAAGTGTGTTCTCCTCCCAATGGGGACGGTTGTGTGAGGGAAGTTTTTGAGTCGAATAAAGGGTGTGAAGTAACTTTTTGCCTTTCATGAGGGAATGTGTTATTTCTCTTGAGATTCTGCATCGCAAAATTTCCTGCTCTCGCATAGAGGGGATAATTTTGGGGTGTTTGACAAGTTGAGGCGGGAAGCTGGGCGTGCTTCTCGAGTTGCGACGTGGACCTCAGGAACTCGCTGGGATTGCTTCAGGGAAGTCAGGTCCCCTTTGGTGTTGGAAGGGGAACTTCCGGTTTCCTCTCGAGCCCTTAAATGTGTACAGGAGCTCATCTCGAATTGAGTCCGTAACGTGTGTACTCCTCTCCAAAGAGGACGGCTGTGTGAGGGAACTTTCTGAGTCGAATAAAGGGTGTCAAGTAACTTTTTGCCTTTCAAGAGGGAATGTGGTATTTCTCTTGAGATTCTACATTGCAATATTTCCTAATCTCACATTCAGGGGATAATTTTGGGGTGTTTCCCGAGTTGCGGCCGAAAGCTGGGGGTTTTTCTCGAGTTGCGATGGGGACCTCAGGTACTCGCTCATGTTGTTTTAGGGATGTCAGGTCCCCTTTTGTGTTGGAATGGTAACTACCGGATTCCTCTCGAGCCCTTCAATGTGAACAGGGTCTCATCTCGAATTGAGTCCATAAAGTGTGTTCTCCTCTCCAATGGGGACGGCTGTGTGAGGGAACTTTCTGAGTTGAATAAAGAGTGTCAAGTACCTTTTTGCCTTTCAAGAGGGAATGTGGTATATCTCTTGAGATTCTGCATCGTAAAATTTCCTCATCTCGCATTGAGGGGATAATTTTGTGGTGTTTCTCGAGTTACAGTGGAAAGTTGGGGGTGCTTCTCGAGTTACGACTGGGACCTCAGGAATTCACTCGAGTTACTTAAGGGATGTCAGGTCCGCTTTTGTGCTGGAAGGCAATTTCCGGGTTACTCTGGAGCCATTAAATGGCAATATTTCCTCTTCTCGATTTGAGTCCATAAAGTGTGTTCTCCTCTCCACTGAGGAGGTATGTTAGGGACCATTCGGAGTCGCCTCAAGGGAGCCAAGAACACTTTTTCCTTTCAAGTGGAAATGTGGGATTTCTCTTGAAATTCTGCAGCACAAAATTTCCTCATCTCGCATTGAGGGGATAAATTTGTGGTGTTTCTTGAATTGCAGCGCGAAGCTGGGGGTACATCTCGAGGTGCCACGGGGACTTCAGGAACTCACTGGAGTTTCTTCAGGGAAGTCAGTTCCCCTTTTGTGCTGTAAGTGGAATTTCCGGGTTACTCTTGAGCCGTTAAATGGGAATATTGCCTCTTCTCGATTTGACTCCATGAAATGTGTTTTCCTCTCCACTGAGGATGGATGTTAGGGAACATTCTGATTCGCATAAAGGGAGTCAAGTACCCTTTTGCCTTTCAAGCGGGAATGTGGGATATCTCTTGATATTCTGCAGCGCAAAATTTCCTCCACGATTTGAGGGGATAATTTTGTGATGTTTCTCGAATTTGACGGGTAGCTGGGGGTACTTCTGAAGTTGCCATGGGAACCACAAGGACTCACTCGAATTACTTCAGGGAAGTCAGGTCCCCTTTTGTGCTGGAAGGGGAAATTCCGGTTTACTCTCGAGCTCTTTAATGGGAATAGGGCCTCTTCTCGAGTTGAGTCCATAAAGTGAGTTCTCCTCTGGAATGGGGACGGATGTTAGGGAACTTTTTGAGTGGCATAAAGTGTGTCAAGTACGCTTTTGCCTTTCAAGCGCGAATGTGGGATTTCTCTTGAGATTCTTCAGCGTAAAATTTCCTCATCTCGCATTGAGGGGATAATTTTGTGGTGTTTCTCGAATTTTGGCGGGAAGCTGGGGTACTCCTCCAGTTGCGGCGGGATCCTCAGGACCTCGCTCGCGTTGCTTCAGGGAAGTCCAGTCCCCTTTTGTGTTGAAAGGGGAACTTCCGGATTACTCTGGAGCCATTAAATAGGAATATTGCCTCTTCTCGACTTGAGTCCATAAAGTGTGTTCTCCTCTCCAATGAGAACGGTTTCAGGGGCCATTCTGAGTCGCCTAAAGGCAGTCAAGTACCCTTGTGCCTTTCAAACGGGAATGTTGGATTTCTCTCGAGATTCTGCAGCAAAAATTTACCTCATTTCGCATTGAGAGCATAATTCTGTGGTGTTTCTCGAGTTGCTGCGGGAAGCAGGGTTTACTTCTGGAGTTTCGACGGGGAACTCAGGACTCGCTCGGGTTTCTTCAGGGACGTCAAGTCCCCTTTTGTGTTGGAAGGGGAACTTCCGCATTACTCTCGAGCTGTTAAAAGGCAATATTGCCTCCTCTCGATTTGAGTCCATAAAGTGTGTTCTCCTCTCCACTGAGGAGGGATGTTAGGGATCATTCGGAGTCGCCTCAAGGGAGCCAAGTACACTTTTGCCTTTCAAGTGGGAATGTGGGTTTTCTCTTGAAATTCTGCAGGGCAAAATTTCCTCATCTCGCATTGAGGGGATAATTTTGTGGTGTTTCTCGAGTTGCGGCGGGAAGCTGCGGGTACTTCTCGTGTTGCGGCGGGGACCTCAGGAACTCGCTCGCTTTGCTTCAGGGAAGTCAAGTCCACCTTTGTGTTGGAAGGGGAACGTCCGGATTACTCTAGAGCTGTTAAATGGGAAAAATGCCTCTTCTCGATTTGAGTCCATAAAGTGTGTTTTTCTTTCCACTGAGGAAGGATGTTAGGGAACATTCTGAGTCGCATAAACGGAGCCCGTACCCTTTTACCTTTCAAGCCAGAATGTGGGATTTCTCTTGAGATTCTGCTGCGCAAAATTTCCTCATCTCGCATTGAGGGGAATATTTTGTGGTGTTTCTCGAATTGCGGCGGGACGCTGGCGGTACTTCTTGAGTTTAAATGGGGACCTCAGGAACTCACTCGAGTTACTTCAGGGTAGTCTGGTCCCCTTTTTTGCTGGAAGGGGAACTTCCGGATTAGTCTCCAGCCCTTTAATGGGAATAGGGCCTCTTCTGGAGTTGAGTCCATAAACTTTGTATGCCTCTCCAATGGGGACGGATGTTAGGGAACTCTCTGAGGGGCATAAAGTGTGTCAAGTTCCCTTTTGCCTTTCAATTGTGAATGTGGGATTTCTCTTGAGATTCTGCAGCGCAAAATTTCCTCATCTCGCATTGAGGGGATAATTTTGTGGTGTTTCTCGAATTTTGGCGGGAAGCTGGGGGTACTCCTCCAGTTGCGGCGAGGTCCTCAGGAAGTCGCTCGGGTTGCTTCAGGGAAGTCAAGTCCCCTTTTGTGTTGAAAGGGGAACTTCCGGATTACTCTGGAGCCATTAAATAGGAATATTGCCTCTTCTTGACTTGAGTCCATAATGTGTGTTCTCCTCTCCAATGAGGACGGTTTTAGGGGCCATTCTGAATCGCCAAAACAAAGTCAAGTACCCTTGTGCCTTTCAAACGGGAATGTGGGATTTCTCTTGAGATTATGCAGCAAAAATTTACCTCATCTCCATTGAGAGCATAATTCTGTGGTGTTTCTCGAGTTGCTGCGGGAAGCAGGGTTTACTTCTGGAGTTTCGACGGGGAACTCAGGACTCACTTGTGTTGCTCCAGGTAAGTCAAGTCCCCTTTTGTGTTGGAAGGAGAACTTCCGGATTACTCTTGAGCTGTTAAATGGGAATATTGTCTCTTCTCGATTTGAGTCCATAAAGTATGTTCTCCTCCCCACTGAGGAGGGATGTTAGGGACCATTCGGAGTCGCCTCAAGGGAGCCAAGTACACTTTTGCCTTTCAAGTGGAAATGTGGGTTTTCTCTTGAAATTCTACAGCGTAAAGTTTCCTCATCTCGCATTGAGGGGATAATTTTGTGGTGTTTCTCGAGTTGCGGCGGGAAGCTGGGGGTACTTCTCGTGTTGCGGCGGGGACCTCAGGAACTCGCTCGCGTTACTTCAGGGAAGTCAGGTCCACCTTTGTGTTGGAAGGGGAACGTCCGGATTACTCTAGAGCTGTTAAATGGGAAAAATGCCTCTTCTCGATTTGAGTCCATAAAGTGTGTTTTCCTCTCCACTGAGGAAGGATGTTAGGGAACATTCTGAGTCGCATAAACGGAGCCCGTACCCTTTTGCCTTTCAAGCCGGAATGTGGGATTTCTCTTGAGATTCTGAAGGGCAAAATTTCCTCATCTCGCATTGAGGGGAATATTTTGTGGTGTTTCTCGAATTGCGGCGGGACGCTGGCGGTACTTCTTGAGTTTAAATTGGGACCTCAGGAACTCACTCGAGTTACTTCAGGGAAGTCTGGTCCCCTTTTTTGCTGGAAGGGGAACTTCCGGATTAGTCTCCAGCCCTTTTACGGGAATAGGGCCTCTTCTGGAGTTGAGTCCATAAACTTTGTATGCCTCTCCAATGGGGACGGATGTTAGGGAACTCTCTGAGGGGCATAAAGTGTGTCAAGTTCCCTTTTGCCTTTCAATTGGGAATGTGGGATTTCTCTTGAGATTCTGCAGCGCAAAATTTCCTCATCTCGCATTGAGGGGATAATTTTGTGGTGTTTCTCGAATTTTGGCGGAAGCTGGGGGTACTCCTCCAGTTGCGGCGAGGTACTCAGGAACTTGCTCGGGTTGCTTCAGGGAAGTCAAGTCCCCTTTTGTGTTGAAAGTGGACTTCCGGATTACTCTGGAGCCATTAAATAGGAATATTGCCGCTTCTCGACTTGAGTCCATAAAGTGTGTTCTCCTCTCCAATGAGGACGGTTTTAGGGGCCATTCTGAGTCGCCTAAAGGGAGTCAAGTACTCTTGTGCCTTTCAAACGGGAATGTGGGATTTCTCTTGAGATTCTGCAGCAAAAATTTACCTCATTTCGCATTGAGAGCATAATTCTGTGGTGTTTCTCGAGTTGCTGCGGGAAGCAGGGTTTACTTCTGGAGTTTCGACGGGGAACTCAGGACTCGCTCGGGTTTCTTGAGGGAAGTCAAGCCCCTTTTGTGTTGGAAGGGGAACTTCCGCATTACTCTCGAGCTGTTAAATGGGAGTATTGCCTCTTCTCAATTTGAGTCCATAAAGTGTGTTCTCCTCTCCACTGAGGAGGTATGTTAGGGACCATTCGGAGTCGCCTCAAGGGAGCCAAGTACACTTTTCCCTTTCAAGCAGGAATGTGGGATTTCTCTTGAGATTCTCCAGCGCAAAATTTCCTCATCTCGCATTGAGGGGATAATATTGTGGTGTTTTTGGAGTTGTGGCCAGAATCAGGGGGTACTTCTTGTGTTGCGGCGGGGACTTCAGGAACTCGCTGGGGTTGCTTCAGGGAAGTCAAGTCCCCTTTTGTGTTTGAAGGGGAACTTCCGGATTACTTTCGTGCTGTTAAATGAAAAAATACATCTCGATTTGAGTCCATAATGTGTGTTTTCCTCTCCACTGAGGAAGGATGTTAGGGAATATTCTGTGTCTCCTCAAGGGAGTCAAGAACCCTTTTGCCTTTCAAGCGGGATTGTGGGTTTTCTCTTGTGATTCTGCAGCGTAAAATTTCCTCATCTCGCATTGAGGGGATAATATTGTGTTGTTTCTCGAGTTGCGGTGGGAAGCATGAGTTAATTCTCGAGTTGAGCAGGGGAACCTCAGGAACTCGCTCGGGTTGCTTCAGGAATGTCAAGTCCCCTTTTATGTGTGAAGGGGAACTTCCGGATTGCTCTCGTGCTGTTAAATGGGAATAATACATCTTCTCGATTTGAGTCCATAAAGTGTGTTTTCCTCTCCACTGAGGAAGGATGTTAGGGAACATTCTGAGTCGCCTAAAGGGAGTCAAGTACCCTTTTGCCTTTCAAGCGGGATTGTGGGATATCTCTTGAGATTCTGCAGCACAATATTTCCTCATCTCGCATTGAGGGGATAATTCTGTGGTGTTTCTCAAATTGCGGCGGGAAGCTGCGGTTACGTCTGGAGTTGCGACGGGGACCTCAGAATCTCACTCGAGTTACATCAGGGAAGTCAGGTCCCCTTTTGTGCTGGGAGGGAAACATACGGATTACTCTCAAGCCCTTGAATGGGAATAGGGCCTCTTCTCGAATTGAGTCCATAAAATCTGTTGTTCTCTCCACTGGGGACGGATTGTAGGGAACTTTCTGAGTGGCATAAAGTGTGTCAAGTACGCTTTTGCCTTTCAATGGTAATGTGGATTTTCTTTTGAGATTCTGCAGCGCAAAATTTCCTCATCTCGCATTGAGTGGATGATTTTGTGGTTTTTCTCCGGTTGTGGTGGGCAGCAGGGGGCACTTTTCTAGCTAAGAGGGGACCTCAGGAACTCGCTCGGGTTGCTTCAGGGAAGTCAAGTCACCTTTTTTTTTTTTTTTTGGAAGGGGAACTTCCGGATTACTGTCGAGTCGTTAAAAGGGAATATTGCCTCCTCTCCATTTGAGTCCATAAAATATGTTCTCCTCTCCACTGAGGATGAATGTTAGGGAACATTCTGAATCGATAAAAGGGAGTCAAGTACACTTTTGCCTTTCAAGCGAGAATGTGGGATTTCTCTTGAGATTCTGCAGCGCAAAATTTCCTCATCTCGCATTGAGGGGATAATTTTGTGGTGTTTCTCGAGTTGTGGCGGGAAGCTGCGGGTACTTCTCGTGTTGCGGCGGGGACCTCAGGAACTCGCTCACGTTGCTTCAGGGAAGTCAATCCACCTTTGTGTTGGAAGGGGAACGTCCGGATTACTCTAGAGCTGTTAAATGGGAAAGATGCCTCTTCTCGATTTGAGTCCATAAAGTGTGTTTTCCTCTCCACTGAGGAAGGATGTTAGGGAACATTCTGAGTCGCATAAACGGAGTCCGGACCCTTTTGCCTTTCAAGCCGGAATGTGGGAATACTCTTGAGATTCTGCTGCGCAAAATTTCCTCATCTCGCATTGAGGGGAATATTTTGTGGTGTTTCTCGAATTGCGGTGGGACGCTGGTGGTACTTCTTGAGTTTGAATGGGGACCTCAGGAACTCACTCGAGTTACTTCAGGGAAGTCTGGTCCCCTTTTATGCTGGAAGGGGAACTTCCGGATTAGTCTGGAGCCCTTTAATGGGAATAGGGCCTCATCTGGAGTTGAGTCCATAAATTTTGTGTGCCTCTCCAATGGGGACGGATGTTAGGGAACTCTCTGAGGGGCATAAAGTGTGTCAAGTTCCCTTTTGCCTTTCAATTGGGAAGTTGGGATTTCTCTTGAGATTCTGCAGCGCAAAATTTCCTCATCTCGCATTGAGGGGATAATTTTGTGGTGTTTCTCGAATTTTGGCGGGAAGCTGGGGGTACTCCTCCAGTTGCGGCGAGGTCCTCAGGAAGTCGCTCGGGTTGCTTCAGGGAAGTCAAGTCCTCTTTTGTGTTTGAAGGGGAACTTCTTGATAACTGACTATGCTTTAAATGGGAATATTGCCTCTTCTCGATTTTAGTCCATGAAATTTGTATTCCTCTCCACTGAGGACTAATATTAGGGAACATTCTGAGTCGCATAAACGGAGTCAAGTACCCTTTTGCCTTTCAAGTGGGAATGTGGGATTTCTCTTGAGATTCTGCAGGGAAAATTTTCCTCATCTCGCATTGTGGGGATAATTTGTGGTGTTTTTTGAGTTGCGGCGGGAAGCAGGGGCTAATTCGAGAGTTATGGTGATACCTCAGGAACTCGCTCTGGTTGCTTCAGGGAAGTCAAGTCCCCTTTTGTGCTGGAAGGGGAACTTCCGGATTACTCTGTAGCCCTTAAAAGGGAATATTGCCTCTTCTCCATTTGAGTAGATAAAATATGTTCTCCTCTCCACTGAGGATGGATGTTATGAAATATTCTGAGTCGTATAAAGGGAGTCAAATACCCTTTTGCCTTTCAAATGGGAATGTGGGATTTCTCTTGAGATTCTGTTGCGCAAAATTTCCTCATCTCGAATTGACGGGATAATTTTGTGGTGTTTCTCGAATTGCAGCGGGAAGTTCCGGTTACTTCTGGAGTTGCGACTGGGACCTCAGGAACTCACTCGAGTTACTTCAGGGAAGTCCGGTCCCCTTTTCTGCTGGAAGGGGAACTTCCGGATTACTTTGGAGCCCTTTAATCGGAATAGGGCCTCTTCTCGAGTTGAGTCCATAATATCTGTTGTTCTCTCCTATGGGAACGGATGTTATGGAACTTTCTGAGTGGTATTAAGTGTGTCAAGTACCCTTTTGTCTTTCAAGCGGGAATGTGGGATTTCACTTGAGATTCTGCAGCACAAAATTACCTCATCTCACATTGAGAGCATAATTTTGTGGTGTTTCTCGAGTTGAGGCAGGAAGCATGGTGTACATCTCCAGTTGTGTCGGGGAACTCAGTAACTCGCTCGGGTTGCTTCAGGGAAGTCACGTCCTCTTTTGGGTTGGAAGGGGAATTTCCGGTTTACTCTTGAGCCGTTAAATGGGAATATTGCCTCTTCTTGATTTGAGTCCATAAAGTGTGTTCTCCTCTCCACTGAGGACAGATGTTAGGGAACATTCTGAGTCGCCTAAAGGGAATCAAGTACCCTTTTGCTTTTCAAGCGGGAATGTGGGATTTCTCTTGAGATTCTGCAGCGCAAAATTTCCTCCTCTCGCATTGAGGGGATAATTTCGTGTTGTTTCTCGAATTGCAGCGGGACGCTGGGGTTACTTCTTGAGTTTAGATGGGGACTTCAGGAACTCACTCGATTTACTTCAGGGATGTCAGGTCCCCTTTTGTGCTGGAAGGGGAAATTCCGGATTAGTCTCGAGCCCTTTAATGGGAATAGGGCCTCTTCTCGAGTTGAGTCCATAAAGTGTGTTCCTCTCATAATGGGGACAGATATTATGGAAATTTCTGAGTGGCATAAAATTTGTCAAGTCCACTTTTGCCTTTCAAGCGGGAATGGGCGGTTTGTCTTGAGACTGCAGCGCAAAATTACCTCATCTCTCATTGGGGGGATAACTTTGCGGTGTTTCTTGAGTTGCGGTGGGAAGCAGGGAGTACATTTCGAGTTGCGACGGGGAACTCAGGAACTTGCTCCGGTTTCTTCAGGGAAATCACATCCCCTTTTTAGATGAAAGGGGAACTTCCGGATTTCTCTTGAGCCATTAATTAGGAATATTGCCTCTTCTCGATTTGAGTCCATAAAGTGTGTTCCTCTCTCAAACGAGGACGGTTTTAGGGGCCATTCTTAGTCGCCTAAAGAGAGTAAAGTACCCTTTTGCCTTTCAAGCGGGAATGTGGGATTTCTCTTGGGATTCTGCAGGACAAAATTTCCTCATCTCGCATTGAGGGGATAATTTTGTCGTGTTTCTGGAATTGCGGAGGGAATCTGGGTGTACTTCTCCAGTTGCAACGGAACCTCAGGAACTCACTCGAGTTACATCAGGGAATCAGGCCCCTTTTGTGCTGGAAGGAGAACTTCCGGATTACTCTGGAGCACTTTAATGGGAATAGGACCTCTTCTGAAGTTGAGTCCATAAAGTGTGTTATCCTCTCCCCTGAGGACAAATGTTAGTGACCATTCTGAGTCGCCTAAAGTGAATCAAGTACCCTTTTGCCTTTCAAGCGGAAATGTGGGATTTCTCTTGAGATTTTGCAGCGTAAAATTCCCTCATCTCACATTGTGGGGATAATTTTGTGGTGTTTCCCGAGTTGCGATGGGGACCTCAGAAACTTTCTCGAGTTACTTCAGGGAATCAGGTCCCATTTGTGCTGGAAGGGGAACTTCCGGATTACTCTCGAGCCCTTTAATGGGAATAGGGCCTCTTCTGGAGTTGAGTCCATAAAGTGTGTATTCCTCTCCAATGGGGACGGACGTTAGGGAACTTTCTGAGTGGCATAAAGTGTGTCAAGTTCCCTTTTGCTTTCAAGCGGGAATGTGGGATTTCTCTTGAGATTATGTAGCGCAAAATTACCGCATCTCGCACTGAGGGGATAATATTGCATCGTTTCTCGAGTTGGGGCATGAAGGAGGGGTTACTTTTGGAGTTGAGACGGGACCCTCTGGAACTGGCTCAGGTTGCTTCAGGGAAGACAAGTCCTTTTTTGTGTTGGAAGGGGAACTTGCAGTTTACTCTCGAGCTGTTAAATGGGAATAGGGCCTCATCTCGAATTGAGTCTAATAAGTGTATTCTCCTCTCCAATGGGGAAGAATGTGTGAGGGAACGTTATGAGTGGCATAAAGGGTGTCAAGTACCATTTGCCTTTCAAGAGTGAATGTGGTATATCTCTTGAGATTCTGCAGTGCAAAATTTCCTCATCTCGCATTGAGGGATAATTTTGTGGTGTTTCTCGAATTGCGGCAGGAAGCTGGGGTACTCCTCCAGTTGCGGCGGGGAACTCAGGAACTCGCTCGGGTTGCTTCAGGGAAGTCAAGTCCCATTTTGTGTTGAAAAGGGAACTTCCAGATTACTCTCGAGCCGTTAAATAGGAATATTGCCTCTTCTCGATTTCAGTCCATAAAGTGTGTTCTCCTCTCCACTGAGGACAGATGTTAGGGAACATTCTGAGTCGTATAAAGGGAGTCAAGTACCCTTTTGCCTTTCAAGCGGGAATGTGGGATTTCTCTTGAGATTCTGCAGCACAAAATTTCCTCCTCTCGCATTGAGGGGATAATTTTGTGGTGTTTCTCGAACTGCGGCGGGAATCAGGGGTTACAACTCGAGTTGCGACAGGGACCTAAGGAACTCACTCGAGTTACTTCAGGGAATTCAGGTCCCATTTTGTGCTGGAAGGGGAATTTCCGGGTTACTCTGCAGCCCTTTAATTGGAATAGGGCCTCTTCTCGAGTTGAGTCCATAAAGTCTGTTGTTCTCTCCAATGGGGACGGATATTAGGGAACTTTCTGAGTGGTATTAAGTGTGTCAAGTACCCTTTTGCCTTTCAAGCGGGAATGTGGGATTTCACTTGAGATTCTACAGCACAAAATTACCTCATCTCACATTGAGAGCGTAATTTTGTGGTGTTTCTCGAGTTGAGGCTGGAAGCAGGGTGTACGTCTCAAGTTGTGACGGGCAACTCGGGAACTCGCTTGGGTTGCTTCAGGGAAGTCAAGTCCCCTTTTTGTTGGAAGGGGAATTTCCGGTTTACTCACGAGCTGTTAAGTGCGAGTATTGCCTCTTCTCGATTTGAGTCCATAAAGTGTGTTATCCTCTCCACTGAGAATGGATGTTAGGGATCATTCTGTGTCGCCTAAAGGGAGTCAAGTACCCTTTGGCCTTTCAAGCGGGAATGTGGGATTTCTCTTGAGATTATGCAGGGAAAATTTCCTCATGTCTCATTGAGGGGATAATTTTGTGGTGTTTCTCCTATTGCGGAGGGAAGCTAGGGGTAATTCTCGAGTTGCAAAGGGGACCTCAGGAAATCACTCGAGTTACTGCAGGGAAGCCAGGTCCCCTTTTGTGCTTAAGGGGAACTTCCGGATTACTCTCAAGCCCTTTAATGGGAATAGGGCCTCTTCTCGATTTGAGTCCATAAAGTGTGTTCTCCTCTCCAACGGGGACGGATATTAGGGAAATTTCTGAGTGGCATAAAGTTTGTCAAGTACACTTTTGCCTTTCAAGCGGGAAAGTGGGATTTCTCTTGAGGTTGTGCAGCGCAAAATAACCTCATCTCGCATTGAAGGGATAATTTTGTGGTGTTTCTCGAAATACGGCGGGAAGCTGTGGGTACTTCCCGAGTTGCGGCAGGGACCTCAGTAACTCGCTCGGGTTGCTTCAGGGAAGTCAAGTCCCCTTTTGTGTTGGAAGGGGAACTTCCGGAATACTCTCGAACCATTAAAAGGGAAAATTGCCTCTTCTCCATTTGAGTCCATAAAATATGTTCTTCTCTCCACTGTGGATGGATGTTAGGGAATATTCTGAATCCCATAAAGTGAGTCAAGTACCCTTTTGTCTTTCAAGAGGGAATGTGGGATTTCTCTTGAGATTCTGCAGTGCAAAATTTCCTTATCTCGCATTGAGGGGATAATTTTGTGTTGTTTCTCGAGTTGCGGCTGGAAGCTTCGGGTATTTCTCGAGTTGCGACGGAGACCTCAGGAACTCGCGTGGGTTGCTTCAGAGAAGTCAGGTCCTCTTTTGTGTTGAAAGGGGAACTTCCGGTTTACTCTCGAGCTGTTAATTGAGAATAGGGCCTCATCTTGAATTGAGTCCATAAAGTGTGTTCTCTACAATGGGGACGGCTGTGTGAGGGAACTTTCTGAGTCGCATAAAGCGTTTCAAGTACTGTTTTGCCTTTCAAGAGGGAATGTGGTATTTCTCTTGAGAATCTGTAACACAAAATTTCCTATTCTCGCATTGAGGGGATAATTTTGTGGTGTTTTTCGAGTTGCGGCGGGAAGCTGAGGGTACTTCTCTAGTTGCGATGGGTACCTCAGGAACTCAGTCAGGTTTCCTCAGGTAAGGCAGGTCTCGTTTTTGTTGGAAGGGGAACTTCTGATTTACTCATGTGGATGGATTTTAGGGAACTTTCTGAGGAGCATAAAGTATGCCAAGTTCCCTTTTGCCTTTCAAGCGGGAATGTGGGATTTCTCCTCAGATTCTGCAGCGCAAAATTACCTCATGTCGCATTGCGGGGATAATACTGTGTTGTTTCTCGAGTTGTGGTTGGAAGTAGGGGATACTTCTGGAGTTGAAACGGGAACTTCAGGAACTCTCTCAGGTTGCTCCAGGAAAGTCAAGTCCCCTTTTGTGTTGGAAGGGGAACTTCTTGATTAATCTTGAGCCTGTAAATGGGAATATTGCCTCTTCTCGATTTGACTGCATGAAGAGTGTTCTCCTCTGCACTGAGGATGGATGTTAGGGAACATTCTGAGTCGCATAAAGGGAGTCAAGAACCCTTTTGCCTTTCAAGAGGGAATGTGATATTTCTCTTGAGATTCTTCAGAGCAATATTTCTTCATCTCGCATTGAGGTGATAATTTTGTGGTGTATGTCCAGTTGCGGCGGGAACCTGGGGGTACTTCTCGAGTTGCGATGGGGACATCAGGAACTCGCTCGGGTTTCTTCAGTAAGGCAGGTCCCGTTTTGTGTTTGAAGGGGAACTTCCGGTTCACTATCGAGCCGTTAAGTGGGAATCGGTCCTCATCTCGAATTGAGTCCATAAAGAGTGTTCTCCTCTCCAATGGGCACTGCTGTGTGAGGGAACTTTCTGAATCGCATAAAGGGTGTTAAGAGTCCTTTTGCCTTTCAAGAGGGAATGTGGTATTTCTCTTGAGATTCTGCAGCGCAAAATTTCCTCATCTCGCACTGAGGAGATAATTTTGTAGTGTTTCTCGAGTTGCGGCTGGAGGCTAGGGTATTTCTCGAGTTGCGACGGGGACCTCAGGAACTCGCTTGGGTTGCTTCAGGGAAGTCAGGTCCCCTTTGGTGTTGGAAGGGGAACTTCCGGTTTACTCTCGATCCGTTTATTGGGAATTGGGCCTCATCTTGATTTGAGTCCGTAAAGTGTGTTCTCCTGTCCAATGAGGACGGCTGTGTGAGGGAACTTTCTGAGTCGCATAAAGGGTTTCAAGAACCGTTTTGCCTTTCAAGAGGGAATGTGGTATTTCTCTTGAGATTCTGTAACGCAAAATTTCCTATTCTTGCATTGAGGGGATATTTTGTGGTGTTTCTCGAGTTGCGGCGGGAAGCTGGGGGTACTTCTCAAGTTGCTATGCGTACCTCAGGAACTCACTCGGGTTTCTTCAGGTTAGGCAGGTCCCCATTTTGTTGGAAGGGGAACTTCCGATTTACTCTCGAGCAGTTAATTGGCAATAGTGCCTCATTTTGAATTGAGTACATAAAGTTCGTCCACCTCTCCAATGGGGACTGATGTTAGTGAAATTTCTGAGTCACATAAAGGATGTCAAGTACCCTTTTGCATTTCAAGAGGGAATGTGGTATTTCTCTTGAGATTCTGCAGCGCAAAATATCCTCATCTCGCATTGAGGAGATAATTTTGTGGTGTATGTCAAGTTGTGGAGGGAATTTTGGATTACTTCTCGTGTTGCGACAGGGACCTCAGGAATTTGCTCGAGTTGCTTCTGGAAAGTCAGGTCCCCTTTTGTGTTGGAAGGGGAACTTCCGGTTTAGTCTGGAGCCGTTAAATGGGAATAGGGCCTCATCTCGAATTGAGTCCATAAAGTGTATTCTCCTCTCCTATGGGGAATGATATTAGTGAAATTTCTGAGTCGCATAAACGGTATCAAGTACTTTTTGCCTTTCAAAAGGGAATAGTGGTATTTCTCTTGAGATTCTGCAGCGCAAAATTTCCTCTTCTCGCATAGAGGGGATAATTTTGTGGTGTTTCTCTAGTTGCAGCAGGAAGCTTGGGGTACTTCTCGAGTTGCCATGTGGACCTCAAGAACTTGCTTGGGTTTCTTCAGGTAAGGCAGGTCCCCTTTTGTGTTGGAAAGGGCACTTCCTGTTTACTCTCCAGACATTAAATGGGAATAGGGCTTCATCTCGAATTGAGTCCATAAAGTGTGTTCTCCTCTCCAATGGGGACGGCTGTGTGAGGGTACTTTCTGAGTCGCATAAAGGGTGTCAAATACCCTTTTGCCTTTCAAGCGGGAATGTGGTATTTCTCTTGAGATTCTGCAGCACACAATTTCCTCATCTCGCATTGAGGGGATAATTCTGTGGTGTTTGTCGATTTGCGGCGGGATGCTGGCGGTGCTTCTCGAGTTGCAACGGTGACCTCAGGAAGTGGCTCGGGTTCCTTCAGGGAAGTCAGGTCCCCTTTTGTTTTGGAACGGGAAATTCCGGTTTACTTTCAAGCCGTTAATTGGGAATAGGGATTCATCTGGAGTTGAGTCCAAAAGGTGTTTTTTCCTCTCCAATGGGTACGGCTCTTTGAGCGAGCTTTCTGGATCACATAAAGTTTGTCAAGTGACCTTTTGCCTTTCAAGCGGGTATGTGGGACTTCTCTTGAGATTTCGAAGCGCAAAATTTCCTCATCTCGCATTGTGGGGATAATTTTGTTGTGTCTCGAGTTTCGGCTTGGATCTGGGGGTACTTCTCGAGTTGCAGAGTGGACCTCAGAAACTCGTTCGTGTTGCTTCAGGGAAGTCAGGTCCCCTTTTTTTGGAAGTGGAACTTCCAGATTACTCTCCAGCCTTTAAATGGGAATAGGTCATCTTCTAGATTTGAGTCCCTGAAGTGTGTTCTCCGCTCCAATAAGTACGGGTGTTAGGAAACTATCTGAATCTCATAAAGTGTGTCAAGTGCCCTTTTGCCTTTCAAGCGGGAATGTGTGATTTCTATTTAATTGTGCAGTGCAAAATTTCCTCATCTCACATTGAGCGGATAATTTTTTGGTGTTTCCCCTTTTGAGGCGGGAAGCTGGGGGTACTTCTCGAGTTGCGACGGGGACCTCAGGAACGCACTTGTGTTGCTTCAGGGAAGTTAGTCACCCTTTTCTACTGGAACGGGAATTTCGGGATTACTCTTGAGTCGTTAAATGGGAATAGGGCCTCTTCCCAAGTTGAGTCCATAAATTGTGTTCTCCTCTCCAATGGTGATGGCTGTGTGAGGGAATTTTCTGAGTCGCATAAAGGGCGTCAAATACAGTGTTGCCTTTCCAGTGGAACGTGGGATTTCTCTTGAATTGTGCAGCGGAATATTTTCCTGATCTCGCATTGAGGGGATAAATTTGTGGTGTTTCTAGAGTTGCGGCGGGAACCTGGTTGAACTTCTCAGGTAGCGAAGAGGACCTCAGGAATTCTCTCTGGCTGCTTCAGGGAAGTCAGGAACCCTTTTGTGTTGGAAGGGGAATTTCGGGATTACTGTTGAGCCTTTAAATGGGAATAGGGACTTTCTCGAGTTAAGTCCGTAAAGTGTGTTCTCCTCTCCAATGGGGACGACTGTTTGAGGGAATTTTTTGAGTCTCACCAGGCTGTACAAAAGGGAGATATACCAGCCCCACCCGCGCAGACACGAGAGATGCCGGCCCAGGCGGCTGAGACACCAGAGACACGGGCCTTGACGGCGCAGACGCGAGAGAGGCCTTCCCCAACGGCGCAGATGGGAGAGAACCCGGCCCCGCCCGCGCAGACTCCAGAGACCCCGGCCCCGCCCGCTCAGACGCTATTGTTGCTGGTGCCCCCCGCGCAGATGCAAGAGAAGCCTGCCCTGCCTGCGCAGATGCGAGAGACCCTTGCCCCGCCCGCGCAGACGCGAGAGACCCCTGCCTCGCCCGCCCAGTAGGGAGAGACCCCGACCCCGCCCACCAGACGCGGGATACGCAGGCCCCGCCCGCACAGACTTGAGAGAAGCCGGCCCTGGCTCAACTGACCATGCAGAGATGCGCAGCAGTGAGGAGCGACCCCATGCCTGAGGCCAGGGCAGGCGGCCGAGAGGAGGTACCCCACCTCCAATAGGCGGTGGCTGTGCGGGGGTGGTCCGAGAGGAGGTACTCACGTTCAAGGTCAGGATTGGCGGCCTTGAGGACATACCCCTCATCCAAGGTAAGGTGCAGCAGCTGTGCTTTCTTGGAGCAGCTGTGAAGAGATATCCCACACCCAAGGTAAGAGAAACTCAAATCAGATGGTAGGTATTGGGAGGGGGCTTCAGATGGCAGACACACTGAAATCATCATCACAGGAATCTACTCGATCTGATCACATGGACCACAGCCGAATGTGGTCCACTGGAGAAGGGAATGGCAAACCACTTCAGTATATTTGCATTGAGAACCCCATGAACAGTATCAAAGGGCAAAATGACAGGATACTGAATGAGGAATTCCCCAGGTCGGTAGGTGCCCAGTATGCTACTGGAGACCAGTGGAGAAATAACTCTAGAAGGAATGAAGGGATGGAGCAAAAGCAAAACCAGTACCCAGTTGTGGATGTGACCGGTGATAGAAGCAAGGTCTGGTGCTGTAAAGAGCAATATTGCATAGGAACCTGGAATGTAAGGTCCAGGAATCAAGGCAAACTTGAAGTGGTCAAACAGGAGATGGCAAGAGTAAACATAGACATTCTAGGAATCAGTGAATTAAAATGGACTGGAATGTGTGAATTTAACTCAGATGACAATTATATATATACTACTGTGAGCAGAAATCCCTTAGAAGAAATGGTGTAGCCATAATGGTCAACAAGAGACTCCGAAATGCAGTACTTGGATGCAATCTTAAAAGCGACAGAATGATCTCCGTTCGTTTCCAAGGCAAACCATTCAACATTACAATAATCCAGGCCTATGCCCCAACCACTAACACTGAAGAAGCCGAAGTTGAACGGTTCTATGAAGACCTACAAGACCTTTTAGGACTAACACCCAAAAAGATGTCCTTTTCATTCTAGGGGACTGGAATGCAAAAGGAGGAAGTCAAGAAACACCTGGAGTAACAGGCAAATTTGGCCTTGGAGCACGGAATGAAGCAGGGCCAAGTCTAATAGAGTTTTGTCAAGAGAACGCACTGGTCATAGCAAACTCCCTCTTCCAACAACACAAGAGAAGACTCTACACGTGGACATCACCAGATGGTCAACACCGAAATCAGATTGATTCTATTCTTTGCAGCCAAAGATGGAGAAGCTGTATACAGTTAGCAAAAACAAGACGAGGAGCTGACTGTGGCTCAGATCATGAACTCCTTATTGCCAAATTCAGACTTAAATTGAAGAAAGTAGGGAAAACCCCTAGACCATTCAGATATGACCTCAATGAAATCCCTTATGATTATACAGTGGAAGTGAGAAATAGATTTAAGGCACTAGATCTGATAGATAGAGTGCCTGATGAACTCTGGATGGAGGTTCGTGACATTGTAGAGGAGACAGGGACCAAGAGCATCCCCATGGAAAAGAAATGCAAAAAAAAGCAAAATGGCTGTCTGAGGTGGCCTTACAAATAGCTGTGAAAAGAAGAGAAGCGAAAAGCAAAGGAGAAAGGGAAAGATATAAGCATTAGAATGCAGAGTTCCAAAGAATAGCAAGGAGAGGTAAGAAAGCCTTCCTCAGTGATCAATGCAAAGAAATAGAGGAAAACAACAGAATAGGAAAAACAAGAGATCTCTTCAAGAACATTAGAGATTCCAAGGGAACATTTCATGCAAAGATGGGCTCGATAAAGGACAGAAATGGTATGGACCTAACGGAAGCAGAAGATATTAAGAAGAGGTGGCAAGAATACACAGAAGAACTGTACAAAAAAGATCTTCACGACCAGGATAGTCACGAAAATGTGATCACTGGCCTAGAGCCAGACATCTTGGAATGTGAATTCAAGTGTGCCTTAGAAAGCCACACTACGAACAAAGCTAGTGGAAGTGATGGAATTCCAGTTGAGCTATTTCAAATCTTGAAAGATGATGCTGTGAAAGTGCTGCACTCAATATGCCAACAAATTTGGAAAACTCAGCAGTGGCCACAGGACTGGAAAAGGTCAGTCTTCATTCTAATCCCAAAGAAAGGCAATGCCAAAGAATGCTCAAGCTACCGCACAATTGCACTCATCTCACACGCTAGTACAGTCATGCTCAAAATTCTCCAAGCCAGGCTTCAGCAAGATGTGATCCGTGAACTCCCAGATGTTCAAGCAGGTTTTAGAAAAGGCAGAGGCACCAGAGATCAAATTGCCAACATCCGCTGGATCATGGAGAAAGCGAGAGAGTTCCAGAAAAACATCTATTTCTGCTTCATTGACTATGCCAAAGCCTTTGACTGTGTGGATCACAGTAAACTGTGGAAGATTCTGAAAGAGATGGGAATACGAGACCACCTGACCTGCCTCTTTAGAAACCTGTATGCAGGTCAGGAAGCAACAGTCAGAACTCTGCATGGAACAACAGACTGGTTCCAAATAGGAAAAGGAGTACGTCCAGGCTGTATATTGTAATCTTGGTTATTTAACTTATATGCAGAGTGCATCATGAGAAATGCTGGGCTGGAAGAAGAACAACTGGAATCACGATTGCTGGGAGAAATATCAATAACCTCAGATATGCAGATGACACGAACTTTAGGGCAGAAAGTGAGGAGGCACTCAAAAGCCTCTTGATGAAAGTGAAAGAGGAGAGTGAAAAGGTTGGCTTGAAGCTCAACATTCAGAAAACAAAGGTGATGGAATCTGGTCCCAACACTTTACGGGAAATAGATGGAAAAACAGTGGAAACAGTGTCACACTTTATTTTGGGGGGCTCCACAATCACTGCAGATGCTGATTGAAGCCATGAAATTAAAAGGCGCTTACTCCTTGGAAGGAAAGTTATGATCAACCTTGATAGTATATTAAAAAGCAGAGACATCACTTTGCCAAAAAAGCTCCATCTAGTCAAAGCTATGGCTTTTCCCGTGGTCATGTATGGATGTGAGAGTTAGACTGTGAAGAAAGCTGATCGCCGAAGAACTGATGCTTTTGAACTGTGGTATTGGAGAAGACTCTTGAGAGTCCCTTGGACTGCAAGAAGATCCAACCAGTCCATTCTAAGGGAGATCAATCGTCGGTGTTCATTGGAAGGACTGATGCTAAAGCTGAAGTTGCAATACTTCGGCCACCTCATGCGATGAGTTGACTCACTGGAAAAGATTCTGATGCTAGGAGAGGTTGGGGGCTGGAGGAGAAGGGGACGACAAAGAATGAGATGGCTGGATAGCATCACCGGCTCTGTGGCCATGATTTGAGTGAACTCCGGGAGTTGGTGTAGGACAGGGTGGCCTAGCGTACAGTGATTCATGGGGTCGCGGAGAGTCGGACACGACTGAGCGACTGAACTGAACTGAACTGAATAAAGTGTGTCAAATACCCTTTTCCCTTTCAGGCAGGAATTTGGGATTTCTCTTGAAATTCTGCAGCGCAAAATTTCTTCATCTCGCGTTGAGGGGATAATTTTGTGGTGTTTCTCGAATTGCGGCGGGAAGCTGGGGGTATTCCTCGAGGTGCGAAGGGGACCTCAGGAACTCACTCGAGTTACTTCAGGGAAGTCAGGTCCCTGATTGTGCTGGAAGGGGAACTTCCGGATTGGTCTCGAGCCGTTAAATGGGAATATTGCCTCTTCTCGATTTGAGTCCTTAAAGTGTGTTCTCCTCTCCACTGAGGACGGATGTTAGGGACCATTCTGATTCGCCTAAATGAAGTCAAGTACCCTTTTGCCTTTCAAGCAGGAATGTGGGATTTCTCTTGAGATTCTGCAGTGCAAAATTTCCTCATCTCGCATGGAGGGGATAATTATGTGCTGTTACACGAATTGGGCTAGGAAGCTGGGGGTGATACTCCAGTTGCGACGAGGACCTCTGGAACACACTCGGATTTCTTCAGGGAAGTCAGGTCCCCTTTTGTGCTGGAAGGGGAACTTCCGGATTGGTCTCGAGCGCTTTAATGGGAATAGGGCCTCCTCTCGATTTGAGTCCATAAATTGTGTTCTCCTCTCCAATGGGGACGGATGTTAGCGAACTTTCTGAGTGGCATAAAGTGTGTCAAGTACCCTTTTGCCTTTCAAGTGGGAATGTGGGATTTCTCTTGAGATTCTGCAGCATAAAATTACCTCATCTCGCATTGAGGGGATAATTTTGTGGTATTTCTCGAGTTGCAGAGGGAAGCAGGGGATACTTCTCGACTTGCAACGGGGACCTCAGGAACTCGCTCGGGTTGCTTCAGCGATGTCAAGTCCCCTTTTGTGTTGGAAGGGGAACTTCCAGATTACTCTCAAGCTGTTAAATGGGAACATTGCCTCTTCTCGATTTGAGTCCAGAGAGTATGTTCTCCTCTGCACTGAGGGAGGATGTTAGGGAACATTGTGAGTCGCCTAAAGGGAGTCAAGTACACTGTTGCCTTTCAAGGGGGAATGTGGGATTTCTCTTGAGATTCTGTAGCGCAAAATTTCCTCATCTCGCATGGAGGGGATAATTTTTTGGTGTTTCACGAATTGGGTTGGGAAGCTTGGGGTACGTCTGCAGTTCCGACGAGTACATCTGGACCACACTCGAGTTACTTCAGGGAAGATTGGTTCCATTTTGTGCTGGAAAGGAAACTTCCGTATTACTTTCGAACGCTTTAATGTGAATAGGGCCTCTTCTTGAATAGAGTCCATAAAGTGTGTTCTCCTCCCAATGGGGACGGCTGTGTGAGGGAACTTTCTGAGTTGCATAAAGGGTGTTTAGTACCCTTTTGCCTTTTATGAGGAAATGTGGTATTTCTCTTGAGATGCAGCACAAAATTTCCACACATCGCATTGCGGGGAAAATTTTGTGGTTTTTCTCTTGTTGCGGCGGGAAGCTGGGGTAACTGCTCGAGTTGCGACGGGGACCCCAGGAAGTCGCTCTGGTTGCTTCAGGGCAGTCAGGTCCCCATTGGAGTTGGAAGGGGAACTTCCGGTTTACTCTCGAGCAGTTAAATGGGAATAGGGGATCATCTCCTTTTGCGTCCATAAAGTCTGTTCTCCTATCCAACGGGGATGGCTGTGTGAGGGAACTTTCTGAGTCGCAAAAAGGGTGTACTGTACGCTTTTGCCTTGCAAGAAGGAATGTGGTATTTCTCTTGAAATTCTGCAGTGCAAAATTTGTTCATCTCGCATTGAGGGAATAATTTTGTGGTGTTTCTCGAGTTTTGGCGGGAATCTGGGGGTACTTATCGAGGTACGATGAGGCCTCAGGACCTTGCTCGGGTTGCTTCAGGGAAGTCAAGTCCCCTTTTTGTTGGAAGGGAAAATTTAGGTTTAATCTAGAGCCGTTAAATGGGAATAGGGGCTTATCTCGAATTGAGTCCATAAAGTTTATTTTCCTTTAAAATGGGGACTGATGATAGTGAAATTTCTGAGTCCCAAAAAGGGTGTCAAGAAACCTTTGCCTTTCAAGAGGGAAGGTGGTATTTCTCTTGAGATCCTGCATCGCAAAATTTCCTCCTCTCGCCTTGAGGGGATAATTTTGGGGTGTTTCACGAGTTAAGGCGGGAAGCCTGGGGTGCGTCTCGAGTTGCGACGGGGGCCTCAGGAACTCGCTAGGGTTGCTTCACGGAAGTCAGGTCCCCTTTGAAGTTGGAAGGGGAACGTCCGGTTTCCTCTCGAGCCCTTAAATGTGCACAGGGGCTCATCTTGAATTGAGTCCATAAAGTGTGTTCTCCTCTCAAAGGGGAAAGCTGTGTGAGGGAACTTTCTGAGTCGAATAAAGGGTGTCAAGTACCATTTTGCTTTTCCAGAGGGAATGTGGTATTTCTCTTGAGATGCTGCACCGCAAAATTTCCTCATCACGCATTGAGGGGATAATTTTTGGGTGTTTCTCGAGTTGCGGCGGGAAGCTGGGGGTGCTTCTCGAGTTGCGACGGGGACCTCAGGAACTCGCTGGGGTTGCTTCTGGGAAGTCAGGTCCCCTTTTGTGTTGAAAGGGGAAATTCTGGTTTCCTCTCGAGCCCTTAAATGTGAACAGGGGCTCTTCTCGAATTGAGTCCATAAAGTGTGTTCTCCTCGCCAAAAGGGACGGCAGTGTGAGGGAACTTTCTGAGTCGGATAAAGGGTGTCAAGTAACTTTTTTCCTGTCAACAGGGAATGTAGTATTTCTCTTGAGATTCTACATCGCAAAATTTCCTCATCTCGCATTGAGGGAATAATTTTAGGGTATTTCTCGAGTTGCGACTTGAAGCTGGGGGTCCTTCTCGGGTTGGGACGGTGACCTCAGGAACTCGCTGGGGTTGCTTCAGGGAAGTCAGGTCCCCTTTGGTTTTGGAAGGGGAACTTCCCGTTTCCTCTCCATCCCTTCAATGTGAACAGGGGCTCATCTCGAATTGAGTCGATAAAGTGTCTTCTCCTTTCAAAGGGGACGGCTCTGTGAGGGAACTTTCTGAGTCGAATAAAGGGTGTCGAGTACCTTTTTGCCTTTCAAGAGGGAATGTGGTATTTTTCTTGAGATTCTGCATGGCAAAATTTCATCATCTCGCATTGAGGGGATAAATTTAGGGTGTTTCTCGACTTGCGGCGGGAAGCTGGGGGTGTTTCTCATGTTGCGACGGGGACCTCAGGAACTCGCTGGGGTTGCTACAGTGAGGTCAGGTCCCCTTTGGTGTTGGAAGGGGAACTTCCAGTTTCCTCTCGAGCCCTTAAACGTGAACAGGAGCTCATCACGAATTGAGTCCATGTAGTGTGTTCTCCTGTCCAAAGGGGACGGCTGTGTGAGGGAACTTTCTGAGTCGAATAAAGTTTGTCAAGTACCTTTTTGCCTTTCAAGGGGGAATGTGGTATTTCTCTTGAGATTCTGCATCTCAATATTTCCTCATCTCGCATTCAGGGGATAATTTTGGGGTGTTTCTCGAGTTGCGGCCGAAAGCTGGGGGTTTTTCTCCAGTTGCGATGGGGACCTCAGGTACTCGCTCATGTTGCTTCAGGGATGTCAGGTCCCCTTTTGTGTTGGAATGGGAACTACTGGTTTCCTCTCGAGTCCTTCAATCTGAACAGTGGCTCATCTCGAATTGAGTCCATAAAGTGTGTTCTCCTCTCCAATGGGGACGGCTGTGTGAGGAAACTTTCTGGGTTGAATAAAGGGGTGTCAAGCCCCGGCGCAACGAACCACGCAAAGAGGTGCGGCCGCGAGGAGCTACCCCACGCCTGAGGCCAGGGCCGGCGGCCGAGAGGAGCTACCCCACGTCCAACAGGCGGTGGCTGCGCGGGCGCAGGAGGGCCGAGAGGAGCTACTCCGCGTTCAAGGTCAGGAGGGGCGGCCTCGAGGAGATACCCCTCACCCAAGGTAAGGTACAGCGGCTGCACTTTGCTGGAGGGCCGTGAAGGGATTTTCCACGACCAAGGTAAGAGAAACCCAAATAAGACGGTAGGTATTGCTAGGGGGCACCAGAGGGCGGACAGACTGATATCATAATCACAGGAAACTAGCCAATCTGATCACATGGACCACAGCCGAATGTGGTCCACTGGAGAAGGGAATGGCAAACCACTTCAGTATACTTGCCTTGAGAACCCCATGAACAGTAACAAAGAGCAAAACGATAAGATATTGAATGAGGAATTCCCCAGGTCAGTAGGTGCCCAGTACGCTACTGGAGCTCAGTGGAGAAATAACTATAGAAGAAATAAAGGGATGGAGCCAAAGCAAAACCAATACCCAGTTGTGGATGTGACCAGTGATAGAAGCAAGGTCCGGTGCTGTAAAGAGCAGTATTGCATAGGAACCTGGAATGTTAGGTCCATGAATCAAGGCAAATTGGAAGTGGTCAAACAGGAGATGGCAAGAGTGACCGTTGACATTCTAGGAATCAGTGAATTAAAATGGACTGGAATGGGTGAATTTAACTCAAACGACCATTATATCTACTACTGTGGGCAGGAATCCCTTAGAAGAAATGGAGTAGCCATCATGGTCAACAAAAGAGTCCGAAATGCAGTACTTGGATGCAATCTTAAAAATGACAGGATGATTTCTGTTCGTTTCCAAGGCAAACCATTCAATATTACAGTAATCCAGGCCTATGCCCCAACCAGTAATGCTGAAGAAGCCGAAGTTAATCGGTTCTATGAAGACCTACAAGACCTATTAGAACTAACACCCAAAAAAGATGTCCTTTTCATTATAGGGGACTGGAATGCAAAAGTAGGAAGTCAAGAAACACCTGGAGTAACTGGCAAATTCGGCCTTGGAGCACGGAATGAAGCAGGGCAAAGGCTAATAGAGTTTTGCCAAGAGAATGCACTGGTCATAGCAAACACCCTCTTCCAACAACACAAGAGAAGACTCTACACGTGGACATCACCAGATGGTCAACACCGAAATCAGATTGATTATATTCTTTGCAGCCAAAGATGGCGAAGCTGTATACAGTTAGCAAAAACAAGACCAGGAGCTGACTGTGGCTCAGATCATGAACTCCTTATTGTGAAGTTCAGACTTAAATTGAAGAAAGTAGGGAAAACCACTAGACCATTCAGATATGACCTCAATCAAATCCCTTATGATTATACAGTGGAAGTGAGAAATAGATTTAAGGGACTAGATCTGATTGATAGAGTGCCTGATGAACTCTGGACGGAGGTTCGTGACATTGTACAGGAGACAGGAACCAAGACCATCCCCATGGAAAAGAAATGCAAAAGAGCGAAATGGCTGTCTGAGGAGGCCTTACAAATAGCTGTGAAAAGAAGAGAGGCGAAAAGCAAAGGAGAAAAGGAAAGATATAAGCATCTGAATACAGAGTTCCAAAGAATAGCAAGGAGAGATAAGAAAGCCTTCCTCAGTGATCAATGCAAAGAAATAGAGGAAAACAACAGAATAGGAAAAACAAGAGAGCTCTTCAAGAAAATTAGAGATTCCAAGGGAACATTTCATGCAAAGATGGGCTCGATAAAGGACAGAAATGGTATGGACCTAACAGAAGCAGAAGATATTAAAAAGAGGTGGCAGGAATACACAGAAGAACTGTACAAAAAAGATCTTCACGACCAAGATAGTCACGATAACGTGATCACTGACCTAGAGCCAGACATCTTGGAATGTGAAGTCAAGTGGGCCTTAGAAAGCATCACTACGAACAAAGCTAGTGGAGGTGATGGAATTCCAGTTGAGCTATTTCAAGTCTTGAAAGATGATGCTGTGAAAGTGCTGCACTCAATATGCCAGCAGATTTGGAAAACTCAGCAGTGGTCACAGGACTGGAAGAGGTCAGTCTTCATTCCAATCCCAAAGAAAGGCAATGCCAAAGAATGCTCAAACTACCGCACAATTGCACTCATCTCACACGCTAATAAAGTCATGCTCAAAATTCTCCAAGCCAGGCTTCAGCAGTATATAAACCGTGAACTCCCAGATGTTCAAGCAGGTTTTAGAAAAGGCAGAGGCACCAGAGATCAAATTGCCAACATTCGCTGGATCATGGAGAAAGCAAGAGAGTTTCAGAAAAACATCTATTTCTGCTTCATTGACTATGCCAAATCCTTTGACTGTGTGGATCACAATAAACTGTGGAACATTCTGAAAGAGATGGGAATCCCAGACCACCTGACCTGCCTCTTGAGAAACCTGTATGCAGGTCAGGAAGCAACTGTTAGAACTGGACATGGAACAACAGACTGGTTCCAAATAGGAAAAGGTGTACGTCAGGGTTGTATATTGTCACCTTGCTTATTTAACTTATATGCAGAGTACATCATGAGGAACGCTGGGCTGGAAGAAGCACTAGCTGGAATCAAGATTGCCGGGAGAAATATCAATAACCTCAGATATGCAGATGACACTACCCTTATGGCAGAAAGTGAAGAGGAACTCAAAAGCCTCTTGATGAAAGTGAAAGAGGAGAGTGAAAAGGTTGGCTTGAAGCTCAACATTCAGAAAACAAAGATCATGGCATCTGGTCCAATCACTTCATGGGAAATAGATGGAAAAACAGTGGAAACAGTGTCAGACTTTGTTTTTTTGGGCTCCAAAATCACTGCAGATGCTGATTGCAGCCATGAAATTAAAAGACGCTTGCTCCTTGGAAGGAAAGTTATGACCAACCTTGATAGTATATTAAAAAGCAGAGACATTACTTTGCCAACCAAGGTCCGTCTAGTCAAGGCAATGGTTTTTCCTGTGGTCATGTATGGATGTGAGAGTTGGACTGTGAAGAAGGCTGACCGCCGAAGAATCGATGCTTTTGAACTGTGGTGTTGGAGAAGACTCTTGAGAGTCCCTTATACTGCAAGGAGATCCAACCAGTCCATTCTAGAGGAGATCAATCCTGGATGTTCATTGGAGGGCCTGATGCTAAAGCTGAAACTCCAATACTTTGGCCACCTCATGCGACGAGTTGACTCACTGGAAAAGACTCTGATGCTGGGAAAGGTTGGGGGCGGGAGGAGAAGGGGACGACCGAGAATGAGATGGCTGGATGGCATCACTGACTCTGTGGACATGAGTTTGAGTGAACTCCGGGAGTTGGTGATGGACAGGGAGGCCTGGCGTGCTGTGATTCATGGGGTCGCGGAGAGTCGGACACGACTGAGCGACTGAACTGAACTGAACTGAACTGAAGTACCTTTTTGCCTTTCAAGAGGGAATGTGGTATATCTCTTGAGATTCTGCATCGCAAAATTTCCTCATCTCGCATTGAGGGGATAATTTTGTGGTGTTTCTCGAGTTGCGGTGGAAAGCTGTGGGTACTTCTCGAGTTGCGACTGGGACCTCAGGAATTCACTCGAGTTACTTAAAGGATGTCTGGTCCGCTTTTGTGCTTGAAGGCAATTTTCGGGTTACTCTGGAGCCATTAAATGGCAATATTGCCTCTTCTCGATTTGAGTCCATAAAATGTGTTCTCCTCTCCACTGAGGACAGATGTTAGGGTACATTCTTATTCGTATCAAGGGAGTCAAGTACCCTTTTGCCTTTCAAGCGGGAATGTGGGATTTATCTTGAGATCTGCAGGGCAAAATTTCCTCATCTCGCATTGATGGGATAATTTTGTGGTGTTTCTCGAATTGCGGCGGGAACCTGGGGGTACTTCTGGAGTTGCGACCGGGACCTCGGTTATTCACTCGAGTTACTTCAGGGCAGTCAATTCACCTTTTGTGCTGGAAGGCGAACTTCCGGATTACTCTCGAACTCTTTAAATGGAATATGACCTCTTCTCCAGTTGAGTCCTTAAAGTGTGTTCTCGTCTCCAATGGGATGGATGTTATGGAACTTTCTGAGTGGCACAAATGAAGTCAAGTACCCTTTTGCCTTTCAAGCGGGAATGTGGTAATTCTCTTCAGATCTGCAGCGCAAAATGACCTCATCTCGAATTGAGGGGATAATTTTGTGGTGTTGGTCAAGTTGCCGGCGGAAGCAGTGATTACTTCTCGAAATGCGACGGGGACCTCAGAAACTCACTCACTTGCCTCAGTGATGTCAAGTCCCCTTTCGTGTTGGAAGGGGAACTTCCGGATTACTCTCGAGCCGTTAAATGGGAATATTAGCTCTTCTCGATTTCAGTCCATAAAGTGTGTTCCCCTCTCCACTGAGGACGGATGTTAGGGACCATTCTGAGTCGCCTAAAGTGTGTCAAGTACCCTTTTGCCTCCAGCGGGAATGTGGGATTTCTCTTGAGATTCTGCAGGGCAAAATTACCTCATCTCACATTGAGAGCATAATTTTGTGGTGTTTCTCGAGTTAAGGCAGGAAGCATGTTGTACGTCTCGAGTTGCGACGGGGAACTCAGGAACTCCCTCGGGTTGCTTCAGGGAAGTCAAGTCCCCTTTTTGTTGGAAGGGGAATTTCCGGATTACTCACAAGCTGTTAAATGGGAATATTGCCTCTTCTCGATTTAAGTCCATATACTGTGTTACCTCTCCACTGAGGATGGATGTTAGGGACCATCCTGAGTCGCCTAAAGGGAGTCAAGTCCCCTTTTGCCTTTCAAGCGGGAATGTGGGATTTCTCTTGAGATTATGCAGCGCAAAATTTCCTCATGTCTCATTGAGGGGATAATATTGTGGTGTTTCTCGTATTGCGGATGGAAGCTAGGGGTACTTCTCGAGTTGCGAAGGGGACCTCAGGAAATCATTCGAGTTACTGCAGGGAAGCCAGGTCCCCTTTTGTGCTGGAAGGGGAACTTCCGGATATCTCTTGAGCCATTAAATAGGAATATTGCCTCTTCTCGATTTGAGTCCATAGTGTGTGTTCTCCTCTCAAATAAGGACGGTTTTAGGGGCCATTCTTAGTCGTCTAAAGTGAGTCAAGTACCCTTTTGCCTTTCAAGCGGAAATGTGGGATTTCTCGTGGGATTCTGCAGGACAAAATTTCCTCAACTCGCATTGAGGGGATAATTTTGTGGTGTTTCTGGAATTGCGGCGGGAACCTGGGGGTACTTCTCCAGTTGCGACGGAACCTCAGGAACTCACTCGAGTTACTTCAGGGAAGTCAGGTCCCCTTTTGTGCTGTAAGGGAACTTCCGGATTACTCTCGAGCACTTCAGTAGGAATAGGGCCTCTAGTCGAGTCCATAAAATCTGTTCTCCTCTCCAATAAGGACGGTTTTAAGGGACCAACCTGAGTCGCCTAAGGGGAGTCAAGTACCTTTTTGCCTTTCAAGCGGGAATGTGGAATTTCTCTTTAGATTCTGTAGCACAAAATTTCATCTCGCATTGAGTGGATAATTTTATGCTGTATCTCGAATTGCGGCGGGAAGCTGGGGGTACTTCTCCAGTTGCGAGGGGACCTCAGGAACTCACTCGAGTTGCTTCAGGGAAGTCAGGTCCCCTTTTGTGCTTGAAGGGGAACTTCCGGATTACTCTCGAGCCCTTTAACGGGAATAGGGCCTATTCTCTATTTGAGTCCATAAGGTGTGTTCTCCTCTCCAATGGGGACAGATGTTAGGGAACTTTCTGAGTGGCATAAAGTGTGTCAAGTACCCTTTTGCCTTTCAAGCGGGAATGCGGGAATTGTCTTAAGATTCTGTAGCGCAAAATTACCTCATCTCGCATTGAGGGGATAATTTTGTGGTGTTTCTCGAGTTTCGGCGGGAAGCAGGGGGTACTTCTCGAGTTGCGACGGGGACCTCAGACACTCGTTCAGGATGATTCAGGGAGGGCAGGTCCCCTTTTGAGTTGGAAGGAGAACTTCCGGTATACTCTCGAGCCGTTAATTGGGGATAGGACCTCATCTCAAATTGAGTCCATAAGGTGTTTTCTCCTCTCCAGTGGGAACTGACATTAGTGAAATTTCTGAGTCACATAAAGGGAGTCAAGTACCCTTTTGCCTTTCAAGAGTGAATGTGATATTTCTCTTGAGATTCTGCAGCGTATATTTTCCTCATCTCGCATTAGGGGATAAATTTTAGTGTTTCTCAGTTGCGAAGTGAAGATGTGGGTACTTCTCAAGTTTCGACCGGGACCTCAGGAACTCGCTTGGGTTTCTTCAGGGAAGTCAGGTCCCCTTTGGTGTTGGAATGGGAACTTCCGGTTTACTCTCGAGCCGTTAAATGGGAATAGGGTTTCATCTCGAACTGAGTCCAGAGAGTGTGTTCTCCTCTCCAATGGGGACTGATGTTAGTGAAATTTCTGATTCGTATAAAGGGTGTCAAGTACCCTTTTGCCTTTCAAGAGGTAATGTGGTATTTCTCTTGAGATTCTGCAACGTAAAATTTCCTCATCTCGCATTGAGGGGATAATTTTGTGGTGTTTCTCGAGTTGCGAAGGGGACCTCAGGAAATCTCTCGAGTAACTTCAGGGAATCAGGCCCCTTTTTTCCTGGAAGGAGAACTTCCGGATTACTCTTGAGCCCTTTAATGGGAATATGGCCTCTTCTGGAGTTGAGTCCATAAAGTGTGTTTTCCTCTCCACTGAGGACAAATGTTAGGGACCATTCTGAGTCGCCTAAAGGGAGTCAAGTAACCTTTTGCCTTTCAAGCGGAAAGGTGGGATTTCACTTGAGATTCTGCAGCGCAAAATTTCCTCATCTCACATTGTGGGGATAATTTTGTGGTGTTTCTCGAGTTGCGAATACCTCAGAAACTTACCCAAGTTACTTCAGGGAATCAGGTGCCATTTGTGCTGGAAGGGGAACTTCCGGAGTACTTTTGAGCCCTGTAATGGGAATAGGGCCTCTTCTCCAGTTGCGTCCCTAAAGTGTGATTTCCTCTCCAATGGAGACGGAGCTAGGGAACTTTCTGAGTGGCATAAAGTGTGTCAAGTAAGCTTTTGCCTTTCAATGGTAATGTGGATTTTCTTTTGATATTATGCAGCGCAAAATTTCCTCATCTTGCATTGAGGTGATAATTTTGTGGTGTTTCTCCAGTTGTGGTGGGAAACAGGGGGCACTTCTCTAGCTATGGCGGGCACCTCAGGAACTCGCTCGGGTTGCTTCAGGGAAGTCAAGTCGCCTTTTGTGTTGGAATGGGAACTTCCGGATTACTGTCCAGATGTTAAAAGGGAATATTGCCTCCTCTCCATTTAAGTCCATAAAATATGTTCTCCTTTCCACTGAGGATGGGTGTTAGGGAACATTCTGAGTCGCCTAAAGGGAGTCAAGTACCCTTCTGCCTTTCAAGCTGGAATGTGGGATTTCTCTTGAGATTCTGCAGCACAATATTTCCTCATCTCCCATTGAGGGGATAATTTTGTGGTGTTTCTCGAGTTGCGGCGGGAAGCTGCGGGTACTTCTCGAGTTGCAGCGGGGACCTCAGGAACTCGCTCGGGTTGCTTCAGGGAAGTCAAGTCCTTTTTTGTGTTGGAAGGGGAACTTCCGGATTACTCTCGAGCTGTTAAATGGGAAAAATGCCTCTTCTCGATTTGAGTCCATAAAGTGTGTTTTCCTTTCCACTGAGGAAGGATGTTAGGGAACATTCTGAGTCGCATAAACGGAGTCAGTACACTTTTGCCTTTCAGGCCGGAATGTGGGATTTCTCTTGATATTCTGCAGCGCAAAATTTCCTCATCTCGCAGTGAGGGGAATATTTTGTGGTGTTTCTCGAATTGCGGCGGGACGATGGGGGTACTTCTTGAGTTTAGAGGGTGACCTCAGGAACTCACTCGAGTTTCTTCAGGGAAGTCAGGTCCCCTTTTGTGCTGGAAGGGGAACTTCCGGATTAGTCTCGAGCCCTTTAATGGGAATAGGGCCTCTTCTGGAGTTGAGTCCACAAAGTGTGTTCTCCTCTCCAATGGGGAAGGATGTTAGTGAACTTTCTGAGTGACATAAAGCGAGTCAAGTACACTTTTGCCTTTCAATTGGGAATGTGGGATTTCTCTTCAAATTCTGCAGCGCAAAATTTCCTCATCTCGCATTGAGGGGATAATTTTGTGGTGTTTCCCGAATTTCGGCTGGGAAGCGGGGGGTACTTCTCGAGTTTCAACGGGGACCTCCGGAACTCACTGGAGTTACTTTAGGGAAGTCAGGTCCCCTTTAGTGCTGGACGGGGAACTTCTGGATTACTCTCGAGGCCTTTAAGGGAATAGGGGCTCTTCTGGAGTTGAGTCCATAAATTGTGTATGCCTCTGCAATGGGGACGGATATTAGGGAACTTTCTGAGGAGCATAAAGTATGCCAAGTTCCCTTTTGCCTTTCAAGCGTTAATATGGGATTTCTCTTGAGATTCTGCAGCGCAAAATTACCTCATGTCGCATTGAGGGGATAATATTGTGTTGTTTCTCGAGTTGTGGTTGGAAGTAGGGGAAACTACTGGAGTTGAAACGGGAACCTCAGGAACTCTCTCACGTTGCTCCAGGGAAGTCAAGTCCCCTTTTGTGTTGGAAGGGGAACTTCTTCATTACTCTTGAGCCTGTAAATGGGAATATTGCCTCTTCTCGATTTGAATGCATGAAGAGTGTTCTCCTCTCCACTGAGGATGGATGTTAGGGAACATTCTGAATCGCATAAAGGGAGTCAAGAACCCTTTTGCCTTTCAAGAGGGAATGTGATATTTCTCTTGAGATTCTGCAGAGCAATATTTCTTCATCTCGCATTGAGGGGATAATTTTGGGGTGTATGTCCAGTTGCGGTGGGAAGCTGGGGGTACTTCTCGAGTTGCGATGGGGACATCAGGAACTCGCTCGGGTTTCTTCAGGTAAGGCAGGTCCCGTTTTGTGTTTGAAGGGGAACTTCCGGTTCACTATCGAGCTGTTAAGTGGGAATCGGTCCTCATCTCGAATTGAGTCCATAAATTGTGTTCTCCTCTCCAATGGGCACTGCTGTGTGAGGGAACATTCTGAATCGCATAAAGAATGTTAAGAGTCCTTTTCCCTTTGAAGAGGGAATGTGGTATTTCTCTTGAGATTCTGCAGCGCAAAATTTCCTCATCTCGCACTGAGGGAATAATTTTGTGGTGTTTCTCGAGTTGCGGCTGGAGGCTAGGGTATTTCCCGAGTTGCGACGGAAACCTCAGGAACTCGCTTGGGTTGCTTCAGGGAAGTCAGGTCCCCTTTGGTGTTGGAAGGGGAACTTTCGGTTTATTCTCGAGCCGTTTATTGGGAATAGGGCCTCCTCTTGATTTGAGTCCATAAAGTGTGTTCTCCTATCCAATGGGGACGGCTGTGTGAGGGAACTTTCTGAGTCGCATAAAGGGTTTCAAGAACCGTTTTGCCTTTCAAGAGGGAATGTGGTATTGCTCTTGAGATGCTGTAACGAAAATTTCCTATTCTTGCATTGAGGGGATAATTTTGTGGTGTTTCTCGAGTTGCGGCTGGAAGCTGGGGTACTTCTCAAGTTGCTATGGGTACCTCAGGAACTCACTCGGGTTTCTTCAGGTAAGGCAGGTCCCCTTTTTGTTGGAAGGGGATCTTCCGATTTACTCTCGAGCAGTTAATTGGCAATAGTGCCTCATTTTGAATTGAGTACATAAAGTTCGTTCACCTCTCCGATGGGGACTGATGTTAGTGAAATTTCTGAGTCGCATAAAGGATGTCAAGTACCCTTTTGCTTTTCAAGAGGGAATGTGGTTTTCTCTTGAGATTCTGCAGCGCAAAATATCTTCATCTCGCATTGAGGAGATAATTTTGTGGTGTATGTCAAGTTGTGGCGGGAATTTTGGATTACTTCTCGTGTTGCGACGGGGACCTCAGGAATTTGCTCGACTTGCTTCTGGAAAGTCAGGTCCCCTTTTGTGTTGGAAGGGGAACTTCCGGTTTAGTCTGGAGCTGTTAAATGGGAATAGGGCCTCATCTCGAATTGAGTCCATAAATTGTGTTCTCCTCTCCTATGGGGACTGATATTCGTGAAATTTCTGAGTCGCATAAAGGGTATCAAGTACTTTTTGCCTTTCAAGAGGGAATAGTGGTATTTCTCTTGAGATTCTGCAGCCCAAAATTTCCTCTTCTCGCATTGAGGGGATAATTTTGTGGTGTTTCTCTAGTTGCGGCAGGAAGCTTGGGGTACTTCTCGAGTTGCCATGGGGACCTCAAGAAGTTGCTTGGGTTTCTTCAGGTAAGGCAGGTCCCCTTTTGTGTTGGAAAGGGCACTTCCAGTTTACTCTCCAGCCATTAAATAGGAATAGGGCCTGATCTCGAATTGAGTCCATAAAGTGTGTTCTCCTCTGCAATGGGGACGGCTGTGTGAGGGGACTTTCTGAGTCACATAAAGGGTGTCAAGTACTCTTTTGCCTTTTAAGCGGGAATGTGGTATTTCTCTTGAGATTCTGCAGCGCACAATTTCCTCATCTCGCATTGAGGGGATAATTCTGTGGTGTTTGTTGAGTTGCGGCGGGATGCTGGGGGTGCTCCTAGAGATGAAATGGGGACCTCAGGAAGTGGCTCGGGTTGCTTCAGGGAAGACAGGTCCCCTTTTGTGTTGGAACAGGAAATTCTGGTTTACTTTCGAGCCATTAATTGGGAATAGGGATTCATCTGGAGTTGAGTCCAAAAGGTGTTTTTTCCTGTCCAATCGGTACGGCTCTGTGAGCGAACTTTCTGGGTCACATAAAGTTTGTCAAGTAACCTTTTGCCTTTCAAGCGGGTATGTGGGACTTCTCTTGAAATTTCGGAGCGCAAAATTTCCTCATCTCGCATTGTGGGGATAATTTTGTTGTGTCTCGAGTTTCGGCTTGGATCTGGGGGTACTTCTCGAGTTGCAGCGTGGACCTCAGGAACTCGTTCGTGTTGCTGCAGGGAAGTCAGGTCCCCTTTTTTTGGAAGTGGAACTTCCAGATTACTCTCGAGCCCTTAAATGGGAATAGGTCCTCTTCTAGATTTGAGTCCATGAAGTGTGTTCTCTGCTCCAATAAGTACGGGTGTTAGGAAACTATCTGAATCGCATAAAGTGTGTCAAGTGCCCTTTTGCCTTTGAAGCGGGAATGTGGGATTTCTATTTAATTGTGCAGTGCAAAATTTCCTCATCTCACATTGAGCGGATAATTTTTTGGTGTTTCCCCTTTTGAGGCGGGAAGCTGGGGGTACTTCTCGAGTTGTGACGGGGACCTCAGGAACTTGCTGTGGTTGCTTCAGGGAAGTTAGTCACCCTTTTGTACCGGAACGGGAATTTCGGGATTACTCTCGAGCCGTTAAATGGGAATAGGGCCTCTTCCCAAGTTGAGTCCATAAATTGTGTTCTCCTCTCCAAAGGGGATGGCTGTGTGAGGGAATTTTCTGAGTCGCATAAAGGGTGTCAAATACAGTTTTGCCTTTCCAGAGGAATGTGGGATTTCTCTTGAATTGTGCAGCGGAATATTTTCCTGATCTCGCATTGAGGGGATAATTTTGTGGTGTTTCTAGAGTTGCGGCGGGAACCTGGTTGAAATTCTCAGGTAGTGAAGAGGACCTCAGGAATTCTCTCTGGCTGCTTCAGGGAAGTCAGGAACCCTTTTGTGTTGGAAGGGGAATTTCGGGATTACTGTTGAGCCTTTAAATGGGAATAGGGCCTCTTCTCGAGTTAAGTCCGTAAAGTGTGTTCTCCTCTCCAATGGGGACGACGGTTTGAGGGAATTTTTTGAGTCTCACCCAGCTGTGCAAACGGGAGAAATACCAGCCCCACCGGCGCAGACACGAGAGATGCCGGCCCAGGCGGCTGAGACGCCAGAGACCGGGCCTTGACGGCGCAGACGCGAGAGAGGCCTTCCCCAACCGCGCAGACGGGAGAGAACCCGGCCCCACCTGCGCAGACTCGAGAGACCCCGGCCCCGCCGGCTCAGACGCAATTGTTGCTGGTTCCGCCCGCGCAGACGCAAGAGAAGCCGGCCCTGCCTGCGCAGATGCGAGAGACCCTTGCCCCGCCCGCGCAGTCGCGAGAGACCCCGGCCCCGCAAACCAGACGCGGGATACGCAGGCCCCGCCTGCGCAGACTCCAGAGAAGCCGGCCCTGGCGCAATCGACCATGCATAGATGCCCAGCGGTGAGGAGCTACCCCGTGCCTGAGGCCAGGGCAGGTGGCCGAGAGGAGGTACCCCACCTCCAATAGGCGGTGGCTGTGCAGGGGAGGGGCGGCCTTGACGACATACCCCTCATCCAAGGTAAGGTGCAGCAGCTGTGCTTTCTTGGAGCAGCTGTGAAGAGATATCCCATATCTAAGGTAAGAGAAACTCAAATCAGATGGTAGGTATTGTGAGGGGGCTTCAGATGGCAGACACACTGAAATCATCATCACAGGAATCTACTTGATCTGATCACATGGACCACAGCCGAATGTGGTCCACTGGAGAAGGGAATGGCAAACCACTTCAGTATATTTGCATTGAGAACCCCATGAACAGTATCAAAGGGCAAAATGACAGGATACTGAATGAGGAATTCCGCAGGTCGGTAGGTGCCCAGTATGCTACTGGAGATCAGTGGAGAAATAACTCTAGAAGGAATGAAGGGATGGAGCAAAAGCAAAACCAGTACCCAGTTGTGGATGTGACCGGTGATAGAAGCAAGGTCTGGTGCTGTAAAGAGCAATATTGCATAGGAACCTGGAATGTAAGGTCCAGGAATCAAGGCAAATTGGAAGTGGTCGACAGGAGATGGCAAGAGTGAACATAGACATTCTAGGAATCAGTGAATTAAAATGGACTGGAATGTGTGAATTTAACTCAGATGACCATTATATATATACTACTGTGGGCAGAAATCCCTTAGAAGAAATGGAGTAGCCATCATGGTCAACAAGAGACTCCGAAATGCAGTACTTGGATGCAAACTTAAAAACGACAGAATGATTTCTGTTCGTTTCCAAGGCAAACCATTCAACATTACAGTAATCCAGGCCTATGCCCCAACCACTAACGCTGAAGAAGCCGAAGTTGAACGGTTCTATGAAGACCTACAAGACCTTTTAGAACTAACAACCAAAAAAGATGTCCTTTTCATTCTAGGGGACTGGAATGCAAAAGGAGGAAGTCAAGAAACACCTGGAGTAACAGGCAAATTTGGCCTTGGAGGACGGAATGAAGCAGGGCCAAGTCTAATAGAGTTTTGTCAAGAGAACGCACTGGTCATAGCAAACTCCCTCTTTCAACAACACAAGAGAAGACTCTACACGTGGACATCACCAGATGGTCAACACCGAAATCAGATTGATTCTATTCTTTGCAGCCAAAGATGGAGAAGCTGTATACAGTTAGCAAAAACAAGACCAGGAGCTGAGTGTGGCTCAGATCATGAACTCCTTATTGCCAAATTCAGACTTAAATTGAAGAAAGTAGGGAAAACCCCTAGACCATTCAGATATGACCTCAATGAAATCCCTTATGATTATACAGTGGAAGTGAGAAATAGATTTAAGGCACTAGATCTGATAGATAGAGTGCCTGATGAACTCTGGATGGAGGTTCGTGACATTGTAGAGGAGACAGGGACCAAGAGCATCCCCATGGAAAAGAAATGCAAAAAAAAGCAAAATGGCTGTCTGAGGTGGCCTTACAAATAGCTGTGAAAAGAAGAGAAGCGAAAAGCAAAGGAGAAAGGGAAAGATATAAGCATTAGAATGCAGAGTTCCAAAGAATAGCAAGGAGAGGTAAGAAAGCCTTCCTCAGTGATCAATGCAAAGAAATAGAGGAAAACAACAGAATAGGAAAAACAAGAGATCTCTTCAAGAACATTAGAGATTCCAAGGGAACATTTCATGCAAAGATGGGCTCGATAAAGGACAGAAATGGTATGGACCTAACGGAAGCAGAAGATATTAAGAAGAGGTGGCAAGAATACACAGAAGAACTGTACAAAAAAGATCTTCACGACCAGGATAGTCACGAAAATGTGATCACTGGCCTAGAGCCAGACATCTTGGAATGTGAATTCAAGTGTGCCTTAGAAAGCCACACTACGAACAAAGCTAGTGGAAGTGATGGAATTCCAGTTGAGCTATTTCAAATCTTGAAAGATGATGCTGTGAAAGTGCTGCACTCAATATGCCAACAAATTTGGAAAACTCAGCAGTGGCCACAGGACTGGAAAAGGTCAGTCTTCATTCTAATCCCAAAGAAAGGCAATGCCAAAGAATGCTCAAGCTACCGCACAATTGCACTCATCTCACCCGCTAGTACAGTCATGCTCAAAATTCTCCAAGCCAGGCTTCAGCAAGATGTGATCCGTGAACTCCCAGATGTTCAAGCAGGTTTCAGAAAAGGCAGAGGCACCAGAGATCAAATTGCCAACATCCGCTGGATCATGGAGAAAGCGAGAGAGTTCCAGAAAAACATCTATTTCTGCTCCATTGACTATGCCAAAGCCTTTGAGTGTGTGGATCTCAATAAAATGTGGAAGATTCTGAAAGAGATGGGAATACGAGACCACCTGACCTGCCTCTTTAGAAACCTGTATGCAGGTCAGGAAGTAGCAGTCAGAACTGTTCATGGAACAACAGACTGGTTCCAAATAGGAAAAGGAGTACGTCAAGGCTGTATATTGTAATCTTACTTATTTAAATTATATGCAGAGTGCATCATGAGAAATGCTGGGCTGGAAGAAGAACAACTGGAATCACGATTGCTGGGAGAAATATCAATAACCTCAGATATGCAGATGACACGACCTTTAGGGCATAAAGTGAGGAGGCGCTCAAAAGCCTCTTGATGAAAGTGAAAGAGGAGAGTGAAAAGGTTGGCTTGAAGCTCACCATTCAGAAAACAAAGGTGATGGAATCTGGTCCCAACACTTTACGGGAAATAGATGGAAAAACAGTGGAAACAGTGTCACACTTTATTTTGGGGGGCTCCACAATCACTGCAGATGCTGATTGAAGCCATGAAATTAAAAGGCGCTTACTCCTTGGAAGGAAAGTTATGATCAACCTTGATAGTATATTAAAAAGCAGAGACATCATTTTGCCAAAAAAGCTCCATCTAGTCAAATCTATGGTTTTTCCCGTGGTCATGTATGGGATGTGAGAGTTGGACTGTGAAGAAAGCTGACGGCCGAAGAACAGATGCTTTCGAACTGTGGTATTGGAGAAGACTCTTGAGAGTCCCTTGGACTGCAAGAAGATCCAACCAGTTCATTCTAAGGGAGATCAATCGTCGGTGTTCATTGGAAGGACTGATGCTAAAGCTGAAACTGCAATACTTCGGCCACCTCATGCGATGAGTTGACTCACTGGAAAAGATCCTGATGCTAGGAGAGGTTGGGGGCTGGAGGAGAAGGGGACGACAGAGAATGAGATGGCTGGATAGCATCACCGACTATGTGGCCATGAGCTTGAGTGAACTCCGGGTGTTGGTGTAGGACAGGGAGGCCTAGTGTACAGTGATTCATGGGGTCGGACACGACTGAGCGACTGAACTGAACTGAACAGAATAAAGTGTGTCAAATATCCTTTTCCGTTTCAGGGGGGAATGTGGGATTTCTCTTGAAATTCTGAGGCGCAAAATTTCTTCATCTCCCATTGAGGGGATAATTTTGTGGTGTTTCTCGAATTGCGGCGGGAAGCTGGGGGTATTCCTCAAGGTGCGAAGGGGACCTCAGGAACTCACTCGAGTTACTTCAGGGAAGTTAGGCCCCCGTTTGTGCTGGAAGGGTTCTTCCGGATTACTCTCGAGCCGTTAAATTGGAATAATGCCTCTTCTCGATTTGAGTCTGTAAAATGTGTTCTCCTCTCCACTGAGGACGGCTGTTAGGGACCATTCTGATTCGCCTAAAGGGAGTCAAGTACCCTTTTGCCTTTCAAGAGGGAATGTGGGATTTCTCTTGAGATTCTGCAGTGCAAAATATCCTCATCTCGCATGGAGGGGATAATTATGTGCTGTTACATGAATTGGGTTGGGAAGCTGGGGGTGATTCTCCAGTTGCAACGAGGAACTCTGGAACACATTCGGATTACTTCAGGGAAGTGAGGTCCCCTTTTGTGCTGGAAGGAGAACTTCCTGATTGTTCTCGAGCCCTTTACTGGGTATAGGGCCTCCTCTCGATTTGAGCCCATAAATTGTGTTCTCCTCTCCAATGGGGACGGATGTTAGGGAACTTTCTGAGTGGCATAAAGTGTGTCAAGTACCCTTTTGCCTTTCAAGCGGGAATGTGGGATTTCTCTTGAGATTCTGCAGCGCAAAATTACCTACTCTCGCACAGAGGGGATAATTTTAGGGTGTTTGACGAGTTGAGGCGGGAAGCTGGGGGTGCTTCTCGAGTTGCTACGTGGACCTCAGGAACTCGCTGGGATTGCTTCGGGGAAGTCAGGTCCCCTTTGGTGTTGGAAGGGGAACTTCCGGTTTCCTCTCGAGCCCTTAATTGTGAACAGGGGCTCATCTAGAATTGAGTCCGTAATGTGTGTACTCCTCTCCAAAGAGGACGGCTCTGTGAGGGAACTTTCTGAGTCGAATAAAGGGTGTCAAGTACCTTTTTGCCTTTCAAGAGGGAATGTGGTATTTCTCTTGAGATGCTGCATCGCAATATTTCCTCATCTCGCATTCAGGGGATAATTTTGGGTGTTTCTCTAGTTGCGGCCCAAAGCTAGGGGTTTTTCTCGAGTTGCGATGGGGACCTCAGGTACACGCTCATGTTGTTTTAGGGATGTCAGGTCCCCTTTTGTGTTGGAATGGGAACTAACGGTTTCCTCTGGAGCCCTTAAATGTACACAGGGGCTCATCTCGAATTGAGTCCATAAAGTGTGTTCTCCTCTCCAATGGGGACGGCTGTGTGAGGGAACTTTCTGTGTTGGATAAAGGGTGTCAAGTACCTTTTTGCCTTTCAAGAGGGAATGTGGTATATCTCTTGAGATGCTGCATCGCAAAATTTCCTCATCTCGCATTGAGGGGATAATTTTGGGGTGTTTCTGGAGTTGCGGAAAGAAGCTGGGGATGCTTCAAGAGTTGCGACGGGGACCTCAGGTACTCGCTGGGGTTGCTTCAGGGAAGTCAGGTCCCCTTTGGTGTTGGAAGGGGAACTTCCGGGTTCCTCTCAAGCCCTTAAATGTGCACATGGTCTCTCTCGAATTGAGTCCATAAAGTGTGTTCTCGTCTAATAGGGGACCGCTGTGTGAGGGAACTTACTGAATCGAATAAAAGGTGACAAATATTTTTCTGCCTTTCAAGAGGGAAAGTGGTATTTCTCTTGAGATGCTGCATTGCAAAATTTCATCATCTCGCATTAAGGGGATAATTTTGGTGTGTTTCTCGAGTTGCGGCAAGAAGCTGGGGGTTCTTCAAGAGTTGCGACGGGAACCTCAGGTACTCGCTGGGGTTGCTTCAGGGAAGTCAGGTCCCCTTTGGTGTTGAAAGGGAAACTTCCGGGTTCCTCTCGAGCCCTTAAATGTGCACAGGGGCTCATCTCGAATTGAGTCCATAAAGTGTGATCTCCTCTAAGGGGCGGCTGTGTTAGGGAAAATTCTGAGTCGAAAAAGGGTGTCAAGTACCTTTTTGCCTTACAAGAGGGAATGTTGTATTTCTGTTGAGATGCTGCATCGCAAAATTTCCTCATCTCGCATTGAGGGGATAATTTTGGAGTGTTTCTCGAGTTGCGGCAAGAAGCTGGGGGTGCTTTAAGAGTTGTGACGGGGACCTCAGGAACTCGCTGGGGTTGCTTCAGGGAAGTCAGGTCCCCTTTGGTGTTGGAAGGGGAACTTCCGGTTTCCTCTCGAGCCCTTAAATCTGCACAGGGGCTCATCTCGAATTGAGTCCATAAAGTGTGTTCTCATCTCCAAAGGGGACGGTTGTGTGAGGGAACTTTCTGAGTCGAATAAAGGGTGTAAAGTACGTTTTTGCATTTCAAGAGGGAATTTGGTATTTCTCTTGAGATGCTGCATCGCAAAATTTCCTCATCTCGCATTGAGGGAATAACTTTGGGTGTTTAGATTTGTGGCGGGAAGCTAGGGGTGCTTCTCGACTTGGGACGGGGACCTAAGGAACTCGCTGGGGTTGCTTCAGGGGAGTCAGGTCCCCTTTGGTGTTGGAAGCATAACTTCCAGGTTCCTCTCGAGCCCTTTAATGTGCACAGGGGCTTATCTCGAATTAAGTCCATAAAGTGTGTTCTCCTCTCCAAAGGGGACGGATGTGGGAGGGAACTTTCTGAATCGAATAAAGGGTGTCAAGTAACTTTTTGCCTTTCAAGAGGGAATGTGGTTTTTCTATTGAGATGCTGCATCGCAAAATTTCCTCATCTCTCATTGAGGGAATTATTTAGGGGTGTATCTCGAGTTGGGGCGGGAAGCTGGGGTTGCTTCTCGAGTTGCGACGGGGACCTCTGGAACTCGCTGGGGTTGCTATAGGGAAGTCAGGTCCCCTTTGGTGGTGGAAGGGGAACTTCCGGGTTCCTCTCGAGCCCTTAAATGTGCACAAGGGCTCATCTCGAATTGAGTCCATGAAGTGTGTTCTCCTCTAAAAGGGGACGGCTGTGTGAGGGAACTTTCTGAGTTGAATAAAGGGTGTCAAGTACCTTTTTGCCTTTCAAGAGGGAATGTGGTATTTCTCTTGAGATGATGCATCGCAAAATTTCCTCATCTCCATTGAGGGGATAATTTTGGGGTGTTTCTCCAGTGGCGGCAAGAAGCTGGGAGTGCTTCTCGAGTTGCGAAGGGGACCTCAGGAACTCGCTGGGGTTGCTTCAGGGAAGTCAGGTCCCCTTTGGTGTTGGAAGGGGAACTTCCGGGTTCCTCTCGAGCCCTTAAATGTGCACAGGGGCTCATGTCGAATTGAGTCCATAAAGTGTGTTCTCCTCTCCAAAGTGGACGGCTGTGTGAGGGAACATTCTGAGTCGAATAAAGGGTGTCAAGTACCTTTTTGCCTTTCAAGAGGGAATGCGGTATTTCTCTTGAGATGCTACATCGCAAAATTTCCTCATCTCACATGGAGGGGATAATTTTGGGGTGTTTCTCGAGTTGCGGCGGGACTCTGGCGGTGCTTCTCGAGTTGCGACGGGGACCTCATTAACTCGCTGGGGTTGCTTCAGGGAAGTCAGGTTTCCTTTGCTGTTGGAAAGGGAACTTCCGGGTTCCTCTCGAGCCCTTAAATGTGCACAGGGGCTCATCTCGAATTGAGTCCATAAAGTGTGTTCTCCTCTAAAAAGGGACGGCTGTGTGAGGGAACTTTCTGAGTCAAATAAAGGGTGTCAAGTGCCTTTTTGCCTTTCAGGAGGGAATGTGGTATTTCACTTGAGATGCTGCATCGCAAATTTCCTCATCTCGCATGGAGGGGATAATTTTGGGGTGTTTCTCGAGTTGCGGCGGGACGCTGGGGGTGCTTCTTGAATATCGACGGGGACCTCATTAACTCGCTGGGGTTGCTTCAGAGAAGTCAGGTTCCCTTTGTTGTTGGAAGGGGAACTTCCGGTTTCCTCTCGAGCCCTTAAATGTCAACAGGGGCTCATCTCGAATTGAGTCCATTAAGTGTGGTCTCCTCTCCAAAGGGCACGGCTGTGTGAGTGAACATTCTGAGTCGAATAAATGGTGTCTAGTACCTTTTTGCCTTTCAAGAGGGAATTTGGGGTTTCTCTTGAGATTCTGCATAGCAAAATTTCCTCATCTCGCATTGAAGGGATAATTTTGTGGTGTTGATCATGTTTCCGGCGGAAGCAGTGATTACTTCTCGAGTTGCTACTGGGACCTCAGGAACACACTCACTTGCTTCAGTGAAAACAAGTCCCCTTTGGTTTTGGAACGAGAACTTCCGTATTACTCTCGAGCCGTTAAATGGGAATATTAGCTCTTCTCGATTTCAGTCCACAAAGTGTGTTGTCCTCTCCACTGAGGACGGATGTTAGGGACCATTCTGAGTCGCCTAAATGGTGTCAAATACCCTTTTACCTTTCAAGCGGGAATGTGGGATATCTCTTGAGATTCTGCAGCGCAAAATTTCCTCATCTCACATTGTGGGGATAATTATGTGGTGTTTCTCGAGTTGCGATGGGGATCTCAGAAACTTACTCGAGTTACTTCTGGGAATCGGGTCCCATTTGTGCTGGAAGGGGAACTTCCGGATTACTCTTGAGCCCTTTAATGGGAATAGCGCCTCTTTTGTAGTTTAGTCCATAAAGTGTGTTTGTTATTCTCTCCAATGGGGACGGATATTTTTGAACTTGCTGTGTGGCATAAAGTGTGTCAAGTAAACTTTTGCCTTTCAAGCGGGAATGTATGTTATCTCTTGAGATTCCGCAGCGCAAAATAACCTCATCTCACATGAGGGGATAATTTTTTGGTGTTTCTCCAGTTGTGGTGGGAAGCAGGGGGCACTTCTCTAGCTATGGCGGGGACCTCAGGAACTCGCTCGGGTTGCTTCAGGGAAGTCAAGTCGCCTTTTGTTTTGGAAGGGGAACTTCCGGATTACTGTCAAGATGTTAAAAGGGAATATTGCCTCCTCTCCATTTGAGTCCATAAAATATGTTCTCCTCTCCACTGAGGATGGATGTTAGGGAACATTCTGAGTCGCCTAAAGGGAGTCAAGTACTCTTTTGACTTTCAAGCGGGAATGTGGGATTTCTCCTGAGATTCTGCAGCGCAAGATTTCCTCCTCTCCCATTGAGGGGATAATTTTGTGGTGTTTCTCGAGTTGCGGCGGGAAGCTGCGGGTACTTCTCGAGGTGCGTCGGGGACCTCAGGAACTCGCTTGGGTTGCTTCAGGGAAGTCAAGTCCTTTTTTGTGTTGGAAGGGGAACTTCCGGATTACTCTCGAGCTGTTAAATGGGAAAAATGCCTCTTCTCGATTTGAGTCCATAAAGTGTGTTTTCCTCTCCACTGAGGATGTTAGGGAACATTCTGAGTCGCATAAACGGAGTCAGTACCCTTTTGCCTTTCAAGCCGGAATGTAGGATTTCTCTTGAGATTCTGCAGCGCAAAAAACCTCATCTTTCATTGAGGGGAATATTTTGTGGTGTTTCTCGAATTGCGGCGGGACGCTGGGGGTACTTCTTGAGTTTAGATGGCGACCTCAGGAACTCACTCGAGTTTCTTCAGGGAAGTCAGGTCCCCTTTTTTGCTGGAAGGGGAACTTCCGGATTAGTCTCGAGCCCTTTAATGTGAATAGGGCCTCTTCTGGAGTTGAGTCCATAAAGTGTGTTATCCTCTCCACTGAGGACGAATGTTAGGGACCATTCTGAGTCGGCTAAAGGGAGTCAAGTACCCTTTTGCCTTTCAAGCGGATATCTGGGATTTCACTTGAGATTCTGCAGCGCAAATTTTCCTCATCTCACATTGTGGGGAAAATTTTGTGGTGTTTCTCCAGTTGCGATGGGGACCTCAGAAACTTACTCGAGTTACTTCAGGGAATCAGGTACCATTTGTGCTGGAAGGGGAACTTCCGGAATACTTTTGAACCCTTTAATGGGAATAGGGTCTCTTCTCCAGTTGAGTCCCTAAAGTGTGTTATCTTCTCCAATGGGACGGATATTTTTGAACTTTCCGAGTGGCATAAAGTGTGTCAAGTACACTTTTGCCTTTCAAGCGGGAATGTGGGATTTCTCTTGAGATTCTGCAGCGCAAAAAACCTCATCTCTCATTGAGGGGATAATTTTGTGGTGTTTCTCGAATTGCGGCGGGAAGCTGGGGGTACTTCTCGAGTTGCCGCGGGGACCTCAGGAACTCGCTCGGGTTGCTTCAGGGAAGTCAAGAACACTTTTGTGTCGGAAGGGGAACTTCCGGAATACTCTCGAGCCATTAAAAGGGAATATTGCCTCTTCTCCATTTCAGTCCATAAAATATGTTCTCCTCTCTACTGAGGATGGATGTTAGGGAATATTCTGAATCGCATAAAGGGAGTCAAGTACCCTTTTTCCTTTCAATCGGGAATGTGGAATTTCTCTTGAGATTCTGCAGCGGAAGTTTTCCTCATCTCGTTTTGAGGGGATAATTTTGTGGTGTTTCTCGAGTTGCGGCTGGAGGCTAGGGTATTTCTCGAGTTGCAACGGGGACCTCAGGAACTCGCTTGGGTGGCTTCAGGGAAGTCAGGTCCCCTTGGGTGTTGGAAGGGGAACTTCTGATTTACTCTCGAGCCGTTTATTGGGAATAGGGCCTCATCTTGATTTGAGTCCGTAAAGTGTGTTCTCCTTTCCAATGAGGACGGCTGTGTGAGGGAACTTTCTGACTCGAATACAGGGTGTCAAGTACCTTTTTGCCTTTCAAGAGGGAAAGTGGTATTTCTCTTGAGATGCTGCATCGCAAAATTTATTCATCTCGCATTGAGGGGATAATTTTGGGGTGTTTTTCGAGTTGCGGCGGGAAGCATGGGGTGCTTCTCGAGTTGTGACGGGGACCTCAGGAACTCGCTGTGGTTGCTTCAGGGAAGACAGATTCCCTTTCTTCTTGGAAGGGGAACTTCCGGGTTCCTCTCGAGCCCTTAAATGTGCACAGGAGCTCATCTCAAATTGAGTCCTTAAAGTGTGTTCTCCTCTAAAACAGGACGGCTGTGTGAGGGAACTTTCTGAGTAGAATCAAGGGTGTCAAGTAACTTTTTGCATTTCAAGAGTGAATGTGGTATTTCTCTTGAGATGCGGCTTCGCAAAATTTCCTCATCTCGCATAGAGTGGATAATTTTGGGGTGTTTCTCGAGTTGCGGCGGTAAGCTGGGGGTACTTCTCGAGTTGCGACGGGGACCTCAGGAACTCGCTGTGGTTGCTTCAGGGAAGACAGATCCCCTTTGTTCTTGGAAGGGGAACTTCCGGGTTCCTCTAGAGCCCTTAATTGTGCACAGGTGCTCATCTCGAATTGAGTCCATAAAGTGTGTTCTCCTCTAAAAGGGGACGGCTGTGTGAGGGAACTTTCTGAATAGAATAAAGGGTGTCAATTGACTTTTTACTTTCAAGAGGGAATGTGGTATTTCTCTTGAGATGCGGCTTCGCAAAATTTCCTCATCTCGCATTGAGTGGATAATTTTGGGGTGTTTCTCGAGTTACGGCGGGAAGCTGGGGGTGCTTCAAGAGTTGCAACTGGGATCTCAGTAACTCGCTGGGGTTGCTTCAGGAAAGTCAGGTCCCCTTTGCTGTTGGAACGGGAACTTCCGGTTTGCTCTCGAGCCCATAAATGTGCACAGGGGCTCATCTCGAATTGAGTCTATAAAGTGTGTTCTCCTCTAAAAGGGAACGGCTGTGTGAGGAAACTTTCTGAGTCAAATAAAGGGTGTCAAGTACCTTTTTGCCTTTCAAGAGGGAAAGTGGTATTTCTCTTGAGATGCTGCATCGCAAAATTTCCTCATCTCGCATGGAGGGGATAATTTTGGGGTGCTTCTCGAGTTGCGACGGGGACCTCAGGACTCGCTGGGGTTGCTTCAGGGAAGACAGGTCCCCTTTGGTGTTGGAAGGGTTACTTCCGGTTTCTATCGAGCCCTTAAATGTGCACAGGGGCTCATCTCGAATTGAGTCCGTAAAGTGTGTTCTCCTCTCCAAAGTGGACGGCTGTGTGAGGGACCTTTCTGAGTCGAATAAAGGGTGTCCAGAACCTTTTTGCCTTTCAAGAGGGAATGTGGTATTTCTCTTGAGATGCTGCATCACCAAATTTCCTCATTTCGCATGGAGGGGATAATTTTGGGGTGTTTCTCGAGTTGTGACTGGCAGCTGGGGGTATTTCTCGAGTTGCGACGGGGACCTCAGGAACTCGCTGGGGTTGCTTCAGGGAAGTCAGGTTCCCTTTGGTGTTGAAAGGGGAACTTCTGGGTTCCTCTCGAGCCCTTAAATTTGCACAGGGGCTCATCTCGAATTGAGTCCATAAAGTGTTTTCTCCTCTAAAACGGAACGGCTGTGTGAGGGAAATTTCTGAGTCGAATAATGGGTGTCAAGTTACTTTTTCCTTTAAAGAGAGAATGTGGTGTTTCTCTTGAGATGCTGCATCGCAAAATTTCCTCATCTCGCATTGAGGGAATAATTTTGGGGTGTTTCTCGAGTTGCGGCGGGAAGCTGGGGGTGTTTCAAGAGTTGCAAAGGGGACCTCAGGAACTCGCCGGGGTTGCTTAAAGGAAGTCAGGTCCTCTTTGGTGTTGGAAGGGGAACTTCCGGGTTCCTCTGGAGCCCTTAAATGTGCACAGGGGCTCATCACGAATTGAGTCCATAAAGTGTGTTCTCCTCTAAAAGGGGATGGCTGTGTGAGGGAACTTTCTGAGTCGAATAAAGGTAGTCTAGTAGCTTTTTGCCTTTCAAGAGGGAATGTGGTATTTCTCTTGAGATGCTGCATCACAAAATTTCCTCATCTCGCATTGAGGGGATAATTCTTGGGTGTTTTTCGAGTTGCGGCGAAAAGCTGGGGGTGCTTCAAGATTTGCGACGGGGACCTCATGAACTCGCTGGGGTTGCTTCAGGGAAGTCAGGTCCCCTTTGGTGTTGGAAGGGGTACTTCCAGGTTCCTCTCGAGCCCTTAAATGTAAACAGGGGCTCATCTTGTATTGAGTACATAAAGTGTGTTCTCTCCAAAGGGGACGGCTGTGAGAGGGAACTTTCTGAGTCGAATAAAGGGTGTCAAGTTACCTTTTGCCTTTCAAGAGGGAATGTGGTATTTCTCTTAAGATGCTGCATCGCAAAAGTTCCTCATCTCGCATTGAGGGAATAATTTTGGGGTGTTACTCGAGTTGCTGCGGGAAGATGGGGGTGCTTCAAGAGTTGCGACGCGGACCTCAGGAACTCGCTGGGGTTGCTTCAGGGAAGACAGATCCCCTTTTTTCTTGAAAGGGGAACTTCCGGGTTCCTCTCGAGCCCTTAAATGTGCACACGGGCTCATCTCTAATTGAGTCCATAAACTGTGATCTCCTCTAAAAGAGGACGGTTGTGTGAGGGAAATTTCTGAGTCGAATAAACGGTGTCAAGTACCTTTTTGCCTTTCAAGTGGCAATGTTGTATTTCTCTTGAGATGTTGCCTCCGAAACTTTCCTCATCTCGCATTGAAGAGATAATTTTTGGGTGTTTTTCAAGTTGCCGCGCGAAGCTGGCAGTTCTTCTCAAGTTGTCACGGGGGCCTGAGTAACTCGCTGAGGTTGCTTCAGGGAAGTCAGGTAGCCTTTGGTGTTGGAAGGGGAACTTCCGGGTTCCTCTGGAGCCCTTAAATGTGCACAATGGCTCATCTCCAATTGAGTCCATAAAGTGTGTTCTCTACAAAAGGGACGGCTGTGTGTGGGAACTTTCTGAGTCGAATAAAGGGTGTCAAGTACCTTTTTGCCTTTCAAGAGGGAATGTGGTATTTCTCTTGAGATGCTGCATCGCAAAATTTCCTCACTCATATTAAGGGGATAATTTTGTGTTGTTTATCGCGTTGCGGCGGGAAGCTCGGGGTGCTTCTCGAGTTGCAACGGGGACCTTAGGAACTCGCTGGTGTTGCTTCAGGGAATTCAGGTCCCCTTTGCTATTGGATGGGGAAATTCCGGGTTCCTGTCGAGCCCTTAAATGTGCCTAGGGGCTCATCTCGAATTGAGTCCATAAAGTGTGTTCCCCTCTAAAAAGGGACGGCTGTGTGAGGGAACTTTCTGAGTCGAATAAACGGTGTCAAGTTCCTTTTTGCCTTTCAAGAGGGAATGTGGTATTTCTCTTGAGATGCTGCATTGCAATATTTCCTCATCTCGCATTCACGGATTTATTTTGCTGTGTTTCTCGAGTTGCGGCGGGAAGCTGGGTGTGCTTGAAGAGTTACGACGGGGACCTCAGGAACTCGCTGAGGTTGCTTCAGGGAAGTCAGGTCCCCTTTGGTGTTGGAAGGGGAACTTCCGGGTTCCTCTCGAGCCCTTAAATTTGCACAATGGCTCATCTCGAATTGAGTCCATAAAATGTGTTCTCTACAAAAGGGACGGCTGTGTGTGGGAACTTTCTGAGTCGAATAAAGGGTGTCAAGTACCTTTTTGCCTTTTAAGAGGGAATGTGGTATTTCTCTTGAGATGCTGCATTGCAAAATTTCCTCACTCATATTAAGGGGATAATTTTGTGTTGTTTATCGAGTTGCGGCGGGAAGCTCGGGGTGCTTCTCGAGTTGCGACGGGGACCTAAGGAACTCGCTGGTGTTGCTTCAGGGAATTCAGGTCCCCTTTGGTTTTGGATGGGGAAATTCCGGGTTCTTCTCGAGCCCTTAAATGTGCCTAGGGGCTCATCTCGAATTGAGTCCATAAAGTGTGTTCCCCTCTAAAAAGGGACGGCTGTGTGAGGGAACTTTCTGAGTCGAATAAAGGGTGTCAAGTACCTTTTTGCCTTTCAAGAGGGAATGTGGTATTTCTCTTCAGATGCTGCATCGCAAAATTTCCTAATCTCGCATTGAGGGGATAATTTTGGGGTGTTTCTCGAGTTGCGGCGGGAAGCTTGCGGTGCTTCTCGAGTTGCGACGGGGACCTCAGGAACTCGCTGAGGTTGCTTCAGGGAAGTCAGGTCCCCTTTGCTGTTGGAAGGGGAACTTCCGGGTTCCTCTCGATCCCTTAAATGTGCACAGGAGCTCATCTCGAACTGAGTCCATGAAGTGTGTTCTCCTCTAAATGTCGACGGCTGTGTGAGGGAACTTTCTGAGTCAAATAAAGGTTGTCAAGTACCTTTTTGCCTTTCAAGAGGGAATGTGGTATTTCTCTTGAGATGCTGCATCGCAAAATTTCCTCATCTCGCATTGAGGGAATAATTTTGGGGTGTTTCTCGAGTTGCGGCGGGAAGCTGGGGGTGCTTCTCGAGTTGCGACGGGGACCTCAGGATCTCGCTAGGGTTTCTTCAGGGATGTCAGGTCCTCTTTGGTGTTGGAAGGGGAACTTCCGGGTTCCTCTCGAGCCCTTAAATGTGCACAGGGGCTCATCTCGAATTGAGTCCATAAAGTGTGTTCTCTCCAATGGGGACGGCTGTTTGAGGGAACTTTCCGAGTCGAATTAAGGGTGTCAAGTACCTTTTTGCCTTTCAAGAGGGAATGGGGTATTTCTCTTGAGATTCTGCAGCGCAAAATTTCCTCATCTTCCATTGAGGGGATAATTTTGTGGTGTTTCTCGAGTTGCGGTGGGAAGCTGGGGGTACTTCTCAAGTTGCTATTCGTACCTCAGGAACTCACTCGGGTTTATTCAGGTAAGGCAGATCCCCTTTTTGTTGGAAGGGGAACTTCCGATTTACTCTCGAGCAGTTATTTGGCAATATTGCCTCATTTTGAATTGAGTACATAAAGTTCGTTCACCTCTCCAATGGGGACTGATGTTAGTGAAATTTCTGAGTCGCATAAAGGATGTCAAGTACCCTTTTGCATTTCAAGAGGGAATGTAGTATTTCTCTTGAGATTCTGCAGCACACAATATCCTCATCTCGCATTGAGGAGATAATTTTGTGGTGTATGTCAAGTTGTGGCGGGAATTTTGGATTACTTCTCATGTTGGGACGGAGACCTCAGGAATTTGCTCGAGTTGCTTCTGGAAAGTCAGGTCCCCTTTTGTGTTGGAAGGGGAACTTCCGGTTTAGTTGGAGCTGTTAAATGGGAATAGGGCCTCATCTCGAATTGAGTCCATAAATTGTGTTCTCCTCTCCTATGGGGAATGATATTAGTGAAATTTCTGAGTCGCATAAACGGTATCAAGTACTTTTTGCCTTTCAAGAGGGAATAGTGGTATTTCTCTTGAGATTCTGCAGCGCAAAATTTGCTCTTCTCGCATTGAGGGGATAATTTTGTGGTGTTTCTCTAGTTGCGGCAGGAAGCTTGGGGTACTTCTCGAGTTGCCATGTGGACCTCAAGAACTTGCTTGGGTTTCTTGAGGTAAGGCAGGTCCCCCTTTGTGTTGGAAAGGGCACTTCCTGTTTACTCTCCAGCCATTAAATGGGAATAGGGCTTCATCTCGAATTGAGTCCATAAAGTGTGTTCTCCTCTCCAATGGGGACGGCTGTGTGAGGGTACTTTTTGAGTCGCATAAAGGGTGTCAAGTACCCTTTTGCCTTTCAAGCGGGAATGTGGTATTTCTCTTGAGATTCTGCAGTGCACAATTTCCTCATCTCGCATTGAGGGGATAATTCTGTGGTGTTTGTCGAGTGGCGGCAGGATGCTGGGGGTGCTTCTCCAGTTGCAATGGGACCTCAGGAAGTGGATCGGGTTGTTTCAGTTAAGTCAGGTCCCCTTTTGTGTTGGAACGGGAACTTCCGGTTTACTTTCCAGCAGTTCATTGGGAATAGGGATTCATCTGGAGTTGAGTCCAAAAGGTGTTTTTTCCTCTCCAATGGGTACGGCTCTGTGAGCGAACTTTCTGGGTCACATAAAGTGTGTCAAGTGACCTTTTGCCTTTCAAGCTGGTATGTGGGACTTCTCTTGAGATTTCGGAGCACAAAATTTCCTCATCTCGCACTGTGGGGATAATATTGTTGTATCTCGAGTTTCGGCTTGGATCTGGGGGTACTTCTCGAGTTGCAGCGTGGACCTCAGGAACTCGTTCGTTTTGCTGCAGGGAAGTCAGGTCCCCTTTTTTTGGAAGTGGAACTTCCAGATTACTCTCGAGCCCTTAAATGGGAATAGGTCCTCTTCTAGATTTGAGTCCATGAAGTGTGTTCTCCGCTCCAATAAGTATGGGTGTTAGGAAACTATCTGAATCGCATAAAGTGTGTCAAGTGCCCTTTTGCCTTTCAAGCGGGAATGTGGGATTTCTATTTAATTGTGCAGTGCAAAATTTCCTCATCTCACATTGAGCGGATAATTTTTTGGTGTTTCCCCTTTTGAGGCGGGAAGCTGGGAGTACTTCTCGAGTTGCGACGGGGACCTCAGGAACTCGCCTGTGTTGCTTCAGGGAAGTTACTCACCCTTTTCTACTGAAACGGGAATTTCCGGATTACTCTCCAGCTGTTAAATGGGAATAGGGCCTCTTCCCAAGTTGAGTCCATAAATTGTGTTCTCCTCTCCAATGGGGATGGCTGTGTGAGGGAATTTTCTGAGTCGCATAAAGGGTGTCAAATACAGTTTTGCCTTTCCAGTGGGACGTGGGATTTCTCTTGAATTGTGCAGCGGAATATTTTCCTGATCTCGCATTGAGGGGATAATTTTGTGGTGTATCTAGAGTTGCAGCAGAACCTGGTTGAACTTCTCAGGTAGTGAACAGGACCTAGGAATTCTCTCTGGCTGCTTCAGGGAAGTCAGGAACCCTTTTGTGTTGGAAGGGGAATTTCGGGATTACTGTTGAGCCTTTAAATGGGAATAGGGCCTCTTCTCGAGTTAAGTCCGTAAAGTGTGTTCTCCTCTCCAATAGGGACGACTGCTTGAGGGAATTTTTTGAGTCTCACCGGCTGTGCAAACGGGAGAAATACCAGCCCCACCGGCGCAGACACGAGAGATGCCGGCCCAGGTGGTTGAGACGCCAGAGACACGGGCCTTGCCGGCGCAGACGCAAGAGAGGCCTTCCCCACCCGCACAGACGCGAGAGACCCCGGCCTCGCCCGCCCAGATGGGAGAGACGCCGGCCCCGCCCACCAGACGCAGGATATGCAGGCCCCGCCCGCACAGACTCCAGAGAAGCGGGCCCTGGCACAACCGACCATGCAGAGATGCGCAGCGGTGAGAAGCTACCCCATGACTGAGGCCAGGGCAGGTGGCCGAGAGGAGGTACCCCACCTCCAATAGTCGGTGGCTGTGCGGGGGAGGGCCGAGAGGAGGTACTCACGTTCAAGGTCAGGAGGGGCGGCCTTGAGGACATACCCCTCATCCAAGGTAAGGTGCAGCAGATGTGATTTCTTGGAGCAGCTGTGAAGAGATATCCCACACCCAAGGTAAGAGAAACTCAAATCAGATGGTAGGTATTGCGAGGGGGCTTCAGATGGCAGAAACACTTAAATCATAATCACAGGAATCTACTCGATCTGATCACATGGACCACAGCCGAATGTGGTCCACTGGAGAAGGGAATGGCAAACCACTTCAGTATATTTGCATTGAGAACCCCATGAACAGTATCAAAGGGCAAAATGACAGGATACTGAATGAGGAATTCCGCAGGTCGGTAGGGGCCCAGTATGCTACTGGAGATCAGTGGAGAAATAACTCTAGAAGGAATGAAGGGATGGAGCAAAAGCAAAACCAGAACCCTGTTGTGGATGTGACCGGTGATAGAAGCAAGGTCTGGTGCTGTAAAGAGCAATATTGCATAGGAACCTGGAATGTAAGGTCCAGGAATCAAGGCAAATTGGAAGTGGTCAAACAGGAGATGGCAAGAGTGAACATAGACATTCTAGGAATCAGTGAATTAAATGGACTGGAATGTGTGAATTTAACTCAGATGACCATTATATATATACTACTGTGGGCAGAAATCCCTTAGAAGAAATGGAGTAGCCATCATGGTCAACAAGAGACTCCGAAATGCAGTACTTGGATGCAATCTGAAAAACGACAGAATGATTTCTGTTCGTTTCCAAGGCAAACCATTCAACGTTGCAGTAATCCAGGCCTATGCCCCAACCACTAACGCTGAAGAAGCCGAAGTTGAACGGTTCTATGAAGACCTACAAGACCTTTTAGAACTAACACCCAAAAGATGTCCTTTTCATTCTAGGGGACTGGAATGCAAAAGGAGGAAGTCAAGAAACACCTGGAGTAACAGGCAAATTTGGCCTTGGAGCACGGAATGAAGCAGGGCCAAGTCTAATAGAGTTTTGACAAGAGAACGCACTGGTCATAGCAAACTCCCTCTTCCAACAACACAAGAGAAGACTCTACTCGTGGACATCACCAGATGGTCAACACCGAAATCAGATTGATTATATTCTTTGCAGCCAAAGATGGAGAAGCTGCATACAGTTAGCAAAAACAAGACCAGGAGTTGACTGTGGTTCAGATCATGAACTCCTTATTGCCAAATTCAGACTTAAATTGAAGAAAGTAGGGAAAACCCCTAGACCATTCAGATATGACCTCAATCAAATTCCTTATGATTATACAGTGGAAGTGAGAAATAGATTTAAGGCACTAGATCTGATAGATAGAGTGCCTGATGAACTCTGGATGGAGGTTCGTGACATTGTACAGGAGACAGGGACCAAGAGCATCCCCATGGAAAAGAAATGCAAATAAAAGCAAAATGGCTGTCTGAGGTGGCCTTACAAATAGCTGTGAAAAGAAGAGAAGCGAAAAGCAAAGGAGAAAGGGAAAGATATAAGCATTAGAATGCAGAGTTCCAAAGAATAGCAAGGAGAGATAAGAAAGCCTTCCTCAGTGATCAATGCAAAGAAATAGAGGAAAACAACAGAATAGGAAAAACAAGAGATCTCTTCAAGAACATTAGCGATTCCAAGGGAACATTTCATGCAAAGATGGGCTCGATAAAGGACAGAAATGGTATGGACCTAACGGAAGCAGAAGATATTAAGAAGATGTGGCAAGAATACACAGAAGAACTGTACAAAAAAGATCTTCACGACCAGGATAGTCACGAAAATGTGATCACTGGCCTAGAGCCAGATATCATGGAATGTGAATTCAAGTGTGCCTTTGAAAGCCACACTACGAACAAAGCTAGTGGAAGTGATGGAATTCCAGTTGAGCTATTTCAAATCTTGAAAGATGATGCTGTGAAAGTGCTGCACTCAATATGCCAACAAATTTGGAAAACTCAGCAGTGGCCACAGGACTGGAAAAGGTCAGTCTTCATTCTAATCCCAAAGAAAGGCAATGCCAAAGAATGCTCAAGCTACCGATCAATTGCACTCATCTCACACGCTAGTACAGTCATGCTCAAAATTCTCCAAGCCAGGCTTCAGCAATATGTGATCCGTGAACTCCCAGATGTTCAAGCAGGTTTCAGAAAAGGCAGAGGCACCAGAGATCAAATTGCCAACATCCGCTGGATCATGGAGAAAGCGAGAGAGTTCCAGAAAAACATCTATTTTTGCTTCATTGACTATACCAAAGCCTTTGACTGTGTGGATCTCAATAAACTGTGGAAGATTCTGAAAGAGATGGGAATACGAGACCACCTGACCTGCCTCTTTAGAAACCTGTATGCAGGTCAGGAAGCAGCAGTCAGAACTGTGCATGGAACAACAGACTGGTTCCAAATAGGAAAAGGAGTACGTTAAGGCTGTATATTGTAATCTTGCTTATTTAACTTATATGCAGAGTGCATCATGAGAAATGCTGGGCTGGAAGAAGAACAACTGGAATCAAGATTGCTGGGAGAAATATCAATAACCTCAGATATGCAGATGACACCACATTTAGGGCAGAAAGTGAGGAGGAATTCAAAAGTCTCTTGATGAAATTGAAAGAGGAGAGTGAAAAGGTTGGCTTGAAGCTCAACATTCAGAAAGCAAAGGTGATGGAATCTGGTCCCAACACTTCACGGGAAATAGATGGAAAAACAGTGGAAACAGTGTCACACTTTATTTTTGGGGGCTCCACAATCACTGCAGATGCTGATTGAAGCCATGAAATTAAAAGGCGCTTACTCCTTGGAAGGAAAGTTATGATCAACCTTGATAGTATATTAGAAAGCAGAGACATCACTTTGCCAAAAAAGCTCCATCTAGTCAAAGCTATGGTTTTTCCCGTGGTCATGTATGGATGTGAGAGTTGGACTGTGAAGAAAGCTGATCGCCGAAGAACTGATGCTTTCGAACTGTGGTATTGGAGAAGACTCTTGAGAGTCCCTTGGACTGCAAGAAGATCCAACCAGTCCATTCTAAGGGAGATCAATCGTCGGTGTTCATTGGAAGGACTGATGCTAAAGCTGAAATTGCAATACTTCGGCCACCTCATGCAATGAGTTAACTCACTGGAAAAGATTCTGATGCTAGGAGAGGTTGGGGGCTCGAGGAGAAGGGGACGACAGAGAATGAGATGGCTGGATAGCATCACCGGCTCTGTGGCCATGAGTTTGAGTGAACACCGGGAGTTGGTATAGGACAGGGAGGCCTAGCGTACAGTGATTCTTGGGGTCGCGGGGAGTCGGACACGACTGAGGGACTGAACTGAACTGAACTGAATAAAGTGTGTCAAATACACTTTTCCCTTTCAGGCAGGAATGTGGGATTTCTCTTGAAATTCTGCAGTGCAAAATTTCTTCATCTCGCATTGAGGGGATAATTTTGTGGTGTTTCATGAATTGCGGCGGGAAGCTGGGGGTATTCCTCGAGTTGCAACGGGGACCTCAGGAACTCGCTGGGGTTGCTTCAGGGAAGTCAGGTCCCCTTTGGTGTTGGACGGGGATTGCCGGTTTCCTCTCGAGCCCTTCAATGTGCACAGGGGCTCATCTCGAATTGAGTCCGTAAAGTGTGTTCTCTCCAAAGGGGACGGCTGTGTGAGGGAACTTTCTGAGTCGAATAAAGGGTGTCAAGTACCTTTTTGCCTTTCCAGAGGGAATGTGGTATTTCTCTTGAGATGCTGCATCGCCAAATTTCCTCATCTCGTATGGAGGGGATAATTTTGGGGTTTTTCTCGAGTTGCGGCGGGAAGCTGGGGGTGCTTCTCGAGTTGCGACGGGGACCTCAGGAACTCGTTGGGGTTGCTTCAGGGAAGACAGGTGCCCTTTGGTGTTGGAAGGGGAACTTCCGGTTTCCTCTCGAACCCTTCAATGTGCACAGGGGCTCCTCTCGAATTGAGTCCGTAAAGTGGGTTCTCCTCTCCAAAGGGGACGGCTCTGTGAGGGAAATTCTGAGTCGAATAAAGGGTGTCAAGTACGTTTTTGCCTTTCCAGAGGGAATGTGGTATTTCTCTTGAGATGCTGCATCGCCAAATTTCCTCAGCTCGCATGGAGGGGATAAATTGGGGTGTTTCTCGAGTTTCGGTGGGAAGCTAGGGGTGCTTCTCGAGTTGCGAAGGGGACCTCAGCAACTCGCTGGGGTTGCTACGGGAAAGTCAGGTCCCCTTGGTGTTGGAAGGGGAACTTCCGGTTTCCTCTCGAGCCCTTCAATGTGCACAGGGGCTCCTCTCGAATTGAGTCCGTAAAGTGTGTTCTCCTCTCCAAAGTGGACGGCTGTGTGAGGGAACTTTCTGAGTTGAATAAAGGGTGTCAAGTACCTTTTTGCCTTTCCAGATGGAATGTGGTATTTCTTTTGAGATGCTGCATCGCAAAATTTCCTCATCTCGCATGGAGGGGATAATTTTGGGGTGTTTCTCGAGTTGCGGCGGGAGGCTGGGGGTGCTTCTCGAGTTGAGACGGGGACCTCAGGAACACGCTGGGGTTACTTCAGGGAAGTCAGGTCCCCTTTGGTGTTGGAAGGGGAACTTCCGGTTTCCTCTCGAGCCCTTCAATGTGCACAGGGGCTCCTCTCGAGTTGAGTCCGTAAAGAGTGTTCTCCTCTCCAAAGGGGACGGCTGTGTGAGGGAACTTTCTGAGTCGAATAAAGGGTGTCAAATTCCTTTTTGCCTTTCAAGAGGGAAGGTGGTACTTCTCTTCAGACGGTGCATCGCCAAATTTCCTCATCTCACATGGAGGCGATAATTTTGGGGTGTTTCTCGACTTGCGACGGGAAGCTAGGGGTGCTTCTCGAGTTGCGACGGGGACCTCAGGAAGTCACTGGGGTTGCTTCAGGGAAGTCAGGTCCACTTTGGTGTTGGAAGGGGAACTTCCGGTTTCCTCTCGAACCCTTCAATGTGCACAGGGGCTCCTCTCGAATTGAGTCCGTAAAGTGTGTTCTCCTCTCCAAAGGGGACGGCTGTGTGAAGGAACTTTCTGAGTCGAATAAAGGATGTGAAGTACCTTTTTGCCTTTCCAGAGGGAATGTGGTATTTCTCTTGAGATGCTGCATCGCCAAATTTCCTCATCTCGCATGGAGGGGATAATTTTGGGGTGTTTCTCGAGTTGCGGCGGGAAGCTGGGTGTGCTTCTCGAGTTGCGACGGGGACCACAGGACCTCGCTGGGGTTGCTTCAGGGAAGCCAGGTCCCCTTTGGAGTTGGAAGGGCAACTTCCGGTTTCCTCTCGAGCCCTTCAATGTGAACAGGGGCTCCTCTCGAATTGAGTCCGTAAAGTGTGTTCTCCTCTCCAAAGGGGACGGCTGTGTGAGGGAACTTTCTGAGTCGAATAAAGGGTGTCAAGTAGCTTTGTGCCTTTCCAGAGGGAATGTGGTGATTCTCTTGAGATGCTGCATGGCCAAATTTCCTCATGTCGCATGGAGGGGATAATTTTGGTGTGTTTCTCGAGTTGCGGCGGGAAGCTGGGGGTGCTTCTCGAGTTGCGACGGGGACCTCAGGAACTCCCTGGGGTTGCTTCAGGGAAGTCAGGTCCCCTTTAGTGTTGGAAGGGGAACTTCCAGTTTCCTCTCTAGCCTTTCAGTGTGCACAGGGGCTCCACTCGAATTGAGTCCTTTAAGTGTCTTCTCCTCTCCAAAGGGGACGGCTGTGTGAGGGAAGTTTCTGAGTCGAATAAATTGTGTCAAGTACCTTTTTGCCTTTCCAGAGGGAATGTGGTATATCTCTTGAGATGCTGCATCGCCAAATTTCCTCATCTCGAATGGAGGGGATAATTTTGGGGTGTTTCTCGAGTTGTGGCGGGAAGCTGGGGGTGCTTCTCGAGTTGCGACGGGCACCTCAGTAACTCTCTGGGGTTGCTTCAGGGAAGTCAGGTCCCCTTTTGTGCTGGAAGGGGAAATTCCGGATTAGTCTCGAGCCCTTTAATGGGAATAGGGCCTCTTCTGGAGTTGAGTCCATAAAGTGTGTATGCCTCTCCAATGGGGACGGACGTTAGGGAACATTCTGGTGGCATAAAATGTGTCAAGTTCCTTTTTGCTCTCAAGCGGGAATGCGGGATTTCTCTTGAGATTCTGCAGCAGAAAATTACGTCATCTCGCACTGAGGGGATAATATTGTGTCGTTTCTCGAGTTGGGGCGGGAAGCAGGGGGTACTACTGCAGTTGAGATGGGACCCTCAGGAACTCGCTCAGGTTGCTTCAGGGAAGTCAAGTACTTTTTTGTGTTGGAAGCGGAACTTCTTGATTACTCTCGAGCCTTTAAATGGGAATATAGCCTCTTTTCGATTTGAGTCCATGAAGTGTGTTATCCTCTCCACGGAGGACGGATGTTAAGGAACATTCTGAGTCGCCTAAAGGGAGTCCGGTACCATTTTGCCTTTCAAGCGTGAATGTGGGATATCACTTGAGACTTTGCAGCGCAAAATTTCCTCATTGAGGTGATAATTTTGTTGTGCTTCTCGAGTTGCGAAGGGGACCTCAGGAACTTTCTCGAGTTACTTCAGGGAATCAGGCCCCTTTTTTCCTGGAAGGAGAACTTCCGGATTACTCTTGAGCCCTTTAATGGGAATAGGGCCTCTTCTGGAGTTGAGTCCATAAAGTGTGTTATCCTCTCCACTGAGGACGAATGTTAGGGACCATTCTGAGTCGGCTAAAGGGAGTCAAGTACCCTTTTGCCTTTCAAGCGGATATCTGGGATTTCACTTGAGATTCTGCAGCGCAAATTTTCCTCATCTCACATTGTGTGGAAAATTTTGTGGTGTTTCTCCAGTTGCGATGGGAACCTCAGAAACTTACTCGAGTTACTTCAAGGAATCAGGTACCATTTGTGCTGGATGGGGAAGTTCCGGAATACTTTTGAGCCCTTTAATGGGAATAGGGCCTCTTCTCCAGTTGAGTCCCTAAATTGTGTTATCTTCTCCAATGGGACAGATATTATTGAACTTTCTGAGTGGCATAAAGTGTGTCAAGTACGCTTTTGCCTTTCAAGCGGGAATGTGGGATTTCTCTTGAGATTCTGCAGCGCAAAAAACCTCATCTTCCATTGAGGGGATAATTTTGTGGTGTTTCTCGAATTGCGGCGGGATGCTGGGGGTACTTCTCGAGTTGCGGCGGGGACCTCAGGAACTCGCTCGGGTTGCTTCAGGGAAGTCAAGTCCACTTTTGTGTCGGAAGGGGAACTTCCGGAATACTCTCGAGCCATTAAAAGGGAATATTGCCTCTTCTCCATTTGAGTCCATAAAATATGTTCTCCTCTCCACTGAGGATGGATGGTAGGGAATATTCTGAATCGCATAAAGGGAGTCAAGTACCTTTTTGCCTTTCAAGCTGGAATGTGGGATTTCTCTTGAGATTCTGCAGCGCAAATTTTCCTCATCTCGCATTGAGGGGATAATTTTGTGGTGCTTCTCAAATTGAGGCGGGAAGATGAGGGTATTTCTGGAGTTGTGACGGGGACCTCAGGAACTCACTCCAGTTACTTCAGGGAAGTCAAGACCCCTTTTGTTCTTGAAGGGGAGTTTCCGGATTACTCTGGAGCCCTTTAAATGGAATAGGGCCTCTTCTGTAGTTGAGTCTCCTCTCCAATGGGGAAGGATGTTAGGGAACTTTCTGAGTGACATAAAGGGAGTCAAGTAAGCTTTTGCCTTTCAACTGGGAATGTGAATGTGGGATTTCTCTTCAGATTCTGCAGCGCAAAGTTTCCTCCTCTCGCATTGAGGGGATAATTTTGTTGTGTTTCCCGAATTTCGGCGGGAAGCTGGGGGTACTTCTCGAGTTTCAACGGGGACCTCAGGAACTCACTGGAGTTACTTCAGGGAAGTCAGTTCCCCCATTGTGCTGGACGGGGAACTTCCGGATTACTCTCGAGCCCTTTAATGGGAATAGGGGCTCTTCTGGAGTTGAGTCCATAAATTGAGTACGCCTCTGCAATGGGGACGGATTTTAGGGAACTTTCTGAGGGGCATAAAGTATGCCAAGTTCCCTTTTGCCTTTCAAGCGGGAATGTGGGATTTCCCTTGAGATTCTGTAGCGCAAAATTACCTCATGTCGCATTGAGGGGATAATATTCTGTTGTTTCTCGAGTTGTGGTGGGAAGTAGCGGATACTTCTGGAGTTGAAACGGGAACCGAAGGAACTCTCTCGGTTTGCTCCAGGGAAGTCAAGTTCCCTTTTGTGTTGGAAGGGGAACTTCTTGATTACTCTTGAGCCTTTAAATGGGAATATTGCCTCTTTTCGATTTGAGTCCATGAGGTGTGTTTTCCTCTCCACTGAGGAAGGATGTTAGGGAACATTCTGAGTCGCATAAACGGAGTCAGTACCCTTTTGCCTTTCAAGCCGGAGTGTAGGATTTCTCTTGAGATTCTGCAGCGCAAAATTTCCTCATCTCGCAGTGAGGGGAATATTTTGTGGTGTTTCTCGAGTTGCGAAGGGGACCTCAGAAACTTACCCGAGTTACTTCAGGAAATCAGGTCCCTTTTTTCCTGGAAGGAGAAGTTCCCGATTACTCTTGAGCCCTTTAATGGGAATATGGCCTCTTCTGGAGTTGAGTCCATAAAGTGTGTTTTCCTCTCCACTGAGGACAAATGTTAGTGACCATTCTGAGTCCCCTAAAGGGAGTCAAGTAACCTTTTGCCTTTCAAGCGGAAATGTGGGATTTCACTTGAGATTCTGCAGCGCAAAATTTCCTCATCTCACATTGTGGGGATAATTTTGTGGTGTTTCTCGAGTTGCGAATACCTCAGAAACTTACCCGAGTCACTTCAGGGAATCAGGTGCCATTTGTGCTGGAAGGGGAACTTCCGGAATACTTTTGAGCCCTGTAATGGGAATAGGGCCTCTTCTCCAGTTGAGTCTCTAAAGTGTGATATCCTCTCCAGTGGAGACGGAGCTTAGGGAACTTTCTGAGTGGCATAAAGTGTGTCAAGTAAGCTTTTGCCTTTCAATGGTAATGTGGATTTTCTCTTGAGATTCTTCAGCGCAAAATTTCCTCATCTCGCATGGAGGGGATAATTTTTTGGTGTTTCACGAATTGGGTTGGGAAGCTGGGGGTACTTCTGCAGTTCGGACGAGTACCTCTGGACCACACTCGAGTTACTTCAGAGAAGTCTGGTCCCATTTTGTGCTGGAAGGGGAACTTCGTATTACTCTCGAACCCTTTAATGTGAATAGGGCCTCTTCTCGAATAGAGTCCATAAAGTGTGTTCTCCTCCCAATGGGGACGGCTGTGTGAGGGAACTTTCAGAGTTGAATAAAGGGTGTTTAGTACCCTTTTGCCTTTTATGAGGAAATGTGGTATTTCTCTTGAGATTCTGCAGCGCAAAATTTCCTCATCTCGCATTGAGGGGATAATTTTGGGGTGTTTCTCGAGTTGCGGCGGGAAGCTGGGGGTGCTTCTCGAGTTGCAACGGGGACCTAAGGAACTCGCTGGGGTTGCTTAAGGGAAGTCAGGTCCCCTTTGATGTAGGAAGGGGAACTTCCGGTTTCCTCTCGACGCCTTAAATGTGAACAGGGGCTCATCTCGAATTGAGTCCATAAAGTGTGTTCTCCTCTCCAAAAGGGACGGCTGTGTGAGGGAACTTTCTGAGTCGAATAAAGGGTGTCAAGTACCTTTTTGCCTTTCAAGAGGGAATGTGGTATTTCTCTTGAGATTCTGCATCGCAAAATTTCCTCCTCTCACATTGAGGGGATAATTTTGGGGTGTTTCTCGAGTTGCTGCGGGAAGCTGGGGGTGCTGCTCAGGTTGCGACGGGGACTTCAGGAACTCGCTCGGGTTGCTTCACGGAAGTCAGGACCCCTATTTTGTTGGAAGGGGAACCTCCGGTTTACTCTCGAGCCGTTAATGGGAATAGGGGCTCATCTTGAATTGAGTCCATAAAATGTGTTCTCCTCTCCAACGGGGACTCATATTACTGAAATTTCTGAGTCGAATAAAGTGTGTCAAGTACCCATTGCCTTTCAAGAGGGAATGTGGTATTTCACTTGAGATTCTGCAGTGCAAAATTTCCTCATCTCGCATTGAGTCTATAATATTGTGGTGTTTCTATAGTTGCGGGGAGAATCTGGGGGTACTTCTCGAAGTGCGTCGGGGACCTCAGGAACTCGCTCGGGTTGATTCAGGGAAGTCAGGTCCCCTTTCTTTTTGGAATAGGAACGTCCGGTTTACTCTGGAGCCCTTAAATGAGAATAGGACCTCCTCTGGAATTGAGTCCTTAAAGTGTGTTCTCCTCTCCAATGGGGACGGCTGTGTCAGGGAACATTATGCGTCGCATAAAGGGTGTCAAGTACCCTTTTGCCTTTCAAGAGGGAATGTGGTATTTCTCTTGAGATGCAGCACAAAATTTCCTCACCTCGCATTGCGGGGAAAATTTTGTGGTTTTTCTCGTGTTGCAGCGGGAAGCTTGGGTAACTGCTCGAGTTGCGAAGGGGACCCCAGGAAGTCGCTCTGGTTGCTTCAGGGAAGTCAGGTCCCCTTTGGTATTGGAAGGGGAACTTCCGGGTTCCTCTCGAGCCCTTAAATGTGCACAGCGGCTCATCTCTAATTCAGTCCATAAAGTGTGTTCTCCTCTCCAAAGGGGACAGCTGTTTGAGGAAACTTTCTGAGTCGAATAAATGGTGTCAAGTAACATTTTGCCTTTCAAGAGGGAATGTGGTATTTCTCTTCAGATGCTGCATCGCAAAATTTCCTCATCTCGCATTGAGGGAATAATTTTGGTGTGTTTCTCGAGTTGCGGCGGGAAACTGGGAGTGCTTCAAGAATTGCAACGGGGACCTCAGGAACTTGCTGGGGTTGCTTCAGAGAAGTCAGGTCCCCCTTGCTGTTGGAAGGGGAACTTTCGGGTTCCTCTCGAGCCCTTAAATGTGCACAGGGGCTCTCTTGAATTGAGTCCATAAAGTCTGTTCTCCTCTAAAAGGGGACGGCTGTGTGGGGGAATATTCTGAGTCGAATAAAGGGTGTCAAGTACCCTTTTGCCTTTCAAGAGGGAATGTGGTATTTCTCTTGAGATTCTGCATCGCAAAATTTCCTCATCTCGCATTGAGGGTATATTTTTGGGGTGTTTCTCGAGTTGCGGTGGGAAGCTTGTGGTGCTTCTCGAGTTTGGACGGGGACCTCAGGAACTCCCTGGGGTTACTTCAGGGAAGTCAGGTCCCCTTTGGATTAGAAGGGGAACTTCCGGGTTCCTCTCCAGCCCTTAAATATGCACAGGGGCTCATCTCGAATTGAGTCCATAAAGTGTGTTCTCCTCTACAAAGGGGACGGCTGTGTGAGGGAACTTTCTGTGTCGAATAAAGGGTGTCAAGTACCTTTTTGCCTTTCAAGAGGGAATGTGGTATTTCTCTTCAGATGCTGCATCGCAAAATTTCCTCATCTCGCAATGAGGGAATAATTTTGGTGTGTTTCTCGAGTTTCGGCGGGAAGCTGGGAGTGCTTCAAGAATTGCGACAGGGACCTCAGGAACTTGCTGAGGTTCCTTCAGAGAAGTCAGATCCCCTTTGCTGTTGGAAGGGAAACTTTCGGGTTTCTCTCGAGCCCTTAAATGTGCACAGGGGCTCTCTTGAATTGAGTACATAAAGTGTGTTCTCCTCTAAAAGGAGACGGCTGTGTGAGGGAATATTCTGATTCGAATAAAGGGTGTCAAGTACCTTTTTGCCTTTCAAGAGGGAATGTGGTATTTCTCTTGAGATTCTGCATCGCAAAATTTCCTCATCTCGCATGGAGTGTATACTTTTGTGGTGTTTCTCGAGTTGCGGTGGGAAGCTTGTGGTGATTCTCGAGTTTGGACGGGGACCTCAGGAACTCCCTGGGGTTACTTCAGGGAAGTCAGATCCCCTTTCGATTAGAAGGGGAACTTCCTGGTTCCTCTCCAGCCCTTAAATGTGCACAGGGCCTCATTTCGAATTGAGTCCATACAGTGTGTTCTCCTCTCCAAAGGGGATGGCTGTGTGAGGGAACTTTCTGTGGCGAATAAAGGGTGTCAAGTACCTTTTTGCCTTTCAAGAAGGAATGTGGTATTTCTCTTTAGATGCTGCATCGCAAAATGTCCTCATCTCGCATTGAGAGGATAATTTTGGGGTGTTTCTCGAGTTGAGGCGGGAAGCTGGGGGTGCTTCAAGGGTTGCGACGGGGACTTCAGGAACTCGCTGGGATTGCTTCAGGGAAGTCAGGTCCCCTTTGGTGGTGGAAGGGAAACTCCGGGTTCCTATGGAGCCCTTAAATGTGCACAGGGGCTCATCTCGAATTGAGTCCATAAAGTGTGTTCTCCTCTAAAAGGGGACGGCTGTGTGAGGGCACTTTCTGAGTCGAATAAAGGTTGTCAAGTACCTTTTTGCCTTTCAAGAGGGAATGTGGTATTTCTCTTGAGATGCTGCATCGCAAAATTTCCTCATCTCGCTTGGAGGGGATAATTTTGGAGTGTTTCTCGAGTTGCGGAGGGAAGCTGGGGGTGCTTCTCAAGTTGCGACGCGGACCTCAGGAACTCGCTGGGGTTGCTTCAGGGAAGTCAGGTCCCCTTTGGTGCTGGAAGGGGAACTTCCCGGTTCCTCTAGAACCCTTGAATGTGCACAGTGGCTCATCTCGAATTGAGTCCATAAAGTGTGTTCTCCTCTACAAGGGGACGGCTGTGTGAGGGAACTTTGTGAGTCGAATAAAGGGTGTCAAGTACATTTTTGCCTTTCAAGAGGGAATGAGGTATTTCTCTTGAGATGCTGCATCGCAAAATTTCCTCCTCTCGTATTGAGGGGATAATTTTCGGGTGTTTTTCGAGTTGTGGCACGTAGCTGGTGGGGCTTCAAGAGTTGCGACGGGGACCTCAGGATCTCGCTGTGTTTGCTTCAGGGATGTCACGTCCCCTTTGTTGTTGGAAGGGGAACTCCCGGGTTCCTCTCGAGCCCTGAAATGTGCACAGGGGCTCATCTCGAATTGAGTCCATAAAGTGTGGTCTCCTCTCCAAAGGTCACGGCTGTGTGAGTGAACATTCTCAGCCGAATAAAGGGTGTCAAGTACCTTTTTGCCTTTCAAGCGGGAATGTGGGATTTCTCTTTAGATTCTGCAGTGCAAAATTTCCTCATCCCCCATTGAGGGGATAATTTTGTGGTGTTTCTCAAGTTGCGGCGGGAAGCTGGGGGTACTTCTCGAGGTGCGTTGGGGACCTCAGGAACTCGCTTGGGTTGCTTCAGGGAAGTCAAGTCCTTTTTGTGTAGGAAGGGGAACTTCCGGATTACTCTCGAGTTGTTAAATGGGAAAAATGCCTCTTCTCGATTTGAGTCCATAAAGTGTGTTTTCCTCTCCACTGAGGAAGGATGTTAGGGAACATTCTGAGTCGCATAAACGGAGTCAGTTCCCTTTTGCCTTTCAAGCTGGAATGTAGGATTTCTCTTGAGATTCTGCAGCGCAAAATTTCCTCATCCCGCAGTGAGGGGAATATTTTGCGGTGTTTCTCGAATTGCGGTGGGATGCTGGGGGTACTTCTTGAGTTTAGATGGCGACCTCAGGAACTCACTCGAGTTTCTTCAGGGAAGTCAGGTTCCCTTTTGTGCTGGAAGGGGAACTTCCGGATTAGTCTGGAACCCTTTAATGAGAATAGGGCCTCTTCTGGAGTTGAGTCCATAAAGTGTGTATACCTCTCCAATGGGGACGGATGTTAGGGAACATTCTGAGTGGAATAAAGTGTGTCAAGTTCCCTTTTGCTTTCAAGAGGGAAGGCGGGATTTCTCTTGAGATTCTGCAGCAGAAAATTACCTCATCTCGCACTTGTGTCGTTTCTCGAGTTGGGGCGGGAAGCAGGGGGTACTTCTGGAGTTGAGACGGGACCCTCAGGAACTCGCTCAGGTTGCTTCAGGGAAGTCAAGTACTTTTTTGTGTTTGAAGCGGAACTTCTTGATTACTCTCGAGCCTTTAAATGGGAATATAGCCTCTTTTCGATTTGAGTCCATGAAGTGTGTTTTCCTCTCCACTGAGGACGGATGTTAGGGAACATTCTGAGTCGCCTAAAGGGAGTCAGGTACCATTATGCCTTTCAAGCGGGAATGTGGGATATCACTTGAGACTCTGCAGCGCAAAATTTCCTCATTGAGGGGATAATTTTGTTGTGCTTCTCGAGTTGCGAAGAGGACCTCAGGAACTTTCTCGAGTTACTTCAGGGAATCAGGCCCTTTTTTTCCTTGAAGGAGAACTTCCGGATTACTCTTTAGCCCTTTAATGGGAATAGGGCCTCTTCTGGAGTTGAGTCCATAAAGTGTGTTCTCCTCTCCAATGGGGAAGGATGTTAGGGAACTTTCTGAGTGACATAAAGGGAGTCAAGTAAGCTTTTGCCTTTCAATTGGGAATGTGGGATTTCTCTTCAGATTCTGCAGCGCAAAGTTTCCTCCTCTCGCATTGAGGGGATAATTTTGTGGTGTTTCCCGAATTTCGGCGGGAAGCTGGGGGTACTTCTCAAGTTTCAACGGGGACCTCAGGAACTCACTGGAGTTACTTCAGGGAAGTCAGTTCCACCATTGTGCTGGATGGGGAAATTCCAGATTACTCTGGAGCCCTTTAATGGGATCAGGGGCTGTTTTGGAGTTGAGTCCATAAATTGAGTACGCCTCTGCAATGGGGACGGATTTTAGGGAACTTTCTGAGGGGCAAAGTATGCCAAGTTCCCTTTTGCCTTTCAAGCGGGAATGTGGGATTTCCCTTGAGATTCTGCAGCGCAAAATTACCTCATGTCGCATTGAGGGGATAATATTGTGTTGTTTCTCCAGTTGTGGTGGGAAGTAGGGGATACTTCTGGAGTTGAAACGGGAACCTAAGGAACTGTCTCAGTTTGCTCCAGGGAAGTCAAGTTCCCTTTTGTGTTGGAAGGGGAACTTCTTGATTCCTCTTGAGCCTTTAAATGGGAATATTGCCTCTTTTCGATTTGAGTCCATGAGGTGTGTTTTCCTCTCCACTGAAGAAGGTTGTTAGGGAACATTCTGAGTCGCATAAACGGAGTCAGTAACCTTTTGCCTTTCAAGCCGGAATGTAGGATTTCTCTTGAGATTCTGCAGCACAAAATTTCCTCATCTCGCAGTGAGGGGAATATTTTGTGGTGTTTCTCGAATTGCGGCGGGACGCTGGGGGTACTTCTTGAGTTTAGATGGCGACCTCAGGAACTCACTCGAGTTTCTTCAGGGAAGTCAGGTCCCCTTTTGTGCTGGAAGGGGAACTTCCGGATTAGTCTCGAGCCCTTTAATGGGAATAGGGCCTCTTCTGGAGTTGAGTCCATAAAGTGTGTATGTCTCTCCAATGGGGGCGGATATTAGGGAACATTCTGAGTGGCATAAAGTGTGTCAAGTTCCCTTTTGCTTTCAAGCGGGAAGGCGCGATTTCTCTTGAGATTCTACAGCAGAAAATTACCTCATCTCGCACTGAGGGGATAATATTGTGTCGTTTCTCGAGCTGGGGCCGGAAGGAGGGGATACTTCTGGAGTTGAGACGGGACCCTCTGGAACTCGCTCAGGTTGCTTCAGGGAAGTCAAGTCGCCTTTTGTGTTGGAAGGGGAACTTCCGGATTACTGTCAAGACGTTAAAAGGGAATATTGCCTCCTCTCCATTTAAGTCCATAAATTATGTTCTCCTCTACTGAGGATGGATGTTAGGGAACATTCTGAGTCGCCTAAAGGGAGTCAAGTACCCTTCTGCCTTTCAAGCGGGAATGTGGGATTTCTCTTGAGATTCTGCAGCGCAAAATTTCCTCATCTCCCATTGAGGGGATAATTTTGTGGTGTTTCTCGAGTTGCGGCGGGAAGCTGGGGGTACTTCTCGAGTTGCAGCAGGGACCTCAGGAACTCGCTCGGGTTGCTTCAGGGAAGTCAAGTCCTTTTTTGTGTTGGAAGGGGAACTTCCGGATTACTCTCGAGCTGTTAAATGTGAAAAATGCCTCTTCTCGATTTGAGTCCATAAAGTGTGTTTTCCTCTCCACTGAGGAAGGATGTTAGGGAACATTCTGAGTCGCATAAACGGAGTCAGTACCCTTTTGCCTTTCAAGCCGGAATGTGGGATTTCTCTTGAGATTCTCAGCGCAAAATTTCCTCATCTCGCAGTGAGGGGAATATTTTGTTGTGTTTCTCGAATTGCGGCGGGACGCTGGGGGTACTTCTTGAGTTTAGATGGGGACCTCAGGAACTCACTCGTGTTTCTTCAGCGAAGTCAGGTCCCCTTTTGTGCTGGAAGGGGAACTTCCGGATTAGTCTCGAGCCCTTTAATGGGAATAGGGCCTCTTCTGGAGTTGAGTCCATAAAGTGTGTTCTCCTCTCCAATGGGGAAGGATGTTAGGGATCTTTCGGAGTGACATAAAGGGAGTCAAGTACGCTTTTGCCTTTCAATTGGGAATGTTGGATTTCTCTTCAGATTCTGCAGCGCAAAGTTTCCTCATCTCGCATTGAGGGGATAATTTTGTGGTGTTTCCCGAATTTCGGTGGGAAGCTTGGGGTACTTCTCGAGTTTCAACGGGGACCTCAGGAACTCACTGGAGTTACTTTAGGGAAGTCAGGTCCCCTTTAGTGCTGGACGGGGAACTTCTGGATTACTCTCGAGGCCTTTAAGGGAATAGGGGCTCTTCTGGAGTTGAGTCCATAAATTGTGTATGCCTCTGCAATGGGGATGGATTTTAGGGAACTTTCTGAGGAGCATAAAGTATGCCAAGTTCCCTTTTGCCTTTCAAGCGGGAATGTGGGATTTCTCTTGAGATTCTGCAGTGCAAAATTACCTCATGCGGGGATAATACTGTGTTGTTTCTCGAGTTGTGGTTTGAAGTAGGGGATACTTCTGGAGTTGAAACGGGAACCTCAGGAACTCTCTCAGGTTGCTCCAGGGAAGTCAAGTCCCCTTTTGTGTTGGAAGGGGAACTTCTTGATTACTCTTGAGCTTTTAAATGGGAATATTGCCTCTTCTCGATTTGACTGCATGAAGAGTGTTCTCCTCTCCACTGAGGATAGATGTTAGGGAACATTCTGATTCTCATAAACGGAGTCAAGAACCCTTTTGCCTTTCAAGAGGGAATGTGATATTTTTCTTGAGATTCTGCAGAGCAATATTTCCTCATCTCGCATTGAGGTGATAATTTTGTGGTGTATGTCCAGTTGCGGCGGGAAGCTGGGGGTACTTCTCGAGTTGCGATGGGGACATCAGGACATCGCTCGGGTTTCTTCAGGTAAGGCAGGTGCCGTTGTGTGTTTGAAGGGGAACTTCCGGTTCACTATCAAGCCGTGAAGTGGGAATCGGTCCTCATCTCGAATTGAGTCCATAACGTGTGTTCTCCTCTCCAAAGGGGACTGCGGTTGAGGGAACTATCTGAGTCGAATAAAGGGTTTCAAGTACCTTTTTGCCTTTCAAGAGGGAATGTGGTATTTCTCGTGAGATTCTGCATGGCAAAATTTCCTCATCTCGCATAGAGGGGATAATTTGGGGGTGTTTCTCGAGTTGCGGCGGGAAGCTGGGGGTGCTTCTCGAGTTGCGACGGGGACCTCAGGAACTCGCTGGGGTTGCTTCAGGGAAATTAGGTCCCCTTTGTTGTTGGAAGGGGACGTTCCGGTTTCCTTTCGAGCCCTTAAATGTGAACAGGGGCTCATCTCGAAATGAGTCCATAAAGTGTGTTCTCCTCTCTAAAGGGGACGGCTGTGTGAGGGAACTTTCTGAGTCGAATAAAGGGTGTCAAGTACCTTTTTGCCTTTCAAGAGGGAATGTGGTATTTCTCTTGAGATTCTGCATCGCAAAATTTCCTCATCTCACATTAAGGGAAAATTTTGTGGTGTTTCTCGAGTTGCGGCGGGAAGCTGCGGGTGCTTCTCGAGTTGCGACGGGGACCTCAGGAACTCGCTGGGGTTGCTTCCGGGAAGTCAGCTCCCCTTTGGTGTTGGAAGGGGAAATTCCGGTTTACTCTCGAGCCCTTAAATGTGAACAGGGGTTCATCTCGAATTGAGTCCATAAAGTGTGTTCTCTTCTCCAAAGGGGACAGCTGTTTGAGGGAACTTTCTGAGTCGAATAATGGGTGTCAAATAAATTTTTGCCTTTTCAAAAGGGAATGTGGTATTTCTCTTGAGATGCTACATCGCCAAATTTCCTCATCTCGCATGGAGGGGATAATTTTCGGGTGTTTCTCGAGTTGCGGCGGGAAGCTGGGGGTGCTTCTCGAGTTGCGACGGGGCCCTCAGGAACTCGCTGGGGTTGCTTCATGGAAGTCAGGTCCCCTTTGGTGTTGGAAGGGGAACTGCCGGTTTCCTCTCGAGCCGTTCAATGTGCACAGGGGCTCCTCTCGAATTGAGTCCGTTATGTGTGTTCTCCTCTCAAAGGGGACGGCTGTGTGAGGGAACTTTCTGAGTCGAATAAAGGGTGTCAAGTACCTTTTTGCCTTTCAAGAGGGAATGTGGTATATTTCTTGAGATGCTGCATCGCCAAATTTCCTCATCTCGCATGGAGGGGATAATTTTGGGGTGTTTCTCGAGTTGCGGCGAGAAGCTGGGGGTGCTTCTCGAGTTGCGACGGGGACCTCAGGAACTCGCTGGGGTTGCTTCAGGGAAGTCAGGTCCCCTTTGCTGTTGGAAGGGGAACTTACGGTTTCCTCTCGAGCCCTTCAATGTGCCCAGGGGCTCATTTCGAATTGAGTTCGAAAAGTGTGTTCTCCTCTCCAAAGGGGACGGCTGTGTGAGGGAACTTTCTGAGCCGAATAAAGGGTGTCAGTGCCTTTTTGCCTTTCCAGAGGGAATGTGGTATTTCCTTGAGATGCTGCATCGCCAAATTTCCTCATCTCGCATGGAGGGGATAATTTTGGGGTGTTTCTCGAGTTTCTACAGGAAGCTGAGGGTGCTTCTCGAGTTGCGACGGGGACCTCAGGAACTCGCTGGGCTTGCTTCAGTGAAGTCAGGTCCCCTTTTGTGTTGGAAGGGGAACTTCCGGTTTCCTCTCGAGCCCTTAAATGTGCACAGGGGCTCATCTCGAATTGAGTCCGTAAAGTGTGTTCTCCTCTCCAAAGGGGCGGCTGTGTGGGGGAACTTTCTGACTCGAATAAAGAGTGTCAAGTACCTTTTTGCCTTTCAAGAGGAAATGTGGTTTTTCTCTTGAGATGCTGCATCGCAAAATTTCCTCATCTCCCATGCCGGGGATAATTTTGTGGTGTTTCTCGAGTTGCACCGGGAAGCTGGGGGTGCTTCTCGAGTTGCGACAGGGACCTCAGGAACGCGCTCGGGTTGCTTCAGTGAAGTCAGGTCCCCTTTGGTGTTGGAAGGGGAACTTCCTGTTTCCTCTCGAGCCCTTAACTCTGCATGGGGGCTCATCTCGAATTGAGTCCATAAAGTGTGTTCTCCTCTCCAAAGGGGACGGCTGTGTGAGGGAACTTTTGGAGTCGAATAAAGGGTGTCAAGTACCATTTTTCCATTCCAGAGGGAATGTGGTATTTCTCTTGAGATGCTGCATCGCAAAATTACCTCATGTCGCATGGAGGGGATAATTTTGGGGTGTTTCTCGAGTTGCGGCGGGAAGCTGGGGGAGCTTCTCGAGTTGCGAGGGGGACCTCAGGAACTCGCTGGGGTTGCTTCAGGGAAATCAGGTCCCCTTTGGTGTTGGAAGGGGAACTTCCGTGTTCCTCTCGAGCCCTTCAATATGCACAGGGGCTCATCTCTAAATGAGTCCATAAAGTGTGTTCTCCTCTCCAAAGGGGATGGCTGTGTGAGGGAACTTTCAGAGGCGAATAAAGGGTGTCAAGTACCTTTTTGCCTTTCAAGAGGGAATGTGGAATTTCTCTTGAGATGCTTCATCGCCAAATTTCCTCATCTCTCATGGAGGGGATAATTTTGGGTTGTTTCTCGATTTGCGGCGGGAAGCTGGGGGTGCTTCTCGAGTTGCGACGGGGACCTCAGGAACTCGCTGGGGTTGCTTCAGAGAAGTCAGGTCCCCTTTGGTGTTGGAAGGGGAACTTCCGGTTTCCTCTCGAGCCCTTCAATGTGCACAGGGTCTCCTCTCGAATTGAGTGCATAAAGTGTGTTCTCCTCTCAAAGGGGACGGCTGTGTGAGGGAACTTTCTGAGTCGAATAAAGGGTGTCAAGTACCTTTTTGCCTTTCAAGATGGAATGTGGTATTTCTCTTGAGATGCTGCATCGCCAAATTTCCTCATCTCGCATGGAGGGGATAATTTTGGGGTGTTTCTCGCGTTGTTGTGGGAAGCTGGGGGTGCCTCTTGATTTGCGACAGGGACTTAAGGAACTCGCTGGGGTTGCTTCAGGGAAGTCAGGTCCCCTTTGGTTTTGGAAGGGGAACCTCCGCATTAGTCTCGAGCTGTTAAATGGGAAAAATGCCTCTTTTCGATTTGAGTCCATGAGGTGTGTTTTCCTCTCCACTGAGGAAGGATGTTAGGGAACATTCTGAGTCGCATAAACGGAGTCAGTATCCTTTTGCCTTTCAAGCCGGAATGTAGGATTTTTCTTGAGATTCTGCAGCGCAAAATTTCCTCATCTCGCAGTGAGCGGAATATTTTGTGGTGTTTCTCGAGTTGCGAAGTGGACCTCAGAAACTTACCCGAGTTACTTCAGGAAATCAGGCCCCCTTTTTCCTGGAAGGAGAACTTCCGGATTACTCTTGAGCCCTTTAATGGGAACATGGCCTCTTCTGGAGTTGAGTCCATAAAGTGTGTTTTCCTCTCCACTGAGGACAAATATTAGTGACAATTCTGAGTCGCCTAAAGGGAGTCAAGTAACCTTTTGCCTTTCAAGCGGAAATGTGGGATTTCACTTGAGATTCTGCAGCGCAAAATTTCCTCATCTCACATTGTGGGGATAATTTTGTGGTGTTTCTCGAGTTGCGAATACCTCAGAAACTTACCCGAGTTACTTCAGGGAATCAGGTGCCATTGGTGCTGGAAGGGGAACTTCCGGAATACTTTTGAGCCCTGTAATGGGAATAGGGCCTCTTCTCCAGTTGAGTCTCTAAAGTGCGATATCCTCTCCAGTGGAGACGGAGCTTAGGGAACTTTCTGAGTGGCATAAAGTGTGTCAAGTAAGCTTTTGCCGTTCAATGGTAATGTGGATTTCTTTTGAGATTTTGCAGCGCAAAATTTCCTCATCTCGCATTGAGGTGATAATTTTGTGGTGTTTCTCCAGTTGCGGTGGTAAGCAGGGGGCACTTCTCTAGCTATGGCGGGCACCTCAGGAACTCGCTTGGGTTGCTTCAGGGAAGTCAAGTCACCTTTTGTGTTGGAAGGGGAACTTCCGGATTACTGTCAAGACGTTAAAAGGAAATATTGCCTCCTCTCCATTTAAGTCCGTAAATTATGTTCTCCTCTCCACTGAGGATGGATGTTAGGGAACATTCTGAGTCGCCTAAAGGGAGTCAAGTACCCTTCTGCCTTTCAAGCGGGAATGTGGGATTTCTCTTGAGATTCTGCAGCGCAAAATTTCCTCATCTCCCATTGAGGGGATAATTTTGTGGTGTTTCTCGAGTTGCGGCGGGAAGCTGGGGGTACTTCTCGAGTTGCAGCGGGGACCTCAGGAACTCGCTCGGGTTGCTTCAGGGAAGTCAAGTCCTTTTTTGTGTTGGAAGGGGGAACTTCCGGATTACTCAGGAGCTGTTAAATGGGAAAAATTCCTCTTCTCGATTTGAGTCCATAAAGTGTGTTTTCCTCTCCACTGAGGAAGGATGTTAGGGAACATTCTGAGTCGCATAAACGGAGTCAGTACCCTTTTGCCTTTCAAGCCGGAATGTGGGATTTCTCTTGAGATTCTGCAGCGCAAAATTTCCTCATCACGCAGTGAGGGGAATATTTTGTGGTGTTTCTCATATTGCGGCGGGACGCTGGTGGGTACTTCTTGAGTTTAGATGGGGACCTCAGGAACTCACTCGAGTTTCTTCAGGGAAGTCAGGTCCCCTTTTGTGCTGGAAGGGGAACTTCCGGATTAGTCTCGAGCCCTTTAATGGGAATAGGGCCTCTTCTGGAGTTGAGTCCATAAAGTGTGTTCTCCTCTCCAATGGGGAAAAATGTTAGGGAACTTTCTGAGTGACATAAAGGGAGTCAAGTATGCTTTTGCCTTTCAATTGGGAATGTGGGATTTCTCTTCAGATTCTGCAGCGCAAATTTTCCTCATCTCACATTGTGGGGAAAATTTTGTGGTGTTTCTCCAGTTGCGATGGGGACCTCAGAAACTTACTCGAGTTACTTCAGGGAATCAGGTACCATTTGTGCTGGAAGGGGAACTTCCGGAATACTTTTGAACCCTTTAATGGGAATAGGGTCTCTTCTCCAGTTGAGTCCCTAAAGTGTGTTATCTTCTCCAATGGGACGGATATTTTTGAACTTTCCGAGTGGCATAAAGTGTGTCAAGTACACTTTTGCCTTTCAAGCGGGAATGTGGGATTTCTCTTGAGATTCTGCAGCGCAAAAAACCTCATCTCTCATTGAGGGGATAATTTTGTGGTGTTTCTCGAATTGCGGCGGGAAGCTGGGGGTACTTCTCGAGTTGCCGCGGGGACCTCAGGAACTCGCTCGGGTTGCTTCAGGGAAGTCAAGAACACTTTTGTGTCGGAAGGGGAACTTCCGGAATACTCTCGAGCCATTAAAAGGGAATATTGCCTCTTCTCCATTTCAGTCCATAAAATATGTTCTCCTCTCTACTGAGGATGGATGTTAGGGAATATTCTGAATCGCATAAAGGGAGTCAAGTACCCTTTTTCCTTTCAATCGGGAATGTGGAATTTCTCTTGAGATTCTGCAGCGGAAGTTTTCCTCATCTCGTTTTGAGGGGATAATTTTGTGGTGTTTCTCGAGTTGCGGCTGGAGGCTAGGGTATTTCTCGAGTTGCAACGGGGACCTCAGGAACTCGCTTGGGTGGCTTCAGGGAAGTCAGGTCCCCTTGGGTGTTGGAAGGGGAACTTCTGATTTACTCTCGAGCCGTTTATTGGGAATAGGGCCTCATCTTGATTTGAGTCCGTAAAGTGTGTTCTCCTTTCCAATGAGGACGGCTGTGTGAGGGAACTTTCTGACTCGAATACAGGGTGTCAAGTACCTTTTTGCCTTTCAAGAGGGAAAGTGGTATTTCTCTTGAGATGCTGCATCGCAAAATTTCCTCATCTCGCATTGAGGGAATAACTTTGGGTGTTTAGATTTGTGGCGGGAAGCTAGGGGTGCTTCTCGACTTGGGACGGGGACCTAAGGAACTCGCTGGGGTTGCTTCAGGGGAGTCAGGTCCCCTTTGGTGTTGGAAGCATAACTTCCAGGTTCCTCTCGAGCCCTTTAATGTGCACAGGGGCTTATCTCGAATTAAGTCCATAAAGTGTGTTCTCCTCTCCAAAGGGGACGGATGTGGGAGGGAACTTTCTGAATCGAATAAAGGGTGTCAAGTAACTTTTTGCCTTTCAAGAGGGAATGTGGTTTTTCTATTGAGATGCTGCATCGCAAAATTTCCTCATCTCTCATTGAGGGAATTATTTAGGGGTGTATCTCGAGTTGGGGCGGGAAGCTGGGGTTGCTTCTCGAGTTGCGACGGGGACCTCTGGAACTCGCTGGGGTTGCTATAGGGAAGTCAGGTCCCCTTTGGTGGTGGAAGGGGAACTTCCGGGTTCCTCTCGAGCCCTTAAATGTGCACAAGGGCTCATCTCGAATTGAGTCCATGAAGTGTGTTCTCCTCTAAAAGGGGACGGCTGTGTGAGGGAACTTTCTGAGTTGAATAAAGGGTGTCAAGTACCTTTTTGCCTTTCAAGAGGGAATGTGGTATTTCTCTTGAGATGATGCATCGCAAAATTTCCTCATCTCCATTGAGGGGATAATTTTGGGGTGTTTCTCCAGTGGCGGCAAGAAGCTGGGAGTGCTTCTCGAGTTGCGAAGGGGACCTCAGGAACTCGCTGGGGTTGCTTCAGGGAAGTCAGGTCCCCTTTGGTGTTGGAAGGGGAACTTCCGGGTTCCTCTCGAGCCCTTAAATGTGCACAGGGGCTCATGTCGAATTGAGTCCATAAAGTGTGTTCTCCTCTCCAAAGTGGACGGCTGTGTGAGGGAACATTCTGAGTCGAATAAAGGGTGTCAAGTACCTTTTTGCCTTTCAAGAGGGAATGCGGTATTTCTCTTGAGATGCTACATCGCAAAATTTCCTCATCTCACATGGAGGGGATAATTTTGGGGTGTTTCTCGAGTTGCGGCGGGACTCTGGCGGTGCTTCTCGAGTTGCGACGGGGACCTCATTAACTCGCTGGGGTTGCTTCAGGGAAGTCAGGTTTCCTTTGCTGTTGGAAAGGGAACTTCCGGGTTCCTCTCGAGCCCTTAAATGTGCACAGGGGCTCATCTCGAATTGAGTCCATAAAGTGTGTTCTCCTCTAAAAAGGGACGGCTGTGTGAGGGAACTTTCTGAGTCAAATAAAGGGTGTCAAGTGCCTTTTTGCCTTTCAGGAGGGAATGTGGTATTTCACTTGAGATGCTGCATCGCAAATTTCCTCATCTCGCATGGAGGGGATAATTTTGGGGTGTTTCTCGAGTTGCGGCGGGACGCTGGGGGTGCTTCTTGAATATCGACGGGGACCTCATTAACTCGCTGGGGTTGCTTCAGAGAAGTCAGGTTCCCTTTGTTGTTGGAAGGGGAACTTCCGGTTTCCTCTCGAGCCCTTAAATGTCAACAGGGGCTCATCTCGAATTGAGTCCATTAAGTGTGGTCTCCTCTCCAAAGGGCACGGCTGTGTGAGTGAACATTCTGAGTCGAATAAATGGTGTCTAGTACCTTTTTGCCTTTCAAGAGGGAATTTGGGGTTTCTCTTGAGATTCTGCATAGCAAAATTTCCTCATCTCGCATTGAAGGGATAATTTTGTGGTGTTGATCATGTTTCCGGCGGAAGCAGTGATTACTTCTCGAGTTGCTACTGGGACCTCAGGAACACACTCACTTGCTTCAGTGAAAACAAGTCCCCTTTGGTTTTGGAACGAGAACTTCCGTATTACTCTCGAGCCGTTAAATGGGAATATTAGCTCTTCTCGATTTCAGTCCACAAAGTGTGTTGTCCTCTCCACTGAGGACGGATGTTAGGGACCATTCTGAGTCGCCTAAATGGTGTCAAATACCCTTTTACCTTTCAAGCGGGAATGTGGGATATCTCTTGAGATTCTGCAGCGCAAAATTTCCTCATCTCACATTGTGGGGATAATTATGTGGTGTTTCTCGAGTTGCGATGGGGATCTCAGAAACTTACTCGAGTTACTTCTGGGAATCGGGTCCCATTTGTGCTGGAAGGGGAACTTCCGGATTACTCTTGAGCCCTTTAATGGGAATAGCGCCTCTTTTGTAGTTTAGTCCATAAAGTGTGTTTGTTATTCTCTCCAATGGGGACGGATATTTTTGAACTTGCTGTGTGGCATAAAGTGTGTCAAGTAAACTTTTGCCTTTCAAGCGGGAATGTATGTTATCTCTTGAGATTCCGCAGCGCAAAATAACCTCATCTCACATGAGGGGATAATTTTTTGGTGTTTCTCCAGTTGTGGTGGGAAGCAGGGGGCACTTCTCTAGCTATGGCGGGGACCTCAGGAACTCGCTCGGGTTGCTTCAGGGAAGTCAAGTCGCCTTTTGTTTTGGAAGGGGAACTTCCGGATTACTGTCAAGATGTTAAAAGGGAATATTGCCTCCTCTCCATTTGAGTCCATAAAATATGTTCTCCTCTCCACTGAGGATGGATGTTAGGGAACATTCTGAGTCGCCTAAAGGGAGTCAAGTACTCTTTTGACTTTCAAGCGGGAATGTGGGATTTCTCCTGAGATTCTGCAGCGCAAGATTTCCTCCTCTCCCATTGAGGGGATAATTTTGTGGTGTTTCTCGAGTTGCGGCGGGAAGCTGCGGGTACTTCTCGAGGTGCGTCGGGGACCTCAGGAACTCGCTTGGGTTGCTTCAGGGAAGTCAAGTCCTTTTTTGTGTTGGAAGGGGAACTTCCGGATTACTCTCGAGCTGTTAAATGGGAAAAATGCCTCTTCTCGATTTGAGTCCATAAAGTGTGTTTTCCTCTCCACTGAGGATGTTAGGGAACATTCTGAGTCGCATAAACGGAGTCAGTACCCTTTTGCCTTTCAAGCCGGAATGTAGGATTTCTCTTGAGATTCTGCAGCGCAAAAAACCTCATCTTTCATTGAGGGGAATATTTTGTGGTGTTTCTCGAATTGCGGCGGGACGCTGGGGGTACTTCTTGAGTTTAGATGGCGACCTCAGGAACTCACTCGAGTTTCTTCAGGGAAGTCAGGTCCCCTTTTTTGCTGGAAGGGGAACTTCCGGATTAGTCTCGAGCCCTTTAATGTGAATAGGGCCTCTTCTGGAGTTGAGTCCATAAAGTGTGTTATCCTCTCCACTGAGGACGAATGTTAGGGACCATTCTGAGTCGGCTAAAGGGAGTCAAGTACCCTTTTGCCTTTCAAGCGGATATCTGGGATTTCACTTGAGATTCTGCAGCGCAAATTTTCCTCATCTCACATTGTGGGGAAAATTTTGTGGTGTTTCTCCAGTTGCGATGGGGACCTCAGAAACTTACTCGAGTTACTTCAGGGAATCAGGTACCATTTGTGCTGGAAGGGGAACTTCCGGAATACTTTTGAACCCTTTAATGGGAATAGGGTCTCTTCTCCAGTTGAGTCCCTAAAGTGTGTTATCTTCTCCAATGGGACGGATATTTTTGAACTTTCCGAGTGGCATAAAGTGTGTCAAGTACACTTTTGCCTTTCAAGCGGGAATGTGGGATTTCTCTTGAGATTCTGCAGCGCAAAAAACCTCATCTCTCATTGAGGGGATAATTTTGTGGTGTTTCTCGAATTGCGGCGGGAAGCTGGGGGTACTTCTCGAGTTGCCGCGGGGACCTCAGGAACTCGCTCGGGTTGCTTCAGGGAAGTCAAGAACACTTTTGTGTCGGAAGGGGAACTTCCGGAATACTCTCGAGCCATTAAAAGGGAATATTGCCTCTTCTCCATTTCAGTCCATAAAATATGTTCTCCTCTCTACTGAGGATGGATGTTAGGGAATATTCTGAATCGCATAAAGGGAGTCAAGTACCCTTTTTCCTTTCAATCGGGAATGTGGAATTTCTCTTGAGATTCTGCAGCGGAAGTTTTCCTCATCTCGTTTTGAGGGGATAATTTTGTGGTGTTTCTCGAGTTGCGGCTGGAGGCTAGGGTATTTCTCGAGTTGCAACGGGGACCTCAGGAACTCGCTTGGGTGGCTTCAGGGAAGTCAGGTCCCCTTGGGTGTTGGAAGGGGAACTTCTGATTTACTCTCGAGCCGTTTATTGGGAATAGGGCCTCATCTTGATTTGAGTCCGTAAAGTGTGTTCTCCTTTCCAATGAGGACGGCTGTGTGAGGGAACTTTCTGACTCGAATACAGGGTGTCAAGTACCTTTTTGCCTTTCAAGAGGGAAAGTGGTATTTCTCTTGAGATGCTGCATCGCAAAATTTATTCATCTCGCATTGAGGGGATAATTTTGGGGTGTTTTTCGAGTTGCGGCGGGAAGCATGGGGTGCTTCTCGAGTTGTGACGGGGACCTCAGGAACTCGCTGTGGTTGCTTCAGGGAAGACAGATTCCCTTTCTTCTTGGAAGGGGAACTTCCGGGTTCCTCTCGAGCCCTTAAATGTGCACAGGAGCTCATCTCAAATTGAGTCCTTAAAGTGTGTTCTCCTCTAAAACAGGACGGCTGTGTGAGGGAACTTTCTGAGTAGAATCAAGGGTGTCAAGTAACTTTTTGCATTTCAAGAGTGAATGTGGTATTTCTCTTGAGATGCGGCTTCGCAAAATTTCCTCATCTCGCATAGAGTGGATAATTTTGGGGTGTTTCTCGAGTTGCGGCGGTAAGCTGGGGGTACTTCTCGAGTTGCGACGGGGACCTCAGGAACTCGCTGTGGTTGCTTCAGGGAAGACAGATCCCCTTTGTTCTTGGAAGGGGAACTTCCGGGTTCCTCTAGAGCCCTTAATTGTGCACAGGTGCTCATCTCGAATTGAGTCCATAAAGTGTGTTCTCCTCTAAAAGGGGACGGCTGTGTGAGGGAACTTTCTGAATAGAATAAAGGGTGTCAATTGACTTTTTACTTTCAAGAGGGAATGTGGTATTTCTCTTGAGATGCGGCTTCGCAAAATTTCCTCATCTCGCATTGAGTGGATAATTTTGGGGTGTTTCTCGAGTTACGGCGGGAAGCTGGGGGTGCTTCAAGAGTTGCAACTGGGATCTCAGTAACTCGCTGGGGTTGCTTCAGGAAAGTCAGGTCCCCTTTGCTGTTGGAACGGGAACTTCCGGTTTGCTCTCGAGCCCATAAATGTGCACAGGGGCTCATCTCGAATTGAGTCTATAAAGTGTGTTCTCCTCTAAAAGGGAACGGCTGTGTGAGGAAACTTTCTGAGTCAAATAAAGGGTGTCAAGTACCTTTTTGCCTTTCAAGAGGGAAAGTGGTATTTCTCTTGAGATGCTGCATCGCAAAATTTCCTCATCTCGCATGGAGGGGATAATTTTGGGGTGCTTCTCGAGTTGCGACGGGGACCTCAGGACTCGCTGGGGTTGCTTCAGGGAAGACAGGTCCCCTTTGGTGTTGGAAGGGTTACTTCCGGTTTCTATCGAGCCCTTAAATGTGCACAGGGGCTCATCTCGAATTGAGTCCGTAAAGTGTGTTCTCCTCTCCAAAGTGGACGGCTGTGTGAGGGACCTTTCTGAGTCGAATAAAGGGTGTCCAGAACCTTTTTGCCTTTCAAGAGGGAATGTGGTATTTCTCTTGAGATGCTGCATCACCAAATTTCCTCATTTCGCATGGAGGGGATAATTTTGGGGTGTTTCTCGAGTTGTGACTGGCAGCTGGGGGTATTTCTCGAGTTGCGACGGGGACCTCAGGAACTCGCTGGGGTTGCTTCAGGGAAGTCAGGTTCCCTTTGGTGTTGAAAGGGGAACTTCTGGGTTCCTCTCGAGCCCTTAAATTTGCACAGGGGCTCATCTCGAATTGAGTCCATAAAGTGTTTTCTCCTCTAAAACGGAACGGCTGTGTGAGGGAAATTTCTGAGTCGAATAATGGGTGTCAAGTTACTTTTTCCTTTAAAGAGAGAATGTGGTGTTTCTCTTGAGATGCTGCATCGCAAAATTTCCTCATCTCGCATTGAGGGAATAATTTTGGGGTGTTTCTCGAGTTGCGGCGGGAAGCTGGGGGTGTTTCAAGAGTTGCAAAGGGGACCTCAGGAACTCGCCGGGGTTGCTTAAAGGAAGTCAGGTCCTCTTTGGTGTTGGAAGGGGAACTTCCGGGTTCCTCTGGAGCCCTTAAATGTGCACAGGGGCTCATCACGAATTGAGTCCATAAAGTGTGTTCTCCTCTAAAAGGGGATGGCTGTGTGAGGGAACTTTCTGAGTCGAATAAAGGTAGTCTAGTAGCTTTTTGCCTTTCAAGAGGGAATGTGGTATTTCTCTTGAGATGCTGCATCACAAAATTTCCTCATCTCGCATTGAGGGGATAATTCTTGGGTGTTTTTCGAGTTGCGGCGAAAAGCTGGGGGTGCTTCAAGATTTGCGACGGGGACCTCATGAACTCGCTGGGGTTGCTTCAGGGAAGTCAGGTCCCCTTTGGTGTTGGAAGGGGTACTTCCAGGTTCCTCTCGAGCCCTTAAATGTAAACAGGGGCTCATCTTGTATTGAGTACATAAAGTGTGTTCTCTCCAAAGGGGACGGCTGTGAGAGGGAACTTTCTGAGTCGAATAAAGGGTGTCAAGTTACCTTTTGCCTTTCAAGAGGGAATGTGGTATTTCTCTTAAGATGCTGCATCGCAAAAGTTCCTCATCTCGCATTGAGGGAATAATTTTGGGGTGTTACTCGAGTTGCTGCGGGAAGATGGGGGTGCTTCAAGAGTTGCGACGCGGACCTCAGGAACTCGCTGGGGTTGCTTCAGGGAAGACAGATCCCCTTTTTTCTTGAAAGGGGAACTTCCGGGTTCCTCTCGAGCCCTTAAATGTGCACACGGGCTCATCTCTAATTGAGTCCATAAACTGTGATCTCCTCTAAAAGAGGACGGTTGTGTGAGGGAAATTTCTGAGTCGAATAAACGGTGTCAAGTACCTTTTTGCCTTTCAAGTGGCAATGTTGTATTTCTCTTGAGATGTTGCCTCCGAAACTTTCCTCATCTCGCATTGAAGAGATAATTTTTGGGTGTTTTTCAAGTTGCCGCGCGAAGCTGGCAGTTCTTCTCAAGTTGTCACGGGGGCCTGAGTAACTCGCTGAGGTTGCTTCAGGGAAGTCAGGTAGCCTTTGGTGTTGGAAGGGGAACTTCCGGGTTCCTCTGGAGCCCTTAAATGTGCACAATGGCTCATCTCCAATTGAGTCCATAAAGTGTGTTCTCTACAAAAGGGACGGCTGTGTGTGGGAACTTTCTGAGTCGAATAAAGGGTGTCAAGTACCTTTTTGCCTTTCAAGAGGGAATGTGGTATTTCTCTTGAGATGCTGCATCGCACAATTTCCTCACTCATATTAAGGGGATAATTTTGTGTTGTTTATCGCGTTGCGGCGGGAAGCTCGGGGTGCTTCTCGAGTTGCAACGGGGACCTTAGGAACTCGCTGGTGTTGCTTCAGGGAATTCAGGTCCCCTTTGCTATTGGATGGGGAAATTCCGGGTTCCTGTCGAGCCCTTAAATGTGCCTAGGGGCTCATCTCGAATTGAGTCCATAAAGTGTGTTCCCCTCTAAAAAGGGACGGCTGTGTGAGGGAACTTTCTGAGTCGAATAAACGGTGTCAAGTTCCTTTTTGCCTTTCAAGAGGGAATGTGGTATTTCTCTTGAGATGCTGCATTGCAATATTTCCTCATCTCGCATTCACGGATTTATTTTGCTGTGTTTCTCGAGTTGCGGCGGGAAGCTGGGTGTGCTTGAAGAGTTACGACGGGGACCTCAGGAACTCGCTGAGGTTGCTTCAGGGAAGTCAGGTCCCCTTTGGTGTTGGAAGGGGAACTTCCGGGTTCCTCTCGAGCCCTTAAATTTGCACAATGGCTCATCTCGAATTGAGTCCATAAAATGTGTTCTCTACAAAAGGGACGGCTGTGTGTGGGAACTTTCTGAGTCGAATAAAGGGTGTCAAGTACCTTTTTGCCTTTTAAGAGGGAATGTGGTATTTCTCTTGAGATGCTGCATTGCAAAATTTCCTCACTCATATTAAGGGGATAATTTTGTGTTGTTTATCGAGTTGCGGCGGGAAGCTCGGGGTGCTTCTCGAGTTGCGACGGGGACCTAAGGAACTCGCTGGTGTTGCTTCAGGGAATTCAGGTCCCCTTTGGTTTTGGATGGGGAAATTCCGGGTTCTTCTCGAGCCCTTAAATGTGCCTAGGGGCTCATCTCGAATTGAGTCCATAAAGTGTGTTCCCCTCTAAAAAGGGACGGCTGTGTGAGGGAACTTTCTGAGTCGAATAAAGGGTGTCAAGTACCTTTTTGCCTTTCAAGAGGGAATGTGGTATTTCTCTTCAGATGCTGCATCGCAAAATTTCCTAATCTCGCATTGAGGGGATAATTTTGGGGTGTTTCTCGAGTTGCGGCGGGAAGCTTGCGGTGCTTCTCGAGTTGCGACGGGGACCTCAGGAACTCGCTGAGGTTGCTTCAGGGAAGTCAGGTCCCCTTTGCTGTTGGAAGGGGAACTTCCGGGTTCCTCTCGATCCCTTAAATGTGCACAGGAGCTCATCTCGAACTGAGTCCATGAAGTGTGTTCTCCTCTAAATGTCGACGGCTGTGTGAGGGAACTTTCTGAGTCAAATAAAGGTTGTCAAGTACCTTTTTGCCTTTCAAGAGGGAATGTGGTATTTCTCTTGAGATGCTGCATCGCAAAATTTCCTCATCTCGCATTGAGGGAATAATTTTGGGGTGTTTCTCGAGTTGCGGCGGGAAGCTGGGGGTGCTTCTCGAGTTGCGACGGGGACCTCAGGATCTCGCTAGGGTTTCTTCAGGGATGTCAGGTCCTCTTTGGTGTTGGAAGGGGAACTTCCGGGTTCCTCTCGAGCCCTTAAATGTGCACAGGGGCTCATCTCGAATTGAGTCCATAAAGTGTGTTCTCTCCAATGGGGACGGCTGTTTGAGGGAACTTTCCGAGTCGAATTAAGGGTGTCAAGTACCTTTTTGCCTTTCAAGAGGGAATGGGGTATTTCTCTTGAGATTCTGCAGCGCAAAATTTCCTCATCTTCCATTGAGGGGATAATTTTGTGGTGTTTCTCGAGTTGTGGTGGGAAGCTGGGGGTACTTCTCAAGTTGCTATTCGTACCTCAGGAACTCACTCGGGTTTATTCAGGTAAGGCAGATCCCCTTTTTGTTGGAAGGGGAACTTCCGATTTACTCTCGAGCAGTTATTTGGCAATATTGCCTCATTTTGAATTGAGTACATAAAGTTCGTTCACCTCTCCAATGGGGACTGATGTTAGTGAAATTTCTGAGTCGCATAAAGGATGTCAAGTACCCTTTTGCATTTCAAGAGGGAATGTAGTATTTCTCTTGAGATTCTGCAGCACACAATATCCTCATCTCGCATTGAGGAGATAATTTTGTGGTGTATGTCAAGTTGTGGCGGGAATTTTGGATTACTTCTCATGTTGGGACGGAGACCTCAGGAATTTGCTCGAGTTGCTTCTGGAAAGTCAGGTCCCCTTTTGTGTTGGAAGGGGAACTTCCGGTTTAGTTGGAGCTGTTAAATGGGAATAGGGCCTCATCTCGAATTGAGTCCATAAATTGTGTTCTCCTCTCCTATGGGGAATGATATTAGTGAAATTTCTGAGTCGCATAAACGGTATCAAGTACTTTTTGCCTTTCAAGAGGGAATAGTGGTATTTCTCTTGAGATTCTGCAGCGCAAAATTTGCTCTTCTCGCATTGAGGGGATAATTTTGTGGTGTTTCTCTAGTTGCGGCAGGAAGCTTGGGGTACTTCTCGAGTTGCCATGTGGACCTCAAGAACTTGCTTGGGTTTCTTGAGGTAAGGCAGGTCCCCCTTTGTGTTGGAAAGGGCACTTCCTGTTTACTCTCCAGCCATTAAATGGGAATAGGGCTTCATCTCGAATTGAGTCCATAAAGTGTGTTCTCCTCTCCAATGGGGACGGCTGTGTGAGGGTACTTTTTGAGTCGCATAAAGGGTGTCAAGTACCCTTTTGCCTTTCAAGCGGGAATGTGGTATTTCTCTTGAGATTCTGCAGTGCACAATTTCCTCATCTCGCATTGAGGGGATAATTCTGTGGTGTTTGTCGAGTGGCGGCAGGATGCTGGGGGTGCTTCTCCAGTTGCAATGGGACCTCAGGAAGTGGATCGGGTTGTTTCAGTTAAGTCAGGTCCCCTTTTGTGTTGGAACGGGAACTTCCGGTTTACTTTCCAGCAGTTCATTGGGAATAGGGATTCATCTGGAGTTGAGTCCAAAAGGTGTTTTTTCCTCTCCAATGGGTACGGCTCTGTGAGCGAACTTTCTGGGTCACATAAAGTGTGTCAAGTGACCTTTTGCCTTTCAAGCTGGTATGTGGGACTTCTCTTGAGATTTCGGAGCACAAAATTTCCTCATCTCGCACTGTGGGGATAATATTGTTGTATCTCGAGTTTCGGCTTGGATCTGGGGGTACTTCTCGAGTTGCAGCGTGGACCTCAGGAACTCGTTCGTTTTGCTGCAGGGAAGTCAGGTCCCCTTTTTTTGGAAGTGGAACTTCCAGATTACTCTCGAGCCCTTAAATGGGAATAGGTCCTCTTCTAGATTTGAGTCCATGAAGTGTGTTCTCCGCTCCAATAAGTATGGGTGTTAGGAAACTATCTGAATCGCATAAAGTGTGTCAAGTGCCCTTTTGCCTTTCAAGCGGGAATGTGGGATTTCTATTTAATTGTGCAGTGCAAAATTTCCTCATCTCACATTGAGCGGATAATTTTTTGGTGTTTCCCCTTTTGAGGCGGGAAGCTGGGAGTACTTCTCGAGTTGCGACGGGGACCTCAGGAACTCGCCTGTGTTGCTTCAGGGAAGTTACTCACCCTTTTCTACTGAAACGGGAATTTCCGGATTACTCTCCAGCTGTTAAATGGGAATAGGGCCTCTTCCCAAGTTGAGTCCATAAATTGTGTTCTCCTCTCCAATGGGGATGGCTGTGTGAGGGAATTTTCTGAGTCGCATAAAGGGTGTCAAATACAGTTTTGCCTTTCCAGTGGGACGTGGGATTTCTCTTGAATTGTGCAGCGGAATATTTTCCTGATCTCGCATTGAGGGGATAATTTTGTGGTGTATCTAGAGTTGCAGCAGAACCTGGTTGAACTTCTCAGGTAGTGAACAGGACCTAGGAATTCTCTCTGGCTGCTTCAGGGAAGTCAGGAACCCTTTTGTGTTGGAAGGGGAATTTCGGGATTACTGTTGAGCCTTTAAATGGGAATAGGGCCTCTTCTCGAGTTAAGTCCGTAAAGTGTGTTCTCCTCTCCAATAGGGACGACTGCTTGAGGGAATTTTTTGAGTCTCACCGGCTGTGCAAACGGGAGAAATACCAGCCCCACCGGCGCAGACACGAGAGATGCCGGCCCAGGTGGCTGAGACGCCAGAGACACGGGCCTTGCCGGCGCAGACGCAAGAGAGGCCTTCCCCACCCGCACAGACGCGAGAGACCCCGGCCTCGCCCGCCCAGATGGGAGAGACGCCGGCCCCGCCCACCAGACGCAGGATATGCAGGCCCCGCCCGCACAGACTCCAGAGAAGCGGGCCCTGGCACAACCGACCATGCAGAGATGCGCAGCGGTGAGAAGCTACCCCATGACTGAGGCCAGGGCAGGTGGCCGAGAGGAGGTACCCCACCTCCAATAGTCGGTGGCTGTGCGGGGGAGGGCCGAGAGGAGGTACTCACGTTCAAGGTCAGGAGGGGCGGCCTTGAGGACATACCCCTCATCCAAGGTAAGGTGCAGCAGATGTGATTTCTTGGAGCAGCTGTGAAGAGATATCCCACACCCAAGGTAAGAGAAACTCAAATCAGATGGTAGGTATTGCGAGGGGGCTTCAGATGGCAGAAACACTTAAATCATAATCACAGGAATCTACTCGATCTGATCACATGGACCACAGCCGAATGTGGTCCACTGGAGAAGGGAATGGCAAACCACTTCAGTATATTTGCATTGAGAACCCCATGAACAGTATCAAAGGGCAAAATGACAGGATACTGAATGAGGAATTCCGCAGGTCGGTAGGGGCCCAGTATGCTACTGGAGATCAGTGGAGAAATAACTCTAGAAGGAATGAAGGGATGGAGCAAAAGCAAAACCAGAACCCTGTTGTGGATGTGACCGGTGATAGAAGCAAGGTCTGGTGCTGTAAAGAGCAATATTGCATAGGAACCTGGAATGTAAGGTCCAGGAATCAAGGCAAATTGGAAGTGGTCAAACAGGAGATGGCAAGAGTGAACATAGACATTCTAGGAATCAGTGAATTAAATGGACTGGAATGTGTGAATTTAACTCAGATGACCATTATATATATACTACTGTGGGCAGAAATCCCTTAGAAGAAATGGAGTAGCCATCATGGTCAACAAGAGACTCCGAAATGCAGTACTTGGATGCAATCTGAAAAACGACAGAATGATTTCTGTTCGTTTCCAAGGCAAACCATTCAACGTTGCAGTAATCCAGGCCTATGCCCCAACCACTAACGCTGAAGAAGCCGAAGTTGAACGGTTCTATGAAGACCTACAAGACCTTTTAGAACTAACACCCAAAAGATGTCCTTTTCATTCTAGGGGACTGGAATGCAAAAGGAGGAAGTCAAGAAACACCTGGAGTAACAGGCAAATTTGGCCTTGGAGCACGGAATGAAGCAGGGCCAAGTCTAATAGAGTTTTGACAAGAGAACGCACTGGTCATAGCAAACTCCCTCTTCCAACAACACAAGAGAAGACTCTACTCGTGGACATCACCAGATGGTCAACACCGAAATCAGATTGATTATATTCTTTGCAGCCAAAGATGGAGAAGCTGCATACAGTTAGCAAAAACAAGACCAGGAGTTGACTGTGGTTCAGATCATGAACTCCTTATTGCCAAATTCAGACTTAAATTGAAGAAAGTAGGGAAAACCCCTAGACCATTCAGATATGACCTCAATCAAATTCCTTATGATTATACAGTGGAAGTGAGAAATAGATTTAAGGCACTAGATCTGATAGATAGAGTGCCTGATGAACTCTGGATGGAGGTTCGTGACATTGTACAGGAGACAGGGACCAAGAGCATCCCCATGGAAAAGAAATGCAAATAAAAGCAAAATGGCTGTCTGAGGTGGCCTTACAAATAGCTGTGAAAAGAAGAGAAGCGAAAAGCAAAGGAGAAAGGGAAAGATATAAGCATTAGAATGCAGAGTTCCAAAGAATAGCAAGGAGAGATAAGAAAGCCTTCCTCAGTGATCAATGCAAAGAAATAGAGGAAAACAACAGAATAGGAAAAACAAGAGATCTCTTCAAGAACATTAGCGATTCCAAGGGAACATTTCATGCAAAGATGGGCTCGATAAAGGACAGAAATGGTATGGACCTAACGGAAGCAGAAGATATTAAGAAGATGTGGCAAGAATACACAGAAGAACTGTACAAAAAAGATCTTCACGACCAGGATAGTCACGAAAATGTGATCACTGGCCTAGAGCCAGATATCATGGAATGTGAATTCAAGTGTGCCTTTGAAAGCCACACTACGAACAAAGCTAGTGGAAGTGATGGAATTCCAGTTGAGCTATTTCAAATCTTGAAAGATGATGCTGTGAAAGTGCTGCACTCAATATGCCAACAAATTTGGAAAACTCAGCAGTGGCCACAGGACTGGAAAAGGTCAGTCTTCATTCTAATCCCAAAGAAAGGCAATGCCAAAGAATGCTCAAGCTACCGATCAATTGCACTCATCTCACACGCTAGTACAGTCATGCTCAAAATTCTCCAAGCCAGGCTTCAGCAATATGTGATCCGTGAACTCCCAGATGTTCAAGCAGGTTTCAGAAAAGGCAGAGGCACCAGAGATCAAATTGCCAACATCCGCTGGATCATGGAGAAAGCGAGAGAGTTCCAGAAAAACATCTATTTTTGCTTCATTGACTATACCAAAGCCTTTGACTGTGTGGATCTCAATAAACTGTGGAAGATTCTGAAAGAGATGGGAATACGAGACCACCTGACCTGCCTCTTTAGAAACCTGTATGCAGGTCAGGAAGCAGCAGTCAGAACTGTGCATGGAACAACAGACTGGTTCCAAATAGGAAAAGGAGTACGTTAAGGCTGTATATTGTAATCTTGCTTATTTAACTTATATGCAGAGTGCATCATGAGAAATGCTGGGCTGGAAGAAGAACAACTGGAATCAAGATTGCTGGGAGAAATATCAATAACCTCAGATATGCAGATGACACCACATTTAGGGCAGAAAGTGAGGAGGAATTCAAAAGTCTCTTGATGAAATTGAAAGAGGAGAGTGAAAAGGTTGGCTTGAAGCTCAACATTCAGAAAGCAAAGGTGATGGAATCTGGTCCCAACACTTCACGGGAAATAGATGGAAAAACAGTGGAAACAGTGTCACACTTTATTTTTGGGGGCTCCACAATCACTGCAGATGCTGATTGAAGCCATGAAATTAAAAGGCGCTTACTCCTTGGAAGGAAAGTTATGATCAACCTTGATAGTATATTAGAAAGCAGAGACATCACTTTGCCAAAAAAGCTCCATCTAGTCAAAGCTATGGTTTTTCCCGTGGTCATGTATGGATGTGAGAGTTGGACTGTGAAGAAAGCTGATCGCCGAAGAACTGATGCTTTCGAACTGTGGTATTGGAGAAGACTCTTGAGAGTCCCTTGGACTGCAAGAAGATCCAACCAGTCCATTCTAAGGGAGATCAATCGTCGGTGTTCATTGGAAGGACTGATGCTAAAGCTGAAATTGCAATACTTCGGCCACCTCATGCAATGAGTTAACTCACTGGAAAAGATTCTGATGCTAGGAGAGGTTGGGGGCTCGAGGAGAAGGGGACGACAGAGAATGAGATGGCTGGATAGCATCACCGGCTCTGTGGCCATGAGTTTGAGTGAACACCGGGAGTTGGTATAGGACAGGGAGGCCTAGCGTACAGTGATTCTTGGGGTCGCGGGGAGTCGGACACGACTGAGGGACTGAACTGAACTGAACTGAATAAAGTGTGTCAAATACACTTTTCCCTTTCAGGCAGGAATGTGGGATTTCTCTTGAAATTCTGCAGTGCAAAATTTCTTCATCTCGCATTGAGGGGATAATTTTGTGGTGTTTCATGAATTGCGGCGGGAAGCTGGGGGTATTCCTCGAGTTGCAACGGGGACCTCAGGAACTCGCTGGGGTTGCTTCAGGGAAGTCAGGTCCCCTTTGGTGTTGGACGGGGATTGCCGGTTTCCTCTCGAGCCCTTCAATGTGCACAGGGGCTCATCTCGAATTGAGTCCGTAAAGTGTGTTCTCTCCAAAGGGGACGGCTGTGTGAGGGAACTTTCTGAGTCGAATAAAGGGTGTCAAGTACCTTTTTGCCTTTCCAGAGGGAATGTGGTATTTCTCTTGAGATGCTGCATCGCCAAATTTCCTCATCTCGTATGGAGGGGATAATTTTGGGGTTTTTCTCGAGTTGCGGCGGGAAGCTGGGGGTGCTTCTCGAGTTGCGACGGGGACCTCAGGAACTCGTTGGGGTTGCTTCAGGGAAGACAGGTGCCCTTTGGTGTTGGAAGGGGAACTTCCGGTTTCCTCTCGAACCCTTCAATGTGCACAGGGGCTCCTCTCGAATTGAGTCCGTAAAGTGGGTTCTCCTCTCCAAAGGGGACGGCTCTGTGAGGGAAATTCTGAGTCGAATAAAGGGTGTCAAGTACGTTTTTGCCTTTCCAGAGGGAATGTGGTATTTCTCTTGAGATGCTGCATCGCCAAATTTCCTCAGCTCGCATGGAGGGGATAAATTGGGGTGTTTCTCGAGTTTCGGTGGGAAGCTAGGGGTGCTTCTCGAGTTGCGAAGGGGACCTCAGCAACTCGCTGGGGTTGCTACGGGAAAGTCAGGTCCCCTTGGTGTTGGAAGGGGAACTTCCGGTTTCCTCTCGAGCCCTTCAATGTGCACAGGGGCTCCTCTCGAATTGAGTCCGTAAAGTGTGTTCTCCTCTCCAAAGTGGACGGCTGTGTGAGGGAACTTTCTGAGTTGAATAAAGGGTGTCAAGTACCTTTTTGCCTTTCCAGATGGAATGTGGTATTTCTTTTGAGATGCTGCATCGCAAAATTTCCTCATCTCGCATGGAGGGGATAATTTTGGGGTGTTTCTCGAGTTGCGGCGGGAGGCTGGGGGTGCTTCTCGAGTTGAGACGGGGACCTCAGGAACACGCTGGGGTTACTTCAGGGAAGTCAGGTCCCCTTTGGTGTTGGAAGGGGAACTTCCGGTTTCCTCTCGAGCCCTTCAATGTGCACAGGGGCTCCTCTCGAGTTGAGTCCGTAAAGAGTGTTCTCCTCTCCAAAGGGGACGGCTGTGTGAGGGAACTTTCTGAGTCGAATAAAGGGTGTCAAATTCCTTTTTGCCTTTCAAGAGGGAAGGTGGTACTTCTCTTCAGACGGTGCATCGCCAAATTTCCTCATCTCACATGGAGGCGATAATTTTGGGGTGTTTCTCGACTTGCGACGGGAAGCTAGGGGTGCTTCTCGAGTTGCGACGGGGACCTCAGGAAGTCACTGGGGTTGCTTCAGGGAAGTCAGGTCCACTTTGGTGTTGGAAGGGGAACTTCCGGTTTCCTCTCGAACCCTTCAATGTGCACAGGGGCTCCTCTCGAATTGAGTCCGTAAAGTGTGTTCTCCTCTCCAAAGGGGACGGCTGTGTGAAGGAACTTTCTGAGTCGAATAAAGGATGTGAAGTACCTTTTTGCCTTTCCAGAGGGAATGTGGTATTTCTCTTGAGATGCTGCATCGCCAAATTTCCTCATCTCGCATGGAGGGGATAATTTTGGGGTGTTTCTCGAGTTGCGGCGGGAAGCTGGGTGTGCTTCTCGAGTTGCGACGGGGACCACAGGACCTCGCTGGGGTTGCTTCAGGGAAGCCAGGTCCCCTTTGGAGTTGGAAGGGCAACTTCCGGTTTCCTCTCGAGCCCTTCAATGTGAACAGGGGCTCCTCTCGAATTGAGTCCGTAAAGTGTGTTCTCCTCTCCAAAGGGGACGGCTGTGTGAGGGAACTTTCTGAGTCGAATAAAGGGTGTCAAGTAGCTTTGTGCCTTTCCAGAGGGAATGTGGTGATTCTCTTGAGATGCTGCATGGCCAAATTTCCTCATGTCGCATGGAGGGGATAATTTTGGTGTGTTTCTCGAGTTGCGGCGGGAAGCTGGGGGTGCTTCTCGAGTTGCGACGGGGACCTCAGGAACTCCCTGGGGTTGCTTCAGGGAAGTCAGGTCCCCTTTAGTGTTGGAAGGGGAACTTCCAGTTTCCTCTCTAGCCTTTCAGTGTGCACAGGGGCTCCACTCGAATTGAGTCCTTTAAGTGTCTTCTCCTCTCCAAAGGGGACGGCTGTGTGAGGGAAGTTTCTGAGTCGAATAAATTGTGTCAAGTACCTTTTTGCCTTTCCAGAGGGAATGTGGTATATCTCTTGAGATGCTGCATCGCCAAATTTCCTCATCTCGAATGGAGGGGATAATTTTGGGGTGTTTCTCGAGTTGTGGCGGGAAGCTGGGGGTGCTTCTCGAGTTGCGACGGGCACCTCAGTAACTCTCTGGGGTTGCTTCAGGGAAGTCAGGTCCCCTTTTGTGCTGGAAGGGGAAATTCCGGATTAGTCTCGAGCCCTTTAATGGGAATAGGGCCTCTTCTGGAGTTGAGTCCATAAAGTGTGTATGCCTCTCCAATGGGGACGGACGTTAGGGAACATTCTGGTGGCATAAAATGTGTCAAGTTCCTTTTTGCTCTCAAGCGGGAATGCGGGATTTCTCTTGAGATTCTGCAGCAGAAAATTACGTCATCTCGCACTGAGGGGATAATATTGTGTCGTTTCTCGAGTTGGGGCGGGAAGCAGGGGGTACTACTGCAGTTGAGATGGGACCCTCAGGAACTCGCTCAGGTTGCTTCAGGGAAGTCAAGTACTTTTTTGTGTTGGAAGCGGAACTTCTTGATTACTCTCGAGCCTTTAAATGGGAATATAGCCTCTTTTCGATTTGAGTCCATGAAGTGTGTTATCCTCTCCACGGAGGACGGATGTTAAGGAACATTCTGAGTCGCCTAAAGGGAGTCCGGTACCATTTTGCCTTTCAAGCGTGAATGTGGGATATCACTTGAGACTTTGCAGCGCAAAATTTCCTCATTGAGGTGATAATTTTGTTGTGCTTCTCGAGTTGCGAAGGGGACCTCAGGAACTTTCTCGAGTTACTTCAGGGAATCAGGCCCCTTTTTTCCTGGAAGGAGAACTTCCGGATTACTCTTGAGCCCTTTAATGGGAATAGGGCCTCTTCTGGAGTTGAGTCCATAAAGTGTGTTATCCTCTCCACTGAGGACGAATGTTAGGGACCATTCTGAGTCGGCTAAAGGGAGTCAAGTACCCTTTTGCCTTTCAAGCGGATATCTGGGATTTCACTTGAGATTCTGCAGCGCAAATTTTCCTCATCTCACATTGTGTGGAAAATTTTGTGGTGTTTCTCCAGTTGCGATGGGAACCTCAGAAACTTACTCGAGTTACTTCAAGGAATCAGGTACCATTTGTGCTGGATGGGGAAGTTCCGGAATACTTTTGAGCCCTTTAATGGGAATAGGGCCTCTTCTCCAGTTGAGTCCCTAAATTGTGTTATCTTCTCCAATGGGACAGATATTATTGAACTTTCTGAGTGGCATAAAGTGTGTCAAGTACGCTTTTGCCTTTCAAGCGGGAATGTGGGATTTCTCTTGAGATTCTGCAGCGCAAAAAACCTCATCTTCCATTGAGGGGATAATTTTGTGGTGTTTCTCGAATTGCGGCGGGATGCTGGGGGTACTTCTCGAGTTGCGGCGGGGACCTCAGGAACTCGCTCGGGTTGCTTCAGGGAAGTCAAGTCCACTTTTGTGTCGGAAGGGGAACTTCCGGAATACTCTCGAGCCATTAAAAGGGAATATTGCCTCTTCTCCATTTGAGTCCATAAAATATGTTCTCCTCTCCACTGAGGATGGATGGTAGGGAATATTCTGAATCGCATAAAGGGAGTCAAGTACCTTTTTGCCTTTCAAGCTGGAATGTGGGATTTCTCTTGAGATTCTGCAGCGCAAATTTTCCTCATCTCGCATTGAGGGGATAATTTTGTGGTGCTTCTCAAATTGAGGCGGGAAGATGAGGGTATTTCTGGAGTTGTGACGGGGACCTCAGGAACTCACTCCAGTTACTTCAGGGAAGTCAAGACCCCTTTTGTTCTTGAAGGGGAGTTTCCGGATTACTCTGGAGCCCTTTAAATGGAATAGGGCCTCTTCTGTAGTTGAGTCTCCTCTCCAATGGGGAAGGATGTTAGGGAACTTTCTGAGTGACATAAAGGGAGTCAAGTAAGCTTTTGCCTTTCAACTGGGAATGTGAATGTGGGATTTCTCTTCAGATTCTGCAGCGCAAAGTTTCCTCCTCTCGCATTGAGGGGATAATTTTGTTGTGTTTCCCGAATTTCGGCGGGAAGCTGGGGGTACTTCTCGAGTTTCAACGGGGACCTCAGGAACTCACTGGAGTTACTTCAGGGAAGTCAGTTCCCCCATTGTGCTGGACGGGGAACTTCCGGATTACTCTCGAGCCCTTTAATGGGAATAGGGGCTCTTCTGGAGTTGAGTCCATAAATTGAGTACGCCTCTGCAATGGGGACGGATTTTAGGGAACTTTCTGAGGGGCATAAAGTATGCCAAGTTCCCTTTTGCCTTTCAAGCGGGAATGTGGGATTTCCCTTGAGATTCTGTAGCGCAAAATTACCTCATGTCGCATTGAGGGGATAATATTCTGTTGTTTCTCGAGTTGTGGTGGGAAGTAGCGGATACTTCTGGAGTTGAAACGGGAACCGAAGGAACTCTCTCGGTTTGCTCCAGGGAAGTCAAGTTCCCTTTTGTGTTGGAAGGGGAACTTCTTGATTACTCTTGAGCCTTTAAATGGGAATATTGCCTCTTTTCGATTTGAGTCCATGAGGTGTGTTTTCCTCTCCACTGAGGAAGGATGTTAGGGAACATTCTGAGTCGCATAAACGGAGTCAGTACCCTTTTGCCTTTCAAGCCGGAGTGTAGGATTTCTCTTGAGATTCTGCAGCGCAAAATTTCCTCATCTCGCAGTGAGGGGAATATTTTGTGGTGTTTCTCGAGTTGCGAAGGGGACCTCAGAAACTTACCCGAGTTACTTCAGGAAATCAGGTCCCTTTTTTCCTGGAAGGAGAAGTTCCCGATTACTCTTGAGCCCTTTAATGGGAATATGGCCTCTTCTGGAGTTGAGTCCATAAAGTGTGTTTTCCTCTCCACTGAGGACAAATGTTAGTGACCATTCTGAGTCCCCTAAAGGGAGTCAAGTAACCTTTTGCCTTTCAAGCGGAAATGTGGGATTTCACTTGAGATTCTGCAGCGCAAAATTTCCTCATCTCACATTGTGGGGATAATTTTGTGGTGTTTCTCGAGTTGCGAATACCTCAGAAACTTACCCGAGTCACTTCAGGGAATCAGGTGCCATTTGTGCTGGAAGGGGAACTTCCGGAATACTTTTGAGCCCTGTAATGGGAATAGGGCCTCTTCTCCAGTTGAGTCTCTAAAGTGTGATATCCTCTCCAGTGGAGACGGAGCTTAGGGAACTTTCTGAGTGGCATAAAGTGTGTCAAGTAAGCTTTTGCCTTTCAATGGTAATGTGGATTTTCTCTTGAGATTCTTCAGCGCAAAATTTCCTCATCTCGCATGGAGGGGATAATTTTTTGGTGTTTCACGAATTGGGTTGGGAAGCTGGGGGTACTTCTGCAGTTCGGACGAGTACCTCTGGACCACACTCGAGTTACTTCAGAGAAGTCTGGTCCCATTTTGTGCTGGAAGGGGAACTTCGTATTACTCTCGAACCCTTTAATGTGAATAGGGCCTCTTCTCGAATAGAGTCCATAAAGTGTGTTCTCCTCCCAATGGGGACGGCTGTGTGAGGGAACTTTCAGAGTTGAATAAAGGGTGTTTAGTACCCTTTTGCCTTTTATGAGGAAATGTGGTATTTCTCTTGAGATTCTGCAGCGCAAAATTTCCTCATCTCGCATTGAGGGGATAATTTTGGGGTGTTTCTCGAGTTGCGGCGGGAAGCTGGGGGTGCTTCTCGAGTTGCAACGGGGACCTAAGGAACTCGCTGGGGTTGCTTAAGGGAAGTCAGGTCCCCTTTGATGTAGGAAGGGGAACTTCCGGTTTCCTCTCGACGCCTTAAATGTGAACAGGGGCTCATCTCGAATTGAGTCCATAAAGTGTGTTCTCCTCTCCAAAAGGGACGGCTGTGTGAGGGAACTTTCTGAGTCGAATAAAGGGTGTCAAGTACCTTTTTGCCTTTCAAGAGGGAATGTGGTATTTCTCTTGAGATTCTGCATCGCAAAATTTCCTCCTCTCACATTGAGGGGATAATTTTGGGGTGTTTCTCGAGTTGCTGCGGGAAGCTGGGGGTGCTGCTCAGGTTGCGACGGGGACTTCAGGAACTCGCTCGGGTTGCTTCACGGAAGTCAGGACCCCTATTTTGTTGGAAGGGGAACCTCCGGTTTACTCTCGAGCCGTTAATGGGAATAGGGGCTCATCTTGAATTGAGTCCATAAAATGTGTTCTCCTCTCCAACGGGGACTCATATTACTGAAATTTCTGAGTCGAATAAAGTGTGTCAAGTACCCATTGCCTTTCAAGAGGGAATGTGGTATTTCACTTGAGATTCTGCAGTGCAAAATTTCCTCATCTCGCATTGAGTCTATAATATTGTGGTGTTTCTATAGTTGCGGGGAGAATCTGGGGGTACTTCTCGAAGTGCGTCGGGGACCTCAGGAACTCGCTCGGGTTGATTCAGGGAAGTCAGGTCCCCTTTCTTTTTGGAATAGGAACGTCCGGTTTACTCTGGAGCCCTTAAATGAGAATAGGACCTCCTCTGGAATTGAGTCCTTAAAGTGTGTTCTCCTCTCCAATGGGGACGGCTGTGTCAGGGAACATTATGCGTCGCATAAAGGGTGTCAAGTACCCTTTTGCCTTTCAAGAGGGAATGTGGTATTTCTCTTGAGATGCAGCACAAAATTTCCTCACCTCGCATTGCGGGGAAAATTTTGTGGTTTTTCTCGTGTTGCAGCGGGAAGCTTGGGTAACTGCTCGAGTTGCGAAGGGGACCCCAGGAAGTCGCTCTGGTTGCTTCAGGGAAGTCAGGTCCCCTTTGGTATTGGAAGGGGAACTTCCGGGTTCCTCTCGAGCCCTTAAATGTGCACAGCGGCTCATCTCTAATTCAGTCCATAAAGTGTGTTCTCCTCTCCAAAGGGGACAGCTGTTTGAGGAAACTTTCTGAGTCGAATAAATGGTGTCAAGTAACATTTTGCCTTTCAAGAGGGAATGTGGTATTTCTCTTCAGATGCTGCATCGCAAAATTTCCTCATCTCGCATTGAGGGAATAATTTTGGTGTGTTTCTCGAGTTGCGGCGGGAAACTGGGAGTGCTTCAAGAATTGCAACGGGGACCTCAGGAACTTGCTGGGGTTGCTTCAGAGAAGTCAGGTCCCCCTTGCTGTTGGAAGGGGAACTTTCGGGTTCCTCTCGAGCCCTTAAATGTGCACAGGGGCTCTCTTGAATTGAGTCCATAAAGTCTGTTCTCCTCTAAAAGGGGACGGCTGTGTGGGGGAATATTCTGAGTCGAATAAAGGGTGTCAAGTACCCTTTTGCCTTTCAAGAGGGAATGTGGTATTTCTCTTGAGATTCTGCATCGCAAAATTTCCTCATCTCGCATTGAGGGTATATTTTTGGGGTGTTTCTCGAGTTGCGGTGGGAAGCTTGTGGTGCTTCTCGAGTTTGGACGGGGACCTCAGGAACTCCCTGGGGTTACTTCAGGGAAGTCAGGTCCCCTTTGGATTAGAAGGGGAACTTCCGGGTTCCTCTCCAGCCCTTAAATATGCACAGGGGCTCATCTCGAATTGAGTCCATAAAGTGTGTTCTCCTCTACAAAGGGGACGGCTGTGTGAGGGAACTTTCTGTGTCGAATAAAGGGTGTCAAGTACCTTTTTGCCTTTCAAGAGGGAATGTGGTATTTCTCTTCAGATGCTGCATCGCAAAATTTCCTCATCTCGCAATGAGGGAATAATTTTGGTGTGTTTCTCGAGTTTCGGCGGGAAGCTGGGAGTGCTTCAAGAATTGCGACAGGGACCTCAGGAACTTGCTGAGGTTCCTTCAGAGAAGTCAGATCCCCTTTGCTGTTGGAAGGGAAACTTTCGGGTTTCTCTCGAGCCCTTAAATGTGCACAGGGGCTCTCTTGAATTGAGTACATAAAGTGTGTTCTCCTCTAAAAGGAGACGGCTGTGTGAGGGAATATTCTGATTCGAATAAAGGGTGTCAAGTACCTTTTTGCCTTTCAAGAGGGAATGTGGTATTTCTCTTGAGATTCTGCATCGCAAAATTTCCTCATCTCGCATGGAGTGTATACTTTTGTGGTGTTTCTCGAGTTGCGGTGGGAAGCTTGTGGTGATTCTCGAGTTTGGACGGGGACCTCAGGAACTCCCTGGGGTTACTTCAGGGAAGTCAGATCCCCTTTCGATTAGAAGGGGAACTTCCTGGTTCCTCTCCAGCCCTTAAATGTGCACAGGGCCTCATTTCGAATTGAGTCCATACAGTGTGTTCTCCTCTCCAAAGGGGATGGCTGTGTGAGGGAACTTTCTGTGGCGAATAAAGGGTGTCAAGTACCTTTTTGCCTTTCAAGAAGGAATGTGGTATTTCTCTTTAGATGCTGCATCGCAAAATGTCCTCATCTCGCATTGAGAGGATAATTTTGGGGTGTTTCTCGAGTTGAGGCGGGAAGCTGGGGGTGCTTCAAGGGTTGCGACGGGGACCTCAGGAACTCGCTGGGATTGCTTCAGGGAAGTCAGGTCCCCTTTGGTGGTGGAAGGGAAACTCCGGGTTCCTATGGAGCCCTTAAATGTGCACAGGGGCTCATCTCGAATTGAGTCCATAAAGTGTGTTCTCCTCTAAAAGGGGACGGCTGTGTGAGGGCACTTTCTGAGTCGAATAAAGGTTGTCAAGTACCTTTTTGCCTTTCAAGAGGGAATGTGGTATTTCTCTTGAGATGCTGCATCGCAAAATTTCCTCATCTCGCTTGGAGGGGATAATTTTGGAGTGTTTCTCGAGTTGCGGAGGGAAGCTGGGGGTGCTTCTCAAGTTGCGACGCGGACCTCAGGAACTCGCTGGGGTTGCTTCAGGGAAGTCAGGTCCCCTTTGGTGCTGGAAGGGGAACTTCCCGGTTCCTCTAGAACCCTTGAATGTGCACAGTGGCTCATCTCGAATTGAGTCCATAAAGTGTGTTCTCCTCTACAAGGGGACGGCTGTGTGAGGGAACTTTGTGAGTCGAATAAAGGGTGTCAAGTACATTTTTGCCTTTCAAGAGGGAATGAGGTATTTCTCTTGAGATGCTGCATCGCAAAATTTCCTCCTCTCGTATTGAGGGGATAATTTTCGGGTGTTTTTCGAGTTGTGGCACGTAGCTGGTGGGGCTTCAAGAGTTGCGACGGGGACCTCAGGATCTCGCTGTGTTTGCTTCAGGGATGTCACGTCCCCTTTGTTGTTGGAAGGGGAACTCCCGGGTTCCTCTCGAGCCCTGAAATGTGCACAGGGGCTCATCTCGAATTGAGTCCATAAAGTGTGGTCTCCTCTCCAAAGGTCACGGCTGTGTGAGTGAACATTCTCAGCCGAATAAAGGGTGTCAAGTACCTTTTTGCCTTTCAAGCGGGAATGTGGGATTTCTCTTTAGATTCTGCAGTGCAAAATTTCCTCATCCCCCATTGAGGGGATAATTTTGTGGTGTTTCTCAAGTTGCGGCGGGAAGCTGGGGGTACTTCTCGAGGTGCGTTGGGGACCTCAGGAACTCGCTTGGGTTGCTTCAGGGAAGTCAAGTCCTTTTTGTGTAGGAAGGGGAACTTCCGGATTACTCTCGAGTTGTTAAATGGGAAAAATGCCTCTTCTCGATTTGAGTCCATAAAGTGTGTTTTCCTCTCCACTGAGGAAGGATGTTAGGGAACATTCTGAGTCGCATAAACGGAGTCAGTTCCCTTTTGCCTTTCAAGCTGGAATGTAGGATTTCTCTTGAGATTCTGCAGCGCAAAATTTCCTCATCCCGCAGTGAGGGGAATATTTTGCGGTGTTTCTCGAATTGCGGTGGGATGCTGGGGGTACTTCTTGAGTTTAGATGGCGACCTCAGGAACTCACTCGAGTTTCTTCAGGGAAGTCAGGTTCCCTTTTGTGCTGGAAGGGGAACTTCCGGATTAGTCTGGAACCCTTTAATGAGAATAGGGCCTCTTCTGGAGTTGAGTCCATAAAGTGTGTATACCTCTCCAATGGGGACGGATGTTAGGGAACATTCTGAGTGGAATAAAGTGTGTCAAGTTCCCTTTTGCTTTCAAGAGGGAAGGCGGGATTTCTCTTGAGATTCTGCAGCAGAAAATTACCTCATCTCGCACTTGTGTCGTTTCTCGAGTTGGGGCGGGAAGCAGGGGGTACTTCTGGAGTTGAGACGGGACCCTCAGGAACTCGCTCAGGTTGCTTCAGGGAAGTCAAGTACTTTTTTGTGTTTGAAGCGGAACTTCTTGATTACTCTCGAGCCTTTAAATGGGAATATAGCCTCTTTTCGATTTGAGTCCATGAAGTGTGTTTTCCTCTCCACTGAGGACGGATGTTAGGGAACATTCTGAGTCGCCTAAAGGGAGTCAGGTACCATTATGCCTTTCAAGCGGGAATGTGGGATATCACTTGAGACTCTGCAGCGCAAAATTTCCTCATTGAGGGGATAATTTTGTTGTGCTTCTCGAGTTGCGAAGAGGACCTCAGGAACTTTCTCGAGTTACTTCAGGGAATCAGGCCCTTTTTTTCCTTGAAGGAGAACTTCCGGATTACTCTTTAGCCCTTTAATGGGAATAGGGCCTCTTCTGGAGTTGAGTCCATAAAGTGTGTTCTCCTCTCCAATGGGGAAGGATGTTAGGGAACTTTCTGAGTGACATAAAGGGAGTCAAGTAAGCTTTTGCCTTTCAATTGGGAATGTGGGATTTCTCTTCAGATTCTGCAGCGCAAAGTTTCCTCCTCTCGCATTGAGGGGATAATTTTGTGGTGTTTCCCGAATTTCGGCGGGAAGCTGGGGGTACTTCTCAAGTTTCAACGGGGACCTCAGGAACTCACTGGAGTTACTTCAGGGAAGTCAGTTCCACCATTGTGCTGGATGGGGAAATTCCAGATTACTCTGGAGCCCTTTAATGGGATCAGGGGCTGTTTTGGAGTTGAGTCCATAAATTGAGTACGCCTCTGCAATGGGGACGGATTTTAGGGAACTTTCTGAGGGGCAAAGTATGCCAAGTTCCCTTTTGCCTTTCAAGCGGGAATGTGGGATTTCCCTTGAGATTCTGCAGCGCAAAATTACCTCATGTCGCATTGAGGGGATAATATTGTGTTGTTTCTCCAGTTGTGGTGGGAAGTAGGGGATACTTCTGGAGTTGAAACGGGAACCTAAGGAACTGTCTCAGTTTGCTCCAGGGAAGTCAAGTTCCCTTTTGTGTTGGAAGGGGAACTTCTTGATTCCTCTTGAGCCTTTAAATGGGAATATTGCCTCTTTTCGATTTGAGTCCATGAGGTGTGTTTTCCTCTCCACTGAAGAAGGTTGTTAGGGAACATTCTGAGTCGCATAAACGGAGTCAGTAACCTTTTGCCTTTCAAGCCGGAATGTAGGATTTCTCTTGAGATTCTGCAGCACAAAATTTCCTCATCTCGCAGTGAGGGGAATATTTTGTGGTGTTTCTCGAATTGCGGCGGGACGCTGGGGGTACTTCTTGAGTTTAGATGGCGACCTCAGGAACTCACTCGAGTTTCTTCAGGGAAGTCAGGTCCCCTTTTGTGCTGGAAGGGGAACTTCCGGATTAGTCTCGAGCCCTTTAATGGGAATAGGGCCTCTTCTGGAGTTGAGTCCATAAAGTGTGTATGTCTCTCCAATGGGGGCGGATATTAGGGAACATTCTGAGTGGCATAAAGTGTGTCAAGTTCCCTTTTGCTTTCAAGCGGGAAGGCGCGATTTCTCTTGAGATTCTACAGCAGAAAATTACCTCATCTCGCACTGAGGGGATAATATTGTGTCGTTTCTCGAGCTGGGGCCGGAAGGAGGGGATACTTCTGGAGTTGAGACGGGACCCTCTGGAACTCGCTCAGGTTGCTTCAGGGAAGTCAAGTCGCCTTTTGTGTTGGAAGGGGAACTTCCGGATTACTGTCAAGACGTTAAAAGGGAATATTGCCTCCTCTCCATTTAAGTCCATAAATTATGTTCTCCTCTACTGAGGATGGATGTTAGGGAACATTCTGAGTCGCCTAAAGGGAGTCAAGTACCCTTCTGCCTTTCAAGCGGGAATGTGGGATTTCTCTTGAGATTCTGCAGCGCAAAATTTCCTCATCTCCCATTGAGGGGATAATTTTGTGGTGTTTCTCGAGTTGCGGCGGGAAGCTGGGGGTACTTCTCGAGTTGCAGCAGGGACCTCAGGAACTCGCTCGGGTTGCTTCAGGGAAGTCAAGTCCTTTTTTGTGTTGGAAGGGGAACTTCCGGATTACTCTCGAGCTGTTAAATGTGAAAAATGCCTCTTCTCGATTTGAGTCCATAAAGTGTGTTTTCCTCTCCACTGAGGAAGGATGTTAGGGAACATTCTGAGTCGCATAAACGGAGTCAGTACCCTTTTGCCTTTCAAGCCGGAATGTGGGATTTCTCTTGAGATTCTCAGCGCAAAATTTCCTCATCTCGCAGTGAGGGGAATATTTTGTTGTGTTTCTCGAATTGCGGCGGGACGCTGGGGGTACTTCTTGAGTTTAGATGGGGACCTCAGGAACTCACTCGTGTTTCTTCAGCGAAGTCAGGTCCCCTTTTGTGCTGGAAGGGGAACTTCCGGATTAGTCTCGAGCCCTTTAATGGGAATAGGGCCTCTTCTGGAGTTGAGTCCATAAAGTGTGTTCTCCTCTCCAATGGGGAAGGATGTTAGGGATCTTTCGGAGTGACATAAAGGGAGTCAAGTACGCTTTTGCCTTTCAATTGGGAATGTTGGATTTCTCTTCAGATTCTGCAGCGCAAAGTTTCCTCATCTCGCATTGAGGGGATAATTTTGTGGTGTTTCCCGAATTTCGGTGGGAAGCTTGGGGTACTTCTCGAGTTTCAACGGGGACCTCAGGAACTCACTGGAGTTACTTTAGGGAAGTCAGGTCCCCTTTAGTGCTGGACGGGGAACTTCTGGATTACTCTCGAGGCCTTTAAGGGAATAGGGGCTCTTCTGGAGTTGAGTCCATAAATTGTGTATGCCTCTGCAATGGGGATGGATTTTAGGGAACTTTCTGAGGAGCATAAAGTATGCCAAGTTCCCTTTTGCCTTTCAAGCGGGAATGTGGGATTTCTCTTGAGATTCTGCAGTGCAAAATTACCTCATGCGGGGATAATACTGTGTTGTTTCTCGAGTTGTGGTTTGAAGTAGGGGATACTTCTGGAGTTGAAACGGGAACCTCAGGAACTCTCTCAGGTTGCTCCAGGGAAGTCAAGTCCCCTTTTGTGTTGGAAGGGGAACTTCTTGATTACTCTTGAGCTTTTAAATGGGAATATTGCCTCTTCTCGATTTGACTGCATGAAGAGTGTTCTCCTCTCCACTGAGGATAGATGTTAGGGAACATTCTGATTCTCATAAACGGAGTCAAGAACCCTTTTGCCTTTCAAGAGGGAATGTGATATTTTTCTTGAGATTCTGCAGAGCAATATTTCCTCATCTCGCATTGAGGTGATAATTTTGTGGTGTATGTCCAGTTGCGGCGGGAAGCTGGGGGTACTTCTCGAGTTGCGATGGGGACATCAGGACATCGCTCGGGTTTCTTCAGGTAAGGCAGGTGCCGTTGTGTGTTTGAAGGGGAACTTCCGGTTCACTATCAAGCCGTGAAGTGGGAATCGGTCCTCATCTCGAATTGAGTCCATAACGTGTGTTCTCCTCTCCAAAGGGGACTGCGGTTGAGGGAACTATCTGAGTCGAATAAAGGGTTTCAAGTACCTTTTTGCCTTTCAAGAGGGAATGTGGTATTTCTCGTGAGATTCTGCATGGCAAAATTTCCTCATCTCGCATAGAGGGGATAATTTGGGGGTGTTTCTCGAGTTGCGGCGGGAAGCTGGGGGTGCTTCTCGAGTTGCGACGGGGACCTCAGGAACTCGCTGGGGTTGCTTCAGGGAAATTAGGTCCCCTTTGTTGTTGGAAGGGGACGTTCCGGTTTCCTTTCGAGCCCTTAAATGTGAACAGGGGCTCATCTCGAAATGAGTCCATAAAGTGTGTTCTCCTCTCTAAAGGGGACGGCTGTGTGAGGGAACTTTCTGAGTCGAATAAAGGGTGTCAAGTACCTTTTTGCCTTTCAAGAGGGAATGTGGTATTTCTCTTGAGATTCTGCATCGCAAAATTTCCTCATCTCACATTAAGGGAAAATTTTGTGGTGTTTCTCGAGTTGCGGCGGGAAGCTGCGGGTGCTTCTCGAGTTGCGACGGGGACCTCAGGAACTCGCTGGGGTTGCTTCCGGGAAGTCAGCTCCCCTTTGGTGTTGGAAGGGGAAATTCCGGTTTACTCTCGAGCCCTTAAATGTGAACAGGGGTTCATCTCGAATTGAGTCCATAAAGTGTGTTCTCTTCTCCAAAGGGGACAGCTGTTTGAGGGAACTTTCTGAGTCGAATAATGGGTGTCAAATAAATTTTTGCCTTTTCAAAAGGGAATGTGGTATTTCTCTTGAGATGCTACATCGCCAAATTTCCTCATCTCGCATGGAGGGGATAATTTTCGGGTGTTTCTCGAGTTGCGGCGGGAAGCTGGGGGTGCTTCTCGAGTTGCGACGGGGCCCTCAGGAACTCGCTGGGGTTGCTTCATGGAAGTCAGGTCCCCTTTGGTGTTGGAAGGGGAACTGCCGGTTTCCTCTCGAGCCGTTCAATGTGCACAGGGGCTCCTCTCGAATTGAGTCCGTTATGTGTGTTCTCCTCTCAAAGGGGACGGCTGTGTGAGGGAACTTTCTGAGTCGAATAAAGGGTGTCAAGTACCTTTTTGCCTTTCAAGAGGGAATGTGGTATATTTCTTGAGATGCTGCATCGCCAAATTTCCTCATCTCGCATGGAGGGGATAATTTTGGGGTGTTTCTCGAGTTGCGGCGAGAAGCTGGGGGTGCTTCTCGAGTTGCGACGGGGACCTCAGGAACTCGCTGGGGTTGCTTCAGGGAAGTCAGGTCCCCTTTGCTGTTGGAAGGGGAACTTACGGTTTCCTCTCGAGCCCTTCAATGTGCCCAGGGGCTCATTTCGAATTGAGTTCGAAAAGTGTGTTCTCCTCTCCAAAGGGGACGGCTGTGTGAGGGAACTTTCTGAGCCGAATAAAGGGTGTCAGTGCCTTTTTGCCTTTCCAGAGGGAATGTGGTATTTCCTTGAGATGCTGCATCGCCAAATTTCCTCATCTCGCATGGAGGGGATAATTTTGGGGTGTTTCTCGAGTTTCTACAGGAAGCTGAGGGTGCTTCTCGAGTTGCGACGGGGACCTCAGGAACTCGCTGGGCTTGCTTCAGTGAAGTCAGGTCCCCTTTTGTGTTGGAAGGGGAACTTCCGGTTTCCTCTCGAGCCCTTAAATGTGCACAGGGGCTCATCTCGAATTGAGTCCGTAAAGTGTGTTCTCCTCTCCAAAGGGGCGGCTGTGTGGGGGAACTTTCTGACTCGAATAAAGAGTGTCAAGTACCTTTTTGCCTTTCAAGAGGAAATGTGGTTTTTCTCTTGAGATGCTGCATCGCAAAATTTCCTCATCTCCCATGCCGGGGATAATTTTGTGGTGTTTCTCGAGTTGCACCGGGAAGCTGGGGGTGCTTCTCGAGTTGCGACAGGGACCTCAGGAACGCGCTCGGGTTGCTTCAGTGAAGTCAGGTCCCCTTTGGTGTTGGAAGGGGAACTTCCTGTTTCCTCTCGAGCCCTTAACTCTGCATGGGGGCTCATCTCGAATTGAGTCCATAAAGTGTGTTCTCCTCTCCAAAGGGGACGGCTGTGTGAGGGAACTTTTGGAGTCGAATAAAGGGTGTCAAGTACCATTTTTCCATTCCAGAGGGAATGTGGTATTTCTCTTGAGATGCTGCATCGCAAAATTACCTCATGTCGCATGGAGGGGATAATTTTGGGGTGTTTCTCGAGTTGCGGCGGGAAGCTGGGGGAGCTTCTCGAGTTGCGAGGGGGACCTCAGGAACTCGCTGGGGTTGCTTCAGGGAAATCAGGTCCCCTTTGGTGTTGGAAGGGGAACTTCCGTGTTCCTCTCGAGCCCTTCAATATGCACAGGGGCTCATCTCTAAATGAGTCCATAAAGTGTGTTCTCCTCTCCAAAGGGGATGGCTGTGTGAGGGAACTTTCAGAGGCGAATAAAGGGTGTCAAGTACCTTTTTGCCTTTCAAGAGGGAATGTGGAATTTCTCTTGAGATGCTTCATCGCCAAATTTCCTCATCTCTCATGGAGGGGATAATTTTGGGTTGTTTCTCGATTTGCGGCGGGAAGCTGGGGGTGCTTCTCGAGTTGCGACGGGGACCTCAGGAACTCGCTGGGGTTGCTTCAGAGAAGTCAGGTCCCCTTTGGTGTTGGAAGGGGAACTTCCGGTTTCCTCTCGAGCCCTTCAATGTGCACAGGGTCTCCTCTCGAATTGAGTGCATAAAGTGTGTTCTCCTCTCAAAGGGGACGGCTGTGTGAGGGAACTTTCTGAGTCGAATAAAGGGTGTCAAGTACCTTTTTGCCTTTCAAGATGGAATGTGGTATTTCTCTTGAGATGCTGCATCGCCAAATTTCCTCATCTCGCATGGAGGGGATAATTTTGGGGTGTTTCTCGCGTTGTTGTGGGAAGCTGGGGGTGCCTCTTGATTTGCGACAGGGACTTAAGGAACTCGCTGGGGTTGCTTCAGGGAAGTCAGGTCCCCTTTGGTTTTGGAAGGGGAACCTCCGCATTAGTCTCGAGCTGTTAAATGGGAAAAATGCCTCTTTTCGATTTGAGTCCATGAGGTGTGTTTTCCTCTCCACTGAGGAAGGATGTTAGGGAACATTCTGAGTCGCATAAACGGAGTCAGTATCCTTTTGCCTTTCAAGCCGGAATGTAGGATTTTTCTTGAGATTCTGCAGCGCAAAATTTCCTCATCTCGCAGTGAGCGGAATATTTTGTGGTGTTTCTCGAGTTGCGAAGTGGACCTCAGAAACTTACCCGAGTTACTTCAGGAAATCAGGCCCCCTTTTTCCTGGAAGGAGAACTTCCGGATTACTCTTGAGCCCTTTAATGGGAACATGGCCTCTTCTGGAGTTGAGTCCATAAAGTGTGTTTTCCTCTCCACTGAGGACAAATATTAGTGACAATTCTGAGTCGCCTAAAGGGAGTCAAGTAACCTTTTGCCTTTCAAGCGGAAATGTGGGATTTCACTTGAGATTCTGCAGCGCAAAATTTCCTCATCTCACATTGTGGGGATAATTTTGTGGTGTTTCTCGAGTTGCGAATACCTCAGAAACTTACCCGAGTTACTTCAGGGAATCAGGTGCCATTGGTGCTGGAAGGGGAACTTCCGGAATACTTTTGAGCCCTGTAATGGGAATAGGGCCTCTTCTCCAGTTGAGTCTCTAAAGTGCGATATCCTCTCCAGTGGAGACGGAGCTTAGGGAACTTTCTGAGTGGCATAAAGTGTGTCAAGTAAGCTTTTGCCGTTCAATGGTAATGTGGATTTCTTTTGAGATTTTGCAGCGCAAAATTTCCTCATCTCGCATTGAGGTGATAATTTTGTGGTGTTTCTCCAGTTGCGGTGGTAAGCAGGGGGCACTTCTCTAGCTATGGCGGGCACCTCAGGAACTCGCTTGGGTTGCTTCAGGGAAGTCAAGTCACCTTTTGTGTTGGAAGGGGAACTTCCGGATTACTGTCAAGACGTTAAAAGGAAATATTGCCTCCTCTCCATTTAAGTCCGTAAATTATGTTCTCCTCTCCACTGAGGATGGATGTTAGGGAACATTCTGAGTCGCCTAAAGGGAGTCAAGTACCCTTCTGCCTTTCAAGCGGGAATGTGGGATTTCTCTTGAGATTCTGCAGCGCAAAATTTCCTCATCTCCCATTGAGGGGATAATTTTGTGGTGTTTCTCGAGTTGCGGCGGGAAGCTGGGGGTACTTCTCGAGTTGCAGCGGGGACCTCAGGAACTCGCTCGGGTTGCTTCAGGGAAGTCAAGTCCTTTTTTGTGTTGGAAGGGGGAACTTCCGGATTACTCAGGAGCTGTTAAATGGGAAAAATTCCTCTTCTCGATTTGAGTCCATAAAGTGTGTTTTCCTCTCCACTGAGGAAGGATGTTAGGGAACATTCTGAGTCGCATAAACGGAGTCAGTACCCTTTTGCCTTTCAAGCCGGAATGTGGGATTTCTCTTGAGATTCTGCAGCGCAAAATTTCCTCATCACGCAGTGAGGGGAATATTTTGTGGTGTTTCTCATATTGCGGCGGGACGCTGGTGGGTACTTCTTGAGTTTAGATGGGGACCTCAGGAACTCACTCGAGTTTCTTCAGGGAAGTCAGGTCCCCTTTTGTGCTGGAAGGGGAACTTCCGGATTAGTCTCGAGCCCTTTAATGGGAATAGGGCCTCTTCTGGAGTTGAGTCCATAAAGTGTGTTCTCCTCTCCAATGGGGAAAAATGTTAGGGAACTTTCTGAGTGACATAAAGGGAGTCAAGTATGCTTTTGCCTTTCAATTGGGAATGTGGGATTTCTCTTCAGATTCTGCAGCGCAAAGTTTCCTCATCTCGCATTGAGGGGATAATTTTGTGGTGTTTCCCGAATTTCGGCGGGAAGCTGGGGGTACTTCTCGAGTTTCAACGGGGACCTCAGGAACTCACTGGAGTTACTTTAGGTAAGTCAGGTCCCCTTTAGTGCTGGACGGGGAACTTCCGGATTACTCTCGAGGCCTTTAAGGGAATAGGGGCTCTTCTGGAGTTGAGTCCATAAATTGTGTATGCCTCTGCAATGGGGATGGATTTTAGGGTACTTTCTGAGGAGCATAAAGTATGCCAAGTTCCCTTTTGCCTTTCAAGCGGGAATGTGGGATTTCTCTTCAGATTCTGCAGCGCAAAATTACCTCATGTCGCATTGCGGGGATAATAATGTGTTGTTTCTCAAGTTGTGGTTGGAAGTAGGGGATACTTCTGGAGTTGAAACGGGAACCTCAGGAACTCTCTCAGGTTGCTCCAGGGAATTCAAGTCCCCTTTTGTGTTGGAAGGAGGAACTTCTTGATTACTCTTGACCTTTTAAATGGGAATATTGACTCTTCTCGATTTGACTGCATGAAGAGTGTTCTCCTCTGCACTGAGGATGGATGTTAGGGAACATTCTGAGTCGCATAAAGGGAGTCAAGAACCCTTTTGCCTTTCAAGAGGGAATGTGATATTTCTCTTGAGATTCTGCAGAGCAATATTTCTTCATCTCGCATTGAGGTGATAATTTTGTGGTGTATGTCCAGTTGCGGCGGGAAGCTGGGGGTACTTCTCGAGTTGCGATGGGGACATCAGGACATCGCTCGGGTTTCTTCAGGTAAGGCAGGTGCCGTTGTGTGTTTGAAGGGGAACTTCCGGTTCACTATCAAGCCGTGAAGTGGGAATCGGTCCTCATCTCGAATTGAGTCCATAACGTGTGTTCTCCTCTCCAAAGGGGACTGCGGTTGAGGGAACTATCTGAGTCGAATAAAGGGTTTCAAGTACCTTTTTGCCTTTCAAGAGGGAATGTGGTATTTCTCGTGAGATTCTGCATGGCAAAATTTCCTCATCTCGCATAGAGGGGATAATTTGGGGGTGTTTCTCGAGTTGCGGCGGGAAGCTGGGGGTGCTTCTCGAGTTGCGACGGGGACCTCAGGAACTCGCTGGGGTTGCTTCAGGGAAATTAGGTCCCCTTTGTTGTTGGAAGGGGAAGTTCCGGTTTCCTTTCGAGCCCTTAAATGTGAACAGGGGCTCATCTCGAAATGAGTCCATAAAGTGTGTTCTCCTCTCTAACGGGGACGGCTGTGTGAGGGAACTTTCTGAGTCGAATAAAGGGTGTCAAGTACCTTTTTGCCTTTCAAGAGGGAATGTGGTATTTCTCTTGAGATTCTGCATCGCAAAATTTCCTCATCTCACATTAAGGGAAAATTTTGTGGTGTTTCTCGAGTTGCGGCGGGAAGCTGCGGGTGCTTCTCGAGTTGCGACGGGGACCTCAGGAACTCGCTGGGGTTGCTTCCGGGAAGTCAGCTCCCCTTTGGTGTTGGAAGGGGAAATTCCGGTTTACTCTCGAGCCCTTAAATGTGAACAGGGGTTCATCTCGAATTGAGTCCATAAAGTGTGTTCTCTTCTCCAAAGGGGACAGATGTTTGAGGGAACTTTCTGAGTCGAATAATGGGTGTCAAATAAATTTTTGCTTTTTCAAAAGGGAATGTGGTATTTCTCTTGAGATGCTGCATCGCCAAATTTCCTCATCTCGCATGGAGGGGATAATTTTGGGGTGTTTCTCGAGTTGCGGCGGGAAGCTGGGGGTGCTTCTCGAGTTGCGACGGGGACCTCAGGAACTCGCTGGGGTTGCTTCCGGGAAGTCAGCTCCCCTTTGGTGTTGGAAGGGGAACTGCCGGTTTCCTCTCGAGCCGTTCAATGTGCACAGGGGCTCCTCTCGAATTGAGTCCGTTATGTGTGTTCTCCTCTCAAAGGGGACGGCTGTGTGAGGGAACTTTCTGAGTAGATAAAGGGTGTCAAGTACCTTTTTGCCTTTCCAGAGGGAATGTGGTATTTCTCTTGAGATGCTGCATCGCCAAATTTCCTCATCTCGCATGGAGGTGATAATTTTGGTGTGTTTCTCGAGTTGCGGCGGGAAGCTGGGGGTGCTTCTCGAGTTGCGACGGGGACCTCAGGAACTCGCTGGGGTTGCTTCAGGGAGGTCAGGTCCCCTTTGGTGTTGGAAGGGGAACTTCCGGTTTCCTCTCGAGCCCTTCAATGTGAACAGGGGCTCCTCTCGAATTGAGTCCGTTAAGTGTGTTCTCCTCTCAAAGGGGACGGCTGTGTGAGGGAACTTTCTGTGTCGAATAAAGGGTTTCAAGTACCTTTTTGCCTTTCAAGAGGGAATGTGGTATATTTCTTGAAATGCTGCATCGCCAAATTTCCTCATCTCGCATGGAGGGGATAATTTTGGGGTGTTTCTCGAGTTGCGGCGAGAAGCTGGGGGTGCTTCTCGAGTTGCGACGGGGACCTCAGGAACTCGCTGGGGTTGCTTCAGGGAAGTCAGGTCCCCTTTGCTGTTGGAAGGGGAACTTACGGTTTCCTCTCGAGCCCTTCAATGTGCACAGGGGCTCATTTCGAATTGAGTTCGAAAAGTGTGTTCTCCTCTCCAAAGGGGACGGCTGTGTGAAGGAACTTTCTGAGCCGAATAAAAGGTGTCAGTGCCTTTTTGCCTTTCCAGAGGGAATGTGGTATTTCCTTGAGATGCTGCATCGCCAAATTTCCTCATCTCGCATGGAGGGGATAATTTTGGGGTGTTTCTCGAGTTTCTGCGGGAAGCTGAGGGTGCTTCTCGAGTTGCGACGGGGACCTCAGCAACTCGCTGGGCTTGCTTCAGTGAAGTCAGGTCCCCTTTTGTGTTGGAAGGGGAACTTCCGGTTTCCTCTCGAGCCCTTAAATGTGCACAGGGGCTCCTCTTGAATTGAGTCCGTAAAGTGTGTTCTCCTCTCCAAAGGGGACGGCTGTGTGAGGGAACTTTCTGAGTCGAATAAAGGGTGTCAAGTACCTTTTTGCCTTTCCAGAGGGAATGTGGTATTTCTCTTGAGATGCTGCATCGCCAAATTTCCTCATCTCGCATGGAGGGGATAATTTTGTGGTGTTTCTCGAGTTGCGGCGGGAATCTGGTGGTGCTTCTAGAATTGCAATGGCGACCTCAGGAACTCGCTGGGGTTGATTCAGGGAAGTCAGGTCCCCTTTGGTGTTGGAAGGGGAACTTCCGGTTTCCTCTCGAGCACTTCAATGTGCACAGGGGCTCCTCTCGAATTGAGTCCGTAAAGTGTGTTCTCCTCTCCAAAGGGGACAGCTGTTTGAGGGAACTTTCTGAGTCGAATAAAGGGTGTCAAGTTCCTTTTGGCCTTTCCAGAGGGAATGTGGTATTTCTCTTGAGATTCTGCATCGAAAAATTTCCTCATGTCGCATGGAGGGGATAATTTTGGGGTGTTTCTCGAGTTGCGGCGGGAAGCTGGGGGTGTTTCTTGTGTTGCGACGGGGACCTGAGGAACTTGCTGAGGTTGCTTCAGGGAATTCAGGTCCCCTTGGGTTCTGCAAGGGAAACTACCGGTTTCCTCTCAAGCCCTTAAATGTGCACAGGGGCTCATCTCGAATTGAGTCCATAAAGTGTGTTCTCCTCTCCAAAGGGGCGGCTGTGTGGGGGAACTTTCTGACTCGAATAAAGAGTGTCAAGTACCTTTTTGCCTTTCAAGAGGAAATGTGGTTTTTCTCTTGAGATGCTGCATCGCAAAATTTCCTCATCTCCCATGCCGGGGATAATTTTGTGGTGTTTCTCGAGTTGCACCGGGAAGCTGGGGGTGCTTCTCGAGTTGCGACAGCGACCTCAGGAACGCGCTCGGGTTGCTTCAGTGAAGTCAGGTCCCCTTTGGTGTTGGAAGGGGAACTTCCTGTTTCCTCTCGAGCCCTTAACTGTGCATGGGGGCTCATCTCGAATTGAGTCCATAAAGTGTGTTCTCCTCTCCAAAGGGGACGGCTGTGTGAGGGAACTTTTGGAGTCGAATAAAGGGTGTCAAGTACCATTTTTCCTTTCCAGAGGGAATGTGGTATTTCTCTTGAGATGCTGCATCGCAAAATTACCTCATGTCGCATGGAGGGGATAATTTTGGGGTGTTTCTCGAGTTGCGGCGGGAAGCTGGGGGAGCTTCTCGAGTTGCGAGGGGGACCTCAGGAACTCGCTGGGGTTGCTTCAGGGAAATCAGGTCCCCTTTGGTGTTGGAAGGGGAACTTCCGTGTTCCTCTCGAGCCCTTCAATATGCACAGGGGCTCATCTCTAAATGAGTCCATAAAGTGTGTTCTCCTCTCCAAAGGGGATGGCTGTGTGAGGGAACTTTCAGAGGCGAATAAAGGGTGTCAAGTACCTTTTTGCCTTTCAAGAGGGAATGTGGAATTTCTCTTGAGATGCTTCATCGCCAAATTTCCTCATCTCTCATGGAGGGGATAATTTTGGGGTGTTTCTCGATTTGCGGCGGGAAGCTGGGGGTGCTTCTCGAGTTGCGACGGGGACCTCAGGAACTCGCTGGGGTTGCTTCAGAGAAGTCAGGTCCCCTTTGGTGTTGGAAGGGGAACTTCCGGTTTCCTCTCGAGCCCTTCAATGTGCACAGGGTCTCCTCTCGAATTGAGTGCATAAAGTGTGTTCTCCTCTCAAAGGGGACGGCTGTGTGAGGGAACTTTCTGAGTCGAATAAAGGGTGTCAAGTACCTTTTTGCCTTTCAAGATGGAATGTGGTATTTCTCTTGAGATGCTGCATCGCCAAATTTCCTCATCTCGCATGGAGGGGATAATTTTGGGGTGTTTCTCGCGTTGTTGTGGGAAGCTGGGGGTGCCTCTTGATTTGCGACAAGGACTTAAGGAACTCGCTGGGGTTGCTTCAGGGAAGTCAGGTCCCCTTTGGTTTTGGAAGGGGAACCTCCGCATTAGTCTCGAGCTGTTAAATGGGAAAAATGCCTCTTTTCGATTTGAGTCCATAAAGTGTGTTTTCCTCTCCACTGAGGAAGGATGTTTGGGAAAATTCTGAGTCGCTTAAACGGAGTCAATTCCCTTTTGCCTTTCAAGACGTAATGTAGGATTTCTCTTGAGATTTTGCAGCGCAAAATTTCCTCATCTCGCAGTGAGGGAATATTTTGTCGTGTTTTTCGAATTGCGGCGGGACACTGGGGGTACTTCTTGAGTTTAGATGGCGACCTCAGGGACTCACTCGAGTTTCTTCAGGGAATTCAGGTCCCCTTTTGTGCTGGAAGGGGAACTTCCGGATTAGTCTCGAGCCCTTCTATGGGAATAGGACCTCTTCTGGAGTTGAGTCCATAATGTGTGTATTCCTCTCCATTGGGGACGGGTGTTAGGAAACATTCTGGGTGGCATAAAGTGTGTCAAGTTCCCTTTTGCTCTCAAGCGGGAATGAGGGATTTCTCTTGAGATTCTGCAGCAGAAAATTACCTCATCTCGCACTGAGGGGATAATATTGTGTCGTTTCTCGAGTTGGGGCGGGAAGCAGGTGGTACTTCTGGAGTTGAGACGGGACCCTCAGGAACTCGCTCAGGTTGCTTCAGGGAAGTCAAGTACTTTTTTGTGTTGGAAGGGGAACTTCTTGATTACTCTCGAGCCTTTAAATGGGAATATAGCCTCTTTTCGATTTGAGTCCATGAAGTGTGTTATCCTCTCCACTGAGGACGGATGTTAGGGAACATTCTGAGTCGGCTAAAGGGAGTCAGGTACCATTATGCCTTTCAAGCGGGAATGTGGGATATCACTTGAGACCCTGCAGCGCAAAATTTCCTCATTGAGGGGATAATTTTGTTGTGCTTCTCGAGTTGTGAAGGGGACCTCAGGAACTTTCTCGAGTTACTTCAGGGAATCAGGCCCCTTTTTTCCTGGAAGGAGAACTTCCGGATTACTCTTGAGCCCTTTAATGGGAATAGGGCCTCTTCTGGAGTTGAGTCCATAAAGTGTGTTATCCTCTCCACTGAGGACGAATGTTAGGGACCATTCTGAGTCGGCTAAAGGGGGTCAAGTACCCTTTTGCCTTTCAAGCGGATATCTGGGATTTCACTTGAGATTCTGCAGCGCAAATTTTCCTCATCTCACATTGAGTGGAAAATTTTGTGGTGTTTCTCCAGTTGCGATGGGGACCTCAGAAACTTACTAGAGTTGCTTCAGGGAATCAGGTACCATTTGTGCTGGAAGGGGAAGTTCCGGAATACTTTTGAGCCCTTTAATGGGAATAGGGCCTCTTCTCCAGTTGAGTCCTTAAAGTGTGTTATCTTCTCCAATGGGACAGATATTATTGAACTTTCTGAGTGGCATAAAGTGTGTCAAGTACGCTTTTGCCTTTCAAGCGGGAATGTGGGATTTCTCTTGAGATTCTGCAGCGCAAAAAACCTCATCTTCCATTGAGGGGATAATTTTGTGGTGTTTCTCGAATTGCGGCGGGAAGCTGGGGGTACTTCTCGAGTTGCGGCGGGGACCTCAGGAACTCGCTCGGGTTGCTTCAGGGAAGTCAAGTCCACTTTTGTGTTGGAAGGGGAACTTCCGGAATACTCTCGAGCCATTAAAAGGGAATATTGCCTCTTCTCCATTTGAGTCTATGAAATATGTTCTCCTCTCCACTGAGGATGGATGTTAGGGAATATTCTGAATCGCATAAAGGGAGTCAAGTACCCTTTTGCCTTTCAAGCGGGAATGTGGGATTTCTCTTGAGATTCTGCAGCGCAAATTTTCCTCATCTCGCATTGAGGGGATAATTTTGTGGTGTTTCTCGAATTGAGGCGGGAAGATGGGGGTACTTCTGGAGTTGCGACGGGGACCTCAGGAACTCACTCCAGTTACTTCAGGGAAGTCAAGACCCCTTTTGTTCTTGAAGGGGAGCTTCCGGATTACTCTGGAGCCCTTTAAATGGAATAGGGCCTCTTCTGGAGTTGAGTCCACAAAGTGTGTTCTCCTCTCCAATGGGGAAGGATGTTAGGGAACTTTCTGAGTGACATAAAGGGAGTCAAGTAATCTTTTGCCTTTCAATTGGGAGTGTGGGATTTCTCTTCAGATTCTGCAGTGCAAAGTTTCCTCCTCTCGCATTGAGGGGATAATTTTGTTGTGTTTCCCGAATTTCGTCGGGAAGCTGGGGGTACTTCTCGAGTTTCAACGGGAACCTCAGGAACTCACTGGAGTTACTTCAGGGAAGTCAGTTCCCCCATTGATCTGGACGGGGAACTTCCAGATTACTCTCGAGCCCTTTAATGGGAATAGGGGCTCTTCTGGAGTTGAGTCCATAAATTGAGTACGCCTCTGCAATGGGGACGGATTTTAGGGAACTTTCTGAGGGGCATAAAGTATGCCAAGTTCCCTTTTGCCTTTCAAGCTGGAATGTGGGATTTCCCTTGAGATTCTGCAGTGCAAAATTACCTCATGTCGCATTGAGGGGTTAATATTGTCTTGTTTCTCGAGTTGTGGTGGGAAGTAGGGGATACTTCTGGAGTTGAAACGGGAACCTGAGGAACTCTCTTGGTTTGCTCCAGGGAAGTCAAGTTCCCTTTTGTGTTGGAAGGGGAACTTCTTGATTCCTCTTGAGCCTTTAAATGGGAATATTGCCTCTTTTCGATTTGAGTCCATGAGGTGTGTTTTCCTCTCCACTGAGGAAGGATGTTAGGGAACATTCTGAGTCGCATAAACGGAGTCAGTATCCTTTTGCCTTTCAAGCCGGAATGTAGGATTTTTCTTGAGATTCTGCAGCGCAAAATTTCCTCATCTCGCAGTGAGGGGAATATTTTGTGGTGTTTCTCGAGTTGCGAAGTGGACCTCAGAAACTTACCCGAGTTACTTCAGGAAATCAGGCCCCCTTTTTCCTGGAAGGAGAACTTCCGGATTACTCTTGAGCCCTTTAATGGGAACATGGCCTCTTCTGGAGTTGAGTCCATAAATTGTGTTTTCCTCTCCACTGAGGACAAATGTTAGTGACAATTATGAGTCGCCTAAAGGGAGTCAAGTAACCTTTTGCCTTTCAAGCGGAAATGTGGGATTTCACTTGAGATTCTGCAGCGCAAAATTTCCTCATCTCACATTGTGGGGATAATTTTGTGGTGTTTCTCGAGTTGCGAATACCTCAGAAACTTACCCGAGTTACTTCAGGGAATCAGGTGCCATTGGTGCTGGAAGGGGAACTTCCGGAATACTTTTGAGCCCTGTAATGGGAATAGGGCCTCTTCTCCAGTTGAGTCTCTAAAGTGCGATATCCTCTCCAGTGGAGACGGAGCTTAGGGAACTTTCTGAGTGGCATAAAGTGTGTCAAGTAAGCTTTTGCCTTTCAATGGTAATGTGGATTTCTTTTGAGATTTTGCAGCGCAAAATTTCCTCATCTCGCATTGAGGTGATAATTTTGTGGTGTTTCTCCAGTTGTGGTGGTAAGCAGGGGGCACTTCTCTAGCTATGGCGGGCACCTCAGGAACTCGCTTGGGTTGCTTCAGGGAAGTCAAGTCACCTTTTGTGTTGGAAGGGGAACTTCCGGATTACTGTCAAGACGTTAAAAGGGAATATTGCCTCCTCTCCATTTAAGTCCGTAAATTATGTTCTCCTCTCCACTGAGGATGGATGTTAGGGAACATTCTGAGTCGCCTAAAGGGAGTCAAGTACCCTTCTGCCTTTCAAGCGGGAATGTGGGATTTCTCTTGAGATTCTGCAGCGCAAAATTTCCTCATCTCCCATTGAGGGGATAATTTTGTGGTGTTTCTCGAGTTGCGGCGGGAAGCTGGGGGTACTTCTCGAGTTGCAGCGGGGACCTCAGGAACTCGCTCGGGTTGCTTCAGGGAAGTCAAGTCCTTTTTTGTGTTGGAAGGGGGAACTTCCGGATTACTCAGGAGCTGTTAAATGGGAAAAATTCCTCTTCTCGATTTGAGTCCATAAAGTGTGTTTTCCTCTCCACTGAGGAAGGATGTTAGGGAACATTCTGAGTCGCATAAACGGAGTCAGTACCCTTTTGCCTTTCAAGCCGGAATGTGGGATTTCTCTTGAGATTCTGCAGCGCAAAATTTCCTCATCACGCAGTGAGGGGAATATTTTGTGGTGTTTCTCATATTGCGGCGGGACGCTGGTGGGTACTTCTTGAGTTTAGATGGGGACCTCAGGAACTCACTCGAGTTTCTTCAGGGAAGTCAGGTCCCATTTTGTGCTGGAAGGGGAACTTCCGGATTAGTCTCGAGCCCTTTAATGGGAATAGGGCCTCTTCTGGAGTTGAGTCCATAAAGTGTGTTCTCCTCTCCAATGGGGAAAAATGTTAGGGAACTTTCTGAGTGACATAAAGGGAGTCAAGTATGCTTTTGCCTTTCAATTGGGAATGTGGGATTTCTCTTCAGATTCTGCAGCGCAAAGTTTCCTCATCTCGCATTGAGGGGATAATTTTGTGGTGTTTCCCGAATTTCGGCGGGAAGCTGGGGGTACTTCTCGAGTTTCAACGGGGACCTCAGGAACTCACTGGAGTTACTTTAGGTAAGTCAGGTCCCCTTTAGTGCTGGACGGGGAACTTCCGGATTACTCTCGAGGCCTTTAAGGGAATAGGGGCTCTTCTGGAGTTGAGTCCATAAATTGTGTATGCCTCTGCAATGGGGATGGATTTTAGGGTACTTTCTGAGGAGCATAAAGTATGCCAAGTTCCCTTTTGCCTTTCAAGCGGGAATGTGGGATTTCTCTTCAGATTCTGCAGCGCAAAATTACCTCATGTCGCATTGCGGGGATAATAATGTGTTGTTTCTCAAGTTGTGGTTGGAAGTAGGGGATACTTCTGGAGTTGAAACGGGAACCTCAGGAACTCTCTCAGGTTGCTCCAGGGAATTCAAGTCCCCTTTTGTGTTGGAAGGAGGAACTTCTTGATTACTCTTGACCTTTTAAATGGGAATATTGACTCTTCTCGATTTGACTGCATGAAGAGTGTTCTCCTCTGCACTGAGGATGGATGTTAGGGAACATTCTGAGTCGCATAAAGGGAGTCAAGAACCCTTTTGCCTTTCAAGAGGGAATGTGATATTTCTCTTGAGATTCTGCAGAGCAATATTTCTTCATCTCGCATTGAGGTGATAATTTTGTGGTGTATGTCCAGTTGCGGCGGGAAGCTGGGGGTACTTCTCGAGTTGCGATGGGGACATCAGGAACTCGCTCGGGTTTCTTCAGGTAAGGCAGGTCCCGTTTTGTGTTTGAAGGGGAACTTCCGGTTCACTATCGAGCCTTTAAGTGGGAATCGGTCCTCATCGCGAATTGAGTCCATAAAGTAGTTCTCCTCTCCAATGGGCACTGCTGTGTGAGGGAACTTTCTGAATCGCATACAGGGTGTTAAGAGTCCTTTTGCCTTTCAAGAGGGAATGTGGTATTTCTCTTGAGATTCTGCAGCGCAAAATTTCCTCATCTCACACTGAGGGGAAAATTTTGTGGTGTTTCTCGAGTTGTGGCTGGAGGCTAGTATATTTCTCGAGTTGCGACGGGGACCTCAGGAACTCGCTTGGGTTGCTCAGGGAAGTCAGGTCCCCTTTGGTGTTGGAAGGGGAACTTCCGGTTTACTCTTGAGCCGTTTATTGGGAATACGGCCTCATCTTGATTTGAGTCCGTAAAGTGTGTTCTCCTGTCCAATGAGGACGGCTGTGTGAGGGAACTTTCTGAGTCGCATAAAGGGTTTCAAGAACCGTTTTGCCTTTCAAGAGGGAATGTGGTATTTCTCTTGAGATTCTGTAACGCAAAATTTCCTATTCTTGCATTGAGGGGATAATTTTGGGGTGTTTCTCGAGTTGCGGCGGGAAGCTGGGGGTACTTCTCAAGTTGCTATGCGTACCTTAGGAACTCACTCAGGTTTCTTCAGGTAAGGCAGGTCCCCTTTTTGTTGGAAGGTGAACTTCCGATTTACTCTCGAGCAGTTAATTGGCAATAGTGCCTCATTTTGAATTGAGCACATAAAGTTCGTTCACCTCTCCAATGGGGACTGATGTTAGTGAAATTTCTGAGTCGCATAAAGGATGTCAAGTACCCTTTTGCCTTTCAAGAGAGAATGTGGTATTTCTCTTGAGATTCTGCAGCGCAAAATATCCTCATCTCGCATTGGAGATAATTTTGTGGTGTATGTCAAGTTGTGGCGGGAATTTTGGATTACTTCTCGTGTTGCGACGAGGACCTCAGGAATTTGCTCGAGTTGCTTCTGGAAAGTCAGGTCCCCTTTTGTGTTGGAAGGGGAACTTCCGGTTTAGTCTGGAGCCGTTAAATGGGAATAGGGCCTCATCTCGAATTGAGTCCATAAAGTGTGTTCTCCTCTCCTATGGGGAATGATATTAGTGAAATTTTTGAGTCGCATAAACGGTATGAAGTACTTTTTGCCTTTCAAGAGGGAATAGTGGTATTTCTCTTGAGATTCTGCAGCGCAAAATTTCCTCTTCTCGCATTGAAGGGATAATTTTGTGGTGTTTCTCTAGTTGGGGCAGGAAGCTTGGGGTACTTCTCGAGTTGCCATGTGGACCTCAAGAACTTGCTTGGGTTTCTTCAGGTAAGGCAGGTCCCCTTTTGTGTTGGAAAGGGCAATCCTGTTTACTCTCCAGCCATTAAATGGGAATAGGGCTTCATCTCGAATTGAGTCCCTAAAGTGTGTTCTCCTCTCCAATGGGGACGGCTGTGTGAGGGTAAAGGGTGAGTCGCATAAAGGGTGTCAAGTACCTTTTTGCCTTTCAAGCGGGAATGTGGTATTTCTCTTGAGATTCTGCAGCGCACAATTTCCTCATCTCGCATTGAGGGGATAATTCTGTGGTGTTTGTCGAGTTGCGGCGGGAAGCTGGGGGTGCTTCTCTTGTTGGGACGGTGATTTCGGGAACTCGCTGGGGTTGCTTCAGGGAAGTCAGGTCCCCTTTTGTGTTGGAACGGGAACTTCCGGTTTACTTTCGAGCCGTTAATTGGGAATACGGATTCATCTGGAGTTGAGTCCAAAAGGTGTTTTTTCCTCTCCAATGGGTACGGCTCTGTGAGCGAACTTTCTGGGTCACATAAAGTGTGTCAAGTGAACTTTTGCCTTTCAAGCGGGTATGTGGGAATTCTCTTGAGATCGGAGCGCAAAATTTCCTCATCTCGCATTGTGGGGATAATTTTGTTGTGTCTCGAGTTTCGGCTTGGATCTGGGGGTACTTCTCGAGTTGCAGCGTGGACCTCAGGAACTCGTTCGTGTTGCTTCAGGGAAGTCAGGTCCCCTTTTTTTGGAAGTGGAACTTCCAGATTACTCTCGAGCCCTTAAATGGGAATAGGTCCTCTTCTAGATTTGAGTCCATGAAGTGTGTTCTCCGCTCCAATAAGTACGGGTGTTAGGAAACTATCTGAATCGCATAAAGTGTTTCAAGTGCCCTTTTGCCTTTGAAGCGGGAATGTGGGATTTCTATTTAATTCTGCAGTGCAAAATTTCCTCATCTCACATTGAGCGGATAATTTTTTGGTGTTTCCCCTTTTGAGGCGGGAAGCTGGGGGTACTTCTCGAGTTGCGACGGGGACCTCAGGAACTCGCTTGTGTTGCTTCAGGGAAGTTAGTCACCCTTTTCTACTGGAACGGGAATTTCGGGATTACTCTCGAGCCGTTAAATGGGAATAGGGCCTCTTCCCAAGTTGAGTCCATAAATTGTGTTTTCCTCTCCAATGGGGATGGCTGTGTGAGGGAATTTTCTGAGTCGCATAAAGGGTGTCAAATACAGTTTTGCCTTTCCAGCGGAACGTGGGATTTCTCTTGAATTGTGCAGCGGAATATTTTCCTGATCTCGCATTGAGGGGATAATTTTGTGGTGTTTCTAGAGTTGCGGCGGGAACCTGGTTGAACTTCTCAGGTAGTGAAGAGGACCTCAGGAATTCTCTCTGGCTGCTTCAGGGAAGTCAGGAACCCTTTTGTGTTGGAAGGCGAATTTCGGGATTACTGTTGAGCCTTTAAATGGGAATAGGGCCTCTTCTCGAGTTAAGTCCGTAAAGTGTGTTCTCCTCTCCAATGGGGACGACTGTTTGAGGGAATTTTTTGAGTCTCAGCCGGCTGTGCAAACGGGAGAAATACCAGCCCCACCCGCGCAGACACGAGAGATGCCGGCCCAGGCGGCTGAGACGCCAGAGACACGGGCCTTGCCAGCGCAGACGCGAGAGAGGCCTTCCCCACCCGCGCAGACGGGAGAGAACCCGGCCCCGCCAGCGCAGACTCGAGAGACCCCGGCCCCGCCCGCTCAGACGCGAGAGACCTCGGCCCCGCCCGCTCAGATGCTATTGTTGCTGGCGCCACCCGTGCAGACTCCAGAGAAGCCGGCCCCACCTGCGCAGATGCGAGAGACCCTTGCCCCGCCCGCGCAGACGCTAGAAACCATTGCCCCACCCGCGCAGACGCGAGAGACCCCAGCCCCGCCTGCGCAGATGCGAGAGACCCTTGCCCCGCCCGCGCAGACTCGAGAGAAGCCGGCCCTGGCGCAACGGACCATGCAGAGATGTGCAGCAGTGAGGAGCTACCCCATGCCTGAGGCCAGGGCAGGCGGCCGAGAGGAGGTACCCCACCTCCAATAGGCGGTGGCTGTGCGGGGGAGGGCCGAGAGGAGGTACTCACGTTCAAGGTCAGGAGGGGCGGCCTTGAGGACATACCCCTCATCCAAGGTAAGGTGCAGCAGCTGTGCTTTCTTGGAGCAGCTGTGAAGAGATATCCCACACCCAAGGTAAGAGAAACTCAAATCAGATGGTAGGTATGGCGAGGGGGCTTCAGATGGCAGACACACTGAAATCATCATCACAGGAATGTACTCGATCTGATCACATGGACCACAGCTGAATGTGGTCCACTGGAGAAGGGAATGGCAAACCACTTCAGTATATTTGCATTGAGAACCCCATGAAGAGTATCAAAGGGCAAAATGACAGGATACTGAATGAGGAATTCCCCAGGTCTGTAGGTGCCCAGTATGCTTCTGGAGATCAGTGGAGAAATAACTCTAGAAGGAATGAAGGGATGGAGCAAAAGAAAAACCAGTACCCAGTTGTGGATGTGACCGGTGATAGAAGCAAGGTCTGGTGCTGTAAAGAGCAATATTGCATAGGAACCTGGTATGTAAGGTCCAGGAATCAAGGCAAATTGGAAGTGGTCAAACAGGAGATGGCAAGAGTGAACATAGACATTCTAGGAATCAGTGAATTAAAATGGACTGGAATGTGTGAATTTAACTCAGATGACCATTATATATATACTACTGTGGGCAGAAATCCCTTAGAAGAAATGGAGTAGCCATCATGGTCAACAAGAGACTCCGAAATGCAGTACTTGGATGCAATCTTAAAAACGACAGAATGATTTCTGTTGGTTTCCAAGGCAAACCGTTCAACATTACAGTAATCCAGGCCTATGCCCCAACCACTAACGCTGAAGAAGCCGAAGTTGAACGGTTCTATGAAGACCTACAAGACCTTTTAGAACTAACACCCAAAAAGATGTCCTTTTCATTATAGGGGACTGGAACGCAAAAGTAGGAATCAAGAAACACCTGGAGTAACAGGCAAATTTGGCCTTGTAGCACGGAATGAAGCAGGGCCAAGTCTAATAGAGTTTTTTCAAGAGAACGCACTGGTCATAGCAAACTCCCTCTTCCAACAGCACAAGAGAAGACTCTACACGTGGACATCACCAGATGGTCAACACCGAAATCAGATTGATTATATTCTTTGCAGCCAAAGACGGAGAAGCTGTATACAGTTAGCAAAAACAAGACCAGGAGCTGACTGTGGCTCAGATCATGAACTCCTTATTGCCAAATTCAGACTTAAATTGAAGAAAGTAGGGAAAACCCCTAGACCATTCAGATATGACCTCAATCAAATCCCTTATGATTGTATAATAGAAGTGAGAAATAGATTTAAGGCACTAGATCTGATAGATAGAGTGCCTGATGAACTCTGGATGGAGGTTTGTGACATTGTACAGGAGACAGGGACCAAGAGCATCCCCATGGAAAAGAAATGCAAAAAAAGCAAAATGGCTGTCTGAGGTGGCCTTACAAATAGCTGTGAAAAGAAGAGAAGCGAAAAGCAAAGGAGAAAGGGAAAGATATAAGCATTAGAATGCAGAGTTCCAAAGAATAGCAAGGAGAGATAAGAAAGCCTTCCTCAGTGATCAATGCAAAGAAATAGAGGAAAACAACAGAATAGGAAAAACAAGAGATCTCTTCAAGAACATTAGAGATTCCAAGGGAACATTTCATGCAAAGATGGGCTCGATAAAGGACAGAAATGGTATGGACCTAACGGAAGCAGAAGATATTAAGAAGAGGTGGCAAGAATACACAGAAGAACTGTACAAAAAAGATCTTCACGACCAGGATAGTCACGAAAATGTGATCACTGGCCTAGAGCCAGACATCTTGGAATGTGAATTCAAGTGTGCCTTAGAAAGCCACACTACGAACAAAGCTAGAGGAAGTGATGGAATTCCAGTTGAGCTATTTCAAATCTTGAAAGATGATGCTGTGAAAGTGCTGCACTCAATATGCCAACAAATTTGGAAAACTCAGCAGTGGCCACAGGACTGGAAAAGGTCAGTCTTCATTCTAATCCCAAAGAAAGGCAATGCCAAAGAATGCTCAAGCTACCGCACAATTGCACTCATCTCACACGCTAGTACAGTCATGCTCAAAATTCTCCAAGCCAGGCTTCAGCAAGATGTGATCCGTGAACTCCCAGATGTTCAAGCAGGTTTTAGAAAAGGCAGAGGCACCAGAGATCAAATTGCCAACATCCGCTGGATCATGGAGAAAGCGAGAGAGTTCCAGAAAAACATCTATTTCTGCTTCATTGATTATGCCAAAGCCTTTGACTGTGTGGATCACAATAAACTGTGGAAGATTCTGAAAGAGATGGGAATATGAGACCACCTGACCTGCCTCTTTAGAAACCTGTATGCAGGTCAGGAAGCAACAGTCAGAACTCTGCATGGAACAACTGACTGGTTCCAAATGGGAAAAGGATTACGTCAAGGCTGTATATTGTAATCTTGCTTATTTAACTTATATGCAGAGTGCATCATGAGAAATGCTGGGCTGGAAGAAGAACAACTGGAATCAAGATTGCTGGGAGAAATATCAATAACCTCAGATATGCAGATGACACCACCTTTAGGGCAGAAAGTGAGGAGGAACTCAAAAGCCTCTTGATGAAAGTGAAAGAGGAGAGTGAAAAGGTTGGCTTGAAGCTCAACGTTCAGAAAACAAAGGTGATGGAATCTGGTCCCAACCCTTCACGGGAAATAGATGGAAAAACAGTGGAAACAGTGTCACACTTTATTTTGGGGGGCTCCACAATCACTGCAGATGCTGATTGAAGCCATGAAATTAAAAGGCGCTTACTCCTTGGAAGGAAAGTTATGATCAACCTTGATAGTATATTAAAAAGCAGAGACATCACTTTGCCAAAAAAGCTCCATCTAGTCAAAGCTATGGCTTTTCCCGTGGTCATGTATGGATGTGAGAGTTGGACTGTGAAGAAAGCTGATCTCCAAAGAACTGATGCTTTCGAACTGTGGTATTGGAGAAGACTCTTGAGAGTCCCTTGGACTGCACGAAGATCCAACCAGTCCATTCTAAGGGAGATCAATCATCGGTGTTCATTGGAAGGACTGATGCTAAAGCTGAAATTGCAATACTTCGGCCACCTCATGCGATGAGTTGACCCACTGGAAAAGATTCTGATGCTAGGAGAGGTTGGGGGCTGGAGGAGAAGGGGACGACAGAGAATGAGATGGCTGGATAGCATCACCGGCTCTGTGGCCATGAGTTTGAGTGAACTCCGGGAGTTGGTGTAGGACAGGGAGGCCTAGCGTACAGTTATTTATGGGGTCGCGGAGAGTTGGACACGACTGAGCGACTGAACTGAACTGAACTGAATAAAGCATGTCAAATACCCTTTTCCCTTTCAGGCGGGAATGTGGGATTTCTCTTGAAATTCTGCAGCGCAAGATTTCTTCATCTCGCACTGAGGGGATAATTTTGTGGTGTTTCTCGAATTGCGGCGGGAAGCTGGGGGTATTCCACGAGGTGCGAAGGGACCTCAGGAACTCACTCGAGTTACTTTAGGGAAGTCAGGTCCCCGATTGTGCTGGAAGGGGAACTTCCGGATTACTCTCGAGCCGTTAAATGGGAATATTGCCTCTTCTCAATTTGAGTCCTTAAAGTGTGTTCTCCTCTCCACTGAGGACGGATGTTAGGGACCATTCTGATTCGCCTAAAGGGAGTCAAGTTCCCTTTTGCCTTTCAAGCGGGAATGTGGGATTTCTCTTGAGATTCTGCAGTGCAAAATTTCCTCATCTCGCATGGAGGGGATAATTATGTGCTGTTACACGAATTGGGCTGGGAAGCTGGGGGTGATTCTCCAGTTGCGACGAGGACCTCTGGAACACACTCGGATTACTTCAGGGAAGTCAGGTCCCCGTTTGTGCTGGAAGGGGAACTTCCGGATAGTTCTCGAGCCCTTTAATGGGAATAGGGCCTCCTCTCGATTTGAGTCCATAAATTGTGTTCTCCTCTCCAATGGGGACGGATGTTAGGGAAATTTCTGAGTGGCATAAAGTGTGTCAAGTATCCTTTTGCCTTTCAAGCGGGAATGTGGGATTTCTCTTGAGATTCTGCAGCGCAAAATTACCTCATCTCGCATTGAGGGGATAATTCTGTGGTATTTCTGGAGTTGCAGAGGGAAGCAGGGGATACTTCTCCACTTGCAACGGGGACCTCAGGAACTCGCTCAGGTTGCTTCAGCGATGTCAAGTCCCCTTTTGTGTTGGAAGGGGAACTTCCAGATTACTCTCGAGCCGTTAAATGGGAACATTGCCTCTTCTCGATTTGAATCCAGAGAGTGTGTTCTCCTCTGCACTGAGGACGGATGTTAGGGAACATTCTGAGTCGCCTAAAGGGAGTCAAGTACACTGTTACCTTTCAAGCGGGAATGTGGGATTTCTCTTGAGATTCTTCAGCGCAAAATTTCCTCATCTCGCATGGAGGGGATAATGTTTTGGTGTTTCACGAATTGGGTTGGGAAGCTGGGGGTACTTCTGCAGTTCCGACGAGTACCTCTGGACCACACTCGAGTTACTTCAGAGAAGTCTGGTCCCATTTTGTGCTGGAAGGGGAACTTCCCTATTACTCTCGAACCCTTTAATGTGAATAAGGCCTCTTCTCGATTAGAGTCCATAAAGTGTGTTCTCCTCCCAACGGGGACGGCTGTGTGAGGGAACTTTCAGAGTTGCATAAAGGGTGTTTAGTACCCTTTTGCCTTTTATGAGGAAATGTGGTATTTCTCTTGAGATTCTGCAGCGCAAAATTTCCTCATCTCGCATTGAGGGGATAATTTTGGGGTGTTTCTCGAGTTGCGGCGGGAAGCTGGGGGTGCTTCTCGAGTTGCGACGGGGACCTCAGGAACTCGCTGGGGTTGCTTAAGGGAAGTCAGGTCCCCTTGGATGTAGGAAGGGGAACTTCCGGGTTCCTCTCGAGGCCTTAAATGTGAACAGGGGCTCATCTCGAATTGAGTCCATAAAGTGTGTTCTCCTCTCCAAAAGGGACGGCTGTGTGAGGGAACTTTCTGAGTCGAATAAAGGGTGTCAAGTACCTTTTTGCCTTTCAAGAGGGAATGTGGTATTTCTCTTGAGATTCTGCATCGCAAAATTTCCTCCTCTCACATTGAGGGGATAATTTTGGGGTGTTTCTCGAGTTGCTGCGGGAAGCTGGGGGTGCTTCTCAGGTTGCGACGGGGACTTCAGGAACTCGCTCGGGTTGCTTCACGGAAGTCAGGACCCCTATTTTGTTGGAAGGGGAACCTCCGGTTTACTCTCGAGCCGTTATTGGGAATAGGGGCTCATCTTGAATTGAGTCCATAAAATGTGTTCTCCTCTCCAACGGGGACTCATATTACTGAAATTTCTGAGTCGAATAAAGTGTGTCAAGTACCCATTGCCTTTCAAGAGGGAATGTGGTATTTCACTTGAGATTCTGCAGTGCAAAATTTCCTCATCTCGCATTGAGTCTATAATATTGTGGTGTTTCTATAGTTGCGGGGAGAATCTGGGGGTACTTCTCGAAGTGCGTCGGGGACCTCAGGAACTCGGTGGGGTTGCTTCAGGGAAGTCAGGTCCCCTTTGGTGTTGGAAGGGGAACTTCCGGTTTCCTCTCGAGCCCTTAAATGTGAACAGGGGCTCATCTCGAATTGAGTCCATAAAGTTTGTTCTCCTCTCCAAAGGGGACGGCTGTGTCAGGGAACTTTCTGAGTCGAATAAAGTGTGTCAAGTACCTTTTTGCCTTTCCAGAGGGAATGTGGTATTTCTCTTGAGATGCTGCATCGCCAAATTTCCTCATCTCGCATGGAGGGGATAATTTTTGAATGTTTCTCGAATTGCAGCGGAAAGCTGACAGTGCTTCTCGAGTTGCGAAGGGACCTCAGGAACTCGCTGGGGTTGCTTCAGGGAAGTCAGGTCCCCTTTGCTGTTGGAAGGGGAACTTCCGGGTTCCTCTCGAGCCCTTAAATGTGCACAGTGGCTCATCTCTAATTGAGTCCATAAAGTGTGTTCTCCTCTCCAAAGGGGACGGCTGTGTGAGGGAACTTTCTGAGTCGAATAAAGTGTGTCAAGTACCTTTTTGCCTTTCAAGAGGGAATGTGGTATTTCTCTTCAGATGCTGCATCGCAAATTTTCCGCATCTCGCATTGAGGAATGATTTTGGTGTGTTTCTCGAGTTGCGGCGGGAAACTGGGAGTGCTTGAAGAATTGCAACGGGGACCTCAGGAACTTGCTGGGGTTGCTTCAGAGAAGTCAGGTCCCCTTTGCTGTTGGAAGGGGAACTTCCGGGTTCCTCTCGAGCCCTTAAATGTGCACAGGGGCTCTCTTGAATTGAGTCCAAAAAGTCTGTTCTCCTCTAAAAGGGGACGGCTGTGTGAGGGAACTTTCTGAGTCGAATAAAGGGTGTCAAGTACCTTTTTGCCTTTCCAGAGGGACTTTGGTATTTCTCTTGAGATTATGCATCGCAAAATTTCCTCATCTCGCATGGAGGGAATAATTTAGGGGTGTTTCTCGAGTTGCGGCAGGAAGCTGGGGGTGCTTCTCGAGTTACGACGGGGACCTGAGGAACTCGTTGGGGTTGCTTCATGGAACTCAGGTCCCCTTTGGTTTTGGAAGGGGAACTTCCGGTTTCCTCTCCAGCCCTTCAATGTGGACACGGGCTCCTCTCTAATTGAGTCCCTGAAGTGTGTTCTCCTCTCCATATGGGACGGCAGTGTGAGGGAACTTTCTGAGTCGAATAAAGGGTGTCAAGTACCTTTTTGCCTTTCCAGAGGGGATGTGGTATTTCTCTTGAGATGCTGCATCGCCAAATTTCCTCATCTCGCATGGAGGGGATAATTTTGGGGTGTTTCTCGAGATGCGGCGAGAAGGTGGGGGTGCTTCTCCAGTTACGACGGCGACCTCAGGAACTCGCTGTGGTTGCTTCAGGGAAGTCAAGTCCCCTTTGGTGTTGGAAGGGGAAGTTCCGGTTTCCTCTCGAGCCCTTCAATGTGCACAGGGTCTCCTCTCGATTAGAGTCCATAAAGTGTGATCTCCTCTCCAAAGGGGACGGCTGTGTGAGGGAACTTTCTGAGTCGAATAAAGGGTGTCAAGTACCTTTTTGCCTTTCCAGAGGGAATGTGGTATTTCTCTTGAGATCCTGCATCGCCAAATTTCCTCATCTCGCATGGAGGGGATAATTTTGGGGTGTTTCTCGAGTTGCGGCGGGAAGCTGGGGGTGCTTCTCGAGTTGCGAAGGGACCTCAGGAACTCGCTGGGGTTGCTTCAGGGAAGTCAGGTCACCTTTGTTGTTGGAAGGGGAACTTCCGTTTTCCTCTTGAGCCCTTCAAACTGCAGAGGTGCTCCTCTCCAATTGAGTCCGTGAATTGTGTTCTCCTCTCCAAAGGGGACGGCTGTGTGAGGGAACATTCTGAGTCGAATAAAGGGTGTCAAGTACCTTTTTACCTTTCCAGAGGGAATTTGGTATTTCTCTTGAGATGTTGCATCGCCAAATTTCCTCATCTCGCATGGAGGGGATAATTTTGGGGTGTTTCTCGAGTTGCGGCGGGAAGCTGGGTGTGCTTCTCGAGTTGCGACGGGGAACTCAGGAACTCGCTGGGGTTGTTTCAGGGAAGTCAGGTCCCCTTTGGTGTTGGAAGGGGAACTTCCTATTTCTTCTCCAGCCCTTCAATGTGCACAGGGGCTCCTCTCGAATTGAGTCCGTAAAGGGTTTTCTCCTCTCCAAAGGGGACGGCTGTGTGAGGGAACTTTCTGAGTCGAATAAAGGGTTTCAAGTACCTTTTAGCCTTTCCAGATGGAATGTGTTATTTCTCTTGAGATGCTGCATCGCAAAATTACCTCATCTCGCATGGAAGGGATAATTTTGGGGTGTTTCTCGAGTTGCGGCGGGAAGCTTGGGCTGCTTCTCCAGTTTCGACGGGGACCTCAGGAACTCGCTGGGGTTGCTTCAGGGAAGTCAGGTCCACTTTGGTTTTGGAAGGGGAACTTCCGGTTTCTCTCGAGGGCTTCAAAGTGCACAGGGGCTCCTCTCGAATTGAGTTCGTAAAGTGTGTTCTCCTCTCCAAAGGGGACGGCTGTGTGAGGGAACTTTCTGAGTCGAATAAAGGGTGTCAAGTAACTTTTTGCCTTTCCAGAGGGAATGTGATATTTCTCTTGAGATGCTGCATCGCCAAATTTCCTCATCTCGCATGGAGGGGATAATTTTGGGGTGTTTCTCGAGTTGCGGCGGGAGCCGGAGGTGCTTCTCGAGTTGCGACGGGGACCTCAGGAACTCGCTGGGGTTGCTTCAGGGAAGTCAGGTCCCCTTTGGTTTGGAAGGGGCACTTCCGGTTTCCTCTCGAACCCTTCAATGTGCACAGGGGCTCCTCTCGAATTGAGTCCGTAAAGTGTGTTCTCCTCTCCAAAGGGGACGGCTATGTGAGGGAACTTTCTGAGTCGAATAAAGGGTGTCAAGTAACTTTTTGCCTTTCCAGAGGGAATGTGGTATTTCTCTAGAGATGCTGCATCGCCAAATTTCCTCATCTCTCATGGAGGGCATAATTTTGGGGTGTTTCTCGAGTTGCGGCGGGAAGCTTGGGCTGCTTCTCCAGTTTCGACGGGGACCTCAGGAACTCGCTGGGGTTGCTTCAGGGAAGTCAGGTCCACTTTGGTGTTGGAAGGGGAACTTCCGGTTTCTTCTCGAGGGCTTCAGTGTGCACAGGGGCTCCTCTCGAATTGAGTCCGTAAAGTGTGTTCTCCTCTCCAAAGGGGACGGCTGTGTGAGGGAACTTTCTGAGTCGAATAAAGGGTGTCAAGTACTTTTTCCCTTTCCAGAGGGAATGTGGTATTTCTCTTCAGATGCTGCATCGCCAAATTTCCTCATCTCGCATGGAGGGGATAATTTTGGGGTGTTTCTCGAATTGGGGCGGGAAGCTGGGGGTGCTTCTCGAGTTGCGACGGGGACCTCAGGAACTCGCTGGGGTTGCTTCAGGGAAGTCAGGTCCCCTTTGGTGTTGGAAGGGGAACTTCCGGTTTCCTCTCGAGCCCTTCAATGTGCACAGGGGCTCCTCTCGAATTGAGTCCGTAAAGTGTGTTCTCCTCTCCAAAGGGCACGGCTGTGTGAGGGAACTTTCTGATTCAAATAAAGGGTATCAAGTACCTTTTTGCCTTTCCAGAGGGAATGTGGTATTTCTCTAGAGATGCTGCATCGCCAAATTTCCTCATCTCGCATGGAGGGGATAATTTTGGGGTGTTTCTCTAGTTGCGGCGGGAAGCTGGGGGTGCTTCTCGAGTTGCGACGGGGACCTCAGGAACTAGCTGGGGTTGCTTCAGGGAAGTCAGGTCCCCTTTGGTGTTGGAAGGGGAACTTCTGGTTTCCTCTCGAGCCCTTCAGTGTGCATAGGAGCTCCTCCCAATTTGAGTCCGTAAAGTGTGTTCTCCTCTCCAAAGGGGACGGCTGTGTGAGGGAAATTTCTGAGTCGAATAAAGGGTGTCAAGTACCTTTTTGCCTTTCCAGAGGGAATGTGGTATTTCTCTTGAGATGCTGCATCGCCAAATTTCCTCATCTCGCATGGTGGGGATAATTTTGGGGTGTTTCTCGAGTTGCGGCGGGAAGCTGGGGGTGCTTCTCGAGTTGCGACGGGGACCTCGGCAACTCGCTGGGGTTGCTTCAGGGAAGGCAGGTCCCCTTTGATGTTGGAAGGGAAACTTCCGGTTTCCTCTCGAGCCATTCAATGTGTACAGGGGCTCCTCTCGAATTGAGTCCGTAAAGTGTGTTCTCCTCTCCGAATGGGACGGCTGTGTGAGGGAACTTTCTGAGTCGAATAAAGGGTGTCAAGTACCTTCTTGCCTTTCAAGAGGGAATGTGGTATTTCTCGTGAGATGCTGCATCGCCAAATTTCCTCATTTCGCATGGAGGGGATAGTTTTGTTGTGTTTCTCGAGTTGCGGCGGGAAGCTGGGGTGCTTCTAGAGTTCCGAATGGGACCTCGGCAACTCGCTGGGGTTGCTTCAGGGAAGTCAGGTCCCCTTTGGTGTTGGAAGGGGAACTTCTGGTTTCCTCTCGAGCCCTTCAATGTGCACAGGGGCTCCTCTCGAATTGAGTCCGTAAAGTGTGACGGCTGTGTGAGGGAGCTTTCTGAGTCGAATAAATGGTGTCAAGTACCTTTTTGCCTTTCAAGAGGGAATGCGGTATTTCTCTTGAGATGCTGCATCGCATAATTTCCTCATCTCACATGCAGGGGATAATTTTGGAGTGTTTCTCGAGTTGCGACGTGAGAGACGCCGGCCCCGGCGGCGCAGACCCGCCGCGAAAGACGCTGGCACCGGCGGCGCAGACGCGACGCGAGAGACGCCGGCCGTGGCGCAACCAGCCACGCAAAGATGTGCGGCCGTGAGGAGCTACCCCACGCCTGAGGCCAGGGCCGGCGGCCGAGAGGAGCTCCCCAACGTCCAACAGGCGGTGGCTGCACGGGCGCAGGAGGGCTGAGAGGAGCTACTCCGCGTTCAAGGTCAGGAGGGGTGGCCTCGAGGAGATACCCCTCACCCAAGGTAAGGTACAGCGGCTGCACTTTGCTGGAGCGGCTGTGAAGAGATTTTCCACGACCAAGGTAAAAGAAACCCAAATAAGATGGTAGGTATTGCTAGGGGGCACCAGAGGGCGGACAGACTGATATCATAATCACAGGAAACTAGCCAATCTGATCACATGGACCACAGCCGATTGTGGTCCACTGGAGAAGGGAATGGCAAACAACTTCAGTATACTTGCCTTGAGAACCCCATGAACAGTATCAAAGGGCAAATTGATAGGATACTGAATGAGGAATTCCCCAGGTCAGTAGGTGCCCAGTATGCTACTGGAGATCAGTGGAGAAATAACTATAGAAGGAATAAAGGGATGGAGCAAAAGCAAAACCAATACCCAGTTGTGGATGTGACCAGTGATAGAAGCAAGGTCCGGTGCTGTAAAGAGGAGTATTGCATAGGAACCTGGAATGTTAGGTCCATGAATCAAGGCAAATTGGAAGTGGTCAAACAGGAGATGGCAAGAGTGAACGTTGACATTCTAGGAATCAGTGAATTAAAATGGACTGGAATGGGTGAATTTAAATCAGACGACCATTATATCTACTACTGTGGGCAGGAATCCCTTAGAAGAAATGGAGTAGCCATCATGGTCAACAAAAGACTCCGAAATGCAGTACTTGGATGCAATCTTAAAAATGACAGGATGATTTCTGTTCGTTTCCAAGGCAAACCATTCAATATTAGAGTAATCCAGGCCTATGCCCCAACCAGTAATGCTGAAGAAGCCGAAGTTAATCGGTTCTATGAAGATCTACAAGACCTTTTAGAACTAACCCACAAAAAAGACGTCCTTTTCATTATAGGGGACTGGAATGCAAAAGTAGGAAGTCAAGAAACACCTGGAGTAACTGGCAAATTTGGCCTTGGAGCACGGAATGAAGCAGGGCAAAGGCTAATAGAGTTTTGTCAAGAGAATGCACTGGTCATAGCAAACACCGTATTCCAACAGCACAAGAGAAGACTCTACACATGGACATCACCAGATGGTCAACACCGAAATCAGATTGATTATATTCTTTGCAACCAAAGATGGAGAAGCTGTGTACAGTTAGCGAAAACAAGACCAGGAGCTGACTGTGGCTCAGATCATGAACTCCTTATTGCGAAGTTCAGACTTAAATTGAAGAAAGTAGGGAAAACCACTAGACCATTCAGATATGACCTCAATCAAATCCCTTATGATTATACAGTGGAAGTGAGAAATAGATTTAAAGGACTAGATCTGATTGATAGAGTGGTTGTTGAACTCTGGACGGAGGTTCGTGACATTGTACAGGAGACAGGGACCAAGACCATCCCCATGGAAAAGAAATGCAAAGGAGCGAAATGGCTGTCTGAGGAGGCCTTACAAATAGGTGTGAAAAGAAGAGAGGCGAAAAGCAAAGGAGAAAAGGAAAGATATAAGCATCTGAATGCAGAGTTCCAAAGAATAGCAAGGAGAGATAAGAAAGACTTCCTCAGTGATCAATGCAAAGAAATAGAGGAAAACAACAGAAAAGGAAAAACAAGAGAGCTCTTCAAGAAAATTAGAGATTCCAAGGGAATATTTCATGCAAAGATGGGCTCGATAAAGGACAGAAATGGTATGGACCTAACAGAAGCAAAAGATATTAAGAAGAGGTGGCAGGAATACACAGAGGAACTGTACAAAAAAGATCTTCACGACCAAGATAGTCACGATAATGTGATCCTTGACCTAGAGCCAGACATCTTGGAATGTGAAGTCAAGTGGGCCTTAGAAAGCATCACTACGAACAAAGCTAGTGGAGGTGATGGAATTCCAGTTGAGCTATTTCAAGTCTTGAAAGATGATGCTGTGAAAGTGCTGCACTCAATATGCCAGCAGATTTGGAAAACTCAGCAGTGGCCACAGGACTGGAAGAGGTCAGTCTTCATTCCAATCCCAAAGAAAGGCAATGCCAAAGAATGCTCAAACTACCGGACAATTGCACTCATCTCACACGCTAGTAAAGTCATGCTCAAAATTCTCCAAGCCAGGCTTCAGAAGTATGTAAACCGTGAACTCCCATATGTTCAAGCAGGTTTTAGAAAAGGCAGAGGCACCAGAGATCAAATTGCCAACATCCGCTGGATCATGGAGAAAGCAAGAGAGTTTCAGAAAAATATCTATTTCTGCTTTATTGACTATGTCAAAGCCTTTGACTGTGTCGATCACGATAAACTGTGGAACATTCTGAAAGAGATGGGAATCCCAGACCACCTGACCTGCCTCTTGAGAAACCTGTATGCAGGTCAGGAAGCAACTGTTAGAACTGGACATGGAACAACAGACTGGTTCCAAATAGGAAAAGGTGTACGTCAAGGTTGTATATTGTCAGCTTGCTTATTTAACTTATATGCAGAGTACATCATGAGGAACGCTGGGCTGGAAGAAGCAAAAGGTGGAATCAAGATTGCCGGGAGAAATATCAATAACCTCAGATATGCAGATGACACTACCCTTATGGCAGAAAGTGAAGAGGAACTCAAAAGCCTCTTGATGAAAGTGAAAGAGGAGAGTGAAAAGGTTGGCTTGAAGCTCAACATTCAGAAAACAAAGATCATGGCATCTGGTCCCATCACTTCATGGGAAATAGATGGAAAAACAGTGGAAACAGTGTCAGACTTTGTTTTTTTGGGCTCCAAAATCACTGCAGATGCTGACTGCAGCCATGAAATTAAAAGACGCTTGCTCCTTGGAAGGAAAGTTATGACCAACCTTGATAGTATATTAAAAAGCAGAGACATTACTTTGCCAACCAAGGTCCGTCTAGTCAAGGCAATGGTTTTTCCCGTGGTCAAGTATGGATGTGAGAGTTGGACTGTGAAGAAGGCTGACCGCCGAAGAATCGATGCTTTTGAACTGTGGTGTTGGAGAAGACTCTTCAGAATCCCTTATACTGCAAGGAGATCCAACCAATCCATTCTATAGGAGATCAATCCTGGATGTTCATTGGAAGGGCTGATGCTAAAGCTGAAAGTGCAATACTATGGCCACCTCATGCAACGAGTTGACTCACTGGAAAAGACTGTGATGCTGGGAAAGGTTGGGGGGGGGGAGGAGAAGGGGACGACGGAGAATGAGACGGCTGGATGGCGTCACCGGCTCTGTGGACATGAGTTTGAGTGAAATCCGGGAGTTGGTGATGGACAGGGAGGCCTGGCGTGCTGTGATTCATGTGGTCGCGGAGAGTCGGACACGACTGAGCGACGGAACTGAACTGAACTCTCGAGTTGCGGCGGGAAGCTGGGGGTGCTTCTCGAGTTGCGACGGGAATCTCAGGACCTCGCTGAGGTTGCTTCAGGGAAGTCAGGTCCCCTTTGGTGTTGGAAGGGGAACTTCTGGGTTCTTCTCGAGCCCGTCAATGTGCACAGGGGCTCCTCTCGAATTGAGTCCGTAAAGTGTGTTCTCCTCTCCAAAGGGGACGGCTGTGTGAGGGAACTTTCTGAGTCGAATAAAGGGTGTGAAGTACTTTTTCCCTTTCCAGAGGGAATGTGGTATTTCTCTTGAGATGCTGCATCGCCAAATTTCCTCATCTCGCATGGAGGGGATAATTTTGGGGTGTATCTCGAATTGGGGCGGGAAGCTGGGGGTGCTTCTCGAGTTGCGACGGGGACCTCAGGAACTCGCTGGGGTTGCTTCAGGGAAGTCAGGTCGCCTTTGGTGTTGGAAGGGGAACTTCCGGTTTTCTCTCGAGCCCTTCAATGTGCACAGGGGCTCCTCTCGAATTGAGTCCGTAAAGTGTGTTCTCCTCTCCAAAGGGGACGGCAGTGTGAGGGAAATTTCTGAGTCGAATAAAGGGTATCAAGTACCTTTTTGCCTTTCCAGAGGGAATGTGGTATTTCTCTAGAGATGCTGCATCGCCAAATTTCCTCATCTCGCAGGGAGGAGACAATTTTGGGGTGTTTCTCGAGATGCGGCGGGGAGCTGGGGGTGCTTCTCGAGCTGCGACGGGGACCTCAGGAACTTGCTGGGGTTGCTTCAGGAAAGTCAGGTCCCCTTTGGTGTTGGATGGGGAACTTCCGGTTTCCTCTCGAGCCCTTCAATGTGCACAGGGGCTCCTCTCGAATTGAGTCCGTAAAGTGTGTTCTCCTCTCCAAAGGGGACGGCTGTGTGAGGGAACTTTCTGAGTCGAATAAAGGGTGTCAAGTACCTTGTTGCCTTTCCAGAGGGAATGTGGTATTTCTCGTGAGATGCTGCATCGCCAAACTTCCTCATCTCGCAGGGAGGAGACAATTTTGGGGTGTTTCTCGAGATGCGGCGGGGAGCTGGGGGTGCTTCTCGAGCTGCGACGGGGACCTCAGGAACTTGCTGGGGTTGCTTCAGGGAAGTCAGGTCCCCTTTGGTGTTGGAAGGGGAACTTCCGGTTTCCTCTCGAGCCCTTCAATGTGCACAGGGGCTCCTCTCGAATTGAGTCCGTAAAGTGTGTTCTCCTCTCCAAAGGGGACGGCTGTGTGAGGGAACTTTCTGAGTCGAATAAAGGGTGTCAAGTACCTTGTTGCCTTTCCAGAGGGAATGTGGTATTTCTCGTGAGATGCTGCATCGCCAAACTTCCTCATCTCGCATGGAGGGGATAATTTTGGGTGTTTCTCGAGTTGCGTTGGGAAGCTCGGGGTGCTTCTCGAGTTGCAACGGGGACCTCAGGAACTCGCTGGGGTTGTTTCAGGGAAGTCAGGTCCCCTTTGGTGTTGGAAGGGGAACTTCCGGTTTCCTCTCGAGCCCTTCAATGTGCACAGGGGCTCCTCTCGAATTGAGTCCGTAAAGTGTGTTCTCCTCTCCAAAGGGGACGGCTGTGTGAGGGAACTTGCTGAGTCGAATAAAGGGTGTCAAGTACCTTTTTGCCTTTCCAGAGGTAATGTGATATTTCTCGTGAGATGGTGCATCGCCAAATTTCGTCATCTCGCATGGAGTGGATAATTTTGGGTTGTTTCTCGAGTTCGGGCGGGAAGCTGGGGGTGCTTCTCGAGTTGCGACGGGGACCTCAGGAACTCGCTGGGGTTGCTTCAGGGAAGTCAGGTCCCCTTTGGTGTTGGAAGGGGAACTTCCGGTTTCCTTTCCAGCCCTTCAATGTGCAGAGGGGCTCCTCTCGAATTGAGTCCGTAAAGTGTTTTCTCCTCTCCAAAGGGGATGGCTGTGTGCGGGAACTTTCTGGGTCGAATAAAGGGTGTCAAGTACCTTTTTGCCTTTCCAGAGGGAATGTGGTATTTCTCTTGAGATGCTGCATCGCCAAATTTCCTCATCTCGCATGGAGGGGATAATTTTTGGGTGTTTCTCGAGTTGCGGCGGGAAGCTGGGTGTGCTTCTCGAGTTGCGACGGGTACCTCAGGAACTCGCAGTGGTTGCTTCATGGAAGTCAGGTCCCCTTTGGTGTTGGAAGGGGAACTTCCGGTTTGCCCTTGAGCCCTTCAATGTGCACAGGGGCTCCTCTCGAATTGAGTCCATAAAGTGTGTTCTCCTCTCCAAAGAGGACGGCTGTGTGAGGGAACTTTCTGAGTCGAATACAGGGTTTCAAGTAAATTTTTGCATATCCAGAGGGAATGTGATATTTTTCTTGAGATGCTGCATTGCCAAATTTCCTCATCTGGCATGGAGGGGATAATTTTGGGGTGTCTCTCGAGTTGCGGCGGGAAGCTGGGTGTGCTTCTCGAGTTGCGACTGGGACCTCAGGAACTCGCTGGGGTTGCTTCAGGGAAGTCAGGTCCCCTTTGTTGTTGGAAGGGGAACTTCGGTTTCCTCTCGAGCCCTTCAATGTGCACAGGGGCTCCTCTCGAATTTAGTCCGTAAAGAGTGTTCTCCTCTCCAAAGGGGACGGCTGTGTGAGGTAACTTTCTGAGTCGAATAAAGGGTGTCAAGTACCTTTTTGCCTTTCCAGAGGGATTGTGTTATTTCTCTTGAGATGCTGCATCGCCAAATTTCCTCATCTCGCATGGAGGGGATAATTTTGGGGTGTTTCTCGAGTTGCGGCGAGAAGCTGTGGGTGCTTCTCGAGTTACGACGGGGACCTCAGGAACTCGCAGTGGTTTCTTCAAGGAAGTAAGTTCCCCTTTGGTGTTTGAAGTTGAACTTCCGGTTTCCTCTCGAGCCCTTCAATGTGCACAGGGGCTCCTCTCGAATTGAGTCCGTAAAGTGTGTTCTCCTCTCCAAAGGGGAAGGCTGTGTGAGGGAACTTTCTGAGTCGAATGAAGGGTGTCAAGTACCTTTTGGCCTTTCCAGAGGGAATGTGGTATTTCTCTTGAGATGCTGCATCGCCAAATTTCCTCATCTCGCATGGAGGGGATAATTTTGGGGTGTTTCTCGTGTTGCGGCGGGAAGCTGGGGGTGCCTCACGAGTTGCGACGGGGACCTCAGGAACTCGCTGGGGTTGCTTCAGGGAAGTCAGGTTCCCTTTGGTGATGGAAGGGGAACTTCCGGGTTCCTCTCGAGCCCTTCAATGTAAACAGGGGATCATCTCAAATTGAGTCCATAAAGTGTGTTCTCCTCTCCAAACGTGACGGCTGTGTGAGTCAACTTTCTGCGTCGAATAAAGGGTTTCAAGTACCTTTTTGCCTTTGAAGAGGGAATGTTTTATTTTTCTTGAGATGCTGCATCGCAAATTTTCCTCATCTAGCATTGAGGGGATAATTTTGCGGTGTTTCTCGAGTTGCGGCGGGAAGCTGGGGGTGCTTCTCGAGTCGGGACGGGACCTCAGGAACTCGCTGGGCTTGCTTCACGGAACTCCAGTCCCCTTTGTTGTTGGAAGGGGAACTTCCGGTTTCCTCTTGAGCCCTTAAATGTGCACAGGGGCTCATCTCGAATTGAGTCCATAAAGTGTGTTCTGGTCTCCAAATGGAACGAAGGTTTCAGGGAACTTTCTGAGTCGAATAAAGGGTGTCAAGTACCTTTTTGCCTTTCAAGAGGGAATGTGGTATTTCTCTTTTGAAGCTGCATCGTAAAATTTCCTCATCTCGCATTGTGGGGATAATTTTGGGGTGTTTCTTGAGTTGCTGCGGGAGGCTGGGTGTGCTTCTCGAGTTGCCACGGGGACCTCAGGAACTCGCTGAGGTTTCTTCAGGAAAGTCAGGTCCCCTTTGTTTATGGAAAGGGAATTTCCGGTTTCCTCTCGAGCCCTTAAATGTGCACAGGGGCTCATCACGAATTGAGTCCAAAAAGTGTGTTCTCCTCTGCAAAGGGGACAGCTGTGTAAGGAACTGTTTGAGTCGAATAAAGTGTTTCAAGTACCCTTTTGCCTTTCAAAAGGGAATGTGGTATTTCTCTTGAGATGCTGCATTGCACAATTTCCTCATCTCTCATTGAGGGGATAATTTTGGGGTGTTTCTCGAGTGGTGTCGGGAAGCTGAGGGTCCTTCTCGAGTTGCGACGGGGACCTCAGTATCTCGCTGGGGTTGCTTCAGGGAAGTCAGGTGCCCTTTGGTGTGGAAGGGGAACTTCCGGTTTCCTCTCGAGCCCTTAAATGTGCACAGGGGCTCATCTCGAATTGAGTCCATAAAGTGTGTTCTCCTCTCCAAAGGGGACGGCTGTGTGAGGGAACTTTCTGAGTCGAGTAGAGTGTGTCAAGTAACATTTTACCTTTCAAGAGGGAATGTGGTATTTCTCTTGAGATGCTGCATCGCAAAATTTCCTCATCTCGCATTGAGGGGATACTTTTGGGGTGTTTCTCGAGTTGTGGCGGGAGGCAGGGGGTGCTCCTTGAGTTGCGACGGGGACCTCAGGATCTCGATGGGGTTGCTTCAGGGAAGTCAGTTCCCCTTTGCTGTTGGATGGTGAACTTCCGGGTTCCTCTCCAGCCCTTAAATGTGAAGAGGGGCTCATCTCGAATTGCGTCCATAAAGTGTGTTCTCCTCTAAAAGAGGACGGCTGTGTGAGGGAACTTTCTGATTCGAATAAAGGGTGTCAAATAACTTTTTGCCTTTCAAGAGGGAATGTGGTTTTTCTCTTGAGATGCTGCATCGCAAAATTTCCTCATCTCGCATTGAGGGGATAATTTTGGGGTTTTTCTCGAGTTGCGGTGGGAAGCTGGGTGTGCTACAAGAGTTGCGACGGGGACCTCAGGAACTGGATGGGGTTGCTTCAGAGAAGTCAGGTCCCCTTTGTTGTTGGAAGGGGAAATTCCGGGTTCCTCTCGAGCCCTTAAATGTGCACAGGGGCTCATCTCGAATTCAGTCCATAAAGTGTGTTCTCCTCTAAAATGGGATGGTTGTGTGAGGGAACTTTCTGAATCGAATAAATGGTGTCAAGTACCTTTTTGCCTTTCAAGAGGGAATGTGTTATTTCTCTTGAGATGCTTCATCGCAAAATTTCCTCATCTCGCATTGAGGGGATAATTTTGGGTGTTTCTTGAGTTGCGGCGGGAAGCTGTGGGTCCTTCTCGAGTTGCGAAGGGGACCTCAGGAACTCGCTGTGGTTGCTTCAGGGAAGTCAGGTCCCCTTTGTTGTTGGAAGGGGCACTTCCGGGTTCCTCTCGAGCACTTAAATGTGCAGAGGTGCTCATCTAGAGTTGAGTCCATAAAGTGTGTTCTCACCAAATGGGCCGGCTGTGTGAGGGAACTTTCTGAGTCGAATAAAGGGTGTCAAGTACCTTTTTGCCTTTCAAGAGGGAATGTGCTATTTCTCTTGAGATGCTGCATCGCAAAATTTCCTCATCTCGCATTGAGGGGATAATTTTGGGGTGTTTCTCGAGTTGCGACGGGAAGCCAGGGGTGCTTCTCGAGTTGCGACAGGGACCTCAGGAGCTCGCTGGGGTGCTTCAGGGAAGTCAGGTCCCCTTTGCTGTTGGAAGGGGAACTTCCGGATTCGTCTCGAGCCCTTAAATGTGCACAGGGGCTCATCTCGAATTGAGTCCATAAAGTGTGTTCTCTCCTAAGGGGACGGCTGTGTAAGGGTACTTTCAGATTCGAATAAACGGTGTCAAGTACCTTTTTGCCTTTCAAGAGTGAATGTGGTATTTCTCTTGAGATGCTGCATCGCAAAATTTCCTCATCTCGCATTGAGGGGATAATTTTGGGGTGTTTCTCGAGTTGAGGCGGGAAGCCGTGGGTGGTTCTCGAGTTGCGACGGGCACCTCAGAAACTCGCTGGGGTTGCTTCAGGAAAGTCAGGTCCCCTTTGCTGTTGGAAGGGGAGGATCCGGTTTCCTCTCGAGCCCTTAAATGTACACAGGGGCTCATCTCGAATTGTGTCCATAAAGTGTGTTCTCCTCTAAAAGGGGACGGCTCTGTGAGGGAACTTTCTGATTCGAATCAAGGATGTCAAGTACCTTTTTGCCTTTCAAGAGGGAATGTGGTATTTCTCTTGAGATGCTGCATCGCAAAATTTCCTCAACTTGCATTGAGGGGATAATGTTGGGGTGTTTCTCGAGTTGCGGCGGGAAGCTGGGGGTGCTTCTCGAGTTGCAACGGGGACCTCAGGAACTCGCTGGGGTTGCTTCAGGTAAGTCCGGTCCCCTTTGCTGTTGGAAGGGAAACTTCCGTGTTCCTCTCGTGCCCTTAAATGTGCACAGGGGCTCATCTCGAAATGAGTCCAAAAAGTCTGTTCTCCTCTCCAAAGGGGACGGCTGTGTGAGGGAACTTTCTGAGTCGAATAAAGGGTGTCTAGTACCTTTTTGCCATTCAAGAGGGAATGTGGTATTTCTCTTGAGATGCTGCATCGCAAAATTTCCTCCTCTCGTATGAAGGGAATAATTTTGGGGTGTTTCTCGAGTTGCGGCGGGAAGCTGGTGGTGCTTCTCGAGTTGCGACGGGGACCTCAGGAACTCGCTGGGGTTGCTTCAGGGAAGTCTGGTCCCCTTTGGTGTTGGACGGGGAACTTTCGGTTTCCTCTCGAGCCCTTAAATGTGCACAGGGGCTCATCTCGAATTGAGTCCATAAAGTGTGTTCTCCTCTCCAATGGGGATAGATGTTAGGGAACTTTCTGAGTGGCACAAAGGAAGTCAGGTACCCCTTTGCCTTTCAAGAGGGAATGTGGGAATTCTCTTCCGATCTGCAGCGCAAAATGACCTCGTCTCGAATTGAGGGGATAACTTTGTTGCATTCGTCATGTTTCCCACGGAAGCAGTGATTACTTCTCGAGTTGCGACGGGGACCTCAGGAACTCACTCACTTGCTTCAGTGAAGTCAAGTCCCCTTTGGTGTTGGATGGGTATCTTCCGGATTACTCTCGAGCCGTTAAATGGGAATATTAGCTCTTCTCAATTTCAGTCAATAAAGTGCGTTCTCCTCTCCACTGAGGATGGATGTTAGGGATCATTCTGAGTCGCCTATACGGTGTCAAATACCCTTTTACCTTTCAAGCGGGAATTTGGGATTTCTCTTGAGATTCTGAAGCGCATAATTTCCTCATCTCACATTGTGGGGATAATTATGTGGTGTTTCTCGAGTTGCGATGGGGACCTCAGAAACTTACTCGAGTTACTTCAGGGAATCGGGTCCCATTTGTGCTGGAAGAGGAACTTCCGGATTACTCTCGATCCCTTTTATGGGAATAGGGCCTCTTTTGTAGTTGAGTCCATAAAGTGTGTTATTCTCTCCAATGGGGATGGATATTTTTGTACTTTCTGAGTGGCATAAAGTGTGTCAAGTACCCTTTTGTCTTTCAAGCGGGAATGTGGGATATCTCTTGAGATTCCACAGTGCAAAATAACCTCATCTCACATTGAGGGGATAATTTTGTGGTGTTTCTCCAGTTGTGGTGGGAAGCAGGGGGCACTTCTCTAGCTATGGCGGGGACCTCAGGAACTCGCTCGGGTTGCTTCAGGGAAGTCAAGTCGCCTTTTGTTTTGGAAGGGGAACTCCCGGATTACTGTCGAGATGTTTAAAGGGAATATTGCCTCCACTCCATTTGAGTCCATAAAATATGTTCTCCTCTCCACTGAGGATGGATGTTAGGGAACATTCTGAGTCGCCTAAAGGGAGTCAAGTACTCTTTTGACTTTCAAGCGGGAATGTGGGATTTCTCTTGAGATTCTGCAGCGCAAAATTTCCTCATCTCCCATTGAGGGGATAATTTTGTGGTGTTTCTCGAGTTGCGGCGGGAAGCTGGGGGTACTTCTTGAGGTGCGTCGGGCACCTCAGGAACTCGCTTGGGTTGCTTCAGGGAAGTCAAGTCCTTTTTTGTGTTGGAAGGGGAACTTCCGGATTACTCTCGAGCTGTTTAATGGAAAAAATGCCTCTTCTCGATTTGAGTCCATAAAGTGTGTTTTCCTCTCCACTGAGGAAGGATGTTAGGGAACATTCTGAGTCGCATAAACGGAGTCAGTACCCTTTTGCCTTTCAAGCCGGAATGTAGGATTTCTCTTGAGATTCTGCAGTGCAAAATTTCCTCATCTCGCAGTGAGGGGAATATTTTGTGGTGTTTCTCGAATTGCGGTGGGACACTGGGAGTACTTCTTGAGTTTAGATGGCAACCTCAGGAAGTCACTCAAGTTTCTTCAGGGAAGTCATGTCCCCTTTTGTGCTGGAAGGGGAACTTCCGGGTTAGTCTCGAGCCCTTTAATGGGAATAGGGCCTCTTCTGGAGTTGAGTCCATAAAGTGCGTATGCCTCTCCAATGGGGACGGATGTTAGGGAACATTCTGAGTGGCATAAAGTGTGTCAAGTTCCCTTTTGCTTTCAAGCGGGAATGCGGGATTTCTCTTGAGATTCTGCAGCAGAAAATTACCTCATCTCGCAGTGAGGGGATAATATTGTGTCGTTTCTCGAGTTGGGGTGGGAAGCAGGGGGTAATTCTGGAGTTGAGACGGGACCCTCTAGAACTCGCTCAGGTTGCTTCAGGGAAGTCAAGTCCTTTTTTGTATTGGAAGCGGAACTTCTTGATTACTCTCGAGCCTTTAAATGGGAATATAGCCTCTTTTCCATTTGAGTCCATGAAGTGTGTTTTCCTCTCCACTGAGGACGGATGTTAGGGAACATTCTGAGTCGCCTAAAGAGAGTCAGGTACCATTATGCCTTTCCAGCGGGAATGTGGGATATCACTTGAGACTCTGCAGCACAAAATTTCCTCATTGAGGGCATAATTTTGTTGTGCTTCTCGAGTTGCGAAGGGGACCTCAGGAACTTTCTCGAGTTACTTCAGGGAATCAGGCCCCTTTTTTCCTGGCAGGAGAACTTCCGGATTACTCTTGAGCCCTTTATTGGGAATAGGGCCTCTTCTGGAGTTGAGTCCATAAAGTGTGTTATCCTCTCCACTGAGGACGAATGTTAGGGACCATTCTGAGTCGGCTAAAGGGAGCCAAGTACCCTTTTGCCTTTCAAGCGGATATCTGGGATTTCTCTTGAGATTCTGCAGCGCAAATTTTCGTCATCTCACATTGTGGGGAAAATATTGTGGTGTTTCTCCAGTTGCGATGGGGACCTCAGAAACTTACTCGAGTTACTTCAGGGAATCAGGCCCGTTTTTTCCTGGCAGGAGAATTTCCGGAATACTTTTGAGCCCTTTAATGGGAATAGGGCCTCTTCTCCAGTTGAGTCCCTAAAGTGTGTTATCTTCTCCAATGGGACGGATATTATTGAAATTTCTGAGTGGCATAAAGTGTGTCAAGTACGCTTTTGCCTTTCAAGCGGGAATGTGGGATTTCTCTTGAGATTCTGCAGCGCAAAAAACCTCATCTCTCATTGAGGGGATAATTTTGTAGTGTTTCTCGAATTGCGGCGGGAAGCTGGGGGTACTTCTCGAGTTGCGGCGGGGACCTCAGGAACTCGCTCGGGTTGCTTCAGGGAAGTCAAGTCCACTTTTGTGTTGGAAGGGGAACTTCCGGAATACTCTCGAGCCATTAAAAGGGAATATTGCCTCTTCTCCATTTGAGTCCATAAAATATGTTCTCCTCTCCACTGAGGATGGATGTTAGGAAATATTCTGAATCGCATAAAGGGAGTCAAGTACCCTTTTTCCTTTCAATCGGGAATGTGGAATTTCTCTTGAGATTCTGCAGCGCAAATTTTCCTCATTTCGCATTGAGGGGATAATTTTGTGGTGTTTCTCGAATTGAGGCGGGAAGATGGGGGTACTTCTGGAGTTGCGACGGGGACCTCAGGAACTCACTCCAGTTACTTCAGGGAAGTCAGGACCCCTTTTGTTCTTGAAGGGGAGCTTCCGAATTACTCTGGAGCCCTTTAAATGGAATAGGGCCTCTTCTGGCGTTGAGTCCACAAAGTGTGTTCTCCTCTCCAATGGGGAAGGATGTCAAGGAACTTTCTGAGTGACATAAAGGGAGTCAAGTACGCTTTTGCCTTTCAATTGGGAATGTGGGATTTCTCTACAGATTCTGCAGCGCAAAGTTTCCTCCTCTCGCATTGAGGGGATAATTTTGTGGTGTTTCCCGAATTTCGGCGGGAAGCTGGGGGTACTTCTCGAGTTTCAACGGGGACCTCAGGAACTCACTGGAGTTACTTCAGGGAAGTCAGTTCCCCCATTGTGCTGGATGGGGAACTTCCGGATTACTCTCCAGCCCTTTAATGGGAATAGGGGCTCTTCTGGAGTTGAGTCCATAAATTGAGTACGCCTCTGCAATGGGGACGGACTTTAGGGAACTTTCTGAGGGGCATAAAGTATGCCAAGTTCCCTTTTGCCTTTCAAGCGGGACTGTGGGATTTCCCTTGAGATTCTGCAGCGCAAAATTACCTCATGTCGCATTGTGGGGATAATATTGTGTTGTTTCTCGAGTTGTGGTGGGCAGTAGGGGATACTTCTGGAGTTGAAACGGGAACCTAAGGAACTCTCTCGGTTTGCTCCAGGGAAGTCAAGTCGCCTTTTGTGTTGGAAGGGGAACTTCCGGATTACTGTCAAGACGTTAAAAGGGAATATTGCCTCCTCTCCATTTAAGTCCATAAATTATGTTCTCCTCTCCACTGAGGATGGATGTTAGGGAACATTCTGAGTCGCCTAAAGGAAGTCAAGTACTCTTTTGACTTTCAAGCGGGAATGTGGGATTTCTCTTGAGATTCTACAGCGCAAAATTTCCTCATCTCCCATTGAGGGGATAATTTTGTGGTGTTTCTCGAGTTGCGGCGGGAAGCTGGGGGTACTTCTCGAGTTGCAGCGGGGACCTCAGGAACTCGCTCGGGTTGCTTCAGGGAAGTCAAGTCCATTTTTGTGTTGGAAGGGGAACATCCGGATTACTCTCGAGCTGTTAAATGGGAAAAATGTCTCTTCTCGATTTGAGTCCATAAAGTATGTTTTCCTCTCCACTGAGGAAGGATGTTAGGGAACATTCTGATTCGCAAAACGGAGTCAGTACCCTTTTGCCTTTCAAGCCGGAATGTGGGATTTCTCTTGAGATTCTGCAGCGCAAAATTTCCTCATCTCGCAGTGAGGGGAATATTTTGTGGTGTTTCTCGAATTGCGGCGGGACGCTGGGGGTACTTCTTGAGTTTAGATGGGGACCTCAGGAAGTCACTCGAGTTTCTTCAGGGAAGTCAGGTCCCCTTTTGTGCCGGAAGGGGAACTTCCGGATTAGTCTCGAGCCTTTAATGGGAATAGGGCCTCTTCTGGAGTTGAGTCCATAAAGTGTGTTCTCCTCTCCAATGGGGAAGGATGTTAGGGAACTTTCTGAGTGACATAAAGGGAGTGAAGTACGCTTTTGCCTTTCAATTGGGAATGTGGGATTTCTCTTCAGATTCTGCAGCGCAAAGTTTCCTCCTCTCGCATTGAGGGGATAATTTTGTGGTGTTTCCCGAATTTCGGCGGGAAGCTGGGGGTACTTCTCGAGTTTCAACGGGGACCTCAGGAACTCACTGGAGTTAATTCAGGGAAGTCACGTCCCCTTTAGTGCTGGACGGGGAACTTCCGGATTACTCTCGAGGCCTTTAAGGGAATAGGGGCTCTTCTGGAGTTGAGTCCATAAATTGTGTATGCCTCTGCAATGGGGATGGATTTTAGGGAACTTTCTGAGGAGCATAAAGGGAGTCAAGAACCCTTTTGCCTTTGAAGAGGGAATGTGATATTTCTCTTGAGATTCTGCAGAGCAATATTTCTTCATCTCGCATTGAGGTGAAAATTTTGAGGTGTATGTCCAGTTGCAGTGGGAAGCTGGGGGTACTTCTCGAGTTGCGATGGGGACATCACGAACTCGCTCGGGTTTCTTCAGGTAAGGCAGGTTTCGTTTTGTGTTTAAAGGGGAACTTCCGGTTCAGTATCGAGCCATTAAGTGCGAATCGGTCCTCATCTCGAATTGAGTCCATAAAGTGTGTTCTCCTCTCTAAAGGACACTGCTCTGTGAGGGAACTTTCTGAATCGCATAAGGGTGTTAAGAGTCCTTTTGCCTTTCAAGAGGGAATCTACTATATCTCTTAATATTCTGCAGCGCAAAATTTCCTCATCTCGCATGGAGGGGATAATTTTGGGGTGTTTCTCGAGTTGCGGCGGGGACCTCAGGAACTCGCTGGGGTTGCTTCAGGGAAGTCAGTTTACCTTTGGTGTTGGAAGTGGAACTTCCGGATTCCTCTCGAGCCCTTAAATGTGCACAGGGGCTCATCTCGAATAGAGTCTATAAAGTGTTTTCTCTCCAAAGGGGACAGCTGTGTGAGGGAACTTTCTGAGTCGAATAATGGGTGTCAAGTACCTTTATTCCTTTCAAGAGGGAATGTGGTATTTCTCTTGAGATGCTGCATCGCAAAATTCCGTCATCTCGCATGGAGGGGATAATTTTGGTGTATTTCACGAGTTGTGTCGGGAAGCTGGGGGTGCTCCTCGATTTGAGACGGGGACCTCAGGAACTCGCTCAGGTTGCTTCAGGGAAGTCATGTCTCCTTTGCTGTTGGAAGGGAAACTTCCGGGTTCCTCTCGAGCCCTTAAATTTGTACAGGGGCTCATTATGAATTGAGTCCATAAAGTGTGTTCTCCCCTAAAAGGAGACGGCTGTGTGAGGGAACTTTCTGAGTCGAATAAAGGGTGTCACGTACCTTTTTGCCTTTCAGAGGGAATGTGGTATTTCTCTTGAGATGCTGCATCGCAAAATTTCCTCATCTCCCATGAAGGGGAAAATTCTGGAATGTTTCTCGAGGTGCGCTGGGAAGCAGGGGGTGCTTCTCGAGTTGCGACGGCGACCTTAGGAACTCGCTGGGGTTGCTTCAGTGAAGTCAGGTCCGTTTTGGTGTTGGAAGGGGAACTTCCGGGTTTGTCTCGAGCCCTTAAATATGCACAGGGACTCATCTTGAATTGAGTCCATAAAGTGTGTTCTCCTCTAAAATGGGACGGCTGTGTGAGGGAATGTTCTAAGTCGAACAAAAGGTGTCAAGTACCTTTGTGCCTTTCAAGAGGGAATGTGGTTTTTCTTTTGAGATGGTGCATCGCAGAAATTCCTCATCTCGCATTGAGGGAATAATTTTGGGGTGTTTCTCGAGTTGCGGCCGGAAGCTGGGGGTGCTTCTCGAGTTGCTATGGGGACCTCAGGAACTCGCTGGGGTTGCTTCAGGGATGTCAGGTCCCCTTTGGTGTTAGAAGGGGAACTTCCGGGTTCCTCTGGAGCCCCTAAATGTGCACAGGGGCTCATCTCAAATTGAGTCCATAAAGTGTGTTCTCCTCTAAATGGGGACGGCTGTGTGAGGGAACTTTCTGTGTCGAATAAAGGGTGTCAAGTGCCTTTTTGCCTTTCAATATGGAATGTGTTATTTCTCTTGAAATGCTGCATCGCAAATATTCCTCATCTCGCATTGAGGGAATAATCTTGGGGTGTTCTCGAGTTGCGGTCGGAAGCTGGGGCTGCTTCTCGAGTTGCGACGGGGACCTCAGGAACTCGTTGTGTTGCTTCAGGGAAGTCAGTTCCTTTCTGCTGTTGGAAGGGGAATTTCTGGGGCCTCTCGAGCCCTTAAATGTGCACAGGGGCTCATCTCGAATTGAGTCCACCACGTGTGTTTTCCTCACGAAAGGGGACGGCTGTGTGAGGGAACTTTCTGAGTCGAATAAAGGGTTTCGAGTACATTTTTGCCTTTCAAGAGGGAATGTGGTATTTCTCTTGAGATGCTGCATCGTAAAATTTCCTCATCTCGCATGGAGGGGATAATTTTGGGGTGTTTCTCGAGTTCCGGCGGGAATTGGGGGTGCTTCTCGAGTTGCGACGGGGACCTAAGGAACTCGCTGGGGTTACGTCTGGGAAGTCAGATCCCCTTTGGTGTTATAAGGGGAACTTCCGCTTTCCTCTCTAGCTCTTAAATGTGCACAGGGGCTCATCTCGAATTGAGTCCATGACATGTGATCTCCTTTCCAACGGGGACGTCTGTGTGAGGGAACTTTCTGAGTCGAATAAAGGGTGTCAACTACCTTTTTGCCTTTAAAGAGGGAATGTGGTATTTCTCTTGAGATGCTGCATCGCCAAATTTCCTCATCTCGCATGGAGGGGATAATTTTGGGGTGTTTCTCGAGTTGCGGAGTAAAGCTTCGAATTCGTCTCGAGTTGTGACGGGGACCTCAGGAAATCGCTGGGGTTGTTTCAGAGAAGTTAGGTCCCCTTTGGTGTTGGAAGGGGAACTTCCAGTTTAATGTCAAGCACTTAAATGTGAACAGGGCCTCATGCCGAATTGAGTCCTTAAAGTGTGTTTTCCTCTCCAAAGGGGACGGCTGTGTGAGGGAAGTTTCTGAGTGGAATAAAGGGTGTCAAGTACCTCTTTGCCTTTCAAGAGGGAATGTGGTATTTCTCTTGAGATGCTGCATCGCAAAATTTCCTCATCTCGCATTGAGGGGATAATTTTGGGGTGTTTCTCGAGTTGCGGCAGGAAGCTGGGGGTGCTTCTCGAGTTGTGACGGGGACCCCAGGAACTCCCTCGTGTTGCTTCAATGAAGTCAGGTCCCCTTTGGTGTTGGAAGGGGGAACTTCCGGTTTCCTCTCGAGTCCTTAAATGTGCACAGGGGCTCATCTCGAATTGAGTCCATCAAGTGAGTTCTCCTCTCCAAAGGGGACGGCTGTGTGAGCGAACTTTCTGAGTCAAATAAAGGGTGTCAAGTACCTTTTTGCCTTTCAAGACGGAATGTGGTATTTCACTTGAGATGCTGCATCGCCAAACTTCCTCATCTCGCATGGAGGGTATAATTTTGAGGTGTTTCTCTAGTTGTGGCGAGAAGCTGGGGGTGCTTCTCGAGTTGCGACGGGGACCTAAGGAACTCGCTGGGGTTGCATCAGGGAATTCAGGTCCCCTTTGGTGTTGGAAAGGGTACTTCCAGTTGCCTCTTGAGCTCTTAAATGTGCACCGGGTCTCATCTCGAATTCAGTCCATCAGGTGTGCTCTCCTCTCCAAAGGGGACGGCTGTATGAGGGAACTTTCTGAGTCTAATAAAGGCTGTCAAGTACCTTTTTGCCTTTCCAGAGGGAATGTGGTATTTCTCTTGAGATGCTGCATCGCCAAATTTCCTCATCTCGCATGGAGGGGATAATTTTGGGTGTTTCTCGAGTTGTGGCTGGAAGCTGGGGGTGTTTCTCGAGTTGCGACGGGGACCTCAGGAACTCGCTGGGGTTGCTTCAGGGAAGTCAGGTCCCCTTTTGTGTTGGAAGGGGAACTTCCGGTTTACTCTCGAGCCCTTCAATCTGCACAGGGGCTCCTCTCGAATAGAGTACGTAAAGTATATTCTCCTCTCCAAAGAGGACGGCTGTGTGGGAACTTTCTGAGTCGAATAAAGGGTGTCAAGTACCTTTTTGCCTTTCCAGAGGGAATGTGGTATTTCTCTTGAGATGCTGCATCGCAAAATTTCCTCATCTCGCATGGAGGGGAGAATTTTGGGGTGTTTCTGGAGTTGCGGCGGGAAGCTAATGGTGCTTCTCGAGTTGCGTAGGGACCTCAGGAACTCGCTGGGGTTGCTTCAGGGATATCAGGTCCCCTTTGGTGTTGGAAGGGAAACTTCCGGTTTCCTCTCAAGCCCTTCAGTGTGCACAGGGGCTCCTCTCGAATTGACTCCGTAAAGTGTGTTCTCCTCTCCAAAGGGGACGGCTGGGTGAGGGAACTTTCTGAGTCAAATAAAGGGTGTCAAGTACCTTTTTGCCTTTCCAGAGGGAATGTGGTATTTCTCTTGAGATGCTGTATCGCCAAATTTCCTCATCTCGCATGGAGGGGATAATTTTGGGGTGTTTCTCGAGTTGCGGCGGGAAACTGGGTGTGCTCCTCGAGTTGCGACGGGGACCTCAGGAACTCGCTGGGGTTGCTTCTGGGAAGTCAGGTCCCCTTTCGTGGTGGAAGGGGAACTTCCGGTTTCCTCTCGAGCCCCTCAATGTGCACAGGGGCTCCTCCCGAATTGAGTCCGTAAAGTGTGTTCTCCTCTCCAAAGGGGACAGCTGTGTGAGGGAACTTTCTGAGTCGAATAAAGGGTGTCAAGTACCTTTTTGCCTTTCCAGAGGGAATGTGGTATTTCTCTTGAGATGCTGCATTGCCAAATTTCCTCATCTCGCATGGAGGGGATAATTTTGGTGTGTTTCTCGAGTTGCGGCGGGAAGCTGGGGGTGCTTTTCAAGTTGCGAAGGGGACCTCAGGAACTCGCTGAGGTTACTTCTGGGAAGTCAGGTCCCCTTTCGTGGTGGCAGGGGAACTTCCGGTTTCCTCTCGAGCCCCTCAATGTGCACACGGGCTCCTCCCGAATTGAGTCCGTAAAGTGTGTTCTCCTCACCAAAGGGGACAGCTGTGTGAGGGAACTTTCTGAGTCTAATAAAGGGTGTCAAGTTCCTTTTTGCCTTTCCAGAGGGAATGTGGTATTTCTCTTGAGATGCTGCATCGCCATATTTCTTCATCTCGCATGGAGGTGATAATTTTGGGGTGTTTCTCGAGTTGCGGCGGGAAGCTGGGGGTGCTTCTCGAGTTGCGACGGGGACCTCAGGAACTCGCTGTGGTTGCTTCAGGGAAGTCAGGTCCCCTTTGGTGTTGGGAGCGGAAGTTTTCGTTTCCTCTCGAGCCCTTCAATGTGCACAGGGACTCCTCTCGAATTGAGTCGGTAGAGTGTGTTCTCCTCTTCAAAGGGGACGGCTGTGTGAGGGAGATTTCTGAGTCGAATAAAGGGTGTCAAGCACCTTTTTGCCTTTCAAGAGGGAATGTGGTATTTTTCTTGAGATGCTGCATCGCCAAATCTCCTCATCTCGTAAGGAGGGGATAATTTTCGGTGTTTCACGTGTTGCGGCGGGAAGCTGAGGGTGCTTCCCGAGTTGCGACGGGGACCTCAGGAACTCGCTGGGGTTGCTTCAGGGAACTCAGGTCCACTTTGGTGTTGGTAGGGGAACTTCCGGTTTTTACTCGAGCCCTTCACTGTGCACAGGGGCTCCTCCCAAACTGAGTCCGTAAAGTGTGTTCTCCTGTCCAAAGGAACGGCTGTGTGAGGGAAATTTCTGAGTCGAATAAAGGGTGTCAAGTACCTTTTTGCCTTTCCAGCGGGAATGTGGTATTTCTCTTGAGATGCTGCATCGCCAAATTTCCTCATCTCGCATGGATGGGACAATTTTGGGGTGTTTCTCGAGCTGCGGCGGGAAGCTGGGGGTGCTTCTCGAGTTGAGACGGGGACCTCAGGAACTCGCTGGTGTTGCTTCAGGGAAGTCAGGTCCCCTTTGGTGTTGGAAGGGGAACTTCCGGGTTCCTCTGGAGCCCTTCAATGAGCACAGGGGCTCCTCTCCAATTGAGTCCGTAAAGTGTGTTCTCCTCTCCAAAGGGGAAGGCTGTGTGAGGGAACGTTCTGAGTCGAATAAAGGGTGTCAAGTACCTTTTTGCCTTTCCAGATGGATTGTGGTATTTCTCTTGAGATGCCGCATCGCAAAATTTCCTCATCTCGCATGGAGGGGATAATTTTTGGGTGTTTCAAGAGTTGCGGCGGGCAGCTGGGGGTGCTTCTTGAGTTGGGCCGGGACCTCAGGAACTCGCTGGGTTTGCTTCAGGAAGTCATGTCCCCTTTGGTGCTGGAAAAGGAACTTCCGGTTTCCTCTCGAGCCCTTAAATGTGCACAGGGGCTCATCTCGAATTGAGACCATAAAGTGTGTTCTCCTCTCCAAAGGGGACGGCTGTGTGAGGGAACTTTCTGAGTCGAATACAGGGTGTCAAGTACCTTTTTGCCCTTCAAGAAGGAATGTGGTATTTCTCTTGAGATGCTGCATCGCCAAATTTCCTCATCTCGCATGGAGGGGATAATTTTGGGGTGTTTCTCGAGGTGCGGCGGGAAGCTGGGGGTGCTTCTCGAGTTGAGACGGGGACCTCAGGAACTCGCTGGTGTTGCTTCAGGCAAGTCAGGTCCCTTTTGATGTTGGAAGGGGAACTTCCTGTTCCCCTCGAGCACTTCAGTGTGCACAGGGGCTCCTCTCGAATTGAGTCCGTAATGTGTGTTCTCCTCTCCAAAGGGGACAGCTGTGTGAGGGAACCTTCTGAGTCGAATAAAGGGTGTCAAGTACCTTTTTGCCTTTCCAGAGGGAATGTGTTATTTCTCTTGAGATGCTGCTTCGCCAAATTTACTCATCTCGCATGGACGGGATAATTTTGGGGTGTTTCTCGCCTTGTAGCGGGAAGCTGGGGGAGCTTCTCGAATTGCGAGGGGGACCTCAGGAACTCGCTGGGGTTTCTTCAGGGAAATCAGGTCCCCTTTGGTGTTTTAAGGGGAAATTCCGGTTTCCTCTCGAGCCCTTCAGTGACCACAGTTGCTCCTCTCGAAATGAGTCCGTAAAGTGTGTTCTCCTCTCCAAAGGGGACGGCTGTGTGAGGGAATTTTCTGAGTCGAATAAAGGGTGTCAAGTACCTTTTTTCCTTTCAAGAGTGAATGTGGTATTTCTCTTGAGATGCTGCATCGGAAAATTTCCTCATCTCGCATGGAGGGGATAATTTTTGGGAGTTTCAAGAGTTGCGGCGGGCAGCTGGGGGTGCTTCTTGAGTTGCACCGGGACCTCAGGAACTCGCTGGGTTTGCTTCAGGGAAGTCATGTCCCCTTTGGTGTTGGAAGAGGAACTTGCGGTTTCCTCTCGAGCCCTTAAATATGCACAGGGGCTCATGTCGAATTGAGACCATAAAGTGTGTTCTCCTCTCCAAAGGGGACGGCTGTGTGAGGGAACTTTCTGAGTCGAATAAAGGGTGTCAAGTACATTTTTGCCTTTCAGGAAGGAATGTGGTATTTCTCTTGAGATGCTGCATCGCCTAATTTCCTCATCTCGCATGGTTGGGATAATTTTGTGGAGTTACTGGAGTTGCGTCGGGAAGCTGGGGGTGCTTCTCGAGTTGCGACGGGGACCTCAGGAACTCACTGGGGTTGCTTCAGGGAAGTCAGGTCTCCTTTGGTGTTGAAAAGGGAACTTCCGGTTTCCTCTCGAGCCCTTCAATGTGCACAGGGGCTCCTCTCGAATTGAGTCTGAAAAGTGTGTTCTCCTCTCCAAAGTGGACGGCTGTGTGAGGGAACTTTCTGAGTCGAATAAAGGGTGTCAATACCTTTTTGCCTTTCCAGAGGGAATGTGTTATTTCTCTTGAGATGCTGCATCGCCAAATTTCCTCATCTCGCATGGAGGGGATAATTTTGGGGTGTTTCTCGAGTTGCGGCGGGAATTGGGGGTGCTTCTCGAGTTGCGACGGGGAACTCAGGAACTCGCTGGTGTTGCTTCAGGGAAGTCAGGTCCTCTTTGCTGTTGGAAGGGAAACTTCCGGGTTCCTCTCGAGCCCTTAAATGTGCACAGGGGCTCATCTCAAATTGAGTCCATATTGTGGTCTCTCCAAAGGGGACGGCGTGTGAGGGAACTTTCTGAGTCGAATAAAGGGTGTCAAGTAAGTTTTTGCCTTTCAAGAAGAAATGTGGTTTTTCTCTTGAGATGCTTCATCGCAAAATTTCCTCATCTCACATTGAGGGGTAATTTTGGGATGTTTCTCGAGTTACCGCGGGAAGCTGGGGGTGCTTCTCGAGTTGCGACGGGGACCTCAGGAACTCGCTGGGGTTGCTTCAGTTAAGTCAGGTCCCCTTCTTGTTGGAAGGGGAACTTCCGGGTTCCTCTCGAACCCTTAAATGTGCAGAGGGGCTCATCTCAAATTGAGTCCATAAAGTGTGTTCTCCTCCAAAATTGGACGGCTGTGTGAGGGAACTTTCTGTGTCGAATAAAGGGTGTCAAGTACCTTTTTGCCTTTCTAGAGGGAATGTGTTATTTCTCTTGAGAGGCTGCATTTCAAAATTTGCTCATCTCGCATTGAGGGTATAATTTTTTAGTGTTTCTCGAGTTGCGGCGGGAAGCAGGGGTGCTTCTCGAGTTGCGACGGGGACCTCAGGAACTCGCTGGTGTTGCTTCAGGGAAGTCAGGTCCCCTTTGCTGTTGGAAGGGGAAATTCCGTGTTCCTCTCTAGCCCTTAAATGTGCACAGGGGCTCATCTCGAATTGAGTCAATGAAGTGTAAACTCCTCTCAAATGGCACGGTTGTGTGGGGGAACTTTCTGAGTCGAATAAAGCTCTCCAACAAATGCTAAAGGATCTTCTATAGACAGGATACACAGAAAGAATGTATAAACTTGAACCCAAAGCAATAAAGAAAATGGGTACAGAATCGTACTTATCAATAATTACCTTAAACTTAAATGGGTTGAAATTTTCAAAAAGGCTAGGAAACAATTCTCATAGCCATCAATAGTTCAGTGTTGAGTTCATGAATAGTTTTTAAAGTTTGGGACAAATTGTAGTATTTGGTATTTGAAGTACTATTTGTAATTAGCATATTATGATGTAACCTTGGCCTTCATTTCCAACTTAAAATGCCTAAAAATGCCTAAAAATGCCTAACAGGTTTTTAGATTTGTGAATTTTAGTTGAAATGTATTTTACAATGTTACAAACCTGCAGAAATATTGAAATGTTTCAGAAAACTTATTCACTGTACATTTAATTTATTTTATTTATAAAAGTTATGAACTGTAGAAAGTTTTACTTGTTGGGTCAAACGCTTGTTGCTTCAAATGCTTGTTGCATTTGAAGTGCTAGTTACAAGAATATCAAATACCTTCAATGTATAAATGCTATTAAGTTTTTAAAGGACTCTGGAGTATAAGTAAGTTTGTTTAAAGAAATTTAGTCTGTTCAACTTGAAAAAAATAAATAAATAAAATTGGAAAAAAAATAAATAAAGAAATGGCAATGGCAAGGAAGATCTCACCAGTAAAACCAATAGAAATCATAAAGTACAGTTATTTTAAATGCCTTATTTTAAACAAATTGTGTATTGACAAATATTAATTAAACCAGGGTAAATAAATTGTAAAGGTGCTCTAAGAAGAGTCATCAACTCTGGCTCATTCTGATTAGATAAAGTGTCAGAGAGTAGGGATTAATTCCTATAGGCAGCACATGAAGAAAAATATTTCAAAGGAACATTTCTATTAACTCAGGATCAGCTCACACGGATTTCCCCTTAGTGAGATTCAGGAATAATAAATGGCCAGAAGATTCATTGATATCATGCATTTAGTTCTTAGAATTATAAACATTAACGGGTGCTTCTGTGGAAAAACAATAATGTGAAATTGATGTCCTCACCTAAAATTGACATATTTCCATCATGCTGACTACCTGACAAAATGTGTAACTCATGTATATTATATATATTTATATTTTATACATATTATATATTTATATAAATTTAATATATTTATATATTATATATTTATATAAAACACATATATATCCAACAAATATATAGAGAGATATAACTCTCTGTCCCTGTCACTCTCTCTATATATATACATATTACATATATATATATAACACCAGGCTCCTCTGTCCATCGAATTCTTTAATACTGAAATTGGTTGCCATTCCCTTCTCCAAGGGATCGTCCCAAACCAGGAACCAAACCTGGGTCTAACGCATTGCAGGTAGATTCTTTACCATCTGAGCCACCAGGGAATACACATATATAAAACACACACACACACACACACACACACACACACACATATATATATATATATCTGTATTACAAGTGGAAAATAATTAGCAACCAGTTTGAAAGAAGCTTGGGAATTACTTCATTTTAGTATCTCACAACTGCGATGAGATATAGAATAGAGTATATGCCTTCATCGGAGAAGGCAATGGAAAGCCACTCCAGTATTCTTGCCTAGAATATCCCATGGATGGAGGAGCCTGGTAAGCTGCAGTCCGTGGGGTCGCTAAGGGTCTGACACGACTGAGCGACTTCACTTTCACTTTTCACTTTCACACATTGGAGAAGGAAATGGCAACCCACTCAAGTGTTCTTGCCTGGAGAATCCCAGAGAAGGGAGAGCCTGGTGGGCTTCCGTCTAAGGGGTCACACAGAGTCGGATACGACTGAAGTGACTTAGCAGCCGCGGTACCTTTTGCCTTTCAAGAGGGAATGTGGTATTTCTCTTGAGATGCTGCATCGCAAAATTTCCTCATCTCTCATGGAGGGGATAATTTTGGGGGGTTTCTCGAGTTGCGGCGGGAAGCTGGGGGTGCTACAAGAGTTGCGACGGGGACCTCAGGAACTCGCTGGGGTTGCTTCAGGGAACTCAGGTCCCCTTTGGTGTTGGAAGGGGAACTTCCGGTTTCCTCTCGAGCCTTTCAATGTGCACAGGGGCTCCTCTCGAATTGAGTCCGTAAAGTGTGTTCTCCTCTCCAAAGGGGACGGCTGTGTGAGGGGACTTTCTGAGTCGAATAAAGGGTGTCAAGCACCTTTTTGCCTTTCAAGAGGGAATGTGGTATTTTTCTTGAGATGCTGCATCGCCAAATTTCCTCATCTCGTAAGGAGGGGATAATTTTCGGTGTTTCACGTGTTGCGGCGGGAAGCTGGGGGTGCTTCCCGAGTTGCGACGGGGACCTCAGGAACTCGCTGGGGTTGCTTCAGGGAACTCAGGTCCCCTTTGGTGTTGGAAGGGGAACTTCCGGTTTCCACTCGAGCCCTTCACTGTGCACAGGGGCTCCTCCCAAACTGAGTCCGTAAAGTGTGTTCTCCTGTCCAAAGGGAACGGCTGTGTGAGGGAAATTTCTGAGTCGAATAAAGGGTGTCAAGTACCTTTTTGCCTTTCCAGCGGGAATGTGGTATTTCTCTTGAGATGCTGCATCGCCAAATTTCCTCATTTCGCATGGAGGGGATAATTTTGGGGTGTTTCTCGAGCTGCGGCGGGAAGCTGGGGGTGATTCTCGAGTTGAGACGGGGACCTCAGGAACTCGCTGGTGTTGCTTCAGGGAAGTCAGGTCCCCTTTGGTGTTGGAAAAGGAACTTGCGGTTTCCTCTCGAGCCCTTAAATGTGCACAGGGGCTCATCTCGAATTGAGACCATAAAGTGTGTTCTCCTCTCCAAAGGGGACGGCTGTGTGAGGGAACTTTCTGAGTCGAATACAGGGTGTCAAGTACCTTTTTGCCCTTCAAGAAGGAATGTGGTATTTCTCTTGAGATGCTGCATCGCCAAATTTCCTCATCTCGCATGGAGGGGATAATTTTGGGGTGTTTCTCGAGGTGCGGCGGGAAGCTGGGGGTGCTTCTCGAGTTGAGACGGGGACCTCAGGAACTCGCTGGTGTTGCTTCAGGGAAGTCAGGTCACCTTTGATGTTGGAAAGGGAACTTCCTGTTCCCTCTCGAGCACTTCAGTGTGCACAGGGGCTCCTCTCGAATTGAGTCCGTAAAGTGTGTTCTCCTCTCCAAAGGGGACAGCTGTGTGAGGGAACCTTCTGAGTCGAATACAGGGTGTCAAGTACCTTTTTGCCTTTCCAGAGGGAATGTGTTATTTCTCTTGAGATGCTGCATCGCCAAATTTCCTCATCTCGCATGGACGGGATATTTTTGGGGTGTTTCTCGCCTTGTAGCGGGAAGCTGGGGGAGCTTCTCGAATTGCGAGGGGGACCTCAGGAACTCGCTGGGGTTTCTTCAGGGAAATCAGGTCCCCTTTGGTGTTTTAAGGGGAAATTCCGGTTTCCTCTCGAGCCCTTCAGTGACCACAGTTGCTCCTCTCGAAATGAGTCCGTAAAGTGTGTTCTCCTCTCCAAAGGGGACGGCTGTGTGAGGGAATTTTCTGAGTCGAATAAAGGGTGTCAAGTACCTTTTTTCCTTTCAAGAGTGAATGTGGTATTTCTCTTGAGATGCTGCATCGGAAAATTTCCTCATCTCGCATGGAGGGGATAATTTTTGGGAGTTTCAAGAGTTGCGGCGGGCAGCTGGGGGTGCTTCTTGAGTTGCGCCGGGACCTCAGGAACTCGCTGGGTTTGCTTCAGGGAAGTCATGTCCCCTTTGGTGTTGGAAGAGGAACTTGCGGTTTCCTCTCGAGCCCTTAAATATGCACAGGGGCTCATGTCGAATTGAGACCATAAAGTGTGTTCTCCTCTCCAAAGGGGACGGCTGTGTGAGGGAACTTTCTGAGTCGAATAAAGGGTGTCAAGTACATTTTTGCCTTTCAGGAAGGAATGTGGTATTTCTCTTGAGATGCTGCATCGCCTAATTTCCTCATCTCGCATGGTTGGGATAATTTTGTGGTGTTACTGGAGTTGCGTCGGGAAGCTGGGGGTGCTTCTCGAGTTGCGACGGGGACCTCAGGAACTCACTGGGGTTGCTTCAGGGAAGTCAGGTCCCCTTTGGTGTTGAAAAGGGAACTTCCGGTTTCCTCTCGAGCCCTTCAATGTGCACAGGGGCTCCTCTCGAATTGAGTCTGAAAAGTGTGTTCTCCTCTCCAAAGTGGACGGCTGTGTGAGGGAACTTTCTGAGTCGAATAAAGGGTGTCAAGTACCTTTTTGCCTTTTCAGAGGGAATGTGTTATTTCTCTTGAGATGCTGCATCGCCAAATTTCCTCATCTCGCATGGAGGGGATAATTTTGGGGTGTTTCTCGAGTTGCGGCGGGAAGCTGGGGGTACTTCTCGAGTTGCGACTAAGACATCAGGAACTCGCTTGGGCAGATTCAGGGAAGTCAGTTCACCTTTTTGGTTGGATGGGGAACTTCTGGTTTACCTTCGTTCCCAAAAATGGGAATAGGGGTTCATCTCGAATTGAGACCATAAAGTGTGTTCTCCTGTCCAATGGGGACAGCTGTGTGAAGGAAATTTCTGAGTCGCATAAAGGGTGTCAAGTACCCTTTTGCCTTTCAAGAGGGAATGTGGTATTTCTCTTGAGATTCTGTAGCACAAAATTTCCTCATCACGCATTGAGGGATAATATTGTGGTGTTTCTCGAGTTGCGGCGGGAAGATGGGGATAGCTCTCGAGTTGCGACGGGGACCTCAGGAACTCGCTCGGGTTTCTTCAGGGAAGTCAGGTCCCCTATGGTGTTGGAAAGGGAACTTCCGGTTTATTCTCAATCCCTTAAATGTGAACAGGGGCTCCTCTCGAATTGAGTCCATAGAGTGTGTTTTCCTCTCCAATGGGGACGGCACTGTGAGGGAACTTTCTGCGTCGAATAAAGGGTGTTAAGGACCTTTTTGCCTTTCCAGAGGGAATGTGCTTTTTCTCTTGAGATTCTGCATCACAAAATGTCTTCCTCTCGCATTGAGGAGATAATTTTGTGGTGTATCTCGAGTTGCAGCGGGAAGCTGGGGGTACTCCTCGAGTTGTGACGGGGACCTCAGAAACTCACTGTGGTTGCTTCAGGGAAGTCAGGTCCCCTTTGGTGTTGAAAGAGGAACGTCCAGTTTACTCTCGAGTCCTTAAATGTGAACAGGGGTTCATCTCGAATTGAGTCCATAAAGTGTGTTCTCCTCTCTAATGGGGACGGCTGTGTGAGGGAACATTCTGAGTCGAATAAAGGGTGTCAAGGACTTTTTGCCTTTCAAGAAGGAATGTGGTATTTTTCTGGAGATTCTGCATCGTAAAATTACGTCCTCTCGAATTGAGGGGATAATTTTGTGGTCTTTCTTTAGTTGCGGCGGGAATTTGGGGGTACTTCTCGAGTTGCTAGGGGACCTCAGGAACTCGCTCCGGTTGCTTCAGGGAAGTGAGGTCCCTTTGTTGTTGGAAGTGGAACTTCCGGTTTACTCTCGAGCCCTTCAATGTGAACAGTGGCTCATCAGATTTGAGCCCATAAAGTGTGTTCTCCTCTCCAATGGGGACGGATGTGTGAGAGAACTTTCTGAGACAAATAAAGGGTGTCAAGGAACTTTTTGCCTTTCAAGCGGGATTGTGGTGTTTCTCTTGAGATTCTGCATCAAAAAATTTCCTGCTCTCACATGGAGGGGATAATTTTGTTGTGTATCTCGAGTTGCTGCGGGAAGCTGTTGGTACTCCTCGTGTTGCGACCGGGATCTCAGGAACTCGTTCAGGTTGCTTCAGGGAAGTCAGGTTCCCTTTGGTGTTGGAAGGGGAACTTCCGGTTAACTCTCGATCCCTTCAAAGTGAACAGGGGCTCATCTCAAATTGAGTCCATAAAGTGTGTTCTCCTCTCCAAAGGGGACGGCTGAGTGAGGGAACTTTCTGAGTCGAATAAAGGGTGTCAAGGACCTTTTTGCCTTTCAAGAGGGAATGTGGTATTTCTCTTCAGATTCTGCATCGCAAAATTTCCTCCTCTCGCATTGAGGGGATAATTTTTTGGTGTTTCTCGAGTTGCTGCGGGAAGCTGTGGATACTTCTCGAGTGGCGAAGGGGACCTCAGGAACTGGCTCGGGATGCTTCTGGGAAGTCATGTCCCCTTGGTGTTGGAAGGGGAACTACCGGTTTACTCTTGAGCCCTTAAATGTTAACAGGGGCTCATCTCGAATTGAGTCCATAGAGTGTGTTTTCTTCTCCAATCGGAACGGCTGTGTGAGGGAACTTTCTGAGACGAATAAAGGGTGTCAAGGAACTTTTTGCCTTTCAAGAGGGAATGTGGTATTACTCATGAGATTCTGCATGGAAAATTTTCGTCCTCTCGCATTGAGGTTATAATTTTGTGGTGTTTCTCGAGTTGCGGCGGGAAGGTGGGGGTACTTCTCGTGTTGCGACGGGGACCTCCGGAACGCGTTCAGGTTGCTTCAGGGAAGTCAGATTCCCTTTGGTGTTTGAAGGGGGACTTCCGGTTTCCTCTCGAGCCCTTAAATGTGCACAGGGGCTCATCTCGAATTGAGTCCATAAAGTGTGTTCTCCTCTCCAATGGGGACGGCTGTGTGAGGGAACTTTCTGAGTCGAATAAAGGGTTTCAAGGACCTTTTTGCCTTTCAAGAGGGAATGTGTTATTTCTCTTCAGAATCTGCATCGGAAAATTTCCTCCTCTCGCATTGAGGGCATAATTTTGTGGTTTTTCTCGACTTGCAGTGGGAAGCTGGGGGTACTTCTCGAGTTGCGACGGGGACCTAAGGAACTCGCTGGGGTTGCTTCAGGGAAGTCAAGTCCCCTTTGGTGTTGGAAGGGAACTTCCGGTTTAGTCTCGAGGTCTTAAATGGGAGCAGGGGCTCATCTCGAATTGAGTCCATAAAGTGTGTTTTCCTCTCCAATGGGGACGGCTGTGTGAGGGAACTTTCTGAGTCTAATAAAGGGTGTCAAGGACCTTTTTGCCTTTCAAGCGGAATTGTGGTGTTTCTCTTGAGATTCTGCATCGAAAAATTCCCTGCTCTCGCATTGAGGGGATAATTTTGTCGTGTTTCTCGAGTTGCAGTGGGAACCTGGAGGTACTTCTCGAGTTGAGACGGGGATCTCAGGAACTGGCTCGGGTTGCTTCAGGGAAGTCAAGTCCCCTTTGGTATTGGAAGGGGAACTTCCGGTTTTCTCTTGAGCCCTTCAATGTGAACAGTGGCTCAACTCGAATTGAGTCCATAAAGTGTGTTCTCCTCTCCAATGGGGACGGATGTGTGAGGGAACTTTCTGAGACAAATAAAGGGTGTCAAGGAAATTTTTGCCTTTCAAGAGGGAATGTGGTATTACTCATGAGATTCTGCATGAAAAAATTTCGTCCTCTCGCATTGAGGTTATAATTTTGTGGTGTTTCTCGAGATGCGGCGGGAGGGTCGGGGTACTTCTCGAGTTTCGTTGGGGACTTCAGGAACTCGCTCGGGTTGCTTCAGGGAAGTCAGGTCCCCTTTGGTGTTTGAAGGGGGACTTCCGGTTTACTCTCGAGCCCTTCAATGTGAACAGGGGCTATCTCGAATTGAGTCCATAAAGTGTGTTCTCCTTTCCAATGGGGACAGCGGTGTGAGGGAACTTTCTGAGTCGAATAAAGGGTGTCAAGGACCTTTTTGCCTTTCAAGAGGGAATGTGGTATTTCTCTTCATATTTTGTATCGCAAAATTTCCTCCTCTCGCATTGAGGGGATAATTTTGTGGTGTTTCTCGAGTTGCGGCGGGAAGCTGCGGGGACTTCTCGAGTTGCGAGGGGAACCTGAGGAACTCCCTGGGTTTGCAACAAGGAAGTCAGGTACCCTTAGTGGTGGAAGAGGAACTTCCGGTTTACTCTCGAGCCCTTAAAAGTGAACAAGGGTTCCTCTCGAATTGAGTCCATAGAGTGTGTTTTCCTCTCCAAATGGGACGGCTGTGTGAGGGATCTTTTTGAGTCAAATAAAGGGTGTCAAGGACCTTTTTGCCTCTCAAGAGGGAATGTGCTTTTTCTCTTGAGATTCTGCGTCGCAAAATATCCTCCTCTCGCATTGAGGGGATAATTATGCGGTGTTTCTCGAGTTGCAGCGGGAAGCTGGGGGGTACTCCTCGAGTTGCGACCGGAACCTCAGGAACTCGCTCGGGTTGCTTTAGGGATATCAGTTCCCCTTTGGGGTTGAAAGGGGAACTTCCGATTTACTCTCCAGCTTTTCAATGTGAAGAGGGGCTAATCTCGAATTGAGTCCATAAAGTGTGTTCTCCTCTCCAATGGGGACGGCTGTGTGAGGGAACTTTCTGTGTCGAATAAAGGGTGTCAAGGACCTTTTTGCCTTTCAAGAGGGAATGGGGTATTTCTCTTGATATTCTGCATCGAACAATTTCCTCTTCTCGCATTGAGGGGATAATTTTGTGGTGTTTCTCGAGTTGCGGCGGGGACCTCAGGATCTCCCTCTTGTTGTTTCACGAAAGTCAGGTCCCCTTTGTTGTTGGAAGGGGAATTTCTGGTTTACTCTCGAGCCCTTCAATGTGAACAGGGGCTCATCTCAAATTGAGTCCATACAGTGTGTTCTCCTCTCCAATGGGGAAGGCTGTGTGAGGGAACTTTCTGAGTCGAATAAAGGGTTTCAAGGACCTTTTTGCCTTTCAAGAGGGAATGCGTTATTTCTATTGAGATTTTGCATGGGAAAATTTCCTCCTCTCGCATTGAGGGGATAATTTTGTCCTGTTTCTCGAGTTGCGGCCGGAAGCTGGTGGTGCTTCTCGAGTTGCGACGGGGACCTCAGGTACTCGCTCGGGTTGCTTCAGGGAAGTCAGTTCCCCTTTGGGGATGGAAGGGGAACATCCGGTTTACTCTTGAGCCCTTCAATGTGAAAAGGGGTTCATCTCGAATTGAGTCCATAAAGTGTGTTCTCCTCTCCAATGGGGACGGCCGTGTGATCGAACTTTCTGAGACGAATAAAGGGTGTCAAGTATCTTTTTAACATTCAAGAGGGAATGTGGTATTTCTCTTGAGATTCTGTACCGCAAAATTTCCTCCTCTCGCATTGAGGGGATAATTTTGTGGGGTTTCTCGTATTGCGGGGGGAATCTGGGTGTAATTCTCGAGTTGCGCCAGGGACCTCAGTTACTCGCTCGGGTTGCTTCAGGAAAGTCAGGTCCCCTTTCGTCTTTTAAGGGGAACTTCCGATTTACTCTGGAAACCTTAAATGTCAACAGGGTTTAATCACGAATTGAGTCCATAGAGTGTGCGATCATTTCCAATGGCGACAGCTGTGTGAGGGATCATGCTGAGTCGAATAAAGGGTGTCAAGGAAAATTTTGCCTTTCATGAGGGAATGTGGTATTTCTCTTGATATTCTGCATCGCAAAATTTCCTTCTCTCGCATTGAGTGGATCATTTTGGGGTGTTTCCCGAGTTGCGGCAGGAACCTGGGGTACTTCTCGAGTTTTGATGGGGACCTCAGGAACTCGCTCGGGTTGCTTCAGGGAAGTCAGTTCCCCTTTGGTGTTGGAAGGGGAACTTACGCTTTGCTCTCGAGCCCTTCAATGTGAACAAGGGCTCATCTCGAATTGAGTCCAAAAAGTGTGTTCTCCTCTCCAATGGTTAGGGCTGTGTGAGGGAACTTTCTGAGTCGAATAAAGGGTGTCAAGTACCTTTTTGCCTTTCAAGATGGAATGTGGTATTTCTCTTGAGATTCTGCATCGAAAAATTTCCTCCTCTCATATTCTGAGGTAATTTTGTGTTGTTTCTGGTGTTGAGGCCGGAAGCTGGGGATACTTCTCGAGTTGCGACGGGGACCTCAGGAACTCGCTCGGGTTGCTTCAGGGAAGTCAGGTCCCCTTTGGTGTTGGAAGGGGAACTTCCGGTTTCCTCTCGAGCCCTTAAATATGGACAGGGGCTCATCTCGAATTTAGTCCATAAAGTGTGTTCTCCTCTGAAATGCATAGGGCTTTGTGAGGGAACTTTCTAACTCGAATAAAGTGTGTCAAGTACCTTTTGCCTTTCAAGAGGGAATGTGGTATTTCTCTTGAGCTTCTGCATCGAAAAATTTCCTCCTCTCGCATTGAGGTTATAATTTTGTGGTGTTTCTCGAGTAGCGGTGGGAAGTTGGGGGTGCTTCTCGAGTTGCGACGGGGACCTCAGGAACACGCTCGGGTTGCTTCAGGGAAGTCAGGTCCCCGTTGGTGTTGGAAGGGGAAGTTCCGCTTTGCTCTCGAGCCCTTCAATGTGAACAGGGGCTCCTCTCGAATTGAGTCCATGAAGTGTGTTCTCCTCTCCAAGTAGACCGTTGTGTGAGGGAAATTTCTGAGTCGAATAACGGGTGTCAAGTAACTTTTTGCCTTTCCAGAGGGAATGTGGTATTTCTCTTGAGCTTCTGCGTCGCAAAATTTCCTCCTCTCGCATTGAGGGGATTATTTTGTGGTGTTTCTCGAGTTACGGAGGGAAGCTGGTAGTACTTTTCCAGGTGCGACGGGGACCTCAGGAACTCGCTCGGGTTGCTTCAGGGAAGTCAGGTCCCCGTTGGTGTTGGAAGGGGATCTTCCGGTGTGCTCTCGAGCCCTTAAAAGTGAACAGGGGCTCATCTCGAATTGAGTCCAAAAAGTGTGTTCTCCTCTCCAATGGGTAGGGCTGTGTGAGGGAACTTTCTGAGTCGAATAAAGGGTATCAAGTACATTTTGGACTTTCAAGAAGGAATGTGGTATTTCTCTTGACTTTCTGCCTCGAAAAATTTCCTCCTCTCGCATTGAGGGGATAATTCTGTGGTGTTTCTAATGTTGCGGCGCGAAGCTGGGGGTACTTCTCGAGTTGCGACGAGGACTTCAGTACCTCGCTTGGGTTGCTTCAGGGAATTCAGGTCCCCTTTGGTGTTGGAAGGGAAACCTCCGCTTTGCTCTCGAGCCCTCCAATGTGAACAGGGGCTCATCTAGAATTGAGTCCATAAAGTATGTTCTCCTCTCAATTGGTAGAGTTGTGTGAGGGAACTTTCTGATTCGAATAAAGGGTGTCAAGTAGCTTTTTGCCTTTCAAGAGGGAATGTGGTATTTCTCTTGAGCTTCTGCATCGAAAAATTTCCTCATCTCGCATTGAGGGGATAATTTTGTGGTGTTTCTCGAGTTGAGGCGGGGAGCTGGGGGTACTTTTCGAGTTGCGACGGGGACCTCAGGAACTCCCTCGGGTTGCTTCAGGGAAGTCAGGTCCCCTTTGGTGTTGGAAGGGAAAGTACCGCTTTGCTCTCGTGGCCTTAAATGTGAACAGGGGCTCATCTCGAATTGAGTCCATATAGTGTGTTCTCCTCTCCAATGAGTAGGGCTGTGTGAGGGAACTTTCTGAGTCGAATAAAGGGTGTCAAACACCTTTTTGCCTTTCAAGAGGGAATGTGGTGTTTCTCTTGAGCTTCTGCATCGAAAAATTTCCTCATCTTGCATTGAGGCGATAATTTTTGGTGTTTCTCGAGTTGCGGCGGGAAGCTCGGGGTACTACTCGAGTTGGGACGGGGACCTCAGAAACTCGCTCGGGTTTCATCAGGGAAGTCAGATCCCCTTTGGTGTTGGAAGGGGAACTTCCGCTTTGCTCTCGGGCCCTTAAATGTGAACATGGGCCCATCTCGAATTAAGTCCATAAAGTGTGTTCTCTTCTCCAATGGGTAGGGCTCTGTGAGGGAACTTTCTGAGTCGGAAAAAGGGTGTCAAGTACCTCTTTGCCTTCAAGAGGGAATGTGGTATTTCTCTTGAGCATCTGTATAGAAAAATTTCCCCCTCTCACATTGATGGGATAACTTTGTGATTTTTCTAATGTTGCGGCGGGAAGCTGGGGGTACTTCTCGAGTTGCGACGAGGACTTTAGTAACTCGCTCGGGTTGCTTCAGGGAAGTCAGGTCCCCTTTGGTGTTGGAAGGGGAACCTCCGCTTTGCTCTCGAGCCCTCCAATGTGAACAGGGGCTCATCTAGAATTGAGTCCATAAAGTATGTTCTCCTCTCAATTGGTAGGGTTGTGTGAGGGAACTTTCTGATTCGAATAAAGGGTGTCAAGTAGCTTTTTGCCTTTCAAGAGGGAATGTGGAAATTTCTCTTGACCTTCTGCATCGAAAAATTTCCTCCTCTCTCATTGAGGGGATAATTTTGAGGTGTTTCTCGAGTTGCAGCGGGAAGCTGGGGGTACTTCTCGAGTTGCGACGGGGACCTCAGGACCTCACTGGCGTTGCTTCAGGGAGTTCAGGTGCCCTTTGGTGTTAGAAGGGGAACTTCCGGTTTGCTCTCGAGCCCTTAAAAGTGAACAGGGTCTCATCTCGAATTGAGTCCATAAAATGTGTTCTCCTCTCCAATGGGTGGGCTGCGTGAGGGAACTTTCTGAGTTGAAGAAAGGGTGTCAAGTACCTTTATGCCTTTCAAGAGGGAATGTGGAAATTTCTCTTGAGCTTCTGCATCGAAAAATTTCCCCCTCTCGCATTGAGGGGATAATTTTGTGGTGTTTCTCGAATTGCGGTGAGAAGCTGGGGGTACTTCTCGAGTTGGGACGGGGACCTCAGGAACTCGCTCGGGTTGCTTCAGGGAAGTCAGGTCCCCTTTGGTGTTGGAAGGGGAACTTCCGGTTTGCTCTCGGGCCCTTAAATTTGAACAGGGGCTCATTTCGAATTGAGTGCATAAAGTGTTTTCTCCTGTCCAAGTGGACGGCTGTGTGAGGGAACTTTCTGAGTCGAATCAAGGGTGTCAAGTACCTTTTTGCCTTTCAAGAGGGAATGTGGTATTTCTCTTGAGCTTCTGCATCGCAAATTTTCCTCCACTCGCATTGAGGGGATAAGTTTCTGGTGTTTCTCAAGTTGCGGGGGGAAGTTGGGGGTTCTTCTCGAGATGCGACGAGGACCTAAGGAAATCGCTCGGGTTGCTCCTGGGAAGTCAGGTCCCCTTTGGTATTGGAAGGTTAACTTCCGCTTTGCTCCCGAGCCCTTAAATGTGAACAGGGTCTCATCTCGATTTGAGTCCATAAAGTGTGTTCTCCTCTCCCATGAGTAGGGCAGTGTGAGGTAACTTTCTGAGTTGAATAAAGGGTGTCAAGTACCTTTTTGCCTTTCAAGAGGGAATGTGGTATTTCTCTTGAGCCTCTGCATCGAAAAATTTCCTCCTCTCGCATTGAGGGGATAATTTTCCGGGGTTCCTCGAGTTGCAGCGGGAAGCTGGGAGTACTTCTCGGGTTGCGACGGGGACCTCAGGAACTCGCTCGGGTTGCTTCAGGGGAGTCAGGTCCCCTTTGGTGTTGGAAGGGGAACTTCCGGTTTGCTCTCGAGCCCTTAAAAGTGAACAGGGGCTCATCTCGAATTGAGTCTATAAAGTGTGTTCTCCTCTCGAATGGGTAGGGCTGTCTGAGGGAACTTTCTGAGTCGAATAAAGGGTGTCAAGTACCTTTTGGCCTTTCAAGAGGGAATGTGGTATATGTCTTGAGCTTCTGCTTTAAAAATTTCCTCATCTCGCATTGAGGGGATTATTTTTTGGTGGTTCTCGAGTTGCGGCAGGAAACTGGGGGTACTTCTCGAGTTGCGACGGGGACCCCAGGAACTCGCTCGGGTTGCTTCAGGGGAGTCAGGTCCCCTTTGGTGTTGGAAGGGGAACTTCTGCTTTGGTCTCGACTCCTTCAATGTTAACAAGGGCTCATCTTGAATTGAGTCCATAAAGTTTGTTCTCCTCTCCAAGTGGACGACTGTGTGAGGCAACTTTCTGAGTCGAATAAAGGGTGTCAAGTACTTTTTGCCTTTCAAGTGGGAATGTGTTATTTCTCTTGAGCTTCTGCATCGAAAAATTTCCTCGTCTCGCATTGAGGCGATAATTTTTGGTGTTTCTCGAGTTGCGGCGGGAAGCTCGGGGTCCTTCTCTAGTTGGGACGGGGACCTCAGCAACTCGCTCGGGTTTCTTCAGGGAAGTCAGATCCCCTTTGGTGTTGGAAGGGGAAGTATCGCTTTGCTCTCGGGCCCTTAAATGTGAACAGGGGCCCATCTCGAAATAAGTCCATAAAGTGTGTTCTCTTCTCCAAAGGGTAGGGATGTGTGAGGGAATTTTCTGAGTCGAAAAAAGGGTGTCAAGTACCTCTTTGCCTTCAAGAGGGAATGTGGTATTTCTCTTGAGCATATGTATAGAAAAATTTCCTCCTCTCGCATTGAGGGAATAATTTTGTTTTGTTTCTCGAGTTGCGGCGGGAAGTTGGGGGTACTTCTCGAGTTTCGATGGGGACCTCAGGAACTCCCTCGGGATGCTTCAGGGAGTTCAGGTGCCCTTTGGTGTTGGAAGGGGAACTTCCGCTTTGCTCTCGAGCCCTTAAATGTGAACAGGGTCTCATCTCGAATTGAGCCTATAAATATGTTCTCCTCTAAAATGGGTAGGGCTGTGTGAGGGAACTTTCTGAGTCGAATAAAGGGTGTCAAGTACCATTTTGCCTTTCAAGAGGGAATGTGGTATTTGTCTTGAGCTTCTGCTTTAAAAATTTCCTTATCTCGCATTGAGGGGATAATTTTTTGGTGGTTCTTGTGTTGCGGCAGGAAGCTGGGGGTACTTCTCGAGTTGCGACTGGGACCTCAGGAACTCGCTCGGGTTGCTTCAGGGGAGTCAGGTCCCCTTTGATGTTGTAAGGGGAACTTCCGCTTTGCTCTCGTCTCCTTCAATGTTAACAAGGGCTCATCTCGATTTGAGTCCATAAAGTGTGTTCTCCTCTCCAAGTGGACGGCTGTTTAAGGCAACTTTCTGAGTCGAATAAAGGGTGTCAAGTACCTTTTGGCCTTTCAAGAGGGAATGTGGTATTTCTCTTCAGCTTCTGCCTCGAAAAATTTCCTCTTCTCGCTTTTTGGGGATAATTTTGTGGTGTTTCTACTGTTGCCGCGGGAAGCTGGGGGTACTTCTCGAGTTGCGACGGGGACCTCAGGATCTCGTTCGGGTTGATTCAGGGAAGTCAGGTCCCCTTTGGTGTTGGAAGGGGAACCTCTGCTTTGCTCTCGAGCCCTTAAATGTGAACAGGGTCTCATCTAGAATTGAGTCCATAAAGTGTGTTCTCCTCTCCACGTGGACGGCTGTGTGAGGGAACTTTCTGAGTCGAATAAAGGGTGTCAAGTACAGTTTTGCTTTTCACGAGGGAATGTGGTATTTCTCTTGAGATTCAGCATCGCAAAATTTCCTCCTCTCGCATTGAGGGGATAATTTTGTGTTGTTTCTCGAGTTGCGGCGGGAAGATAGGGTAATTCTCAAGTTGCGAAGGGAACTTCACTAATTCACTTGGGTTGCTTGAGGAAAGTCAGGTCCCCTTTGCTGTTGAAAGAGGAACTTCTGCTTTTCTCTCGAGCCCTTCAATATGAACAGGGGCTCATCTCAAATTTAGTCCATAAAGTGTGTTCTCCTCTCCAAGTGGACGGCTGTGTGAGGGAACTTTCTGAGTCGAATAAAGGGTGTCAAGTACATTTTGCCTTTCTAGATGGAATGTGGTATTTCTCTTGAGCTTCTGCATCAAAAAATTTCCTCCTGTCGCATTGAGGGGATAATTTTGTGGTGTTTCTCGAGTTGAAGCGGGGAGATGGGGGTACTTTTCGAGTTGCGACGGGAACCTCAGGAACTCGCTCGGGTTGCTTCAGGGAAGTCAGGTCCCCTTTGGTGTTGGAAGGGAAAGTACCGCTTTGCTTTCGTGGCCTTAAATGTGAACAGGGGCTCATCTCGAATTGAGTCCATATAGTGTGTTCTCCTCTCCAATGAGTAGGGCTGTGTGAGGGAACTTTTGAGTCGAATAAAGGGTGTCAAATACCTTTTTGCCTTTCAAGAGGGAATGTGGTATTTCTCTTGAGCTTCTGCATCGAAAAATTTCCTCGGCTCGCATTGAGGCGATAATTTTTGGTGTTTCTCGAGTTGCGGCGGGAAGCTCGGGGTACTTCTCGAGTTGGGACGGGAACCTCAGAAACTCGCTCGGGTTTCTTCAGGGAAGTCAGATCCCCTTTGGTGTTGGAAGGGTAACTTCCGCTTTGCTCTCGGGCCCTTAAATGTGAACAGGGGCCCATCTCGAATTAAGTCCATAAAGTGTGTTCTCTTCTCCAATGGGTAGGGCTGTGTGAGGGAACTTTCTGAGTCGAAAAAAGGGTGTCAAGTACGTCTTTGCCTTCAAGAGGGAATGTGGTATTTCTCTTGAGCATCTGTATAGAAAAATTTCTTCCCCTCACATTGAGGGGATAATTTTGTGGTGTTTCTCGAGTTGCGGCGGGAAGTTGGGGGTACTTCTCGAGTTTCGATGGGGACCTCAGGAACTCCCTCGGGATGCTTCAAGGAGTTCAGGTGCCCTTTGGTGTTGGAAGGGGAACTTCCGCTTTGCTCTGGAGCCCTTAAATGTGAACAGGTTCTCATCTCGAATTGAGCCTATAAATGTGTTCTCCTCTAAAATGGGTAGGGCTGTGTGAGGGAACATTCTGAGTCGAATAAAGGGTGTCAAGTACCTTTTTGCCTTTCAAGAGGGAATGTGGTATTTGTCTTGAGCTTCTGCTTTAAAAATTTCCTTATCTCGCATTGAGGTGATAATTTTTTGGTGGTTCTCGAGTTGTGGCAGGAAGCTGGGGGTACTTCTCGAGTTGCGACGGGGACCTCAGGAACTCGCTCGGGTTGCTTCAGGGGAGTCAGGTCCCCTTTGGTGTTGGAAGGGGAACTTCTGCTTTGGTCTCGACTCCTTCAATGTTAACAAGGGCTCATCTCCATTTGTGTCCATAAAGTGTGTTCTCCTCTCCAAGTGGACGACTGTGTGAGGCAACTTTCTGAGTCGAATAAAGGGTGTCAAGTACTTTTTGCCTTTCAAGTGGGAATGTGTTATTTCTCTTGAGCTTCTGCATCGAAAAATTTCCTCGTCTCGCATTGAGGCGATAATTTTTGGTGTTTCTCGAGTTGCGGCGGGAAGCTCGGGGTACTTCTCGAGTTGGGACGGGGACCTCAGAAACTCGCTCGGGTTTCTTCAGGGAAGTCAGATCCCCTTTGGTGTTGGAAGGGTAACTTCCGCTTTGCTCTCGGGCCCTTAAATGTGAACAGGGGCCCATCTCGAATTAAGTCCATAAAGTGTGTTCTCTTCTCCAATGGGTAGGGCTGTGTGAGGGAACTTTCTGAGTCGAAAAAAGGGTGTCAAGTACCTCTTTGCCTTCAAGAGGGAATGTGGTATTTCTCTTGAGCATCTGAATAGAAAAATTTCCCCCTCTCGAATTGAGGGGATAATTTTGTGGTTTTTCTAATGTTGCGGCGCGAAGCTGGGGGTACATCTCGAGTTGCGACGAGGACTTCAGTAACTCGCTCGGGTTGCTTCAGGGAAGTCAGGTCCCCTTTGGTGTTGGAAGGGGAACCTCCGCTTTGCTCTCGAGCTCTCCAATGTGAACAGGGGCTCATCTAGAATTGAGTCCATAAAGTATGTTCTCCTCTCAATTGGTAGGGTTGTGTGAGGGAACTTTCTGATTCGAATAAAGGGTGTCAAGTAGCTTTTTGCTTTTCAAGATGGAATGTGGAAATTTCTCTTGACCTTCTGCATCGAAAAATTTCCTCCTCTCGCATTGATGGGATAATTTTGAGGTGTTTCTCGAGTTGCAGCGGGAAGCTGGGGGTACTTCTCGAGTTGCGACGGGGACCTCAGGACCTCAGTGGCGTTGCTTCAGGGAAGTCAGGTCCCCTTTGGTGTTGGAAGGGGAACTTCCGGTTTGCTCTCGAGCCCTTAAAAGTGAACAGGGTCTCATCTCGAATTGAGTCCATAAAGTGTGTTCTCCTCTCCAATGGGTGGGCTGCGTGAGGGAACTTTCTGAGTTGAAGAAAGGGTGTCAAGTACCTTTATGCCTTTCAAGAGGGAATGTGGAAATTTCTCTTGAGCTTCTGCATCGAAAAATTTCCCCCTCTCGCATTGAGGGGATAATTTTGTGGTGTTTCTCGAATTGCGGTGAGAAGCTGGGGGTACTTCTCGAGTTGGGACGGGGACCTCAGGAACTCGCTCGGGTTGCTTCAGGGAAGTCAGGTCCCCTTTGGTGTTGGAAGGGGAACTTCCGGTTTGCTCTCGAGCCCTTAAATTTGAACAGGGGCTCATTTCGAATTGAGTGCATAAAGTGTTTTCTCCTGTCCAAGTGGACGGCTGTGTTAGGGAAATTTCTGAGTCGAATAAAGGGTGTCAAGTACCTTTTTGCCTTTCAAGAGGGAATGTGGTATTTCTCTTGAGCTTCTGCATCGCAAATTTTCCTCCTCTCGCATTGAGGGGATAAGTTTCTGGTGTTTCTCGAGTTGCGGGGGGAAGTTGGGGGTTCTTCTCGAGATGCGACGAGGACCTAAGGAAATCGCTCGGGTTGCTCCTGGGAAGTCAGGTCCCCTTTGTTGTTGGAAGGTTAACTTCCGCTTTGCTCCCGAGCCCTTAAATGTGAACAGGGTCTCATCTCGAATTGAGTCCATAAAGTGTGTTCTCCTCTCCCATGAGTAGGGCAGTGTGAGGTAACTTTCTGAGTTGAATAAAGGGTGTCAAGTACCTTTTTGCCTTTCAAGAGGGAATGTGGTATTTCTCTTGAGCCTCTGCATCGAAAAATTTCCTCCTCTCGCATTGAGGGGATAATTTTCCGGGGTTCCTCGAGTTGCAGCGGGAAGCTGGGAGTACTTCTCGGGTTGCGACGGGGACCTCAGTAACTCGCTCGGGTTGCTTCAGGGAAGTCAGGACCCCTTTGTTGTAGGAAGGGTAAGTTCCGCTTTGCTCTCGAGCCCTTAAATGTGAACAGGGTCTCATCTCGAATTGAGTCCATAAAGTGTGTTCTCCTCTCCAAGTAGACGTCTGTGTGAGGGAACTTTCTGAGTCGAATAAAGGGTGTGAAGTACCTTTTTTCTTTTCAAGAGGGAATGTGGTATTTCTCTTGAGCTTCTGCATCGAAAAATTTCCTCCTCTCACATTGAGGGGATTATTTTGTGGTGTTCCTCGAGTTACGGCAGGCAGCTGGTGGTACTTCTCGAGTTGCGATAGGGACCTAAGGAACTCGCTCGGGTTGCTTCAGGGAAGTCAGGTCCCCTTTGGTGTTGGATGGGGAACTTCCGGTTTTCTCTCGAGCCCTTAAAAGTGAACAGGGGCTCATCTCAAATTGAGTCTATAAAGTGTGTTCTCCTCTCCAATGGGTAGGGCTGTGTGAGAGAACTCTCTGAGTCGAATAAAGGGTGTCAAGTACTTTTTGGCCTTTCAAGAGGGAATGTGGTAATTCTCTTCGGCTTCTGCCTCGAAAAATTTCCTCTTCTCGCTTTTTGCGGATAATTTTGTGGTGTTTCTAGTGTTGCCGCGGGAAGCTGGGGGTACTTCTCGAGTTGCGACGGGGACTTCAGTATCTCGCTCGGGTTGATTCAGGGAAGTCAGGTCCCCTTTGGTGTTGGAAGGGGAACCTCTGCTTTGCTCTCGAGCCCTTAAATGTGAACAGGGTCTCATCTAGAATTGAGTCCATAAAGTGTGTTCTCCTCTCCACGTGGACGGCTGTGTGAGGGAACTTTCTGAGTCGAATAAAGGGTGTCAAGTATATTTTTGCTTTTCACGAGGGAATGTGGTATTTCTCTTGAGCTTCAGCATCGCAAAATTTCCTCCTGTCGCATTGAGGGGATAATTTTGTGTTGTTTCTCGAGTTGCGGCGGGAAGATAGGGTACTTCTCAAGCTGCGAAGGGAACTTCACTAATTCACTCGGGTTGCTTGAGGGAAGTCAGGTCCCCTTTGCTGTTGAAAGGGGAACTTCTGCTTTGCTCTCGAGCCCTTCAATGTGAACAGGGGCTCATCTCAAATTTAGTCCATAAAGTGTGTTCTCCTCTCCAAGTGGACGGCTGTGTGAGGGAACTTTCTGAGTCGAATAAAGGGTGTCAAGTACATTTTGCCTTTCAAGATGGAATGTGGTATTTCTCTTGAGCTTCTGCATCGAAAAATTTCCTCCTGTCGCATTGAGGGGATAATTTTGTGGTGTTTCTCTAGTTGAGGCGGGGAGCTGGGGGTATTTTTCGAGTTGCGACGGGGACCTCAGGAACTCCCTCGGGTTGCTTCAGGGAAGTCAGGTCCCCTTTGGTGTTGGAAGGGAAAGTACCGCTTTGCTCTCGAGGCCTTAAATGTGAAAAGGGGCTCATCTCGAATTGAGTCCATATAGTGTGTTCTCCTCTCCGATGAGTAGGGCTGTGTGAGGGAACTTTCTGAGTCGAATAAAGGGTGTCAAATAGCTTTTTGCCTTTCAATAAGGAATGTGGTATTTCTCTTGAGCTTCTGCATCGAAAAATTTCCTCGTCTCGCATTGAGGCGATGATTTTTGGTGTTTCTCGAGTTGCGGCGGGAAGCTCGGGGTACTTCTCGAGTTGGGACGGGAACCTCAGAAACTCGCTCGGGTTTGTTCAGGGATGTCAGATCCCCTTTGGTGTTGGAAGGGGAACTTCCGCTTTGCTCTCGGGCCCTTAAATGTGAACAGGAGCCCATCTCGAATTAAGTCCATAAAGTGTGTTCTCTTCTCCAAAGGGTAGGGCTGTGTGAGGGAACTTTCTGAGTCGAAAAAAGGGTGTCAAGTACCTCTTTGCCTTCAAGAGGGAATGTGGTATTTCTCTTGAGCATCTGTATAGAAAAATTTCCTCCTCTCGCATTGAGGGGATAATTTTGTGGTGTTTCTCGAGTTGCGGCGGGAAGTTGGGGGTACTTCTCGAGTTTCGATGGGGACCTCAGGAACTCCCTCGGGATGCTTCAGGCAGTTCAGGTGCCCTTTGGTGTTGGAAGGGGAACTTCCGCTTTGCTCTCGAGCCCTTAAATGTGAACAGGTTCTCATCTCGAATTGAGCCTATAAATGTGTTCTCCTCTAAAATGGGTAGGGCTGTGTGAGGGAACATTCTGAGTCGAATAAAGGGTGTCAAGTACCTTTTTGCCTTTCAAGAGGGAATGTGGTATTTGTCTTGAGCTTCTGCTTTAAAAATTTCCTTATCTCGCATTGAGGTGATAATTTTTTGGTGGTTCTCGAGTTGTGGCAGGAAGCTGGGGGTACTTCTCGAGTTGTGACGGGGACCTCAGGAACTCGCTCGGGTTGCTTCAGGGGAGTCAGGTCCCCTTTGGTGTTGGAAGGGGAACTTCTGCTTTGGTCTCGACTCCTTCAATGTTAACAAGGGCTCATCTCCATTTGTGTCCATAAAGTGTGTTCTCCTCTCCAAGTGGACGACTGTGTGAGGCAACTTTCTGAGTCGAATAAAGGGTGTCAAGTACTTTTTGCCTTTCAAGTGGGAATGTGTTATTTCTCTTGAGCTTCTGCATCGAAAAATTTCCTCGTCTCGCATTGAGGCGATAATTTTTGGTGTTTCTCGAGTTGCGGCGGGAAGCTCGGGGTACTTCTCGAGTTGGGACGGGGACCTCAGAAACTCGCTCGGGTTACTTCAGGTAAGTCAGATCCCCTTTGGTGTTGGAAGGGGAACTTCCGCTTTGCTCTCGGGCCCTTAAATGTGAACAGGGGCCCATCTCGAAATAAGTCCATAAAGTGTGTTCTCTTCTCCAATGGGTAGGGATGTGTGAGGGAATTTTCTGAGTCGAAAAAAGGGTGTCAAGTACCTCTTTGCCTTCAAGAGGGAATGTGGTATTTCTCTTGAGCATATGTATAGAAAAATTTCCTCCTCTCGCATTGAGGGAATAATTTTGTTTTGTTTCTCGAGTTGCGGCGGGAAGTTGGGGGTACTTCTCGAGTTTCGATGGGGACCTCAGGAACTCCCTCGGGATGCTTCAAGGAGTTCAGGTGCCCTTTGGTGTTGGAAGGGTAACTTCCGCTTTGCTCTCGAGCCCTTAAATGTGAACAGGGTCTCATCTCGAATTGAGCCTATAAATGTGTTCTCCTCTAAAATGGGTAGGGCTGTGTGAGGGAACTTTCTGATTCGAATAAAGGGTGTCAAGTACCATTTTGCCTTTCAAGAGGGAATGTGGTATTTCTCTTGAGCTTCTGCTTTAAAATTTTCCTTATCTCGCATTGAGGGGATAATTTTTTGGTGGTTCTCGTGTTGCGGCAGGAAGCTGGGGGTACTTCTCGAGTTGCGACGGGGACCTCAGGAACTCGCTCGGGTTGCTTCAGGGGTGTCAGGTCCCCTTTGGTGTTGGAAGGGGAACTTCCGCTTTGCTCTCGACTCCTTCAATGTTAACAAGGGGTCATCTCGATTTGAGTCCATAAAGTGTGTTCTCCTCTCCAAGTGGACGGCTGTGTGAGGCAACTTTCTGAGTCGAATAAAGGGTGTCAAGTACTTTTTGCCTTTCAAGAGGGAATGTGGCATTTCTCTTGAGCTTCTGCATCGCAAAATTTCCTCCGCTCGCATTGAGGGGATAATTTTGTGGTGTTTCTCGAATTGCAGTGGGAAGCTGGTGGTACTTCTCGAGTTGCGACGGGGACCTCAGTAACTCGCCTGGGTTGCTTCAGGGAAGTCAGGTCCCCTTTGGTGTTGGAAGGGGAACTTCCGCTTTGCTCTCGAGCCCTTAAATGTGAACAGGGTCTCATCTCGAATTGAGCCTATAAATGTGTTCTCCTCTAAAATGGGTAGGGCTGTGTGAGGGAACTTTCTGATTCGAATAAAGGGTGTCAAGTACCATTTTGCCTTTCAAGAGGGAATGTGGTATTTCTCTTGAGCTTCTGCTTTAAAAATTTCCTTATCTCACATTGAGGGGATAATTTTTTGGTGGTTCTCGTGTTGCGGCAGGAAGCTGGGGGTACTTCTCGAGTTGCGACAGGTACCTCAGGAACTCGCTCGGGGTGCTTCAGGGGTGTCAGGTCCCCTTTGGTGTTGGAAGGGGAACTTCCGCTTTGCTCTCGACTCCTTCAATGTTAACAAGGGGTCATCTCGATTTGAGTCCATAAAGTGTGTTCTCCTCTCCAAGTGGACGGCTGTGTGAGGCAACTTTCTGAGTCGAATAAAGGGTGTCAAGTACTTTTTGCCTTTCAAGAGGGAATGTGGCATTTCTCTTGAGCTTCTGCATCGCAAAATTTCCTCCGCTCGCATTGAGGGGATAATTTTGTGGTGTTTCTCGAATTGCAGTGGGAAGCTGGTGGTACTTCTCGAGTTGCGACGGGGACCTCAGTAACTCGCCTGGGTTGCTTCAGGGAAGTCAGGTCCCCTTTGGTGTTGGAAGGGGAACTTCCGCTTTGCTCTCGAGCCTTTAAAAGTGAACAGGGGCTCATCTCAAATTGAGTCCATAAAGTGTGTTCTCCTCTCCAATTGTTATGGCTGTGTGAGGGAACATTCTGAGTCGAATAAAGGGTGTCAAGTACATTTTTGCCTTTCAAGAGGGAATGTGGTATTTCTCTTGAGCTTCTGCATGGAATAATTTTCCCTCTCGCATTGAGGGGATAATTTTGGTGTGTTTCTCGAGTTGCGGTTGGAAGCTGGGAGTACTTCTCGAGTTGCGACGGGGACCTCAGGAACTCGCTGGGGTTACTTCAGGGAAGTCAGGTCCCCTTTGGTGTTCGAAGGGTAACTTCCGGTTTCCTCTCGAGCCCTTAAATGTGCACAGGGGCTCATCTCGAATTGAGTCCATAAAGTGTGTTCTTCTCTCAAAGGGGACGGCTGTGAGAGGGAACATTCTGAGTCGAATAAAGGGTGTCAAGTACTTTTTGCCTTTCAAGAGGGAATGTGGCATTTCTCTTGAGCTTCTGCATCGCAAAATTTCCTCCGCTCGCATTGAGGGGATAATTTTGTGGTGTTTCTCGAATTGCAGTGGGAAGCTGGTGGTACTTCTCGAGTTGCGACGGGGACCTCAGTAACTCGCCCGGGTTGCTTCAGATAAGTCAGGTCCCCTTTGGTGTTGGAAGGGGAACTTCCGTTTTGCTCTCGAGCCTTTAAAAGTGAACAGGGGCTCATCTCAAATTGAGTCCATAAAGTGTGTTCTCCTCTCCAATTGTTATGGCTGTGTGAGGGAACATTCTGAGTCGAATAAAGGGTGTCAAGTACATTTTTGTCTTTCAAGAGGGAATGTGGTATTTCTCTTGAGCTTCTGCATGCAATAATTTTCCCTCTCGCATTGAGGGGATAATTTTGGTGTGTTTCTCGAGTTGCGGTGGGAAGCTGGGAGTACTTCTCGAGTTGCGACGGGGACCTCAGGATCTCGCTGGGGTTGCTTCAGGGAAGTCAGGTCCCCTTTGGTGTTCGAAGGGTAACTTCCGGTTTCCTCTCGAGCCCTTAAATGTGCACAGGGGCTCATCTCGAATTGAGTCCATAAAGTGTGTTCTCCTCTCAAAGGGGACGGCTGTGAGAGGGAACATTCTGAGTCGAATAAAGGGTGTCAAGTACCTTTTTGCCTTTCAAGAGGGAATGTGGTATTTCTCTTGAGATTCTGCATTGCAAAATTTCCTCATCACGCATTGAGAGGATAATTTTGGGGGTGTTTCTCGAGTTGTGGCGGGAAGCTTGGGGTGCTTCTCGAGTTTCGACGGGGACCTCAGGAACTCGCTGGGGTTGCTTCAGGGAAGTCAGGTACCCTTTGATGTTGGAAGGAGGAACTTCCAGTTTCTTCTGGAGCTCTTAAATGTGAACAGCGTCTCATCTCCAATTGAGTCCATAAAATGTGTTCTCCTCTCCAAAGGGGACTGCTGTGTTAGGGAACTTTCTGAGTCGAATAAAGGGTGTCAAGTACCCTTTTGCCTTTCAAGCAGGAATGTGGGATTTCTCTTGAGATTTCGCAGCGAAAATTTGCCTCTTCTCGCATTGAAGGTATAATTTTGTGGTGTTTCTCCAGTTGCGTCGGGAAGAGGGGGTATGTCTCGAGTTGCGGCGGGGACCTCAGGAACTCGCTCGGGTTGCTTCAGGGAAGTCAAGACCCCTTTTGTGTTGAAAGGGGAACTTCCGGACTACTCTCGAGCTGTTAAATGTGAATAATGCCTCTTCTCGATTTGAGTCCATAAAGTGTGTTTTCCTGTCCACTGAGGAAGGATGTTAGGGAACGTTCTGAGTTGCCTAAAGGGAGTCAAGTACCCTTTTGCCCTTCAGCGGGAATGTGGGATTTCTCTTGTGATTCTGCAGCGCAAAATTACTTCATCTCACATTGAGGGGATAATTTTGTTGTGTTTCTTGAGTTGCGATGGGGACCTCAGGAACTTTCTTGAGTTACTTCAGGGAATCAGGCCCCTTTTTTCCTGGAAGGAGAACTTCTGGATTACTCCTGAGCCCCTTAATGGGAATATGGCCTCTTCTGGATTTGAGACCATAAAGTGCGTTTTCCTCTCCACTGAGGACAAATGTTAGGGACCATTCTGAGTCGCCTATAGGGAGTCAAGTAACCTTTTGCCTTTCAAGCGGAAATGTGGGATTTCACTTGAGATTCTGCAGTGCAAAATTTCCTCATCTCACATTGTGGGGATAATTTTGTGGTGTTTCTCGAGTTGCGAATACCTCGGAAACTTACCCGATTTACTGCAGGGAATAAGGTGCCATTTGTGTTGGAAGAGGAACTTCCGGAATACTTTTGAGCCCTGTAATGGGAATAGGGCCTCTTCTCCAGTTGAGTCCCTAAAGTGTGATTTCCTCTCCAATGGAGACGGAGCTTAGGGAACTTTCTGAGTGGCATAAAGTGTGTCAAGTAAGCTTTTGCCTTTCAATGGTAATGTGGATTTTTTTTTGAGATTCTGCAGCGCAAAATTTCCTCATCTCGCATTGAGGTGATAATTTTGTGGTGTTTCTCCAGTTGTGGTGGGAAGCAGGGGGCACTTCTCTAGCTATGGCGGGGACCTCAGGAACTCGCTCGGGTTGCTTCAGGGAAGTCAAGTCGCCTTTTGTGTTGGAAAGGGAACTTCCGGATTACTGTCCAGAAGTTAAAAGGGAATATTGCCTCCTCTCCATTTAAGTCCATAAAATATGTTCTCCTCTCCACTGAGGATGGATGTTAGGGAACATTCTGAGTCGCCTAAAGGGAGTCAAGTACCCTTCTGCCTTTCAAGCGGGAATGTGGGATTTCTCTTGAGATTCTGCAGCGCAAAATTTCCTCATCTCGCATTGAGGGGAATATTTTGTGGTGTTTCTCGAATTGCGGCGGGACGCTGGGGGTACTTCTTGAGTTTAGATGGGGACCTCAAGAACTCACTCGAGTTTCTTCAGGGAAGTCAGGTCCCCTTTTGTGCTGGAAGGGGAACTTCCGGATTAGTCTCGAGCCCTTTAATGGGAATAGGGCCTCTTCTGGAGTTGAGTCCATAAAGGATGTTCTCCTCTCCAATGGGGAAGGATGTTAGGGAACTTTCTGAGTGACATTAAGGGAGTCAAGTACGCTTTTGCCTTTCAATTGGGAATGTGGGATTTCTCTTCAGATTCTGCAGCGCAAAGTTTCCTCATCTCGCATTGAGGGGAATATTTTGTGGTGTTTCACGAATTTCGGCGGGAAGCTGGGGGTACTTCTCGAGTTTCAACGGGGACCTCAGGAACTCACTGGAGTTACTTTAGGTAAGTCAGGTCCCCTTTAGTGCTGGACGGGGAACTTCTGGATTACTCTCGAGGCCTTTAAGGGAATAGGGGCTCTTCTGGAGTTGAGTCCATAAAGTGTGTATGCCTCTGCAATGGGGACGGATTTTAGGGAACTTTCTGAGGGGCATAAAGTATGCCTAGTTCCCTTTTGCCTTTCAAGCGGGAATGTGGGATTTCCCTTGAGATTCTGCAGCGCAAAATTACCTCATGTCGCATTGAGGGGATAATATTGTGTTGTTTCTCGAGTTGTGGTTGGAAGAAGGGGATACTTCTAGAGTTGAAACGGGAACCTCAGGAACTCTCTCGGGTTTCTCCAGGGAAGTCAAGTTCCCTTTTGTGTTGGAAGGGGAACTTCTTGATTACTCTCTAGCCTTTAAATGGGAATATTGCCTCTTCTCGATTTGAGTGCATGAAGAGTGTTCTCCTCTCCACTGAGGATGGATGTTAGGGAACATTCTGAGTCGCATAAAGGGAGTCAAGAACCCTTTTGCCTTTCAAGAGGGAATGTGATATTTCTCTTGAGATTCTGCAGAGCAATATTTCTTCATCTCGCATTGAGGGGATAATTTTGGGGTGTATGTCCAGTTGCGGCAGGAAGCTGGGGGTACTTCTCGAGTTGCGACGGGGACCTCAGGAACTCGCTTGTGTTGCTTCAGGGAAGTTAGTCACCCTTTTCTACCAGAATGGGAATTTCGGGATTATTCTCGAGCCGTTAAATGGGAATAGGGTCTCTTCCCAAGTTGAGTCCATAAATTGTGTTCTCCTCTCCAATGGGGATGGCTGTGTGAGGGAACTTTCTGAGTCGAATAAAGGGTGTCAAGTACCTTTTTGCCTTTCAAGAGGGAATGTGGTATTTCTCTTGAGATTCTGCATCGCAAAATTTCCTCATCTCGCATTGAGGGGATAATTTAGTTGTGTCTCGAGTTTCGGCTTGGATCTGGGGGTATTTCTCAACTTGCAGCGTGGACCTCAGGAACTCGTTTTTGTTGCTTCAGGGAAGACAAGTCCCCTTTTTTGGGAAGTGGAACCTCCGGATTACTCTCGAGCCCTTAAATGGGAATAGGTACTCTTCTAGATTTGAGTCCATGAAGTGTGTTCTCCGCTCCAATAAGTACGGGTGTTAGGAAACTATCTGAATCGCATAAAGTGTGTCAAGTGCCCTTTTGCCTTTCAAGCGGGAATGTGGGATTTCTATTTAACTGTACAGTGCAAAATTTCCTCATTTCACATTGAGCAGATAATTTTTTGGTGTTTCCCCTTTTGAGGCGGGAAGCTGGGGGTACTTCTCGAGTTGCGTCGGGGACCTCAGGAACTCGCTGGGGTCGCTTCAGGGAAGTTAGTCACCCTTTTCTACTGGAACGGGAATTTCGGGATTACTCTCGAGCCGTTAAATGGGAATAGGTCCTCTTCCCAAGTTGAGTCCATAAATTGTGTTCTCCTCTCCAATGGGGATGGCTGTGTGAGGGAATTTTCTGAGTCGCATAAAGGGTGTCAAATACAGTTTTGCCTTTCCAGCGGAACGTGGGATTTCTCTTGAATTGTGCAGCAGAATATTTTCCTGATCTCTCATTGAGGGGATAATTTTGTGGTGTTTCTAGAGTTGCGGCGGGAACCTGGTTGAACTTCTCAGGTAGTGAAGAGGACCTCAGGAATTCTCTGTGGCTGCTTCAGGGAAGTCAGGAACCCTTTTGTGTTGGAAGGGGAATTTCGGGATTACTGTTGAGCCTTTAAATGGGAATAGGGCCTCTTCTCGAGTTAAGTCCGTAAAGTGTGTTCTCCTCTCCAATGGGGAGGACTGTTTGAGGGAAATTTTTGAGTCTCACCCGGCTGTGCAAACGGGAGAAATACCAGCCCCACTTGCGCAGACATGAGAGATGCCAGCCCAGGCGGCTGAGACGCCAGAGACTCGGGCCTTGCCGGCACAGACGCGAGAGAGGCCTTCCCCAACCGCGCAGACGGGAGAGAACCCGGCCCCGCCCGCGCAGACTCGAGAGACCTCGGCCCCGCCCACTCAGACGCTATTGTTGCTGGCGCTGCCTGCGCAGACGCAAGAGAAGTCAGCCCCGCCAGCGCAGATGTGAGAGACCCTTGACCCGCCTGCGCAGATGCGAGAGACCCCGGCCCCGCCCGCCCAGATGCGAGAGAACCCGGCCCCGCCCACCAGACGCGGGATACGCAGGCCCCGCCCGCGCAGACTCAAGAGAAGCCAGCCCTGGTGCAACCGAACATGCAAAGATGCCCAGCTGTGAGAAGCTACCCCATGCCTGAGGCCAGGGCAGGCGGCCGAGAGGAGGTACCCCACCTCCAATAGGCGGTGGCTGTGCGGGGGAGGGCCGAGAGGAGGTACTCACGTTCAAGGTCAGGAGGGGCGATCTTGAGGACATACCCCTCATTCAAGGTAAGGTGCAGCAGCTGTGCTTTCTTGGAGCAGCTGTGAAGAGATATCCCACACCCAAGGTAAGAGAAACTCAAATCAGATGGTAGGTATTGTGAGGGGGGATCAGAGCGCAGACACACTGAAATCATAATCACAGGAATCTACTCCATCTGATCACATGGACCACAGCCGAATGTGGTCCACTGGAGAAGGGAATGGCAAACCACTTCAGTATACTTGCCTTGAGAACCCCATGAACCGTATCAAAGGGCAAAATGACAGTATACTGAATGAGGAATTCCCCAGGTCTGTAGGTGCCCAGTATGCTACTGGAGATCAGTGGAGAAATCACTCTAGAAGGAATGAAGGGATGGAGCAAAAGCAAAACCAGTTCCCAGCTGTGGATGTGACCGGTGATAGAAGCAAGGTCTGGTGCTGTAAAGAGCAATATTGCATAGGAACCTGGAATGTAAGGTCCAGGAATCAAGGCAAATTGGAAGTGGTCAAACAGGAGATGGCAAGAGTGAACATAGACATTCTAGGAATCAGTGAATTAAAATGGGCTGGAATGTGTGAATTTAACTCAGATGACCATTATATATATATATACTACTGTGGGCAGAAATCCCTTAGAAGAAATGGAGTAGCCATCATGGTCAACAAGAGACTCCGAAATGCAGTACTTGGATGCAATCCTAAAAACGACAGAATGATTTCTGTTCGTTTCCAAGGCAAACCATTCAACATTACAGTAATCCAGGCCTATGCCCCAACCACTAACGCTGAAGAAGCCGAAGTTGAACGGTTCTATGAAGACCTACAAGACCTTTTAGAACTAACACCCAAAAAAGATGTGCTTTTCATTATAGGGGACTGGAATGCAAAAGTAGGAAGTCAAGAAACACCTGGAGTAACAGGCAAATTTGGCCTTGGAGCACGGAATGAAGCAGGGCCAAGTCTAATAGAGTTTTGTCAAGAGAATGCACTGGTCATAGCAAACTCCCTCTTCCAACAACACAAAAGAAGACTCTACACGTGGACATCACCAGATGGTCAACACCGAAATCTGATTGATTATATTCTTTGCAGCCAAAGATGGAGAAGCTGTATACAGTTAGCAAAAACAAGACCAAGAGCTGACTGTGGCTCAGATCATGAACTCCTTATTGTCAAATTCAGACTTAAATTGAAGAAAGTAGGGAAAACCCCTAGACCATTTAGGTATGACCTCAATCAAATCCCTTATGATTATACAGTGGAAGTGAGAAATAGATCTAAGGCACTAGATCTGATAGATAGAGTGCCTGATGAACTCTGGATGGAGGTTCGTGACATTGTACTGGAGACAGGGAACAAGAGCATCCCCATGGAAAAGAAATGCAAAAAAAGCAAAATGGCTGTCTGAGGTGGCCTACAAATAACTGTGAAAAGAAGAGAAGCGAAAAGCAAAGGAGAAAGGGAAAGATATAAGCATTAGAATGCAGAGTTCCAAAGAATAGCAAGGAGAGATAAGAAAGCCTTCCTCAGTGATCAATGCAAAGAAATAGAGGAAAACAACAGAATAGGAAAAACAAGAGATCTCTTCAAGAACATTAGAGATTCCAAAATGGGCTTGATAAAGAACAGAAATGGTATGGACCTAACAGAAGCATAAGATATTAAGAAGAGGTGGCAAGAATACACAGAAGAACTGTACAAAAAAGATCTTCAGACCAGGATAGTCACGAAAATGTGATCACTGGCTTAGAGCCAGACATCTTGGAATGTGAATTGAAGTGTGCCTTAGAAAGCAACACTACCAACAAAGCTAGTGGCAGTGATGGAATTCCAGTTGAGCTATTTCAAATCTTGAAAGATGATGCTGTGAAAGTGCTGAACTCAATATGCCAACAAATTTGGAAAACTCAGCAGTGGTCACAGGACTGGAAAAGGTCAGTCTTCATTCTAATCCCAAAGAAAGGCAATGCCAAAGAATGCTCAAGCTACCGCACAATTGCACTCATCTCACATGCTAGTACAGTCATGCTCAAAATTCTCCAAGCCAGGCTTCAGCAATATGTGATCCGTGAACTCCCAGATGTTCAAGCAGGCTTTAGAAAAGGCAGAGGCACCAGAGATCAAATTGCCAACATCCGCTGGATCATGGAGAAAGCGAGAGAGGTCCAGAAAAACATCTATTTCTGCTTCATTGACTATGCCAAAGCCTTTGACTGTGTGGATCACAATAAACTGTGGAAGATTCTGAACAAGATGGGAATACGAGACCACCTGACCTGCCTCTTTAGAAACCTGTATGCAGGTCAGGAAGCAACAGTCAGAACTGTGCATGGAACAACAGACTGGTTCCAAATAGGAAAAGGAGTACGTCAAGGCTGTATATTGTAATCTTGCTTATTTAACTTCTATGCAGAGTGCATCGTGAGAAATGCTGGGCTGGAAGAAGAACAACTGGAATCAAGATTGCTGGGAGAAATATCAATAACCTCAGATATGCAGATGACACCACCTTTAGGGCAGAAAGTGAGGAGGAACTCAAAAGCCTCTTGATGAAAGTAAAAGAGGAGAGTGAAAAGGTTGGCTTGAAGCTCAACATTCAGAAAACAAAGGTGATGGAATCTGGTCCCAACACTTCACGGGAAATAGATGGAAAAACAGTGGAAACTGTGTCACACTTTATTTTGGGGGGCACCAAAATCACTGCAGATGCTGATTGAAGCCATGAAATTAAAAGGCGCTTACTCCTTGGAAGGAAAGTTATGACCAACCTTGATGGTATATTAAAAAGCAGAGACATCACTTTGCCAAAAAAGTTCCATCTCGTCAAAGCTATGGTTTTTCCCATGGTCATGTATGGATGTGAGAGTTGGACTGTGAAGAAAGCTGATCGCCGAAGAACTGATGCTTTTGAACTGTGGTATTGGAGAAGACTCTTGAGAGTCCCTTGGACTGCAGGAAGATCCAACCAGTCCATTCTAAGGGAGATCAATCGTCGGTGTTCATTGGAAGGACTGATGCTAAAGCTGAAATTGCAATACTTCGGCCACCTCATGCGATGAGTTGACCCACTGGAAAAGATTCTGATGCTAGGAGAGGTTGGGGGCTGGAGGAGAAGGGGACGACAGAGAATGAGATGGCTGGATAGCATCACCGACTCTGTGGCCATGAGTTTGAGTGAACTCCGGGAGTTGGTGTAGGACAGGGAGGCCTAGCGTACAGTGATTCATGGGGTCGCGGAGAGTCGGACACGACTGAGGGACTGAACAGAACTGAACTGAATAAAGTGTGTCAAATACCCTTTTCCCTTTCAGGCGGGATTGTGGGATTTCTCTTGAAATTCTGCAGCGCAAAATTTCTTCATCTTGCATTGAGGGGATAATTTTGTGGTGTTTCTCGAATTGCGGCGGGAAGCTGGGGGTATTCCTCGAGGTGCAAAGGGGACCTCAGGAACTCACTCGAGTTACTTCAGGGAAGTCAGGTCCCCGTTTGTGCTGGAAGGGGAACTTCCGGATTACTCTCGAGCTGTTAAATGGGAATATTGCCTCTTCTCAATTTGAGTCTATAAAGTGTGTTCTCCTCTCCACTGAGGACGGATGTTAGGGACCATTCTGATTCGCCTAAAGGGAGTCAAGTTCCCTTTTGCCTTTCAAGCGGGAATGTGGGATTTCTCTTGAGATTCTCAGCGCAAAATTTCCTCATCTCGCAGTGAGGGGAATATTTTGTGGTGTTTCTCGAATTGCGGCGGGACCCTGGGGGTACTTTTTGAGTTTAGATGGGGACCTCAGGAACTCACTCGAGTTTCTTCAGGGAAGTCAGGTCCCCTTTTGTGCTGGAAGGGGAACTTCCGGATTAGTCTCGAGCCCTTTAATGGGAATAGGGCCTCTTCTGGAGTTGAGTCCATAAAGTGTGTTCTCCTCTCCAATGGGGAAGGATGTTAGGGATCTTTCTGAGTGACATAAAGGGAGTCAAGTACGCTTTTGCCTTTCAATTGGGAATGTGGGATTTCTCTTCAGATTCTGCAGCGCAAAGTTTCCTCATCTCGCATTGAGGGGATAATTTTCTGGTGTTTCCCGAATTTCGGTGGGAAGCTGGGGGTACTTCTCGAGTTGCGATGAGGACATCCGGAACTCGCTCGGGTTTCTTCAGGTAAGGCAGGTCCCGTTTTGTGTTTGAAGGGGAACTTCCGGTTCACTATCGAGCCGTTAAGTGGGAATCGGTCCTCATCTCGAATTGAGTCCATAAAGTGTGCTCTCCTCTCCAATGGGCACTGCTGTGTGAGGGAACTTTCTGAATCGCATAAAGGGTGTTAAGAGTCCTTTTGCCTTTCAAGAGGGAATGTGGTATTTCTCTTGAGATTCTGCATCGCAAAATTTCCTCATCTCGCACTGAGGGGATAATTTTGTGGTGTTTCTCGAGTTGCGGCTGGAGGCTAGGGTATTTCTCGAGTTGCGACGGGGACCTCAGGAACTCGCTTGGGTTGCTTCAGGGAAGTCAGGTCCCCTTTGGTGTTGGAAGGGGAACTTCCGGTTTACTCTCGAGCCGTTTATTGGGAATAGGGCCTCATCTTGATTTGAGTCCGTAAAGTGTGTTCTCCTTTCCAATGAGGACGGCTGTGTGAGGGAACTTTCTGAGTCGCATAAAGGGTTTCAAGAACCGTTTTGCCTTTCAAGAGGGAATGTGCTATTTCTCTTGAGATTCTGTAACGCAAAATTTCCTATTCTTGCATTGAGGGGATATTTTGTGGTGTTTCTTGAGTTGCGGCGGGAAGCTGGGGGTACTTCTCAAGTTGTTATTCGTTCCTCAGGAACTCACTCGGGTTTCTTCAGGTAAGGCAGGTCCCCTTTTTGTTGGAAGGGGAACTTCCGATTTACTCTCGAGCAGTTAATTGACAATAGTGCCTCATTTTGAATTGAGTACATAAAGTTCGTTCACCTCTCCAATGGGGACTGATGTTAGTGAAATTTCTGAGTCGCATAAAGGATGTCAAGTACCCTTTTGCATTTCAAGAGGGAATGTGGTATTTCTCTTGAGATTCTGCAGCGCACAATATCCTCATCTCGCATTGAGGAGATAATTTTGTGGTGTATGTCAAGTTGTGGCGGGAATTTTGGATTACTTCTCATGTTGCGACGAGGACCTCAGGAATTTTCTCGAGTTGCTTCTGGAAAGTCAGGTCCCCTTTTGTGTTGGAAGGGGAACTTCCGGTTTAGTCTGGAGCTGTTAAATGGGAATAGGGCCTCATCTCGAATTGAGTCCATAAAGTGTGTTCTCCTCTCCTATGGGGAATGATATTAGTGAAATTTCTGAGTCGCATAAACTGTATCAAGTACGTTTTGCCTTTCAAGAGGGAATAGTGGTATTTCTCTTGAGATGCTGCAGCCCAAAATTTCCTCTTCTCGCATTGAGGGGATAATTTTGTGGTGTTTCTCTAGTTGCGGCAGGAAGCTTGGGGTACTTCTCGAGTTGCTATGTGGACCTCAAGAACTTGCTTGTGTTTCTTCAGGTAAGGCAGGTCCCCTTTTGTGTTGGAAATGGCACTTCCTGTTTACTCTCCAGCCATTAAATGGGAATAGGGCTTCATCTCGAATTGAGTCCATAAAGTGTGTTCTCCTCTCCAATGGGGACGGCTGTGTGAGGGTACTTTCTGAGTCGCATAAAGGGTGTCAAGTACCCTTTTGCCTTTCAAGCGGGAATGTGGTATTTCTCTTGAGATTCTGCAGCGCACAATTTCCTCATCTCGCATTGAGGGGATAATTCTGTGGTGTTTGTCGAGTTGCGGCGGGATGCTGGGGGTGCTTCTTGAGTTGAAACGGGGACCTCAGGAAGTGGCTCGGGTTGCTTCAGGGAAGTCAGGTCCCCTTTTGTGTTGGAACGGGAACTTCCGGTTTACTTTCGAGCCGTTCATTGGGAATAGGGATTCATCTGGAGTTGAGTCCAAAAGGTGTTTTTTCCTCTCCAATGGGTACGGCTCTGTGAGCGAACTTTCTGGGTCACATAAAGTGTGTCAAGTGACCTTTTGCCTTTCAAGCGGGTATGTGGGACTTTTCTTGAGATTTCGGAGTGCAAAATTTCCTCATCTCGCATTGTGGGGATAATTTTGTTGTGTCTCGAGTTTCGGCTTGGATCTGGGGGTACTTCTCGAGTTGCAGCGTGGACCTCAGGAACTCGTTCGTGTTGCTTCCGGGAAGTCAGGTCCCCTTTTTTTGGAAGTGGAACTTCCGGATTACTCTCGAGCCCTTAAATGGGAATAGGGCCTCTTCTAGATTTGAGTCCATGAAGTGTGTTCTCCGCTCCAATAAGTACGGGTGTTAGGAAACTATCTGAATCGCATAAAGTGTGTCAAGTGCTCTTTTGCCTTTCAAGCGGGAATGTGGGATTTCTATTTAATTGTGCAGTGCAAAATTTCCTCATCTCACATTGAGCGGATAATTTTTTGGTGTTTCCCCTTTTGAGGCGGGAAGCCGGGAGTACTTCTCGAGTTGCGACGGGGACCTCAGGAACTCGCTTGTGTTGCTTCAGGGAAGTTAGACACCCTTTTCTACTGGAACGGGAATTTCGGGATTACTCTCAAGCCTTTAAATGGGAATCGGGCCTCTTCCCAAGTTGAGTCCATAAATTGTGTTCTCCTCTTCAATGGGGATGGCTGTGTGAGGGAATTTTCTGAGTCGCATATAGGGTGTCAAATACAGTTTTGCCTTTCCAGCGGAACGTGGGATTTCTCTTGAATTGTGCAGCGGAATATTTTCCTGATCTCGCATTGAGGGCATAATTTTGTGGTGTTTCTAGAGTTGCGGCGGGAACCTGGTTGAACTTCTCAGGTAGTGAACAGGACCTTAGGAATTCTCTCTGGCTGCTTCAGGCATATCAGGAACCCTTTGTGTTTTGGAAGGGGAATTTCGGGATTACTGTTGAGCCTTTAAATGGGAATAGGGCCTCTTCTCGAGTTAAGTCCGTAAAGTGTGTTCTCCTCTCCAATGGGGACGACTGTTTGAGGGAATTTTTTGAGTCTCACCCGGCTGTGCAAACGGGAGAAATACCAGCCCCACCCGCACAGACAAGAGAGATGCCGGCCCAGGAGGCTGAGATGCCAGAGACACGGGCCTTGCCGGCGCAGACGCGAGAGAGGCCTTCCCCACCCGCGCAGACGGGAGAGAACCCGGCCCCGCCCGCGCAGACTCCAGAGATACCGGCCCCGCCCGCGCACACTCGAGAGACCCCGGCCCCGCCCGCTCAGACGCGAGAGACCTCGGCCCCGGCCACTCAGACGCTACTGTTGCTGGCGCCGCCCGCGCAGACGCAAGAGAAGCCGGACCCGCCTGCGCAGATGCGAGAGACCCTTGCCCCGCCCGTGCAGACGCGAGAGAAACTGGCACCGCCCGCCCAGATGGGAGAGACCCCGGCCCCGCCCACCAGACGCGGGATATGCAGGCCCCGCCCGCGCAGACTCCAGAGAAGCCAGCCCTGGCACAATGGACCATGCAGAGATGCGCAGCGGTGAGGAGCTACCCCATGACTGAGGCCAGGGCAGGTGGCCGAGAGGAGGTACCCTACCTCCAATAGGCGGTGGCTGTGCGGGGGAGGGCCGAGAGGAGGTACTCACGTTCAAGGTCAAGAGGGGAGGCCTTGAGGACATACCCCTCATCCAAGGTAAGGTGCAGCAGCTGTGCTTTCTTGGAGCAGCTGTGAAGAGATATCCCACACCCAAGGTAAGAGAAACTCAAATCAGATGGTAGGTATTGCGAGGGGGCTTCAGATGGCAGACACACTGAAATCATAATCACAGGAATCTACTCGATCTGATCACATGGACCACAGCCTAATGTGATCCATTGGAGAAGGGAATGGCAAACCACTTCAGTATATTTGCATTGAGAACCCCATGAACACTATCAAAGGGCAAAATGACAGGAGACTGAATGAGGAATTCCCCAGGTCTGTAGGTGTCCAATATGCTACTGGAGATCAGTGGAGAAATCACTCTAGAAGGAATGAAGGGATGGAGCAAAAGCAAAACCAGTACCCAGTTGTGTATGTGACCAGTGATAGAAGCAAGGTCTGGTGCTGTAAAGAGCAATATTGCATAGGAACCTGGAATGTAAGGTCCAGGAATCAAGGCAAATTGGAAGTGGTCAAACAGGAGATGGCAAGAGTGAACATAGACATTCTAGGAATCAGTGAATTAAAATGGACTGGAATGTGTGAATTTAACTCAGATGACCATTATATATATACTACTGTGGGCAGAAATCCCTTAGAAGAAATGGAGTAGCCATCATGGTCAACAAGAGACTCCGAAATGCAGTACTTGGATGCAATCCTAAAAACAGAATGATTTCTGTTCGTTTCCAAGGCAAACCATTCAACATTACAGTAATCCAGGCCTATGCCCCAACCACTAACGCTGAAGAAGCCGAAGTTGAACGGTTCTATGAAGACCTACAAGACCTTTTAGAACTAACAACCAAAAAGGTGTCCTTTTCATGATAGGGGACTGGAATGCAAAAGTAGGAAGTCAAGAAACACCTGGAGTAACAGGCAAATTTGACCCTGGAGCACGGAATGAAGCAGGGCCAAGTCTAATAGAGTTTTGTCAAGAGAACGCACTGGTCATAGCAAACTCCCTCTTCCAACAACACAAGAGAAGACTCTACACGTGGACATCCCAGATGGTCAACACCGAAATCAGATTGATTCTATTCTTTGCAGCCAAAGATGGAGAAGCTGTATACAGTTAGCAAAAATAAGACCAGGAGCTGACTGTGGCTCAGATCATGAACTCCTTATTGCCAAATTCAGACTTAAATTGAAGAAAGTAGGGAAAACCCCTAGACCATTCAGATATGACCTCAATCAAATCCCTTATGATTATACAGTGGAAGTGAGAAATAGATTTACGGCACTAGATCTGATAGATAGAGTGCCTGATGAACTCTGGATGGAGGTTCGTGACATTGTACAGGAGACAGGGACCAAAAGCATCCCCATGGAAAAGAAATGCAAAAAAAGCAAAATGGCTGTCTGAGGTGGCCTTACAATTAGCTGTGAAAAGAAGAGAAGCGAAAGCAAAGGAGAAAGGAAAGATATAAGCATTAGAATGCAGAGTTCCAAAGAATAGCAAGGAGAGATAAGAAAGCCTTCCTCAGTGATCAATGCAAAGAAATAGAGGAAAACAACAGAATAGGAAAAACAAGAGATCTCTTCAAGAACATTAGAGATTCCAAGGGAACATTTCATGCAAAGATGGGCTCGATAAAGGACAGAAATGGTATGGACCTAACGGAAGCAGAAGATATTAAGAAGAGGTGGCAAGAATACACAGAAGAACTGTACAAAAAAGATCTTCACGACCAGGATAGTCACTAAAATGTGCTCACTGGCCTAGAGCCAGATATCATGGAATGTGAATTCAAGTGTGCCTTAGAAAGCAACACTACCAACAAAGCTAGTGGAAGTGATGGAATTCCAGTTGAGCTATTTCAAATCTTGAAAGATGATGCTGTGAAAGTGCTGAACTCAATATGCCAACAAATTTGGAAAACTCAGCAGTGGCCACAGGACTGGAAAATGTCAGTCTTCATTCTAATCCCAAAGAAAGGCAATGCCAAAGAATGCTCAAGCTACCGCACAATTGCACTCATCTCACACGCTAGTACAGTCATGCTCAAAATTCTCCAAGCCAGGCTTCAGCAATATGTGATCCGTGAACTCCCAGATGTTCAAGCAGGTTTTAGAAAAGGCAGAGGCACCAGAGATCAAATTGCCAACATCCGCTGGATCATGGAGAAAGCGAGAGAGGTCCAGAAAAACATCTATTTCTGCTTCATTGACTATGCCAAAGCCTTTGACTGTGTGGATCACAATAAACTGTGGAAGATTCTGAAAGAGATGGGAATACGAGACCACCTGACCTGCCTCTTTAGAAACCTGTATGCAGGTCAGGAAGTAGCAGTCAGAACTGTGCATGGAACAACAGACTGGTTCCAAATAGGAAAAGGAGTACGTCAAGGCTGTATATTTTAATCTTGCTTATTTAACTTATATGCAGAGTGCATCATGAGAAATGCTGGGCTGGAAGAAGAACAACTGGAATCAAGATTGCTGGGAGAAATATCAATAACCTCAGATATGCAGATGACACCACCTTTAGGGCAGAAAGTGAGGAGGAACTCAAAAGCCTCTTGATGAAAGTAAAAGAGGAGAGTGAAAAGGTTGGCTTGAAGCTCAACATTCAGAAAACAAAGGTGATGGAATCTGGTCCCAACACTTCACGGGAAATAGATGGAAAAACAGTGGAAACAGTGTTACACTTTATTTTGCGGGGCTCCAAAATCACTGCAGATGCTGATTTCAGCCATGAAATTAAAAGGCGCTTACTCCTTGGAAGGAAAGTTATGATCAACCTTGATAGTATATTAAAAAGCAGAGACATCACTTTGCCAAAAAAGCTCCATCTAGTCAAAGCTATGGTTTTTCCCGTGGTCATGTATGGATGTGAGAGTTGGACTGTGAAGAAAGCTGATCGCCGAAGAACTGACGCTTTCGAACTGTGGTATTGGAGAAGACTCTTGAGAGTCCCTTGGACTGCAGGAAGATCCAACCAGTCCATTCTAAGGGAGATCAATCATCGGTGTTCATTGGAAGGACTGATGCTAAAGCTGAAATTGCAATACCTCATCTCGCATTGAGGGGATAATTTTGTGATATTTCTGGAGTTGCAGAGGGAAGCAGGGGATACTTCTCCACTTGCAACGGGGACCTCAGGAATTCGCTCGGGTTGCTTCAGCGAAGTCAAGTCCCCTTTTGTGTTGGAAGGGGAACTTCTAGATTACTCTCGAGCCGTTAAATGGGAACATTGCCTCTTCTCGATTTGAGTCCAGAGAGTGTGTTCTCCTCTGCACTGAGGACGGATGTTAGGGAACATTCTGAGTCGCCTAAAGGGATTCATGTACACTGTTGCGTTTCAACCGGGAATGTGGGATTTCTCTTGAGATTTTGCAGCACAAAATTTCCTCATCTCGCATGGAAGGGATAATTTTTTGGTGTTTCACGAATTGGGTTGGGAAGCTGGGGGTACTTCTGCAGTTACGACGAGTACCTCTGGACCACACTCGAGTTACTTCAGGGAAGTCTGGTCCCATTTTGTGCTGGAAGAGGAACTTGCGTATTACTCTCGAACCCTTTAATGTGAATAGGGCCTCTTCTCGAATAGAGTCCGTAAAGTGTGTTCTCCTCGCAATGGGGACGGCTGTGTGAGGGAACTTTGTGAGTTGCATAAAGGGAGTTCAGTACCCTTTTGCCTTTTATGAGGAAATGTGGTATTTCTCTTGAGATTGTGCAGCGCAAAATTTCCTCATCTCGCATTGAGGGGATAATTTTGGGGTGTTTCTCGAGTTGCGGCGGGAGGCTGGGGGTGCTCCTAGAGTTGCGAGGGGGACCTCAGGAACTCGCTGGGGTTGCTTCAGGGACGTCAGGTCCCCTTTGATGTTGGAAGGGGAATTTCCGGTTTCCTATCGAGCCCTTAAATGTGAACAGGGGCTCATCTCCAAATGAGTCCATAAAGTGTGTTCTCCTCTCTAAAGGGGACGGCTGTGTGAGGGAACTTTCTGAGTCGAATAAAGGGTGTCAAGTACCTTTTTGCCTTAAAGAGAGAATGTGGTATTTCTCTTGAGATTCTGCATCGCAAATTTTCCTCATCTCGCATTTAAGTGATAATTTTGTGGTGTTTCTCGAGTTGCGGCGGGAAGCTGGGGGTGCTTCTCGAGTAGCGACGGGGACCTCAGGAACTCGCTGGAGTTGCTTCAGGGAAGTCAGCTCCCCTTTGGTGTTGGAAGGGGAACTTCCGGTTTACTCTCGAGCCCTTAAATGTGAACAGGTGCTCATCTTGAATTGAGTGCATAAAGTGTGTTCTCCTTTCCAAAGGGGACAGCTGTTTGAGGGAACGTTCTGAGTCGAATAAAGGGTGTCAAATAAATTTTTGCCTTTTCAAAAGGGAATGTGGTATTTCTCTTGAGATTCTGCATCGCAAAATTTCCTCCTCTCACATTGAGGGTATAATTTTGTGGTGTTTCTCGATTTGCGACGGGAAGCTGGGGGTGCTTCACAGGTTGAGACGGGGACTTCAGGAACTCGCTCGGGTTGCTTCACAGCAGTCAGGACCCCTTTTTGGTTGGAAGGGGAGCCTCCGGTTTACTCTCGAGCCGTTAATGGGAATAGGGGCACATCTTGAATTGAGTCCATAAAATGTGTTCTCCTCTCCAATGGGGAATGATGTTAGTGAAATTTCTGAGTCGAATAAAGGGTGTCAAGTACCTTTTTGCCTTTCAAGAGGGAATGTGGTATTTCTCTTGAGATGCTGCTTCGCAGAATTTCCTCATCTCGCATTGAGGGGATAATTTTGGGGTGTTTCTCGAGTTGCGGCAGGAAGCTGAGGGTGCTTCTCGAGTTGCGACGGGGACCTCAGGAACTCGCTGGGGTTGCTTCAGGGAAGTCAGGTCCCCTTTGCTGTTGGAAGGGGAACTTCCGGGTTCCTATCGAGCCCTTAAATGTAAACAGGAGCTCATCTCGAATTGAGTCCATATAGTGTGTTCTCCTCTTCAAAGGAGACGGCTTAGTGAGGGAACATTCTGAGTCGAATAAAGGGTGTCAAGTACCTTTTTGCCTGTCAAGAGGGAATGTGGTATTTCTCTTGAGATGCTGCATCGCAAAATTCCTCATCTCGCATTGAGGAGATAATTTTGGTGTGTTTTTCGAGTTGCGGTGGGGCGCTGGGGTTGCTTCTCGAGTTGCGACGGGAACCTCAGTAACTCGCTGGGGTTGCTTCAGGGAAGTCAGGTCCCCTTTGGTGTTGGAAGGGGAACTTCCGGTTTCCTCTCGAGCCCTTAAATGTGAACAGGGGCTCATCTCGAATCGAGTCCATAAAGTGTGTTCTACTCTAAAAGGGGACGGCTGTGTGAGGGAACTTTCTGAGTCGAATAAAGGGTGTCAAGTACCTTTTTGCCTTTCAAGAGGGAATGTGGTATTTCTCTTGAGATGCTGCATCCCAATATTTCCACATCTCGCATTGAGGGGATAATTTTGGGGTGTTTCACGAGTTGCGGCGGGAAGCTGGGGGTGCTTCTCCAGTTGCGACAGGGACCTCAGGAACTCGCTGGGGTTGCTTCAGGGAAGTCAGGTCCCCTTTGCTATTGGAAGGGGAACTTCTGGGTTCCTCTCGAGCTCTTAAATGTGCACAGGAGCTCATCTCGAATTGAGTCCATAAAGTGTGTTCTCTCCAAAGGGGACGGCTGTGTGAGGGAACTTTCTGAGTCGAATAAAGGGTGTCAAGTACCTTTTGCCTTTCAAGAGGGAATGTGGTATTTCTTTTGAGATGCTGCATCGCAAAATTTCCTCATCTCGCATTGAGGGGATAATTTTGGGCTGTTTCTCAAGTTGCGGCGAGAAGCTGGGGGTGCTTATCGAGTTGCGATGGGGACCTCAGGAACTCGCTGCGGTTGCTTCAGTGAAGTCAGGTCCCCTTTGCTGTTGGAAGGGGAACTTCCAGGTTCGTCTCGAGCCCTTAAATGTGCACAGGGGCTCATCTCGAATTGAGTCCATAAAGTGTGTTCTCTCCAAACGGGACCGCTGTGTGAGGGACCTTTCTGAGTCGAATAAAGGGTGTCAAGTAACTTTTTCCCTTACAAGAGGGAATGTGGTATTTCTCTTGAGATGCTGCATCGCAAAATTTCCTCATCTCGCATTGAGGGGCTAATTTTGGGGTGTTTCTCGAGTTGCGGCGGGAAGATGGGTGTGCTTCTGGAGTTGCGACGGGGACCTCAGGAACTCGGTGTGGTTGCTTCAGGGAAGTCAGGTCCCCTTTGCTGTTAGAAGGGGAACTTCCGGGTTCCTCTCGAGTCCTTAAATATGCACAGGGCTTATCTCGAATTGAGTCCATAAAGTGTGTTCTTCTCTCCAAAGGGAACTGCTGTGTGAGGGAACTTTCTGAGTCGAATAATGGGTGTCAAGTAACTTTTTGCCTTTCAAGAGGGAATGTGGTATTTCTCTTGCGAGGCTGCATCGCAAAATTTCCTCATCTCGCTTTGAGGGAATAACTTTGGTGTGTTTCTCCAGTTGCGGCGGGAAGCTGGGAGTGTTTCAAGAGTTTGGACGGGGACCCCAGGAACTCGCTGGGGTTGCTTCAGGGAAGTCAGATCACCTTTGGTGTTGGAAGGCGAACGTCCGTGTTCCTCTCGAGCCCTTAAATGTGCACAGGGGCTCATCTCGAAATGAGTCCGTAAAGTGTGTTCTCTCCAGAGGGGACGGCCGTGTGAGGGAACTTTCTGAGTCGAATAAAGGGTGTCAAGTACCTTTTTACCTTTCAAGAGGGAATCTGGTATTTCTCTTGAGATGCTGCATCGCAAAATTTCCTCATCTCGCATTGAGGTGATAATTTTAGTGTGTTTCTCGAGTTGCGGCGGGAAGCTGGGGGTGTTTCTCGAGTTGCGACGGGGACCTCAGGAACTCGCTGGGGTTGCTTCAGGGAAGTCAGGTCCCCGTTGCTGTTGGAAGGGGAACTTCCGGGTTCCTCTCGAGAACTTAAATGTGCAAAGGGGCTCATCTCGAATTGAGTCCATAAAGTGTGTTCTCCTCTAAAAGGGGACGGCTGTGTGAGGGAACTTTCTGAGTCGAATAAAGGGTGTCAAGTACCTTTTTGCCTTTCAAGAGGGAATGTGGTATTTCTCTTGAGATGCTGCATCGTAAATTTTCCTCATCTCGCATTGAGGGGATAATTTTGGGGTGTTTCTCGAGTTGCGGCGGGAAGCTGGGGGTGCTTCTGGAGTTACGACGGGGACCTCAGGAACTCGCTGGGGTTGCTTCAGGGAAGTCAGGTCTCCTTGCTGTTGGAAGGTGAACTTCCGTGTTCCTCTCGAGCCCTTAAATGTGCACACGGGCTCATCTCGAATTGAGTCCATAAAGTGTGTTCTCCGCAAAGGGGCGGCTGTGTGAGGGAACTATCTGAGTCGAATAATGGTTGTCAAGTACCTTTTTGCTTTTCAAGAGGGAATGTGGTATTTCTCTTGAGATTCTACATGGCAAAATTTCCTCATCATGCATGGAGGGGATAATTTTGGAGTGTTTCTCGAGTTGCGGCCGGAAGTTGGTGGTACTTCTCGAGTTGCGATAGGGATCTCAGGAATTCGCTGGTGTTGCTTCAGTGAAGTCAGGTCCCCTTTGCTGTTGGAAGGGGAACTTCCGGTTTCCTCTCGAACCCTTAAATGTGCACAGGGGCTCATCTCGAATTGAGTCCATAAATTGTGTTCTCTCCAAAGGGGACGGCTGTGTGAGGGAACTTTCTGAGTCGAATAAAGGGTGTCAAGTACCTTTTTGCCTTTCGAGAGGAAATGTGGTATTTCTCTTGAGATGCTGCATCGCAAAATTTCCTCATCTCGCATTGAGGGGTAATTTTGGGGTGTTTCTCGAGTTACGGCGGGAAGCTGGGGGTGCTTCTCGAGTTGCGACGGGGACCTCAGGAACTCGCTGGGGTTGCTTCAGGGAAGTCAGTTCCCCTTTGGTGTTGGAAAGGGAACTTCCGGGTTACTCTCGAGCCCTTAAATGTGCACAGGGGCTCATCTCGAATTGAGTCCATAAAGTGTGTTCTCTCCAAATGGGACGGCCGTGTGAGGGAACTTTCTGAGTCGAATAAAGGGTGTCAAGTACCTTTTTGCCTTTCAAGAAGGAATGTGGTATTTCTCTTGAGATGCTGCATCGCAAAATTTCCTCATATCTCATTGAGGGGATAATTTTGGGGTGTTTCTCGAGTTGCGGCGGGAAGCTGGGTGTGCTTCTCGAGTTGCGACGGGGAACTCAGGAACTCGCTGGGGTTGCTTCAGTTAAGTCAGGTCCCCTTCTTGTTGGAAGGGGTACTTCCGGGTTCCTCTCAAACCCTTAATTGTGCAGAGGGGCTCATCTCAAATTGAGTCCATAAAGTTTGTTCTCCTCTAAAATTGGACGGCTGTGTGAGGGAACTTTCTGAGTCGAATAAAGGGTGTCAAGTACCTTTTTGCCTTTCTAGAGGGAATGTGGTGTTTCTATTGAGAGGCTGCATCTCAAAATTTCCTCATCTCGCATTGAGGGTTTATATTTTGAGTGTTTCTCGAGTTGCGGCTGAAGCAGGGGTGCTTCTCGAGTTGCGACGGGGACCTCAGGAACTCGCTGGGGTTGCTTCAGGGATGTCAGGTCCCCTTTGCTGTTGGAAGGGGAAATTCCGTGTTCCTCTCGAGCCCTTAAATGTGCACAGGGGCTCATCTCGAATTGAGTCAATGAAGTGTATACTCCTCTCAAATGGCACGGTTGTGTGGGGGAACTTTCTGAGTCGAATAAAGCTCTCCAACAAATGCTAAAGGATCTTCTATAGACAGGATACACAGAAATAGTGTATAAACTTGAACCCAAAGCAATAAAAAAAATGGCTACGGAATGGTACTTATCAATAATTACCTTAAACGTAAATGGGTTGAAATTTTCAAAAAGGCTAGGAAACAATTCTCATAGCCATCAATAGTTCAGTGTTGAGTTCATGAATAGTTTTTAAAGTTTGGGACAAACTGTAGTATTTGCTATTTGAAGTACTATTTGTAATTGGCATATTACGATGTAACATTGGCCTTCATTTCCAACTTAAAATGCCTAAAAATGCCTAACAGGTTTTTAGATTTGTGAATTTTAGTTGAAATGTATTTTACAATGTTACTAAACCTGCAGAAATATTGAAATGTTTCAGAGAACTTATTCACTGTACATTTAATTTATTTTATTTATAAAAGTTATGAACTGTAGAAAGTTTTACTTGTTGGGTCAAACGCTTGTTTCTTCAAATGCTTGTTGCATTTGAAGTGCTAGTTACAAGAAAATCAAATACCTTCAATGTATAAATGCTATTAAGTTTTTAAAGGACTCTGGAGTATAAGTAAGTTTGTTTAAAAACAAGCATTTGAAGTGCTAGTTACAAGAAAATCAAATACCTTCAATGTATAAATGCTATTAAGTTTTTAAAGGACTCTGGAGTATAAGTAAGTTTGTTTAAAGAAATTTAGTCTGTTCAACTTGAAAAAAATAAATAAATAAAATTGGAAAAAAAAATAAATAAAGAAATGGCAATGGCAAGGAAGATCTCACCAGTAAAACCAATAGAAATCATTAAGTACAGTTATTTTAAATGCCTTATTTTAAACAAATTGTGTATTGACAAATATTAATTAAACCAGGCTTAATAAATTGTAAAGGTGCTCTAAGAAGAGTCATCAACTCTGGCTCATTCTGATTAGATAAAGTGTCAGAGAGTAGGGATTAATTCCTATAGGCAGCACATGAAGAAAAATATTTCAAAGGAACAGTTCTATTAACTCAGGATCAGCTCACACGGATTTCCCCTTAGTGAGATTCAGGAATAATAAATGGCCAGAAGATTCATTGATATCATGCATTTAGTTCTTAGAATTATAAACATTAACGGGTGCTTCTATGGAAAAACAATAATGTGAAATTGATGTCCTCACCTAAAATTGACATATTCCCATCATGCTGACTACCTGACAAAATGTGTAACTCATGTATATTATATATATTTATATTTTATACATATTATATATTTATATAAATTTAATATATTTATATATTATATATTTATATAAAACACATATATATCCAACAAATATATATAGAGAGATATCTCTCTGTCCCTGTCACTCTCTCTATATATATACATATTACATATATATATATATAACACCAGGCTCCTCTGTCCATCGAATTCTTTAATACTGAAATTGGTTGCCATTCCCTTCTCCAAGGGATCTTCCCAAACCAGGAACCAAACCTGGGTCTAACGCATTGCAGGTAGATTCTTTACCATCTGAGCCACCAGGGAATACACATATATAAAACACACACACACACACACACACACACACACATATATATACATATATCTGTATTAGAAGTGGAAAAAAAATAGCAAGCAGTTTGAAAGAAGCTTGGGAAATTACTTCATTTTACTATCTCACAACTGCGATGAGATATAGCATAGAGTATATGCCTTCATCGGAAAAGACAATGGCAAGCCACTCCAGTACTCTTGCCTAGAAAATCCCATGGATGGAGGAGCCTGGTAGGCTGCAGTCCGTGGGGTCGCTAAGGGTCCGACACGACTGAGCGACTTCACTTTCACTTTTCACTTTCACACATTGGAGAAGGAAATGGCAACCCACTCCAGTGTTCTTGCCTGGAGAATCCCAGGGATGGGAGAGCCTGGTGGGCTTCCGTCTATGGGGTCACACAGAGTCGGACACGACTGAAGTGACTTAGCAGCAGCAGTACCTTTTGCCTTTCAAGAGGGAATTTGGTATTTTTCTTGAGATGCTGCATCGCAAAATTTCCTCATCTCGCATGGAGGGGATAATTTTGGGGTGTTTCTTGAGTTGCGGCGGGAAGCTGGGGGTGCTTCTCGAGTTGCGATGGGGACCTCACGAACTCGCTGGGGTTGCTTCAGGGAAATCAGGTCCCCTTTGGTGTTGGAAGGGGAACTTCCGGGTTCCTCTCCAGCCCTTAAATGTGCACAGGGGCTCATCTCGAATTGAGTCCATAAAGTGTGTTCTCTCCAAAGGGGACGGCCGTGTGAGGGAACTTTCTGAGTCGAATAAAGGGTGTCAAGTACCTTTTTACCTTTCAAGAGGGAATGTGGTATTTCTCTTGAGATGCTGCATCGCAAAATTTCCTCATCTCGCATTGAGGTGATAATTTTAGTGTGTTTCTGGAGTTGCGGCGGGAAGCTGGGGGTGTTTCAAGAGTTGCGACGGGGACTTCAGAACTCGCTGGGGTTGCTTCAGGGAAGTCAGGTCCCCTTTGCTGTCGGAAGGGGAATTTCCGGGTTCCTCTCGAGCACTGAAATGTGCACAGGGGCTCATCTCGAATTGAGACCATAAAGTGTGTTCTCTCCAAAGGGGACGGCCGTGTGAGGGAACTTTCTGAGTCGAATAAAGGGTATCAAGTACCTTTTTGCCTTTCAAGAGGGAATGTGGTATTTCTCTTGTGATGCTGCATCGCAAAATTTCCTCATCTCGCATGGAGGGGATAATTTTGGAGTGTTTCTCGAGTTGCGGCGGGAACCTGGGGGTGCTTCTCGAGTTGCGACAGGGACCTCAGGAACTTGCTGGGGTTGCTTCAGGGAAGTTAAGTCCCCTTTGCTGTGAGAAGGGGAACTTCCGGGTTCCTCTCGAGCCCTTAAATGTGCGCATGGTCTCGTCTCGAATTGAGTCCATAAAATGTGTTCTCTCCAAAGGGGACGGTTGTGTGAGTGAACTTTCGGAGTCGAATAAAGGGTGTCAACTACCTTTTTGCCTTTCAAGAGGGAATGTGGAATTACTCTTGAGATGCTGCGTTGCAAAATTTCCTCATCTCGCATTGAGTGGATAATTTTGGGGTGTTTCTCGAGTTGCGGCGGGAAGCTGGTGGTGCTTTTCGAGTTGCGACGGGGACATCAGGAACTCGCTGGGGTTGCTTCTGGGAAATCAGGTCCCCTTTGGTGTTGGAAGGGGAACTTCCAGTTTCCTCTCGAGCCCTTAAATGTGCACAGGGGCTCATCTCGAATTGAGTCCATAAAGTGTGTTCTTTCCAAAGGGGACGGTTGTGTGAGTGAACTTTCGGAGTCGAATAAATGGTGTCCAGTACCTTTTTGCCTTTCAAGAGGGAATGTGGAATTACTCTTGAGATGCTGCATCGCAAAATATCCTCATCTCGCATTGAGGGGATAATTTTGGGGTGTTTCTCGAGTTGCGGCGAGAAGCTGGGGGTGCTTCTCGAGTTGCGACGGGGACGTCAGGAACTCGCTGGGTTTGCTTCAGGCCAGTCAGGTCCCCTTTGCTGTTGGAAGGGGAACTTCCGGGTTCCTCTGGAGCCCTTAAATGTATACAGGGGCTCATCTCGAATTGAGTCCATGAATTGTGTTCTCTCCAAAGGGGACGGCCGTGTGAGGGAATTTTCTGAGTCGAATAAAGGGTGTCAAGTACCTTTTTCCCTTTCAAGAGGGAATGTGGTATTTCTCTTGAGATGCTACATTGCAAAATTTCCTCATGTCGCATTGAGGGGAACATTTTGGTGTGTTTCTCGAGTTGCGGCGGGAAGCTGGGGTACTTCTCGAGTTGCGACGGGTACCTCAGGAACTCGCTGGGGTTGCTTCAGGGTAGTCAGATCCCCTTTGGTGTTGGAAGGGAACTTCCGGGTTCCTCTCGAGCCCTTAAATGTGCACAGGGGCTCATCTCGAATTGAGTCCATAAAGTGTGTTCTCTCCAAAGCGGACGGCTTTGTGAGGGAACTTTCTGAGTCGAATAAAGGGTGTCAAGTACCTTTTGCCTTTCAAGAGGGAATGTGGTATTTCTCTTGAGATGCTGCATCGCAAAATTTCCTCATCTCGCATGGAGGGGATAATTTTGGGGTGTTTCTCGAGTTGCGGCAGGAAGCTGGGGGTGCTTCTCGAGTTGCGACGGGGACCTCAGGAACTCGGTGTGGTTGCTTCAGGGAAGTCAGGTCCCCTTTGCTGTTGGAAGGGGAACTTCCGGGTTCCTCTCCAGCCCTTAAATGTGCACAGGGGCTCATCTCGAAATGAGTCCATAAAGTCTGATCTCGTCTAAAAGGGGACGGCTGTGTGGCGGAACTTTCTGAGTCGAATAAAGTGTGTCAAGTTCCTTTTTGCCTTTCCAGAAGGAATGTGGTATTTCTCTTAAGATGCTGCATCGGAAAATTTCCTCACCTCGCATTGAGGGGATAATTTGGGTGTTTCTCGAGTTGTGGCAGGAAGCTGGGGGTGCTCCTCGAGTTGGGATGGGGACCTCAGGTACTCGCCGGGTTTGCTTCAGGGAAGTCTGGTCCCCTTTGGTGTTGGAAGGGGAACTTCCGGGTTCCTCTCGAGCCTTTAAATGTGCACAGGGTCTCATCTCGAATTCAGTCCATAAAGTGTGTTCTCTACGAAAGGGACGACTGTGTGAGGGAACTTTCTGAGTGGAATAAAGGGTGTCAAGTACCTTTTTGTCTTTCAAGAGGGAATGTGGTATTTCTCTTGAGATGCTGCATCGCAAAATTTCCTCATCTCGCATTGAGGGGATAATTTTGGTCTGTTTCTCGAGTTGCGGCGGGAAGCTGGGGTTGCTTCTCGCGTTTTGACGGGCACCTCAGCAACTCGCTCGCGTTGCTTCAGGGAAGTCAGGTCCCCTTTGCTGTTGGAAGGGTAACTTCCGGGTTCCTCTCCAGCCCTTAAATGTGCACAGGGGCTCATCTCGAATTGAGGCCATAAAGTGTGTTCTCCTCTAAAAGGGGACGGCTGTGTGAGGGAACTTTCTGAGTCGAAAAAAGGGTGTCGAGTACTTTTTGCCTTTCAAGAGGCAATGTGGTATTTCTCTTGAGATGCTGCATCGCAAAATTTCCTCATCTCGCATGGAGGGAATAATTTTGGGGTGTTTCTCGAGTTGCGGCGGGAAGCTGGGGGTGCTTCAAAAGTTGCGACGGGAACCTCAGGAACTCGCTGGGGTTGCTTCAGGGAAGTCAGGTCCCCTTTGGTGTTGGAAGGGGAACTTCCGGGTTCCTCTCTAGCCCTTAAATGTGCACAGGGGCTCATCTCGAATTGAGTCCATAAAGTGTGTTCTCCTCTAAAAGGGGACAGCTGTGTGAGGGAACTTTCGGAGTCGAATAAAGGGTGTCGAGTACCTTTTTGCCTTTCAAGAGGGAATGTGGTATTTCTCTTGAGATGCTGCATCGCAAAATTTCCTCATCTCGCATTGAGGGGATAATTTTGCGGTGTTTCTCGAATTGCGGCAGGAAGCTGGGGGTACTTCTCGAGTTGAGGTGGGGACTTCAGGAACTCCCTCGGGTTGCTTCAGGGAAGTCAAGTCCACTTTTGTGTCGGAAGGGGAACTTCCGGAATACTCTCGAGCCATTAAAAGGGAATATTGCCTCTTCTCCATTTGAGTCCATAAAATATGTTCTCCTCTCCACTGAGGATGGATGTTAGGGAATATTCTGAATCGCATAATGGGAGTCAAGTACCCTTTTGCCTTTCAAGCGGGAATGTGGGATTTCACTTGATATTCTGCAGCGCAAATTTTCCTCATCTCGCATTGAGGGGATAATTTTGTGGTGTTTCTCGAATTGAGGCGGGAAGATGGGGGTACTTCTGGAGTTGCGACGGGGACCTCAGGAACTCACTCCAGTTACTTCAGGTAAGTCAGGACCCCTTTTATTCTTGAAGGGGAGCTTCCGGATTACTCTGGAGCCCTTTAAATGGAATAGGGACTCTTCTGGCGTTGAGTCCACAAAGTGTGTTCTCCTCTCCAATGGGGAAGGATGTTAGGGAACTTTCTGAGTGACATAAAGGGAGTCAAGTAAGCTTTTGCCTTTCAATTGGGAATGTGGGATTTCTCTTCAGATTCTGCAGCGCAAAGTTTCCTCCTCTTGCATTGAGGGGATAATTTTGTGGTGTTTCCCGAATTTCGGCGGGAAGCTGCGGGTACTTCTCGAGTTTCAATGGGGACCTCAGGAACTCACTGGAGTTACTTCAGGGAAGTCAGTTCCCCCATTGTGCTGGACGGGTAACTTCCGGATTACTCTGGAGCCCTTTAATGGGAATAAGGGCTCTTCTGTAGTTGAGTCCATAAATTGTGTATGCCTCTGCAATGGGGAAGGATTTTAGGGAACTTTCTGAGGGGCATAAAGTATGCCAAGTTCCCTTTTGCCTTTCAAGCGGGAATGTGGGATTTCCCTTGAGATTCTGCAGCGCAAAATTACCTCATGTCGTATTCAGGGATAATATTGTGTTGTTTCTCGTGTTGTGGTGGGAAGTAGGGGATACTTCTGGAGTTGAAACGGGAACCAAAGAACTCTCTCGGTTTGCTCCAGGGAAGTCAAGTTCCCTTTTGTGTTGGAAGGGGAACTTCTTGATTCCTCTTGAGCCTTTAAATGGGAATATTGCCTCTTTTCGATTTGAGTCCATGAGGTGTGTTTTCCTCTCCACTGAGGAAGGATGTTAGGGAACATTCTGAGTCGCATAAACGGAGTCAGTATCCTTTTGCCTTTCAAGCCGGCATGTAGGATTTCTCTTGAGATTCTGCAGTGCAAAAATCCTCATCTCTCATTGAGGGGAATATTTTGTGGTGTTTCTCGAATTGCGGCGGGACGCTGGGGGTACTTCTTGAGTTTAGATGGCGACCTCAGGAACTCACTCGAGTTTCTTCAGGGAAGTCAGGTCCCCTTTTGTGCTGGAAGGGGAACTTCCGGATTAGTCTCGAGCCCTTTAATGGGAATAGGGCCTCTTCTGAAGTTGAGTCTATAAAGTGTGTATGTCTCTCCAATGGGGGCGGATATTAGGGAACATTCTGAGTGGCATAAAGTGTGTCAAGTTCCCTTTTGCTTTCAAGCGGGAAGGCGGGATTTCTCTTGAGATTCTACAGCAGAAAATTACCTCATCTCGCACTGAGGGGATAATATTGTGTCGTTTCTCGAGTTGGGGCCGGAAGCTGGGGATACTTCTCGAGTTGAGACGTGACCCTCTGGAACTCGCTCAGGTTGCTTCAGGGAGTCAAGTACTTTTTTGTGTTGGAAGGGGAACTTCTTGATTACTCTCGAGCCTTTAAATGGGAATATAGCCTCTTTTCGATTTGAGTCCATGAAGTGTGTTTTCCTCTCCAATGAGGAAAGATGTTAGGGAACATTCTGAGTCGCCTACAGGGAGTCAGGTACCCTTATGCCTTTCAAGCTGGAATGTGGGATTTCTTTTGAGATTCTGCAGCGCAAGATTTCCTCATCTCACATTGAGGGGATAATTTTGTGGTGTTTCTCGAGTTGTGGCAGGAAGCAGGGAGTACTTCTCTAGTTCCAGCGGGGTCCTCAGGAATTCGCTCGGGTTGCTTCAGGGAAGTCAAGTCCCCTTTTGTGTTGGAAGGGGAACTTCCGGATGACTCTGGAGCTGTTAAATGTGAATAATGCCTCTTCTCCATTTGAGTCCATAAAGTGTGTTTTCCTCTCCACTGAGGAAGGTTGTTAGGGAACATTCTGAGTCGCCTAAAGGGAGTCAAGTACCCTTTTGCCCTTCAAGCGTGAATGTGGGATTTCTCTTGAGATTCTGCAGCGCAAAATTTCCTCATCTCGCATTGAGGGAATAATTTTGTTGTGTTTCTCGAGTTGCGAAGGGGACCTCAGAAACTTACCAGAGTTACTTCAGGAAATCAGGCCTCTTTTTTCCTGGAAGGAGAACTTCCGGATTACTCTTGAGCCCTTTAATGGGAATATGGCCTCTTCTGGAGTTGAGTTCATAAAGTGTGTTTTCCTCTCCACTGAGGACAAATGTTAGGGACCATTCTGAGTCGCCTAAAGGGAGTCAAGTAACCTTTTGCCTTTCAAGCGAAAATGTGGGATTTCACTTGAGATTCTGCAGCGCAAAATTTCCTCCTCTCACATTGTGGGGATAATTTTGTGGTGTTTCTCGAGTTGCGAATACCTCAGAAACTTACCCGAGTTACTTCAGGGAATCAGGTGCCATTTGTGCTGGAAGGGGATCTTCCGGAATACTTTTGGGCCCTGTAATGGGAATAGGGCCTCTTCTCCAGTTGAGTCCCTAAAGTGTGATTTCCTCTCCAGTGGAGACGGAGCTTAGGGAACTTTCTGAGTGGCATAAAGTGTGTCAAGTAAGCTTTTGCCTTTCAATGGTAATGTGGATTTTCTTTTGAGATTCTGCAGCGCAAAATTTCCTCATCTCGCATTGAGGTGATAATTTTGTGGTGTTTCTCCAGTTGTGGTGGGAAGCAGGGGGCACTTCTCTAGCTATGGCGGGCACCTCAGGAACTTGCTCAGGTTGCTTCAGGGAAGTCAAGTCGCCTTTTGTGTTAGAAGGGGAACTTCCGGATTACTGTCAAGACGTTAAAAGGGAATATTGCCTCCTCTCCATTTAAGTCCATAAACTATGTTCTCCTCTACTGAGGATGGATGTTAGGGAACATTCTGAGTCGCCTAAAGGGAGTCAAGTACCCTTCTGCGTTTCAAGCGGGAATGTGGGATTTCTCTTGAGATTCTGCAGCGCAAAATTTCCTCATCTCCCATTGAGGGGATAATTTTGTGGTGTTTCTCGAGTTGCGGCGGGAAGCTGGGGGTACTTCTCCAGTTGCAGCGGGGACCTCAGGAACTCGCTCGGGTTGCTTCAGGGAAGTCAAGTCCTTTTTTGTGTTGGAAGGGGAACTTCCGGATTCCTCTCGAGCTGTTAGATGGGAAAAATGCCTCTTCTCGATTTGAGTCCATAAAGTGTGTTTTCCTCTCCACTGAGGAAGGATGTTAGGGAACATTCTGAGTCGCATAAACGGAGTCAGTACCCTTTTGCCTTTCAAGCCGGAATGTGGGATTTCTCTTGAGATTCTCAGCGCAAAATTTCCTCATCTCGCAGTGAGGGGAATATTTTGTGGTGTTTCTCGAATTGCGGCGGGACGCTGGGGGTACTTTTTGAGTTTAGATGGGGACCTCAGGAACTCACTCGAGTTTCTTCAGGGAAGTCAGGTCCCCTTTTGTGCTGGAAGGGGAACTTCCGGATTAGTCTCGAGTCCTTTAATGGGAATAGGGCCTCTTCTGGAGTTGAGTCCATAAAGTGTGTTCTCCTCTCCAATGGGGAAGGATGTTAGGGATCTTTCTGAGTGACATAAAGGGAGTCAAGTACGCTTTTGCCTTTCAATTGGGAATGTTGGATTTCTCTTCAGATTCTGCAGTGCAAAGTTTCCTCATCTCGCATTGAGGGGATAATTTTGTGGTGTTTCCCGAATTTCGGTGGGATGCTGGGGGTACTTCTCGAGTTGCGATGGGGACATCTGGGACTCGCTCGGGTTTCTTCAGGTAAGGCAGGTCCCGTTTTGTGTTTGAAGGGGAACTTCCGGTTCACTATCGAGCCGTTAAGTGGGAATCGGTCCTCATCTCGAATTGAGTCCATAAAGTGTGTTCTCCTCTCCAATGGGCACTGCTCTGTGAGGGAACTTTCTGAATCGCATAAAGGGTGTTAAGAGTCCTTTTGCCTTTCAAGAGGGAATGTGGTATTTCTCTTGAGATTCTGCATCGCAAAATTTCCTCATCTCGCACTGAGGGAATAATTTTGTGGTGTTTCTCGAGTTGCGGCTGGAGGCTAGGGTATTTCTTGAGTTGCGACGGGGACCTCAGGAACTCGCTTGGGTTGCTTCAGGGAAGTCAGGTCCCCTTTGGTGTTGGAAGGGGAACTTCCGGTTTACTCTCGAGCCGTTAATTGGGAATAGGGCCTCATCTTGATTTGAGTCCGTAAAGTGTGTTCTCCTTTCCAATGAGGACGGCTGTGTGAGGGAACTTTCTGTGTCGCATAAAGGGTTTCAAGAACCGTTTTGCCTTTCAAGAGGGAATGTGGTATTTCTCTTGAGATTCTGTAACGCAAAATTTCCTATTCTTGCATTGAGGGGATATTTTGTGGTGTTTCTCGAGTTGCGGCGGGAAGCTGGGGGTACTTCTCAAGTTGCTATGCGTACCTCAAGAACTCACTCGGGTTTCTTCAGGTAAGGCAGGTCCCCTTTTTGTTGGAAGGGGAACTTCCGATTTACTCTCGAGCAGTTAATTGACAATAGTGCCTCATTTTGAATTGAGTACATAAAGTTCGTTCACCTCTACAATGGGGACTGAGGTTAGTGAAATTTCTGAGTCGCATAAAGGATGTCAAGTACCCTTTTGCATTTCAAGAGGGAATGTGGTATTTCTCTTGAGATTGTGCAGCGCACAATATCCTCATCTCGCATTGAGGAGATAATTTTGTGGTGTATGTCAAGTTGTGGCGGGAATTTTGGATTACTTCTCATGTTGCGACGAGGACCTCAGGAATTTTCTCGAGTTGCTTCTGGAAAGTCAGGTCCCCTTTTGTGTTGGAAGGGGAACTTCCGGTTTAGTCTGGAGCTGTTAAATGGGAATAGGGCCTCATCTCGAATTGAGTCCATAAAGTGTGTTCTCCTCTCCTATGGGGAATGATATTAGTGAAATTTCTGAGTCGCATAAACGGTATCAAGTACTTTTTGCCTTTCAAGAGGGAATAGTGGTATTTCTCTTGAGATGCTGCAGCCCAAAATTTCCTCTTCTCGCATTGAGGGGATAATTTTGTGGTGTTTCTCTAGTTGCGGCAGGAAGCTTGGGGTACTTCTCGAGTTGCTATGTGGACCTCAAGAACTTGCTTGTGTTTTTTCAGGTAAGGCAGGTCCCCTTTTGTGTTGGAAATGGCACTTCCTGTTTACTCTCCAGCCATTAAATGGGAATAGGGCTTCATCTCGAATTGAGTCCATAAAGTGTGTTCTCCTCTCCAATGGGGACGGCTGTGTGAGGGTACTTTCTGAGTCGCATAAAGGGTGTCAAGTACCCTTTTGCCTTTCAAGCGGGAATGTGGTATTTCTCTTGAGATTCTGCAGCGCACAATTTCCTCATCTCGCATTGAGGGGATAATTCTGTGGTGTTTGTCGAGTTGCGGCGGGATGCTGGGGGTGCTTCTTGAGTTGAAACGGGGACCTCAGGAAGTGGCTCGGGTTGCTTCAGGGAAGTCAGGTTCCCTTTTGTGTTGGAACGGGAACTTCCGGTTTACTTTCGAGCCGTTCATTGGGAATAGGGATTCATCTGGAGTTGAGTCCAAAAGGTGTTTTTTCCTCTCCAATGGGTACGGCTCTGTGAGCGAACTTTCTGGGTCACATAAAGTGTGTCTAGTGACCTTTTGCCTTTCAAGCGGGTATGTGGGACTTTTCTTGAGATTTCGGAGCGCAAAATTTCCTCATCTCGCATTGTGGGGATAATTTTGTTGTGTCTCGAGTTTCGGCTTGGATCTGGGGGTACTTCTCGAGTTGCAGCGTGGACCTCAGGAACTCGTTCGTGTTGCTTCAGGGAAGTCAGGTCCCCTTTTTTTGGAAGTGGAACTTCCAGATTACTCTCGAGCCCTTAAATGGGAATAGGTCCTCTTCTAGATTTGAGTCCATAAAGTGTGTTCTCCGCTCCAATAAGTACGGGTGTTAGGAAACTATCTGAATCACATAAAGTGTGTCAAGTGCCCTTTTGCCTTTCAAGCGGGAATGTGGGATTTCTATTTAATTGTGCAGTGCAAAATTTCCTCATCTCACATTGAGCGGATAATTTTTTGGTGTTTCCTCTTTTGAGGCGGGAAGCCGGGAGTACTTCTCGAGTTGCGACGGGGACCTCAGGAACTCGCTTGTGTTGCTCAGGGAAGTTAGACACCCTTTTCTACTGGAACGGGAATTTCAGGATTACTCTCAAGCCTTTAAATGGGAATAGGGCCTCTTCCCAAGTTGAGTCCATAAATTGTGTTCTCCTCTCCAATGGGGATGGCTGTGTGAGGGAATTTTCTGAGTCACATAAAGGGTGTCAAATACAGTTTTGCCTTTCCAGCGGAACGTGGGATTTCTCTTGAATTGTGCAGCGGAATATTTTCCTGATCTCGCATTGAGGGGATAATTTTGTGGTGTTTCTAGAGTTGCAGCGGGAACCTGGTTGAACTTCTCAGGTAGCGAACAGGACCTCAGGAATTCTCTCTGGCTGCTTCAGGCAAGTCAGGAACCCTTAGTGTGTTGGAAGGGGAATTTCGGGATTACTGTTGAGCCTTTAAATGGGAATAGGGCCTCTTCTCGAGTTAAGTCCGTAAAGTGTGTTCTCCTCTCCAATGGGGACGACTGTTTGAGGGAATTTTTTGAGTCTCACCCGGCTGTGCAAATGGGAGAAATACCAGCCCCACCCGCACAGACACGAGAGATGCAGGCCCAGGCGGCTGAGATGCCAGAGACACGGGCCTTGCTGGCGCAGACGCGAGAGAGGCCTTCCCCACCCGCGCAGACGGGAGAGAACCCGGCCCCGCCCGCGCACACTCGAGAGACCCCGGCCCCGCCCGCGCACACTCGAGAGACCCCGGCCCCGCCCGCTCAGACGCGAGAGACCTCGGCCCGGACGCTCAGACGCTACTGTTGCTGGCGCCGCCCGCACAGACGCAAGAGAAGCCGGACCCGCCTGCGCAGATGCGAGAGACCCTTGCCCCGCCCGTGCAGACGCGAGAGAAACTGGCACCGCCCGCCCAGATGGGAGAGACCCCGGCCCCGCCCACCAGACGCGGGATACGCAGGCCCCGCCCGCGCAGACTCCAGAGAAGCCTGCCCTGGTGCAACCGACCATGCAGAGATGCGCAGCGGTGAGGAGCTACCCCATGACTGAGGCCAGGGCAGGTGGCCGAGAGGAGGTACCCCACCTCCAATAGGCGGTGGCTGTGCGGGGGAGGGCCGAGAGGAGGTACTCACGTTCAAGGTCAGGAGGGGCGGCCTTGAGGACATACCCCTCATCCAAGGTAAGGTGCAGCAGATGTGCTTTCTTGGAGCAGCTGTGAAGATATATCCCACACCCAAGGTAAGAGAAACTCAAATCAGATGGTAGGTATTGCGAGGGGGCTTCAGATGGCAGACACACTGAAATCATAATCACAGGAATCTACTCGATCTGATCACATGGACCAGAGCCGAATGTGGTCCACTGGAGAAGGGAATGGCAAACCACTTCAGTATATTTGCATTGAGAACCCCATGAACAGTATCAAAGGGCAAAATGACAGGAGACTGAATGAGGAATTCCCCACGTCTGTAGGTGCCCAGTATGCTATTGGAGATCAGTCTAGAAATAACTCTAGAAGGAATGAAGGGATGGAGCAAAAGCAAAACCAGTACCCAGTTGTGGATGTGACCGGTGATAGAAGCAAGGTCTGGTGCTGTAAAGAGCAATACTGCATAGGAACCTGGAATGTAAGGTCCAGGAATCAAGGCAAATTGGAAGTGGTCAAACAGGAGATGGCAAGAGTGAACATAGACATTCTAGGAATCAGTGAATTAAAATGGACTGGAATGTGTGAATTTAACTCAGATGACCATTATATATATATATACTACTGTGGGCAGAAATCCCTTAGAAGAAATGGAGTAGCCATCATGGTCAACAAAAGACTCCGAAATGCAGTACTTGGATGCAATCTTAAAAATGACAGAATGATTTCTGTTCGTTTCCAAGGGAAACCATTCAACATTACAGTAATCCAGGCCTATGCCCCAACCACTAACGCTGAAGAAGCCGAAGTTGAACGGTTCTATGAAGACCTACAAGACCTTTTAGAACTAACACCCAAAAAGATGTCCTTTTCATTATAGGGGACTGGAATGCAAAAGGAGGAAGTCAAGAAACACCTGGAGTAACAGGCAAATTTGGCCTTGGAGCACGGAATGAAGCAGGGCCAAGTCTAATAGAGTTTTGTCAAGTGAACGCACTGGTCATAGCAAACTCCCTCTTCCAACAACACAAGAGAAGACTCTACACGTGGACATCACCAGATGGTCAACACCGAAATCAGATTGATTATATTCTTTGCAGCCAAAGATGGAGAAGCTGTATACAGTTAGCAAAAACAAGACCAGGAGCTGACTGTGGCTCAGATCATGAACTCCTTATTGCCAAATTCAGACTTAAATTGAAGAAAGTAGGGAAAACCCCTAGACCATTCAGATATGACCTCAATCAAATCCCTTAGGATTATACAGTGGAAGTGAGAAATAGATTTAAGGCACTAGATCTGATAGAGTGCCTGATGAACTCTGGATGGAGGTTCGTGACATTGTACAGGAGACAGGGACCAAGAGCATCTCCATGGAAAAGAAATGCAAAAAAAAGCAAAATGGCTGGCTGAGGTGGCCTTACAAATAGCTGTGAAAAGAAGAGAAGCGAAAAGCAAAGGAGAAAGGGAAAGATATAAGCATTAGAATGCAGAGTTCCAAAGAATAGCAAGGAGAGATAAGAAAGCCTTCCTCAGTGATCAATGCAAAGAAATAGAGGAAAACAACAGAATAGGAAAAACAAGAGATCTCTTCAAGAACATTAGAGATTCCAAGGGAACATTTCATGCAAAGATGGGCTCGATAAAGGACAGAAATGGTATGGACCTAACGGAAGCAGAAGATATTAAGAAGAGGTGGCAAGAATACACAGAAGAACTGTACAAAAAAGATCTTCACGACCAGGATAGTCACGAAAATGTGATCACTGGCCTAGAGCCAGATATCATGGAATGTGAATTCAAGTGTGTCTTAGAAAGCAACACTACGAACAAAGCTAGTGGAAGTGATGGAATTCCAGTTGAGCTATTTCAAATCTTGAAAGATGATGCTGTGAAAGTGCTGCACTCAATATGCCAACAAATATGGAAAACTCAGCAGTGGCCACAGGACTGGAAAAGGTCAGTCTTCATTCTAATCCCAAAGAAAGGCAATGCCAAAGAATGCTCAAGCTACCGCACAGTTGCACTCATCTCACACGCTAGTACAGTCATGCTCAAAATTCTCCAAGCCAGGCTTCAGCAATATGTGATCCGTGAACTCCCAGATGTTCAAGTAGGTTTTGGAAAAGGCAGAGGCACCAGAGATCAAATTGCCAACATCCGCTGGATCATGGAGAAAGCGAGAGAGGTCCAGAAAAACATCTATTTCTGCTTCATTGACTATGCCAAAGCCTTTGACTGTGTGGATCACAATAAACTGTGGAAGATTCTGAAATAGATGGGAATACCAGACCACCTGACCTGCCTCTTTAGAAACCTGTATGCAGGTCAGGAAGCAGCAGTCAGAACTGTGCATGGAACAACAGACTGGTTCCAAATAGGAAAAGGAGTACGTCAAGGTTGTATATTGTAATCTTGCTTATTTAACTTCTATGCAGAGTGCATCATGAGAAATGCTGGGCTGGAAGAAGAACAACTGGAATCAAGATTGCTGGGAGAAATACCAATAACCTCAGATATGCAGATGACACCACCTTTAGGGCAGAAAGTGAGGAGGAACTCAAAAGCCTCTTGATGAAAGTGAAAGAGGAGAGTGAAAAGGTTGGCTTGAAGCTCAACATTCAGAAAACAAAGGTGATGGAATCTGGTCCCAACACTTCACGGGAAATAGATGGAAAAACAGTGGAAACAGTGTCACACTTTATTTTGGGGGGCTCCAAAATCACTGCAGATGCTGATTGAAGCCATGAAATTAAAAGGCGCTTACTCCTTGGAAGGAAAGTTATGATCAACCTTGATAGTATATTAAAAAGCAGAGACATCACTTTGCCAAAAATGCTTCATCTAGTCAAAGCTATGGTTTTTCCCGTGGTCATGTATGGATGTGAGAGTTGGACTGTGAAGAAAGCTGATCGCCGAAGAACTGATGCTTTCGAACTGTGGTATTGGAGAAGACTCTTGAGAGTCCCTTGGACTGCAAGAACATCCAGTCAGTCCATTCTAAGGGAGATCAATCGTCGGTGTTCATTGGAAGGACTGATGCTAAAGCTGAAATTGCAATACTTCGGCCACCTCATGCGATGAGTTGACTCACTGGAAAAGATTCTGATGCGAGGAGAGGTTGGGGGCTGGAGGAGAAGGGGACGACAGAGAATGAGATGGCTGGATAGCATCACCGGCTCTGTGGCTATGAGTTTGAGTGAACTCCGGGAGTTGGTGTAGGACAGGGAGGCCTAGCGTACAGTGATTCATGGGGTCACGGAGAGTCGGACACGACTGAGCGACTGAACTGAACTGAACTGAATAAAGTGTGTCAAATACCCTTTTCCCTTTCAGGCAGGAATGTGGGATTTCTCTTGAAATTCTGCAGCGCAAAATTTCTTCATCTCGCATTGAGGGGATAATTTTGTGGTGTTTCTCGAATTGCGGCGGGAAGCTGGGGGTATTCCTCGAGGTGCGAAGGGGACCTCAGGAACTCACTCGAGTTACTTCAGGGAAGTCAGGTCCCCAATTGTGCTTGAAGGGGAACTTCCGGATTACTCTCGAGCCGTTAAATGGGAATATTGCCTCTTCTCGATTTGAGTCCTTAAAGTGTGTTCTCCTCTCCACTGAGGACGGATGTTAGGGACCATTCTGATTCGCCTAAAGGGAGTCAAGTACCCTTTTGCCTTTCAAGCGGGAATGTGGGATTTCTCTTGAGATTCTGCAGTGCAAAATTTCCTCATCTCGCATGGAGGGGATAATTATGTGCTGTTACACGAATTGTGCTGGGAAGCTGGGGGTGATTCTCCAGTTGCGACGAGGACCTCTGGAACACACTCGGATTACTTCAGGGAAGTCAGGTCCCCTTTTGTGCTGGAAGGGGAACTTCCGGATTGTTCTCGAGCCCTTTAATGGGAATAGGGCCTCCTCTCGATTTGAGTCCATAAATTGTGTTCTCCTCTCCAATGGGGATGGATGTTAGGGAACTTTCTGAGTGGGATAAAGTGTGTCAAGTACCCTTTTGCCTTTCAAGCGGGAATGTGGGATTTCTCTTGAGATAGTGCAGCGTAAAATTACCTCATCTCGCATTGAGGGGATAATTTTGTGGTATTTCTCGAGTTGCAGAGGGAAGCAGGGGGTACTTCTCCACTTGCAACGGGGACCTCAGGAACTCGCTCGGGTTGCTTCAGGAAAGTCAAGTCCCCTTTTGTGTTGGAAGGGGAACTTCCAGATTATTCTCGAGGCGTTAAATGGGAACATTGCCTCTTCTCGATTTGAGTCCAGAGAGTGTGTTCTCCTCTGCACTGAGGACGGATGTTAGGGAACATTCTGAGTCGCCTAAAGGGAGTCATGTATACTGTTGCCTTTCAACCGGGAATGTGGGATTTCTCTTGAGATTCTGCAGCGCAAACTTTCCTCATCTCGCAGGGAAGGGATAATTTTTTGGTGTTTCACTAATTGGGTTGGGAAGCTGTGGGTACTTCTGCAGTTCCGACGAGTACCTCTGGACCACACTCGAGTTACTTCAGGGAAGTCTGGTCCCATTTTTTGCTGGAAGGGGAACTTGCGTATTACTCTCGAACCCTTTAATGTGAATAGGGCGTCTTCTCGAATAGAGTCCATAAAGTGTGTTCTCCTCGCAATGGGGACGGCTGTGTGAGGGAACTTTCTGAGTTGCATAAAGGGAGTTCAGTACCCTTTTGCCTTTTATGAGGAAATGTGGTATTTCTCTTGAGATTCTGCAGCGCAAAATTTCCTCATCTCGCATTGAGGGGATAATTTTGGGGTGTTTCTCGAGTTGCAGCGGGAAGCTGGGGGTGCTTCTAGAGTTGCGACCGGGACCTCAGGAACTCGCTGGGGTTGCTTCAGGGAGGTCAGGTCCCCTTTGATGTTGGAAGGGGAACTTCCGGTTTCCTCTCGAGCACTTCAATGTGAACAGGGGCTCATGTCGAATTGAATTCATAAAGTCTGTTCTCCTCTAAAAGGGGATGGCTGTGTGAGGGAACTTTCTGAGTCGAATAAAGGGTGTCAAGTACCTTTTTGCCATTCAAGAGGGAATGTGGTATTTCTCTTGAGATGCTGCTTCGCAGAATTTCCTCATCTCGCATTGAGGGGATAATTTTGGGGTGTTTCTCGAGTTGCAACGGGGACCTCAGGAAGTCGCTGGGGTTGCTTCAGGGAGGTCGGGTACCCTTTGGTGTTGGAAGGGGAACTTCCTGGTTCCTCTGGAGCCCTTAAATGTGCACAGGGGCTCATCTCGAATTGAGTCCATAAAGTGTGTTCTCCTCTAGAATGGGACGGCTGTGTCAGGGAACTTTCTGAGTCGAATAAAGGGTGTCAAGTACCTTTTTGCCTTTCAAGAGGGAATGTGGTATTTCTCTTGAGATGCTGCATCGCAAAATTTCCTCATCTCGCATTGAGGGGATAATTTTGGGGTGTTACTCGATTTGCGGCAGGACGCTGGGGGTGCTTCAAGAGTTGCGACGGGGACCTCAGGAACTCGCTGGGGTTGCTTCAGGGAAGTCAGGTCCCCTTTGGTGTGGGAAGGGGAAATTCCGGGTTCATCTCGAGCCCTTAAATGTGCACAGGGGCTCACCTTGAATTGAGTCCATAAAGTGTATTCTCCTCTAAAAGGGGACGGCTGTGTGAGGGAACTTTCTGAGTAGAATAAATCGTGTCAAGTACGTTTTTGCCTTTCAAGAGGGAATGTGGTATTTCTCTTGAGATGCTGCATCGCAAAATTTCCTCATCTCGCATTGAGGGAATAATTTTGGGGTGTTTCTCGAGTTGCGGCGGGAAGTGTTGTGTGCTTCTCTAGTTGCGACGGGGACCTCAGGAACTCGCTGGGGTTGCTTCAGGGAAGTCAGGTCCCCTTTGGTGTTGGAAGGGGAACTTCCGGGTTCAGCTCGAGCCCTTAAATGTGCACAGGGGCTCATCTCGAATTGAGTACATAAAGTGTGTTTTCTCCAAAGGGGACGGCTGTGTGAGGGAACTTTCTGAGTCGAATAAAGGGTATCAAGTACCTTTTTGCCTTTCAAGAGGGAATGTGTTATTTCTCTTGAGATGCTGCATCACAAAATTTCCTCATCTCGCAATGAGGGAATAATTTTGGTGTGTTTTTCGAGTTGCGGCGGGAAGCTGGGGGTGCTTCTAGTGTTGTGACGGGGACCTCAGGAACTCGCTGGGGTTGCTTCAGGAACGTCAGGTCCCCTTTTCTGTTGGAAGGGGAACTTCCGGGTTCCTCTCGAGATCTTAAATGTGCACAGGGGCTCATCTCGAATTGAATCCATAAAGTGTGTTCTCTCCAAATGTGACGGCTGTGTGAGGGAACTTTCTGAGTCGAATAAAGGGTGTCAAGTACCTTTTTGCCTTTCAAGAGGGAATGTGGTATTTCTCTTGAGATGCTACATCAGAAAATTTCCTCATCTCGCATTGAGGGGATATTTTTATGCTGTTTCTCGAGTTGCCGCGGTAAGCTGGGGGTGCTTCTCGAGTTGAGACGGGGACCTCAGGAACTCGCTGGGGTTGCTTCAGGAACGTCAGGTCCCCTATGGTGTTGGAAGGGGAACTTCCGGGTTCCTCTCGAGGCCTTAAATGTGCACAGGGGCCCATCTCGAATTGAATCCATAAAGTGTGTTCTCTCCAAAGGGAATGGCTGTGTGAGGGAACTTTCTGAGTCGAATAAAGTGTGTCAAGTACGTTTTTGCCTTTCAAGAGGGAATGTGGTATTTCTCTTGAGATGCTGCATCGCAAAATTTCCTATTCTCGCATTGAGGGGATAATTTTGGTGTGTTTCACGAGTTGCGGCGAGAAGCTGGGGGTGCTTCTCGTGTTGCGTCGGGGACCTCAGGAACTCGCTGTGGTAGCTTCAGGGAAGTCAGGTCCCCTTTGGTGTTGGAAGGGGACATCCGGGTTCCTCTCGAGCCCTTAAATGTGCACAGGGGCTCATCTCGAATTGAGTCCATAAAGTGTGTTCTCTCCATAGGGGACGGCTCTGTGAGGGAAATTTCTGAGTCGAAAAAAGTGTTTCAAGTACCTTTTTACTTTCAAGAGGGAATGTGGTATTTCTCTTGAGATTTTGCATCGCAAAATTTCCTCATGTCGCATTGAGGGGATAATTTTGGGGTGTTTCTCGAGTCGTGGCGGGAAGCTGGGAGTGCTTCTCGAGTTGCGACGGGGACCTCTGGAACTCGCTGGGGTTGCTTCAGGAAAGTCAGGTCCCCTTTGGTGTTGGAAGGGGAACTTCCTGGTTCCTCTGCAGCCCTTAAATGTGCACAGGGGCTCATCTCGAATTGAGTCCATAGAGTGTGTTCTCCTCTAGAATGGGACGGCTGTGTCAGGGAACTTTCTGAGTCGAATAAAGTGTTTCAAGTACCTTTTTACTTTCAAGAGGGAATGTGGTATTTATCTTGAGATTTTGCATCGCAAAATTTCCTCATGTCGCATTGAGGGGATAATTTTGGGGTGTTTCTCGAGTCGTGGCGGGAAGCTGGGAGTGCTTCTCGAGTTGCGACGGGGACCTCTGGAACTCGCTGGGGTTGCTTCAGGAAAGTCAGGTCCCCTTTGGTGTTGGAAGGGGAACTTCCTGGTTCCTCTGCAGCCCTTAAATGTGCACAGGGGCTCATCTCGAATTGAGTCCATAAAGTGTGTTCTCCTCTAGAATGGGACGACTGTGTCAGGGAACTTTCTGAGTCGAATAAAGGGTGTCAAGTACCTTTTTGCCTTTCAAGAGGGAATGTGGTATTTCTCTTGAGATGCTGCATCGCAAAATTTCCTCATCTCGCATTGAGGGGATAATTTTGGGGTGTTACTCGATTTGCGGCAGGACGCTGGGGGTGCTTCAAGAGTTGCGACGGGGACCTCAGGAACTCGCTGGGGTTGCTTCAGGGAAGTCAGGTCCCCTTTGGTGTGGGAAGGGGAAATTCCGGGTTCATCTCGAGCCCTTAAATGTGCACAGGGGCTCACCTTGAATTGAGTCCATAAAGTGTATTCTCCTCTAAAAGGGGACGGCTGTGTGAGGGAACTTTCTGAGTAGAATAAATCGTGTCAAGTACGTTTTTGCCTTTCAAGAGGGAATGTGGTATTTCTCTTGAGATGCTGCATCGCAAAATTTCCTCATCTCGCATTGAGGGAATAATTTTGGGGTGTTTCTCGAGTTGCGGCGGGAAGTGTTGTGTGCTTCTCTAGTTGCGACGGGGACCTCAGGAACTCGCTGGGGTTGCTTCAGGGAAGTCAGGTCCCCTTTGGTGTTGGAAGGGGAACTTCCGGGTTCAGCTCGAGCCCTTAAATGTGCACAGGGGCTCATCTCGAATTGAGTACATAAAGTGTGTTTTCTCCAAAGGGGATGTCTGTGTGAGGGAACTTTCTGAGTCGAATAAAGGGTGTCAAGTACCTTTTTGCCTTTCAAGAGGGAATGTGGTATTTCTCTTGAGATGCTGCATCGGAAAATTTCCTCATCTCGCATTGAGGGGATAATTTTAGGGTGTTACTCGATTTGGGGCAGGACGCTGGTGGTGCTTCAAGAGTTGCGACGGGGACCTCAAGAACTGGCTGGGGTTGCTTCAGGGAAGTAGGTCCCCTTTGGTGTTGGAAGGGGTACTTCCGGGTTCCTCTCGAGGCCTTAAATGTGCACAGGAGCTCATCTCTAATTGAGTCCATAAAGTGTGTTCTCCTCTAAAAGGGGATGGCTGTGTGAGGGAACTTTCTGAGTTGAATAAAGGGTGTCAAGTACCTTTTGCCTTTCAAGGGGGAATGTGGTATTTCTCTTGAAATGTTGCATAGCAAAATTTCTTCATCTCTCATTGAGGGAATAATTTTGGTGTGATTCTCAAGTTGGGGCGGGAAGCTGGGGGTGCTGCTCGAGTTGCGACGGGGACCTCAGGAACTCGCTGGGGTTGCTTCAGGGAGGTAAGGTCCCCTTTGCTGTTGGAAGGGGAACTTCCGGGTTCCTCTCGAGCCCTTAAATGTGCACAGAGGTTCATCTTGAATTGAGTCCATATAGTGTATTCTCCTCTAAAATGGGACGGCTGTGTGAGGGAACTTTCTGAGTCGAATAAATCGTGTCAAGTACGTTTTTGCCTTTCAAGAGGGAATGTGGTATTTCTCTTGAGATGCTGAATCGCAAAATTTCCTCATCTCGCATTGAGGGAATAATTTTGGGGTGTTTCTCGAGTTGCGGCAGGAAGCAGTGGGTGCTTCTCTAGTTGCGACGGGGACCTCAGGAAGTCGCTGGGGTTGCTTCAGGGAAGTCAGGTCCCCTTTGCTGCTGGAAGTGGAACTTCCGGGTTCCTCTCTAGCCCTTAATTGTGCACAGGGGCTTATCTCGAATTGAGTCCATAAAGTGTGTTCTCCTCTAAAAGGGGACGGCCTAGTGAGGGAACTTTCTGAGTCGAATAAAGGGTGTCTAGTACCTTTTTGCCATTCAAGAGGGAATGTGGTATTTCTCTTGAGATGCTGCATCGCAAAATTTCCTCATCTCGCATTGAGGGGATAATTTTGGGGTGCTTAAAGAGTTGCGACGGGGACCTCACGAAATCGCTGGGGTTGCTTCAGTGAAGTCAGGTCCCCTTTGCTGTTGGAAGGGGAACTACCGGGTTCCTCTCGAGGTCTTAAATGTACACAGGGGCTCATCTCGAATTGAATCCATAAAGTGTGTTCTCTCCAAGCGGGACAGCAGTGTGAGGGAACTTTCTGAGTCGAATAAAGGGTGTCAAGTACCTTTTTGCCTTTAAAGAGGTAATGTGGTGTTTCGCTTGAGATGCTTCATCGGAAAATTTCCTCATCTCGCATTGAGGGGATATTTTTGGGGTGTTTCTCGAGTTGCCGCCGTAAGCTGCGGGTGCTTCTCGAGTTGCGACGGGGACCTCAGGAGCTCGCTGTGGTTGCTTCAGGAAAGTCAGGTCCCCTTTGGTGTTGGAAGGGGAACTTCCGGGTTCCTCTGGAGGCCTTAAATGTGCACATGGGCTCATCTCGAATTGAGTCCATAAAGTGTGTTCTCCTCTCCAAAGGGGACGGTTGTGTGAGGTAACTTTCTGAGTCGTATAAAGGGTGTCATACCGTTTTGCCTTTCAAGAGGAAATGTGGTATTTCTCTTGAGATGCTGCATCGCAAAATTTCCTCATCTTGCATGGACGGGATATTTTGGGGTTTTTTTCGAGTTGTGGCGGTAAGCTGGGGGTCCTTCTCGAGTTGCGACGGGGACCTCAGGAACTCGCTGGGTTTACTTCAGGGAAGTCAGGTCCCCTTTCGTGTTGGAAGGGGGACTTCCGGTTTCCTCTCGAGCCCTTAAATGTGCACAGGGGCTCATCTCGAATTGAGTCCATAAAGTGTGTTCTCCTCTCCAAAGGGGACGGCTGTGTGAGGGTAAAATCTGAGTCAAATAATGGGTGTCAAGTACCGTTTTGCCTTTCAAGAGGGAATGTGTTATTTTTCTTGAGATGCTGCGTCGCAAAATTTCCTCATCTCGCATTGAGTGGATAATTTTGGGCTGTTCTCGAGTTTCGCCGGGAAGCTGGGGGTGCTTCTCGAGTTGCGACGGGGACCTCAGAAACTCGCTGGTGTTGCTTCAGGGAAGTCAGTTCCCCTTTGGTGTTGGAAGGGGAACTTCCGGTTTCCTCTCCAGCCCTTAAATGTGCACAGGGGCTCATCTGGAATTGAGTCCATGAAGTGTGTTCTCCTCTCCAAAAGGGACGGCTGTGTGAGGGAACTTTCTGAGTCGAATAACACGTGTCAAGTACCGTTTTGCCTTTCAAGAGGAAATGTGGTATTTGTCTTGAGATGCTGCATCGCAAAATTTCCTAATCTCGCATTGAGGGGATAATTTTGCGGTGTTAATCGAGTTGCGGCAGGAAGCTGGGGGTGCTTCTTGAGTTGCGACGGGGACCTCAGAAACTCGCTGGGGTTGCTTCAGGGAATCAGGTCCCCTTTGGTGTTGGAAGGGGAACTTCCTGTTTCCTCTCGAGCCCTTCAATGTGCACAGAGTCTCATCTCGAATTGAGTCCTTTACAGTGTGTTCTCTTTTCCAAAGGGGTCGTCTGTGTGAGGGAACTTTCTGAGTCGAATAAAGGGTGTCAAGTACCTTTTTGCCTTTCAAGAGGGAATGTGATATTTCTCTTGAGATTCTCCATCATAAAATTTCCTCATCTCGCATTGAGGGGATAATTTTGGAGTGTTTCTCGAGTTTCGGCGGGAAGCTAGGTGTACTTCTCGAGTTGCGACGGGGACCTCAGGAACTCGCTGGGGTTGCTTCAGGGAAGTCAGTTCCCCTTTGGTGTTGGAAGTGGAACTTCCGGGTTCCTCTCGAGCCCTTCAATATGCACAGGGTCTCATCTCGAATTGAGTCCATAAATTGTGCTCTCCTCTCCAAAGGGGACTTCTCGAGTAGCGACGGGGACATCAGGGATTCACTCGAGTTACTTCAGGGAAGTCAGTTCACCTTTTGTGCTGGAAGGGAACATTCTTATTACTCTCGAGCCCTTTAAGTGGAATAGGGCCTCTTTTTCAGTTGAGTCCATAAAGTGTGTTCTCCTCTCCAATGGGGATGGATTTTTATGAACTTTCTGAGTGCCATATAGTGAGTCAAGTTCGCTTTTGTCTTTCAATTGGGAATGTGGAATTTCTCTTGAAATTCTACAGCACAAAATTCCCTCATCTAACATTGACAGGATAATTTTGCGCTGTTTCTCGAATTGCAGCGGGAAGCTGGGGGTACTTCTGAGTTGCGATGGGGACCTCAGGAATTCACTCGAGTTACTTCAGGGAAGTCAGGTCCCGTTTTGTGCTGGAAGGGGGACTTCCGTATTACCCTTGAGCCCTTTAATGGGAATAGGGGCTCTTCTGGAGTTGAGTCCATAAAGTGTGTATGCCTCTCCAATGGGGACGGATATTAGGGAACCTTCTGAGGGGCACAAAGTGTGTGAAGTTCCCTTTTGCCTTTCAAACGGGTATGTGGGATTTCTCTTGAGATTCTGCAGCGAAAAATTTCCTCATCTCCAATTGAGGGGATAATTTTGTGGCATTTCTCAAGTTGTGTCGAGAAGCATGGGATACTTCTCGAGTTGAGCCGGAAACCTCAGGAACTCGCTCGGGTTGCTTCAGGGAAGTCAAATCCATTTTGTGTTGGAAGGGGAACTTCTTGATTACTCTCTAGCCTTTAAATGGGAATATTGCCTCTTTTCGATTTGACTCCATGAAGTGTGTTTTCCTCTCCTCTGAAGATGGATGTTAGGGAACATTCTGAGTCACATAAATGAGTCAAGTACCCTTTTGCCTTTCAAGCGGGAATGTGGGATATCTCTTGAGATTCTGCAGCGCATAATTTCCTCCTCGCTTTGGGGGGATAATTTTGTGATGTTTCTCGAATTTGACGGGTAGCTGGGGGTACTTCTGAAGTTGCCACGGGAACCTCAAGGACTCACTCGAGTTACTTCAGGGAAGTCAGGTCCCCTTTTGTGCTGGAATGGGAACTTCCGGATTACGCTCGAGCTCTTTAATGGGAATAGGGCCTCTTCTCGAGTTGAGTCCATAAAGTGTGTTCTCCTCTGGAATGGGGACGGATGTTAGGGAACTTTCTGAGTGGCATAAAGTGTGTCAACTACGCTTTTGCCTTTCAAGCGGGAATGTGGAATTTCTATTGATATTCTGCAGCGCAAAATTTCCTCATCTCGCATTGAGGGTATAATTTTGTGATGTTTCTGGAGTTATGGCCGGAACCAGGGGCTACTTCTCTAGTTGCGATGGAGACCTCAGGAATTCGCTCGGGTTGCTTCAGGGAAGTCAAATCCTTTTGTGTTGGAAGGGGAATTTCTTGATTACTCTCTAGCCTTTAAATGGGAATAGTGCCTCTTTTCGATTTGACTCCATGAAATGTGTTTTCCTCTCCACTGAGGAAGGATGTTAGGGAACATTCTGAGTCGCATAAAGGGAGTCTAGAACCCTTTTGCCTTTCAAACGGGAATGTGGGATTTCTCTTGAGATTCTGCAGCGCAAAATTTCCTCATGTCGCATTGAGGGGATAATTTTGTGGTGTTTCTGGGGTTGTGGCAGGAACCAAGGTCTACTTCTCTAGTTGTGACGGGGACCTCAGGAACTCGCTCGGGTTGCTTCAGGGAAGTCAAGTCCCCTTTTGAGTTGGAAGGGGGACTTCCGGATTAATCTACACATGTTAAATGGGAATAATGCATCTTCTCGATTTGAGTCCATAAAGTGTGTTTTCCTCTCCAATGGGGAAGGATGTTAGGGAACATTCTGAGTCGCCTAAAGAGAGTCAAGTACCCTTTAGCTTTTCAAGCGGGACGGTGGGATTTCTCTTGAGATTCTGCAGGGCAAAATTTCCTCATCTCGTATTGACGGGATAATTTTGTGGTGTTTCTCGAATTGCGGCGGGAAGCTGGGGTTACTTCTGGAGTTGCGACGGGGATCTCAGGAATTCACTGGAGTTACTTCAGGGAAGTCAGTTCACCTTTTGTGCTGGAAGGGAACTTCCGGATTACTCTCAAGCTCTTTAAATGGAATAAGGCCTCTTCTCCAGTTGAGTCCATAAAGTGTGTTCTCCTGTCCAATGGGGATGGATGTTAGGGAACATTTTGAGTGGCATAAAGGGAGTCAAGTTCGCTTTTGCCTTTCAATCGGGAATGTGGGATTTCTCTTGAAATTCTGCAGCGCAAAATTTCCTCATCTCGCATCCAGGGGATAATTTTGCTGTGTTTCTCAAATTGCGGTAAGAGGCAGGGGGGTACTTCTGGAGTTGCGGCCGGGATCTCAGGAACTCACTCGAATTACTTCAGGGAAGTCAGGTCCCGTTTTGTGCTGGAAGGGGAACTTCTTGATTACTCTCTAGCTTTAAATGGGAATATTGCCTCTTTTCGATTTGACTCCATGTAGTGTGTTTTCCTCTCCACTGAGGATGGATGTTAGGGAACATTCTGAGTCGCATAAAGGGAGTCAAGTACCCTTTTCCCTTTCAAGCGGGAATGTGGGATATCTCTTGAAATTCTGCAGCGCAAAATTTCCTCCTCGCTTTGAGGGGATAATTTTGTGATGTTTCTCGAATTTGACGGGTAGCTGAGGGTACTTCTGAAGTTGCCACGGGAACCTCAAGGATTCACTCGAGTTACTTCAGGGAAGTCAGGTCCCCTTTTGTGCTGGAAGGGGAACTTCCGGATTACTTTCAAGCCCTTGAATGGGAATAGGGCCTCTTCTCGAGTTGAGTCCATAAAGTGTGTTCTCCTCTGGAATGGGGACGGATGTTAGGGAACTTTCTGAGTGCCATAAAGTGTGTCAAGTACGCTTTTGCCTTTCAAGCGCAAATGTGGGATTTCTCTTGAGATTCTGCAGCGCAAAATTTCCTCATCTCGCATTGAGGGGATAATTTTGTGGTGTTTCTCGAATTGCGGCGGGAAGCTGGGGCTACTTCTGGCGGTGTGACGGGGACCTAAGGAACTCACTCGACTTACTTCAGGGAAGGTAGGTCCCCTTTCGAGCTGGAAGGGGAACTTCCGGATTACTCTCAAGCCCTTGAATGGGAATAGGGCCTCTTCTCCAGATGAGTCCATAAAGTGTGTTCTCCTCTCCAGTGGGGACGGATGTTAGGGAACAATCTGAGTGTCATAGTGTGTCAAGTACGCTTTTCCCTTTCAAGGTTAATGAGGATTTTCTCTTGCGATTCTGGAGCGCAAAATTTCCTCATCTCGCATTGATGGGATAATTTTGTGGTGTTTCTCGAGTTGTGTCGGGAAGCAGGGGGTACTTCTCTAGTTGGGGCAGGGACCTCAGGAACTCGCTCGGGTTGCTTCAGGGAAGTCAAGTCCCCTTTAGAGTTGGAAGCGGACCTTCCGGATTACTCTCCAGCTGTTAAATGTGAATAATGCCTCTTCTTGATTTGAGTCCATAAAGTCTGTCTTCCTCTCCACTGAGGAAGGATGTTAGGGAACATTCTGAGTCGCCTAAAGGGAGTCAAGTAACCTTTTGCCTTTCAAGCGGGAATGTGGGATTTCTCTTGAGATTCTGCAGCGCAAAATTTCCTCATCTCGCATTGACGGGATAATTTTGTGGTGTTTCTCGAATTTTGGCGAGAAGCAGGGGGTACTTCTAGAGTTGCGGCCGGGACCTCAGGAACTCACTCGATTTACTTCAGGGAAGTCAGGTCCCGTTTTGTGATGGAAGGGGAACCTCTTGATTACTCTCTAGCTTTTAAATGGTAATATTGCCTCTTTTCGATTTGACTCCATGAAATGTGTTTTCCTCTCCACTGAGGATGGATGTTAGGGAACATTCTGAGTCGCTAAAGGGAGTCAAGTACCCTTTTGCCTTTCAAGCGGGAATGTGGGATATCTCTTGATATTCTGCAGCGCAAAATTTCCTCCACGATTTGAGGGGATAATTTTGTGATGTTTCTCGAATTTGACGGGTAGCTGGGGGTACTTCTGAAGTTGCCACGGGAACCACAAGGACTCACTCGAACTACTTCAGGGAATTTAGGTCCCCTTTTGTGCTGGAAGGGGAAATTCCGGTTTACTCTAGAACTCTTTAATGGGAATAGGGCCTCTTCTCGAGTTGAGTCCATAAAGTGTGTTCTCCTCTGGAATGGGGACGGATGTTAGGGAACTTTTTGAGTGGCATAAAGTGTGTCAAGTACGCTTTTGCCTTTCAAGCGCGAATGTGGGATTTCTCTTGAGATTCTGCAGCACAAAATTTCCTCATCTCTCATTGAGGCGATAATTTTGTGGTTTTTCTGGAGTTGTGGCGGGAACCAGGGGCTACTCCTCTAGTTGCGATGGGGACCTCAGGAACTCGCTCGGGTTGCTTCAGGGAACTCAAGTCCCCTTTTGTGTTGGAAGGAGAAGTTCCGGATAACTCTCCAGCTGTTAAATGGAAATAATGCCTCTTCTCGATGTGAGTCCATAAAGTGTGTTTTCCTCTCGAATGGGGACGGATGTTAAGGAACATTCTGAGTCGCCTAAAGGCAGTCAAGTACACTTTTGCCTTTCAAGCGGGAATGTGGGATTTCTCTTAAGATTGTGCAGCGCAAAATCTCCTCATCTCGCATTGACAGGATAATTTTGTGGTGTTTATGAAATTGTGGCAGGAAGCAGGGGGTACTTCTAGAGTTTCGGCCAGGACCTCAAGAACACAATCGAGTTACTTCAGGGAAGTCAGGTCCCGTTTTGTGCTGGAAGGGGAACTTCCGGATTACCCTCGAGCCCTTTAATGGGAATAGGGGCTCTTCTGGAGTTGAGTCCATAAAGTGTGTATGCCTCTCCAATGGGGACGGATGTTAGGGAACTTTCTGAGGGGCATAAAGTGTGTCAAGTTCCCTTTTGCCTTTCAAGCGCGAATGTGGGCTTTCTCTTGAGATTCTGCAGGGTAAAATTTCCTCATCTCGCATTGAGGGGATAATTTTTTGTTGTTTCTCGAATTGCGGCGGGAAGCTTGTGGGTACTTCTGGAGTTGCGATGGGAACCTCAGGAATTCACTGGAGTTACTTCAGGGAAGTCAGTTCACCTTTTGTTCTGGATGGGGAACTTCCGGGTTACTCTCCTGCTGTTAAATGTGAACAATACATCTTCTCGATTTGAGTCCATAAGTTTGTTTTCCTCTCCACTAAGGAAGGATGTTAGGGAACATTCTGAGTTGGCTAAAGGGAGTCAAGTACCCTTTTGCCTTTCAAGCGGAATTGTGGGATTTCTCTTGAGATTCTGCAGTGTAAAACCTCCTCATCTCCCATTGAGGGGATATATTGTGTTGTTTCTCGAGTTGCGGTGGGAAGCAAGGGGTACTTCTCCAGTTGAGCCGGGAACCTCAGGAACTCGCTCGGTTTGCTTCAGGGAAGTCAAGTGCTTTTTGTGTTGGAAGGGGAATTTCCTGATTACTCTCTAGCCTTTAAATGGGAATATTGCCTCTTTTCGATTTGACTCCATGAAGTGTGTTTTCCTCTCCACTGAGGAAGGATGTTAGGGAACATTCTGAGTCGCATAAAGGGAGTCTAGAACCCTTTTGCCTTTCAAAAGGGAATGTGGGATTTCTCTTGAGATTCTGCAGCGCAAAATTTCCTCACCTCGCCTTGAGGGGATAATTTTGTGGTGTTTCTCGAGTTGCGGTGGGAAGCAGGGGGTAATTCTCGAGTTGCGGCGGGGACCTCAGGAAATCGCTCGGGTTGCTTCGGGGAAATCAAGTCCCCTTTTGTGCTGGAAGGGGAACTTCCGGATTACTCTCGAGCCCTTAAAATGGAATATTTCCTCTTCTCGATTTGAGTCCATAAAGTGTGTTTTCCTCTCCACTGAGGAAGGATGTTAGGGAACATTCTGAGTCGCATAAACGGAGCCAGTACCCTTTTTCCTTTCAAGCCGGAATGTGGGATTTCTCTTGAGATTCTGCTGCGCAAAATTTCCTCATCTTGCATTGAGGGGAATATTTTGTGGTGTTTCTCGAATTGCGGCGGGACGCTGGCGGTACTTCTTGAGTTTAAATGGGGACCTCAGGAACTCACTCGAGTTACTTCAGGGAAGTCTGGTCCCCTTTTGTGCTGGAAGGGGAACTTCCGGATTAGTCTCGAGCCCTTTAATGGGAATAGGGCCTCTTCTGGAGTTGAGTCCATAAACTTTGTATGCCTCTCCAATGGGGACGGATGTTAGGGAACTCTCTGAGGGGCATAAAGTGTGTCAAGTTCCCTTTTGCCTTTCAATTGGGAATGTGGGATTTCTCTTGAGATTCTGCAGCGCAAAATTTCCTCATCTCGCATTGAGGGGATAATTTTGTGGTGTTTCTCGAATTTTGGCGGGAAGCTGGGGGTACTCCTCCAGTTGCGGCGAGGTCCTCAGGAACTCGCTCGGGTTGCTTCAGGGAAGTCAAGTCCTCTTTTGTGTTTGAAGGGGAACTTCTTGATTACTCACTTGACTTTAAATTGGAATATTGCCTCTTCTCGATTTTAGTCCATGAAATGTGTACTCGTCTCCACTGAGGACTAATGTTAGGGAACATTCTGAGTCGCATAAACGGAGTCAAGTACCCTTTTGCCTTTCAAGCGGGATTGTGGGATTTCTCTTGAGATTCTGCAGCGAAAATTTTCTTATCTCGCATTGAGGGGATAATTTGTGGTGTTTCTCGAGTTTCGGCGGGAAGCAGGGGGTAATTCTAGAGTTGCGGCGGGGACCTCAGGAACTCGCTCGGGTTGCTTCAGGAAAGTGAAGTCCCCTTTTGTGCTGGAAGGGGAACTTCCGGATTACTCTCGAGCCCTTAAAAGGGAATATTGCCTCTTCTCCATTTGATTAGATAAAATATGTTCTCCTCTCCACTGAGGATGGATGTTATGAAATATTCTGAGTCGTATAAAGGGAGGCAAGTACACTTTTGCCTTTCAAATGGGAATGTGGGATTTCTCTTGAGATTCTGTAGCGCAAAATTTCCTCATCTCGAATTGTCGGGATAATTTTGTGGTGTTTCTCGAGTTGCAGCGGGAAGCGGGGGTTACTTCTGGAGTTCCGACCTGGACCTCAGGAACTCACTCGAGTTACTTCAGGGAAGTCCGGTCCCCTTTTCTGCTGGAAGGAGAACTTCCGGATTACTTTGGAGCCCTTTAATCGGAATAGGGCCTCTTCTCGAGTTGAGTCCATAATATCTGTTGTTCTCTCCAATGGGAATGGTTGTTATGGAACTTTCTGAGTGGGATTAAGTGTGTCAAGTAACCTTTTGTCTTTCAAGCGGGAATGTGGGATTTCTCTTGAGATTCTGCAGCGCAAAATTACCTCATCTCACATTGAGAGCATAATTTTGTGGTGTTTCTGGGGTTGAGGCAGGACGCATGGTGTATGTCTCGAGTTGCGAGTTGCGACGGGGAACTCAGTAACTCGCTTGGGTTGCTTCAGGGAAGTCACGTCCCCTTTTGTGTTGGAAGGGGAATTTCCGGATTACTCTGGAGCTGTTAAATGGGAATAATGCCTCTTTTCTATTTGAGTCCATAAAGTGTGTTTTCCTCTCCAATGAGGACGGTTTTAGGGGCCATTCTGAGTCGCCTAAAGGGAGTCAAGTACCCTTTTGCCTTTCAAGCGGGAATGTGGGATTTCTCTTGAGATTCTGCAGCGCAAAATTTCCTCATCTCGCTTTGAGGGGATAATTTTGTGGTGTTTCTCCAATTTTGGCGGGAAGCTGGGGGTACATCTCCAGTTGCGGCGGGGACCACAGGAGCCGCTCCGGTTGCTTCAGGGAAGTCAAGTCCCCTTTTGTGTTGAAAGGGGCACTTACGGATTACTCTCCAGCCCTTAAATAGGAATATTGGCTCTTCTCCGCTTGAGTTCATAAAGTGTGTCCTCCTCTCCAATGAGGACGGTTTTAGGGGCCATTCTGAGTCGCCTAAATGGAGTCAAGTACCCTTGTGCCATTCAAGCGGGAATGTGGGATTTCTCTTGCGATTTTGCAGCACAATATTTCCTCATCTCGCATTGAGGGGATAATTTTGTGGTGTTTCTGGAGTTGTGGCCGGAATCAGGGGGTAATTCTCTAGTTGCGACGGGGACCTCAGGAACTCGCTCGGGTTGCTTCAGGGAAGTCAAGTCCCCTTTTTTGTTTGAAGGGGAATTTCCGGATTACTCTCGTGCTGTTAAATGGGAATAATACATCTTCTCGATTTGAGTCCATAAAGTGTGTTTTCCTCTCCACTGAGGAGGATGTTAGGGAATATTCTGTGTCACCTAAAGGGAGTCAAGAACCCTTTTGCCTTTCAAGCCGAATTGTGGGTTTTCTCTTGTGATTCTGCAGCGTAAAATTTCCTCATCTCGCATTGAGGGGATAATATTGTGTTGTTTCTCGAGTTGCGGTGGGAAGCATGGGTTAATTCTCGAGTTGAGCAGGGGAACCTCAGGAACTCGCTCGGGTTGCTTCAGGAATGTCAAGTCCCCTTTTATGTGTGAAGGGGAACTTCCGGATTACTCTCCTGCTGTTAAATGGGAATAATACATCTTCTCGATTTGAGTCCATAAATTGTGTTTTCCTCTCCACTGAGGAAGGATGTTAGGGAACATTCTGAGTCGCCTAAAGGGAGTCAAGTACCCTTTTGCCTTTCAAGCGGGATTATGGGATATCTCTTGAGATTCTGCAGCACAATATTTCCTCATCTCGCATTGAGGGCATAATTTGTGGTGTTTCTCGTGTTGCGGTGGGAAGCAGGGTGTAATTCTCGAGTTGCGGCGGGGACCTCAGGAACTCGCTCGGGTTGCTTCGGGGAAGTCAAGTCCCCTTTTGTGCTGGAAGGGGAACTTCCGGATTACTCTCGAGCCCTTAAAAGGGAATATTGCCTCTTCTCCATTTGAGTAGATAAAATATGTTCTCCTCTCCACTGAGGATGGATGTTACAGAATATTCTGAGTCGTATAAAAGGAGTCAAGTACCCTTTTGCCTTTCAAACGGGAATGTGGGGTTTCTCTTGAGATTCTGTAGCGCAAAATTTCCTCATCTCGAATTGAGGGGATAATTTTGTGGTGTTTCTCGAATTGCAGCGGGAAGCTGGGGTTACTTCTGGAGTTGCGACGGGGACCTCAGAGTCTCACTCGAGTTACATCAGGGAAGTCAGGTCCCTTTTTGTGCTGGGAGGGAAACATCCGGATTACTCTCAAGCCCTTGAATGGGAATAGGGCCTCTTCTCAAATTGAGTCCATAAAATCTGTTGTTCTCTCCAATGGGGACGGATGTTAGGGAACTCTCTGAGGGGCATAAAGTGTGTCAAGTTCCCTTTTGCCTTTTAATTGGGAATGTGGGATTTCTCTTGAGATTCTGCAGCGCAAAATTTCCTCATCTCGCATTGAGGGGATAATTTTGTGGTGTTTCTCGAATTTTGGCGGGAAGCTGGGGGTACTCCTCCAGTTGCGGCGAGGTCCTCAGGAACTCGCTCGGGTTGCTTCAGGGAAGTCAAGTCCTCTTTTGTGTTTGAAGGGGAACTTCTTGATTGCTCACTACGCTTTAAATTGGAATATTGCCTCTTCTCGATTTTAGTCCATGAAATGTGTACTCGTCTCCACTGAGGACTAATGTTAGGGAACATTCTGAGTCGCATAAACGGGGTCAAGTACCCTTTTGCCTTTCAAGCGGGATTGTGGGATTTCTCTTGAGATTCTGCAGCGAAAATTTTCCTCATCTCGCATTGAGGGGATAATTTGTGGTGTTTCTCGAGTTGCGGCGGGAAGCAGGGGGTAATTCTAGAGTTGCGGCGGGGACCTCAGGAACTCGCTCGGGTTGGTTCAGGAAAGTGAAGTCCCCTTTTGTGCTGGAAGGAGAACTTCCTGATTACTCTCGAGCCCTTAAAAGGGAATATTGCCTCTTCTCCATTTGAGTAGATAAAATATGTTCTCCTCTCCACTGAGGATGGATGTTATGGAATATTTTGAGTCGTATAAAGGGAGTCAAGTATACTTTTGCCTTTCAAAAGGGAATGTGGGATTTCTCTTGAGATTCTGTAGCGCAAAATTTCCACGTCTCGCATTGAGGGGATAATTTTGTGGTGTTTCTCAAATTGCGGCGGGAAGCTGCGGTTACTTCTGGAGTTGCGACGGGGATCTCAGAGTCTCACTCGAGTTACATCAGGGAAGTCAGGTCCCCTTTTGTCCTGGGAGGGAAACATCCGGATTACTCTCAAGCCCTTGAATGGGAATAGAGCCTCTTCTCGAATTGAGTCCATAAAATCTGTTGTTCTCTCCAATGGGGACGGATGGTAGGGAACTTTCTGAGTGGCATAAAGTGTGTCAAGTACGCTTTTGCCTTTCAATGGTAATGTGGATTTTCTTTTGAGATTCTGCAGCGCAAAATTTCCTCATCTCGCATTGAGTGGATGATTTTGTGGTGTTTCTCCAGTTGTGGTGGGCAGCAGGGGGCACTTTTCTAGCTATGGAGGGGACCTCAGGTACTCGCTCGGGTTGCTTCAGGGAAGTCAAGTCACCGGTTTTTTTTTTTTTTTTTGAAGGGGAACTTCCGGATTACTGTCGAGTCGTTAAAAGGGAATATTGCCTCCTCTCCATTTGAGTCCATAAAATATATTCTCCTCTCCACTGAGGATGGATGTTAGGGAATATTCTGAATCGCTAAAAGGGAGTCAGGTACCCTTTTGCCTTTCAAGCGGGAATGTGGGATTTCTCTTGAGATTCTGCAGGGCAAATTTCCTCTTTTCGCATTGATGGGATAATTTTCTGGTGTTTCTCGAGTTTCGGCAGGAAGCTGGGGGTATTTCTCGTGTTGCGGCGTGGACCTCAGGAACTCGCTCGCGTTGCTTCAGGGAAGTCAAGTCCACCTTTGTGTTGGAAGAGGAACGTCCAAATTACTCTCGAGCTGTTAAATGGGAAAAATGCCTCTTCTCGATTTGAGTCCATAAGGTGTGTTTTCCTCTCCACTGAGGAAGGATTTTAGGGAACATTCTGAGTCGCATAAACGGAGCCCATACCCTTTTGCCTTTCAAGCCGGAATGTGGGATTTCTCTTGAGATTCTGCTGCGCAAAATTTCCTCATTTCGCATTGAGGGTAATATTTTGTGGTGTTTCTCGAATTGCGGCAGGACGCTGGCGGTACTTCTTGAGTTTGTATGGGGACCTCAGGAACTCACTCGAGTTACTTCAGGGAAATCTGGTCCCCTTTTGTGCTGGAAGGGGAACTTCCGGATTAGTCTCCAGCCCTTTAATGGGAATAGGGCCTCTTCTGGAGTTGAGTCCATAAACTTTGTATGCCTCTCCAATGGGGACGGATGTTAGGGAACTCTCTGAGGGGCATAAAGTGTGTCAAGTTCCCTTTTGCCTTTCAATTGGGAATGTGAGATTTCTCTTGAGATTCTGCAGCGCAAAATGTCCTCATCTCGCATTGAGGGGATAATTTTGTGGTGTTTCTCGAATTTTGCCGGGAAGTTGTGGATACTCCTCCAGTTGCGGCGAGGTCCTCAGGAACTCGCTTGGGTTGATTCACGGAAGTCAAGTTCCCTTTTGTGTTGAAAGGGGAACTTCCGGATTACTCTGGAGCCATTAAATAGAAATATTGCCTTTTCTCGACTTGAGTCCATAAAGTGTGTTCTCCTCTCCAATGAGGACGGTTTTAGGGGCCATTCTGAGTCGCCGAAAGGGAGTCAAGTACCCTTGTGCCTTTTAAACGGGAATGTGGGATTTCTCTTGAGATTCTGCAGCAAAAATTTACCTCATCTCGCATTGAGAGCATAATTCTGTGGTGTTTCTCGAGTTGCTGCGGGAAGCAGGGTTTACTTCTGGAGTTTCGACGGGGAACGAAGGACTCACTCGGGTTTCTTCAGGGAAGTCAAGTCCCCTTTTGTGTTGGAAGGGGAACTTCCGGATTACTCTCGAGCTGATAATTGGGAATATTGCCTCTTCTCGATTTGAGTCCATAAAGTGTGTTCTCCTCTCCACTGAGGAGGGATGTTAGGGACCCTTCGGAGTCGCCTCACGGAGCCAAGTACACTTTTTCCTTTCAAGTGGGAATGTGGGATTTCTCTTGAAAATCTGCAGAGCAAAATTTCCTCATCTCCTCATCTTGCATTGAGGGGATAATTTTGTGGTGTTTCTTGAATTGCAGCGCGAAGCTGGGGGTACATCCCGAGGTGCCACGGGGACTTCAGGAACTCACTCGAGTTTCTTCAGGGAAGTCAGGTCCCCTTTTGTGCTGGAAGGTGAATTTCCGGGTTACTCTTGAGCCGTTAAATGGGAATTTGCCTCTTCTCGATTTGACTCCATGAAATGTGTTTCCCTCTCCACTGAGGATGGATGTTAGGGAACATTCTGAGTCGCATAAAGGGAGTCAAGTACCCTTTTGCCTTTCAAGCGGGAATGTGGGATATCTCTTGATATTCTGCAGCGCAAAATTTCCTCCACGATTTGAGGGGATAATTTTGTGATGTTTCTCGAATTTGACGGGTAGCTGGGGGTAATTCTGAAGTTGCCACGGGAACCACAAGGACTCACTTGAATTACTTCAGGGAAGTCAGGTCCCCTTTTGTGCTGGAAGGGGAAATTCCAGTTTACTCTCGAGCTCTTTAATGGGAATAGGGCCTCTTCTTGAGTTGAGTCCATAAAGTGTGTTCTCCTCTGGAATGGGGACGGATGTTAGGGAACATTCTGAGTAGCCTAAAGGCAGTCAAGTACCCTTTTGCCTTTCAAGCGGGAATGTGGGATTTCTCTTAAGATTGTGCAGCGCAAAATTTCCTCATCTCGCATTGACAGGATAATTTTGTGGTGCTTATCGAATTGTGGCAGGAAGCAGGGGGTACTTCTAGAGTTGCGGCCGGGACCTCAGGAACTCACTCGAGTTACCTCAGGGAAGTCAGGTCCCGTTTTGTGCTGGAAGGGGAACTTCCGGTTTAGTCTCGAGCACTTTAATGGGAATAGGGGCTCTTCTGGAGTTGAGTCCATAAAGTGTGTATGCCTCTTCAATGGGGACGGATGTTAGGGAACTTTCTGAGGGGCATAAAGTGTGTCAAGTTCCCTTTTGTCTTTCAAGCGGGAATGTGGGATTTCTCTTGAGATTCTGCAGGGTAAAATTTCCTCATCTCGCATTGAGGGGATAATTTTGTGTTGTTTCTCGAATTGCGGCGGGATGCTTGGGGGTACTTCTGGAGTTGCGATGGGAACCTCAGGAATTCACTGGAGTTACTTCAGGGAAGTCAGTTCACCTTTTGTTCTGGATGGGGAACTTCCGGGTTACTCTCCTGCTGTTAAATGTGAATAATACATCTTCTCGATTTGAGTCCATAAGTTTGTTTTCCTCTCCACTAAGGAAGGATGTTAGGGAACATTCTGAGTTGGCTAAAGGGAGTCAAGTACCCTTTTGCCTTTCAAGCGGAATTGTGGGATTTCTCTTGAGATTCTGCAGTGTAAAACCTCCTCATCTCCCATTGAGGGGATAATATTGTGTTGTTTCTCGAGTTGCATCGGGAAGCAAGGGGTACTTCTCCAGTTGAGCCGGGAACCTCAGGAACTCGCTCGGTTTGCTTCAGGGAAGTCAAGTGCTTTTTGTGTTGGAAGGGAAATTTCTTGATTACTCTCTAGCCTTTAAATGGGAATATTGCCTCTTTTCGATTTGACTCCATGAAGTGTGTTTTCCTCTCCACTGAGGAAGGATGTTAGGGAACATTCTGAGTCGCATAAAGGGAGTCTAGAACCCTTTTGCCTTTCAAACAGGAATGTGGGATTTCTCTTGAGATTCTGCAGCACAATATTTCCTCATCTCGCATTGAGGGCATAATTTGTGGTGTTTCTCGAGTTGCGGTGGGAAGCAGGGGTTAATTCTCGAGTTGCGGCGGGGACCTCAGGAACTCGCTCGGGTTGCTTCAGGGAAGTCAAGTCCCCTTTTGTGGTGGAAGGGGAACTTCCGGATTACTCTCGAGCCCTTAAAAGGGAATATTGCCTCTTCTCCATTTGAGTAGATAAAATATGTTCTCCTCTCCACTGAGGATGGATGTTACGGAATATTTTGAGTCGTATAAAGGGAGTCAAGTACACTTTTGCCTTTCAAACGGGAATGTGGGATTTCTCTTGAGATTCTGTAGCGCAAAATTTCGTCATCTCGCATTGAGGGGATAATTTTGTGGTGTTTCTCAAATTGCGGCGGGAAGCTGCGGTTACTTCTGGAGTTGCGACGGGGACCTCAGAGTCTCACTCGAGTTACATCAGGGAAGTCAGGTCCCATTTTGTGCTGGGAGGGAAACATCCGGATTACTCTCAAGCCCTTGAATGGGAATAGAGCCTCTTCACGAATTGAGTCCATAAAATCTGTTGTTCTCTCCAATGGGGACGGATGCTAGGGAACTTTCTGAGTGGCATAAAGCGTGTCAAGTACGCTTTTGCCTTTCAATGGAATGTGTATTTTCTTTTGAGATTCTGCAGCGCAAAATTTCCTCATCTCGCATTGAGTGGATGATTTTGTGGTGTTTCTCCAGTTGTGGTGGGCAGCAGGGGGCACTTTTCTAGCTATGGAGGGGACCTCAGGTACTCGCTCGGGTTGCTTCAGGGAAGTCAAATCCACCTTTGTGTTGGAAGGGGAAAGTCCAGATTACTCTCGAGCTGTTAAATGGGAAATATGCCTCTTCTCGATTTAGGTCCATAAAGTGTGTTTTCCTCTCCACTGAGGAAGGATGTTAGGGAACATTCTGAGTCGCATAAACGGAGTCCGGACCCTTTTGCCTTTCAAGCCGGATTGTGGGAATACTCTTGAGATTCTGCTGCGCAAAATTTCCTCATCTCGCATTGAGGGGAATATTTTGTGGTGTTTCTCGAATTGCGGTGGGACGCTGGCAGTACTTCTTGAGTTTGAATGGGGACCTCAGGAACTCACTCGAGTTACTTCAGGGAAGTCTGGTCCCCTTTTATGCTGGAAGGGGAACTTCCGGATTAGTCTGGAGCCCTTTAATGGGAATAGGGCCTCTTCTGGAGTTGAGTCCATAAACTTTGTATGCCTCTCCAATGGGGACGGATGTTAGGGAACTCTCTGAGGGGCTTAAAGTGTGTCAAGTTCCCTTTTGCCTTTCATTTGGGAATGTGGGATTTCTCTTGAGATTCTGCAGCGCAAAATTTCCTCATCTCGCAATGAGGGGATAATTTTGTGGTGTTTCTCGAATTTTGGCAGGAAGCTGGGGGTACTCCTCCAGGAACTCGCTCGGGTTGCTTCAGGGAATTCAATTCCCCTTTTGTGTTGAAAGGGGAACTTCCGGATTATTCTGGAGCCATTAAATAGGAATATTGCCTCTTTTCGACTTGAGTCCATAAAGTGTGTTCTCCTCTCCAATGAGGACGGTTTTAGGGCCATTCTGAGTCGCCTTAAGGGAGTCAAGTACCCTTGTGCCTTTCAAACGAGAATGTGGGATTTCTCTTGAGATTCTGCAGCAAAAATTTACCTCATCTCGCATTGAGAGCATAATTCTGTGATGTTTCTCGAGTTGCTGCGGGAAGCAGGGTTTACATCTGGAGTTTCGAACGGGAACACAGGACTCGCTCGGGTTGCTTCAGGGAAGTCAGGTCCCCTTTTGTGTTGGAAGGGGAACTTCCGGATTACTCTTGAGCTGAAAATTGGGAATATTGCCTCTTCTCGATTTGAGTCCATATAGTGTGTTCTCGTCTCCACTGAGGAGGGATGTTAGGGACCATTCGGAATCGCCTCAAGGGAGCCAAGTTCACTTTTGCCTTTCAAGTGGGAATGTGGGTTTTCTCTTGAAATACTGCATGGCAAAATTTCCTCATCTCGCATTGAGGGGATAATTGTGCCGTTTCTCGAGTTGCGGCGGGAAGCTGGGGGTACTTCTCGTGTTGCGGCGGGGACCTCAGGAACTCGCTCGCGTTGTTTCAGGGAAGTCAAGTCCACCTTTGTGTTGGAAGGGGAACGTCCGTATTACTCTCGAGCTGTTAAAAGGGAAAAATGCCTCTTCTCGATTTGAGTCCATTAAATGTGTTTTCCTCTCCACTGAAGAAGGACGTTAGGGAACATTCTGAGTCGCATAAACGGAACCCATACCCTTTTGCCTTTCAAGCTGGAATGTGGGATTTCTCTTGAGATTCTGCTGCGCAAAATTTCCTCATCTCGCATTGAGGGGAATATTTTGTGGTGTTTCTCGAATTGCAGCGGGACGCTGGCGGTACTTCTTGATTTTAAATTGGGAATTCAGTAACTCACTCGAGTTACTTCAGGGAAGTCTGGTCCCCTTTTGTGCTGGAAGGGGAACTTCCGGATTAGTCTGGAGCTCTTTAATGGGAATAGGGCCTCTTCTGGAGTTGAGTCCATAAACTGTGTATGCCTCTCCAATGGGGACGGATGTTAGGGAACTCTCTGAGGGGCATAAAGTGTGTCAAGTTCCCTTTTGCCTTTCAATTGGGAATGTGGGATTTCTTTTGAGATTCTGCAGCGCAAAATTTCCTCATCTCGCATTGAGGGGATAATTTTGTGGTGTTTCCGAATTTTGGCTGGAAGCTGTGGGTACTCCTCCAGTTGCGGCGAGGTCCTCAGGAACACGCTCGGGTTGCTTCAGGGAAGTCAAGTCCCCTTTTGTGTTGAAAGTTGAACTTCTGATTACTCTGGAGCCATTAAATAGGAATATTGCCTCTTCTCGACTTGAGTCCATAAAGTGTGTTCTCCTCTCCAATGAGGAGGGATGTTAGGGACCATTCGGAGTCGCCTAAAGGGAGTCAAGTACCCTTATGCCTTTCAAACGGGAATGTGGGATTTCACTTGAGATTCTGCAGCAAAAATTTACCTCATCTCGCATTGAGAGCATAATTCTGTGGTGTTTCTCGAGTTGCTGCGGGAAGCAGGGTTTACTTCTGTACGTTCGACGGGGAACCCAGGACTCGCTCAGGTTTCTTTAGGGAAGTCAAGTCCCCTTTTGTGTTGGAAGGGGAACTTCCGGATTCCTCTCGAGCTGTTAAATGGGAATATTGCCTCTTCTCGATTTGAGTCCATAAAGTGTGTTCTCCTCTCCACTGAGGAGGTATGTTAGGGACCATTCGGAGTCGCCTCAAGGGAGCCAAGTACACTTTTTCCTTTCACGTGTGAATGTGGGATTTCTCTTGAAATTCTGCAGCGGAAAATTTCCTCATCTCCTCATCTTGCATTGAGGGGATAATTTTGTGGTGTTTCTTGAATTGCAGCGCGAAGCTGGGGGTACATCTCGAGGTGCCACGGGGACTTCAGGAACTCACTCGAGTTTCTTCAGGGAAGTCAGGTCCCCTTTTGTGCTGGAAGGTGAATTTCCGGGTTACTCTTGAGCCGTTAAATGGGAATTTGCCTCTTCTCGATTTGACTCCATGAAATGTGTTTCCCTCTCCACTGAGGATGGATGTTAGGGAACATTCTGAGTCGCATAAAGGGAGTCAAGTACCCTTTTGCCTTTCAAGCGGGAATGTGGGATATCTCTTGATATTCTGCAGCGCAAAATTTCCTCCACGATTTGAGGGGATAATTTTGTGATGTTTCTCGAATTTGACGGGTAGCTGGGGGTACTTCTGAAGTTGCCACGGGAACCACAAGGACTCACTTGAATTACTTCAGGGAAGTCAGGTCCCCTTTTGTGCTGGAAGGGGAAATTCCGGTTTACTCTCGAGCTCTTTAATGGGAATAGGGCCTCTTCTTGAGTTGAGTCCATAAAGTGTGTTCTCCTCTGGAATGGGGACGGATGTTAGGGAACATTCTGAGTAGCCTAAAGGCAGTCAAGTACCCTTTTGCCTTTCAAGCGGGAATGTGGGATTTCTCTTAAGATTGTGCAGCGCAAAATTTCCTCATCTCGCATTGACAGGATAATTTTGTGGTGCTTATCGAATTGTGGCAGGAAGCAGGGGGTACTTCTAGAGTTGCGGCCGGGACCTCAGGAACTCACTCGAGTTACCTCAGGGAAGTCAGGTCCCATTTTGTGCTGGAAGGGGAACTTCCGGTTTAGTCTCGAGCACTTTAATGGGAATAGGGGATCTTCTGGAGTTGAGTCCATAAAGTGTGTATGCCTCTCCAATGGGGACGGATGTTAGGGAACTTTCTGAGGGGCATAAAGTGTGTCAAGTTCCCTTTTGTCTTTCAAGCGGGAATGTGGGATTTCTCTTGAGATTCTGCAGCGCAAAATTTCCTCCACGATTTGAGGGGATAATTTTGTGATATTTCTCGAATTTGACGGGTAGCTGGGGGTACTTCTGAAGTTGCCACGGGAACCACAAGGACTCACTTGAATTACTTCAGGGAAGTCAGGTCCCCTTTTGTGCTGGAAGGGGAAATTCCGGTTTACTCTCGAGCTCTTTAATGGGAATAGGGCCTCTTCTTGAGTTGAGTCCATAAAGTGTGTTCTCCTCTGGAATGGGGACGGATGTTAGGGAACATTCTGAGTAGCCTAAAGGCAGTCAAGTACCCTTTTGCCTTTCAAGCGGGAATGTGGGATTTCTCTTAAGATTGTGCAGCGCAAAATTTCCTCATCTCGCATTGACAGGATAATTTTGTGGTGCTTATCGAATTGTGGCAGGAAGCAGGGGGTACTTCTAGAGTTGCGGCCGGGACCTCAGGAACTCACTCGAGTTACCTCAGGGAAGTCAGGTCCCGTTTTGTGCTGGAAGGGGAACTTCCGGTTTAGTCTCGAGCACTTTAATGGGAATAGGGGATCTTCTGGAGTTGAGTCCATAAAGTGTGTATGCCTCTCCAATGGGGACGGATGTTAGGGAACTTTCTGAGGGGCATAAAGTGTGTCAAGTTCCCTTTTGTCTTTCAAGCGGGAATGTGGGATTTCTCTTGAGATTCTGCAGCGCAAAATTTCCTCCACGATTTGAGGGGATAATTTTGTGATGTTTCTCGAATTTGACGGGTAGCTGGGGGTACTTCTGAAGTTGCCACGGGAACCACAAGGACTCACTTGAATTACTTCAGGGAAGTCAGGTCCCCTTTTGTGCTGGAAGGGGAAATTCCGGTTTACTCTCGAGCTCTTTAATGGGAATAGGGCCTCTTCTTGAGTTGAGTCCATAAAGTGTGTTCTCCTCTGGAATGGGGACGGATGTTAGGGAACATTCTGAGTAGCCTAAAGGCAGTCAAGTACCCTTTTGCCTTTCAAGCGGGAATGTGGGATTTCTCTTAAGATTGTGCAGCGCAAAATTTCCTCATCTCGCATTGACAGGATAATTTTGTGGTGCTTATCGAATTGTGGCAGGAAGCAGGGGGTACTTCTAGAGTTGCGGCCGGGACCTCAGGAACTCACTCGAGTTACCTCAGGGAAGTCAGGTCCCGTTTTGTGCTGGAAGGGGAACTTCCGGTTTAGTCTCGAGCACTTTAATGGGAATAGGGGCTCTTCTGGAGTTGAGTCCATAAAGTGTGTATGCCTCTCCAATGGGGACGGATGTTAGGGAACTTTCTGAGGGGCATAAAGTGTGTCAAGTTCCCTTTTGTCTTTCAAGCGGGAATGTGGGATTTCTCTTGAGATTCTGCAGCGCAAAATTTCCTCCACGATTTGAGGGGATAATTTTGTGATGTTTCTCGAATTTGACGGGTAGCTGGGGGTACTTCTGAAGTTGCCACGGGAACCACAAGGACTCACTTGAATTACTTCAGGGAAGTCAGGTCCCCTTTTGTGCTGGAAGGGGAAATTCCGGTTTACTCTCGAGCTCTTTAATGGGAATAGGGCCTCTTCTTGAGTTGAGTCCATAAAGTGTGTTCTCCTCTGGAATGGGGACTGATGTTAGGGAACTTTTTGAGTGGCATAAAGTGTGTCAAGTACGCTTTTGCCTTTCAAGCGCGAATGTGGGATTTCTCTTGAGATTCTGCTGTGCAAAATTTCCTCATCTCGCATTGAGGCGATAATTTTGTTGTGTTTCTGGAGTTGTGGCGAGAACCAGGGGCTACTTCTCTAGTTGTGATGGGGACCTCAGGAACTCGCTTGGGTTGCTTCAGGGAAGTCAAGTCCCCTTTTGTGTTGGAAGGAGAAGTTCTGGATAACCGTCCAGCTGTTAAATGGAAATAATGCCTCTTCTCGATGTGAGTCCATAAAGTGTGTTTTCCTCTCCAATGGGGACGGATGTTAGGGAACATTCTGAGTCGCCTAAAGGCAGTCAAGTACCCTTTTGCCTTTCAAGCGGGAATGTGGGATTTCTCTTAAGATTGTGCAGCGCAAAATTTCCTCATCTCGCATTGACAGGATAATTTTGTGGTGTTTATCGAATTGTGGCAGGAAGCAGGGGGTACTTCTAGAGTTGCGGCCGGGACCTCAGGAACTCAATCGAGTTACTTCAGGGATGTCAGGCCCCGTTTGTGCTGGAAGGGGAACTTCCGGATTAGTCTCGAGCCCTTTAATGGGAATAGAGACACTTCTGGAGTTGAGTCCATAAAGTGTGTATGCCTCTCCAATGGTACGGATGTTAGGGAACTTTCTGAGGGGCATAAAGTGTGTCAAGTTCCCTTTTGCCTTTCAAGTGGGAATGTGGGATTTCTCTTGAGATTCTGCAGCGTAAAATTTCCTCATCTCGCATTGAGGGGATAATTTTGTGTTGTTTCTCGAATTGCAGCGGGAAGCTTGGGGGTACTTCTGGAGTTGCGATGGGAACCTCAGGAATTCACTGGAGTTACTTCAGGGAAGTCAGTTCACCTTTTGTTCTAGATGGGGAACTTCCGGGTTACTCTCGTGCTGTTAAATGTGAATAATACATCTTCTCGATTTGAGTCCATAAGTTTGTTTTCCTCTCCACTAAGGAAGGATGTTAGGGAACATTCTGAGTCGGCTAAAGGGAGTCAAGTACCCTTTTGCCTTTCAAGCGGAATTGTGGGATTTCTCTTGAGATTCTGCAGTGTAAAATCTCCTCATCTCGCATTGAGGGGATAATAGTGTGTTGTGTCTCGAGTTGCGACGGGAAGCAAGGGGTACTTCTCCAGTTGAGCCGGGAACCTCAGGAACTCGCTCGGTTTGCTTCAGGGAAGTCAAGTGCTTTTTGTGTTGGAAGGGGAATTTCTTGATTACTCTCTAGCCTTTAAATGGGAATATTGCCTCTTTTCGATTTGACTACATGAAGTGTGTTTTCCTCTCCACTGAGGAAGGATGTTAGGGAACATTCTGAGTCGCATAAAGGGAGTCTAGAACACTTTTGCCCTTCAAACAGGAATGTGGGATTTCTCTTGAGATTCTGCAGCACAATATTTCCTCATCTCGCTTCGAGGTGATAATATTGTGTTGTTTCTCGAGTTGTGGCGGGAAGCATGGGTTAATTCTCGAGTTGAGCAGGGGAACATCAGCAACTCGCTCGGGTTGCTTCAGGAATGTCAAGTCCCCTTTAATGTGTGAAAGGGAACTTCCGGATTACTCTCCTGCTGTTAAATGGGAATAATACATCTTCTCGATTTGAGTCCATAAAGTGTGTTTTCCTCTCCACTGAGGATGGATGTTAGGGAACATTCTGAGCCGCCTAAATGGAGTCAAGTACCCTTTTGCCTTTCAAGCGGGATTTTGGGATATCTCTTGAGATTCTGCAGCACAATATTTCCTCATCGCATTGAGGGGATAATTTGTGGTGTTTCTCGAGTTGCGGTGGGAAGCAGGGGTTAATTCTCGAGTTGCGGCGGGGACCTCAGGAACTCGCTCGGGTTCCTTCGGGGAAGTCACGTCCCCTTTTTGCTGGAAGGGGAACTTCCGGATTACTTCGAGCCCTTAAAAGGGAATATTGCCTCTTCTCCATTTGAGTAGATAAAATATGTTCTCCTCTCCACTGAGGATGGATGTTACGGAATATTTTGAGTCGTATAAAGGGAGTCAAGTACCCTTTTGCCTTTCAAACGGGAATGTGGGATTTCTCTTGAGATTCTGTAGCGCAAAATTTCCTCATCTCGCATTGAGGGGATAATTTTGTGGTGTTTCTCAAATTGCGGCGGGAAGCTGCGGTTACTTCTGGAGTTGCGACGGGGACCTCAGAGTCTCACTCGAGTTACATCAGGGAAGTCAGGTCCCCTTTTGTCCTGGGAGGGAAACATCCGGATTACTCTCAAGCCCTTGAATGGGAATAGGGCCTCTTCTCGAATTGAGTCCATAAAATCTGTTGTTTTCTCCAATGGGGACGGATGGTAGGGAACTTTCTGAGTGGCATAAAGTGTGTCAAGTACGCTTTTGCCTTTCAATGGTAATGTGGATTTTCTTTTGAGATTCTGCAGCGCAAAATTTCCTCATCTCGCATTGAGTGGATGATTTTGTGGTGTTTCTCCAGTTGTGGTGGGCAGCAGGGGGCACTTTTCTAGCTATGGAGGGGACCTCAGGAACTCGTTCGGGTTGCTTCAGGGAAGTCAAGTCACCTGTTTTTTTTTTTTTTTTTTGAAGGGGAACTTCCGGATTACTGTGGAGTCGTTAAAAGGGAATATTGCCTCCTCTCCCTTTGAGTCCATAAAATATGTTCTCCTCTCCACTGAGGTTGGATGTTAGGGAATATTCTGAATCGCTAAAAGGGAGTCAAGTACCCTTTTGCCTTTCAAGCGGGAATGTGGGATTTCTCTTGAGATTCTGCAGGGCAAAATTTCCTCATTTCGCATTGATGGGATAATTTTGTGGTGTTTCTCGAGTTTCGGCCGGAAGTTGGGGGTACTTCTCGTGTTGCGGCGTGGACCTCAAAACTAGCTCGCGTTGCTTCAGGGAAGTCAAGTCCCCTTTTGTGTTGAAAGGGGAACTTCCGGATTACTCTGGAGCCATTAAAAGGGAATATTGCCTCTTCTCCATTTGAGTAGATAAAGTATGTTCTCCTCTCCACTGAGGAAGGATGTTAGGGAACATTCTGAGTCGTATAAAGGGAGGCAAGTACCCTTTTGCCTTTCAAACGGGATTGTGGAATTTCTCTTGAGATTCTGCTGCGCAAAATTTCCTCATTTCGCATTGAGGGGAATATTTTGTGGTGTTTCTCGAATTGCGGCGGGACGCTGGCGGTACTTCTTGAGTTTGAATGGGGACCATAGGAATTCACTCGAGTTACTTCAGGGAAATCTGGTCCCCTTTTGTGCTGGAAGGGGAACTTCCGGATTAGTCTCGAGCCCTTTAATGGGAATAGGGCCTCTTCTGGAGTTGAGTCCATAAACTTTGTATGCCTCTCCAATGGGGAAGGATGTTAGGGAACTCTCTGAGGGGCATAAAGTGTGTCAAGTTCCCTTTTGCCTTTCAATTGGGAATGTGGGATTTCTCTTGAGATTCTGCAGCGCAAAATGTCCTCATCTCGCATTGAGGGGATAATTTTGTGGTGTTTCTCGAATTTTGGCGGGAAGCTGTGGGTACTCCTCCAGTTGCGGCGAGGTCCTCAGGAACTCGCTCGGGTTGCTTTAGGGAAGTCAAGTCCCCTTTTGTGTTGAAAGGGGAACTTCCGGATTACTCTGGAGCCATTAAATAGGAATATTGCCTCTTCTCGACTTGAGTCCATAAAGTGTGTTTTCCTCTCCAATGAGGACGGTTTTAGAGGCCATTCTGAGTCGCCTAAAGGGAGTCAAGTACCCTTGTGCCTTTCAAACGGGAATGTGGGATTTGTCTTGAGATTCTGCAGCAAAAATTTACCTCATCTCGCATTGAGAGCATAATTCTGTGGTGTTTCTCGAGTTGCTGCGGGAAGCAGGGTTTACTTCTGGAGTTTCGGCGGGGAACTAAGGACTCACTCGGGTTTCTTCAGGGAAGTCAAGTCCCCTTTTGTGTTGGAAGGGGAACTTCCGGATTACTCTCCAGCTGATAATTGGGAATATTGCCTCTTCTCGATTTGAGTCCATAAAGTGTGTTCTCCTCTCCACTGAGGAGGGATGTTAGGGACCCTTCGGAGTCGCCTCAAGGAGCCAAGTACACTTTTTCCTTTCAAGTGGGAATGAGGGATTTCTCTTGAAAATCTGCAGCGCAAAATTTCCTCATCTCATCTTGCATTGAGGGGATAATTTTGTGGTGTTTCTTGAATTGCAGCGCGAAGCTGGGGGTACATCTCGAGGTGCCACGGGGACTTCAGGAACTCACTCGAGTTTCTTCAGGGAAGTCAGGTCCCCTTTTGTGCTGGAAGGTGAATTTCCGGGTTACTCTTGAGCCGTTAAATGGGAATTTGCCTCTTCTCGATTTGACTCCATGAAATGTGTTTTCCTCTCCACTGAGGATGGATGTTAGGGAACATTCTGAGTCGCATAAAGGGAGTCAAGTACCCTTTTGCCTTTCAAGCGGGAATGTGGGATATCTCTTGATATTCTGCAGCGCAAATTTTCCTCCACGATTTGAGGGGATAATTTTGTGATGTTTCTCGAATTTGACGGGTAGCTGGGGGTACTTCTGAAGTTGCCACGGGAACCACAAGGACTCACTTGAATTACTTCAGGGAAGTCAGGTCCCCTTTTGTGCTGGAAGGGGAAATTCCGGTTTACTCTCGAGCTCTTTAATGGGAATAGGCCCTCTTTTTGAGTTGAGTCCATAAAGTGTGCTCTCCTCTGGAATGGGGACGGATGTTAGGGAACATTCTGAGTAGCCTAAAGGCAGTCAAGTACCCTTTTGCCTTTCAAGCGGGAATGTGGGATTTCTCTTAAGATTGTGCAGCGCAAAATTTCCTCATCTCGCATTGACAGGATAATTTTGTGGTGCTTATCGAATTGTGGCAGGAAGCAGGGGGTACTTCTAGAGTTGCGGCCGGGACCTCAGGAACTCACTCGAGGTACTTCAGGGAAGTCAGGTCCCGTTTTGTGCTGGAAGGGGAACTTCCGGATTAGTCTTGAGCCCTTTAATGGGAATAGGGCCTCTTCTGGAGTTGAGTCCATAAACTTTGTATGCCTCTCCAATGGGGACGGATGTTAGGGAACTCTCTGAGGGGCATAAAGTTTGTCAAGTTCCCTTTTGCCTTTCAATTGGGAATGTGGGATTTCTCTTGAGATTCTGCAGCGCAAAATTTCCTCATCTCACATTGAGGGGATAATTTTGTGGTGTTTCTCGAATTTTGGCGGGAAGCTGTGGGTACTCCTCCAGTTGCGGCGAGGTCCTCAGGAATTCGCTCGGGTTGCTTCAGGGAAGTCAAGTCCCCTTTTGTGTTGAAAGGGGAACTTCCGGATTACGCTGGAGCCATTAAATAGGAATATTGCCTCTTCTCGACTTGAGTCCATAAAGTGTGTTCTCCTCTCCAATGAGGACGGTTTTTAGGGGCCTTTCTGAGTCGCCTAAAGGGAGTCAAGTACCCTTGTGCCTTTCAAACGGGAATGTGGGATTTCTCTTGAGATTCTGCAGCACAATATTTCCTCATCTCGCATTGAGGGGATAATTTTGTGGTGTTTCTGGAGTTGTGGCCGGAATCAGGGGGTAATTCTCTAGTTGCGACGGGGACCTCAGGAACTCGCTCGCGTTGCTTCAGGGAAGTCAAGTCCCCTTTTATGTGTGAAGGGGAACTTCCGGATTACTCTCCTGCTGTTAAATGGGAATAATACATCTTCTCGATTTGAGTCCATAAATTGTGTTTTCCTCTCCACTGAGGAAGGATGTTAGGGAACATTCTGAGTCGCCTAAAGGGAGTCAAGTACCCTTTTGCCTTTCAAGCGGGATTATGGGATATCTCTTGAGATTCTGCAGCACAATATTTCCTCATCTCGCATTGAGGGCATAATTTGTGGTGTTTCTCGTGTTGCGCTGGGAAGCAGGGTGTAATTCTCGAGTTGCGGCGGGGACCTCAGGAACTCGCTCGGGTTGCTTCGGGGAAGTCAAGTCCCCTTTTGTGCTGGAAGGGGATCTTCCGGATTACTCTCGAGCCCTTAAAAGGGAATATTGCCTCTTCTCCATTTGAGTAGATAAAATATGTTCTCCTCTCCACTGAGGATGGATGTTACAGAATATTCTGAGTCGTATAAAGGGAGTCAAGTACCCTTTTGCCTTTCAAACGGGAATGTGGGATTTCTCTTGAGATTCTGTAGCGCAAACTTTCCTCATCTCGAATTGAGGGGATAATTTTGTGGTGTTTCTCGAATTGCAGCGGGAAGCTGGGGTTACTTCTGGAGTTGCGACGGGGATCTCAGAGTCTCACTCGAGTTACATCAGGGAAGTCAGGTCCCCTTTTGTGCTGGGAGGGAAACATCCGGATTACTCTCAAGCCCTTGAATGGGAATAGGGCCTCTTCTCGAATTGAGTCCATAAAATCTGTTGTTCTCTCCAATGGGGACGGATGGTAGGGAACTTTCTGAGTGGCATAAAGTGTGTCAAGTACGCTTTTGCCTTTCAATGGTAATGTGGATTTTCTTTTGAGATTCTGCAGCGCAAAATTTCCTCATCTCGCATTGAGTGGATGATTTTGTGGTGTTTCTCCAGTTGTGGTGGGCAGCAGGGGGCACTTTTCTAGCTATAGAGGGGACCTCAGGAACTCGTTCGGGTTGCTTCAGGGAAGTCAAGTCACCTGTTTTTTTTTTTGAAGGGGAACTTCCGGATTACTGTCGAGTCGTTAAAAGGGAATATTGCCTCCTCTCCATTTGAGTCCATAAAATATGTTCTCCTCTCCACTGAGGAAGGATGTTAGGGAATATTCTGAATCGCTAAAAGGGAGTCAAGTACCCTTTTTCCTTTCAAGCCGGAATGTGGGATTTCTCTTGAGATTCTGCAGCGCAATTTTTCCTCATCTCGCATTGAGGGGAATATTTTGTGGTGTTTCTCGAATTGCGGCGGGACGCTGGCGGTACTTCTTGAGTTTAAATGGGGACCTCAGGAACTCACTCGAGTTACTTCAGGGAACTCTGGTCCCCTTTTGTGCTGGAAGGGGAACTTCCAGATTAGTCTCGAGCCCTTTAATGGGAATAGGGCCTCTTCTGGAGTTGAGTCCATAAACTTTGTATGCCTCTCCAATGGGGGCGGATGTTAGGGAACTCTCTGAGGGGCATAAAGTGTGTCAAGTTCCCTTTTGCCTTTCAATTGGGAATGTGGGATTTCTCTTGAGATTCTGCAGCGCAAAATTTCCTCATCTCGCATTGAGGGGATAATTTTGTGGTGTTTCTCGAGTTTTGGCGGGAAGCTGTGGGTACTCCTCCAGTTGCGGCGAGGTCCTCAGGAACTCTCTCGGGTTGCTTCAGCGAAGTCAAGTCCCCTTTTGTGTTTGAAGGGGAACTTCTTGATTACTCACTTGGCTTTAAATTGGAATATTGCCTCTTCTCGATTTTAGTCCATGAAATGTGTACTCGTCTCCACTGAGGACTAATGTTAGGGAACATTCTGAGTTGCATAAACGGAGTCAAGTACCCTTTTGCCTTTCAAGCGGGATTGTGGGATTTCTCTTGAGATTCTGCAGCGAAAATTTTCCTCATCTCGCATTGAGGGGATAATTGTGGTGTTTCTCGAGTTGCGGCGGGAAGCAGAGGGGTATTTCTAGAGTTGCGGCGGGGACCTCAGGAACTCGCTCGGGTTGCTTCAGGAAAGTGAAGTCCCCTTTTGTGCTGGAAGGGGAACTTCCGGATTACTCTCGAGCCCTTTAAAGGGAATATTGCCTCTTCTCCATTTGAGTAGATAAAATATGTTCTCCTCTCCACTGAGGATGGATGTTATGAAATATTCTGAGTCGTATAAAGGGAGGCAAGTACCCTTTTGCCTTTCAAATGGGAATGTGGGATTTCTCTTGAGATTCTGTAGCGCAAAATTTCCTCATCTCGAATTGACGGGATAATTTTGTGGTGTTTCTCAAATTGCAGCGGAAGCGGGGGTTACTTCTGGAGTTGCGACTGGAACCTCAGGAACTCACTCGAGTTACTTCAGGGAAGTCCGGTCCCCTTTTCTGCTGGAAGGAGAACTTCCGGATTACTTTGGAGCCCTTTAATCGGAATAGGGCCTCTTCTCGAGTTGAGTCCATAATATCTGTTGTTCTCTCCAATGGGAATGGTTGTTATGGAACTTCCTGAGTGGGATTAAGTGTGTCAAGTAACCTTTTGTCTTTCAAGCGGGAATGTGGGATTTCTCTTGAGATTCTGCAGCGCAAAATTACCTCATCTCACATTGAGAGCATAATTTTGTGGTGTTTCTGGGGTTGAGGCAGGAAGCATGGTGTATGTCTCCAGTTGCGACGGGGAACTCAGTAACTCGCTTGGGTTGCTTCAGGGAAGTCACGTCCCCTTTTGTGTTGGAAGGGGAATTTCCGGATTACTCTGGAGCTGTTAAATGGGAATAATGCCTCTTTTCTATTTGAGTCCATAAAGTGTGTTCTCCTCTCCAATGAGGACTGTTTTAGGGGCCATTCTGAGTCGCCTAAAGGGAGTCAAGTACCCTTGTGCCATTCAAGCGGGAATGTGGGATTTCTCTTGCGATTCTGCAGCAAAAATTTACCTCATCTCGCATTGAGAGCATAATTCTGTGGTGTTTCTCGAGTTGCTGCCGGAAGCAGGGTTTACTTCTTGAGTTTCGACGGGGAACTCAGGAACTCTCTCTGGTTGCTTCAGGGAAGTCAGGTCCCCTTTGGTGTTGGAAGGGGAACTTCCGCATTACTCTCGAGCTGTTAAATGGGAATATTGCCTCTTCTCGATTTGAGTCCATAAAATATGTTCTCCTCTCCACTGAGGAGGGATGTTAGGGACCATTCGGAGTCGCCTCAAGGGAGCCAAGTACACTTTTGCCTTTCAAGTGGGAATGTGGGATTTCTCTTGAAATTCTGCAGCACAAAATTTCCTCATGTTGCATTGACGGGATAATTTTATGGTTTTTCTCGAATTTCGGCGGGAAGCTGGGGGTATACCTCGAGGTTCCACGCGGACTTCAGGAACTCACTCAGTTACTTCCGGGAAGTCAGGTCCCCTTTTGTGCTGGAAGGGGAATTTCCGGTTTACTCTTGAGCCTTTAAATGGGAATATTGCTTCTTCTCGATTTGAGTCCATAAATGTGTTCTCGTCTCCACTGAGGAAGGATGTTAGGGAACATTCTGAGTCGCATAAACGGAGCCCGTACCCTTTTGCCTTTCAAGCCGGAATGAGGGATTTCTCTTGAGATTCTGCTGCGCAAAATTTCCTCATCTCGCATTGAGGGGAATATTTTGTGGTGTTTCTCTAATTGCGGCAGGACGCTGGCGGTACTTCTTGAGTTTAAATGGGGACCTCAGGAACTCACTCGAGTTACTTCAGGGAAGTCTGGTCCCCTTTTATGCTGGAAGGGGAACTTCCGGATTTGTCTCGAGCCCTTTAATGGGAATAGGGCCTCTTCTGGAGTTGGGTCCATAAACTTTGTATGCCTCTCCAATGGGGATGGATGTTAGGGAACTCTCTGAGGGGCTTAAAGTGTGTCAAGTTACCTTTTGCCTTTCAATTGGGAATGTGGGATTTCTCTTGAGATTCTGCAGCGCAAAATTTCCTCATCTCGCATTGAGGGGATAATTTTCTGGTGTTTCTTGAATTTTGGCGGGAAGCTGTGGGTACTCCTCCAGTTGCGGCGAGGTCCTCAGGAACTCGCTCGGGTTGCTTCAGGGAAGTCAAGTCCCCTTTTGTGTTGACAGGGGAACTTCCGGATTACTCTGGAGCCATTCAATAGGAATATTGCCTCTTTTCCACTTGAGTCCATAAAGTGTGTTCTCCTCTCCAATGAGGACGGTTTTAGGGGACATTCTGAGTCACCTAAAGGGAGTCAAGTACCCTTGTGCCTTTCAAACGGGAATGTGGGATTTCTCTTGAGATTCTGCATCGCAAAATTTCATAATCTCGCATTTAAGTGATAATTGTGTGGTGTTTCTCGAGTTGCGGCGGGAAGCTGGGGGTGCTTCTCGAGTAGCATCGGGGACCTCAGGAACTAGCTGGGGTTGCTTCAGGGAAGTCAGCTCCCCTTTGGTGTTGGAAGGGGAACTTCCGGTTTACTCTCGAGCCGTTAAATGTGAACAGGGGCTCATCTCGAATTGAGTCCATAAAGTGTGTTCTCCTCTCCAAAGGGGACAGCTGTTTGAGGGAACGTTCTGAGTAGAATAAAGGGTGTCAAATAAATTTTTGCCTTTTCAAAAGGGAATGTGGTATTTCTCTTGAGATTCTGCATCGCAAAATTTCCTCCTCTGATATTGAGGGGATAATTTTGTGGTGTTGCTCGATTTGCGGCGGGAAGCTGGGGGTGCTTCTCTGGTTGAGACGGGGACTTCAGGAACTCGCTCGGGTAGCTTCACAGCAGTCAGGACCCCTTTTTTGTTGGAAGGGGAGCCTCCGGTTTACTCTCGAGCCGTTAAAGGGAATAGGGGCTCATCTTGAATTGAGTCCATAAAATGTGTTCTCCTCTCCAATGGGGACTGATGTTAGTGAAATTTCTGAGTCGAATAAAGGGTGTCAAGTACCTTTTTGCCTTTCAAGAGGGAATGTGGTATTTCTCTTGAGATGCTGCTTCGCAGAATTTCCTCATCTCGCATTGAGGGGATAATTTTGGGGTGTTTCTCGAGTTGCGGCGGGAAGCTGGGGGTGCTTCAAGAGTTGCGACGGGGACCTCAAGAACTCGCTGGGGTTGCTTCAGGGAAGTCAGGTCCCCTTTGCTCTTGGAAGGGGAACTTACGGGTTCCTATCGAGCCCTTAAATGTAAACAGGGGCTCATCTCGAATTGAGTCCATAAAGTGTGTTCTCCTCTCCAAAGGAGACGGCTTAGTGAGGGAACATTCTGAGTCGAATAAAGGGTGTCAAGTACCTTTTTGCCTGTCAAGAGGGAATGTGGTATTTCTCTTGAGATGCTGCATCGCAAAATTTCCTCATCTCGCATTGAGGGAATAATGTTGGGGTGTTTCTCGAGTTGCGTCGGGAAGCTGGGGGTGCTTCTCGAGTTACGACTGGACCTCAGGAACTCGCTGGGGTTGCTTCAGGGAAGTCAGGTCCCCTTTGCTCTTGGAAGGGGAACTTCTGGGTTCTTCTCGAGCCCTTAACTGTGCACAGGGGCTCATCTCGAATTGAGTCCATAAAGTGTGTTCTGCTCTCCAAAGGGGACGGATGTGTGAGGGAACTTTCTGAGTCGAATAAAGAGTGTCAAGTACCTTTTTGCCTTTCAAGAGGGTATGTGGTATTTCTCTTGAGATGATGCATCGGAAAATTTCCTCATCTCGCATTGAGGGGATAATTTTGGGGTGTTTCTCAAGTTGTGGCGGGAAGCTGGTGATGTTTCAAGAGTTGCAATGGGGACCTCAGGAACTCGCTGGGGTTGCTTCAGGGAAGTCAGGTCCCCTTTGGTGTTGGAAGGGGAACTTCCCCTTTCCTCTCAAACCCTTAAATGTGCACAGGGGCTCATCTCGAAATGAGTCCATAAAGTGTGTTCTCCTCTAAAATGGGAAGGCTGTGTGAGGGAATTTTCTGAGTCGAATAAAAGGTTTCAAGTACCTTTTTGCCTTTCAAGAGGCAAAGTGGTATTTCTCTTGAGAGGCTGCATCGCCATATTTCCTCATCTCGCATTGAGGGGATAATTTTGGGGTGTTTCTCGACTTGCGACGGGGACCTCAAGAACTCGCTGGGGTTGCTTCAGGGAAGTCAGGACCCCTTTGCTGTTGGAAGGGGAACTTCCGGGTTCCTCTCGAGCCCTTAAATGTGCAGAGGGGCTCATCTCGAATTGAGTCCATAAAGTGTGTTCTCTTCAAAGGGAATGGCTGTGTGAGGGAACTTTCTGAGTCGAATAAAGGGTGTCAAGTACTTTTTGCATTTCAAGAGGGAATGTGGTATTTCTCTTGAGATGCTGCTTCGCAAAATTTCCTCATCTCGCATTGAGGGGATAATTTTGGGGTGTGTCTTGAGTTGCGGCGGGAAGCTGGGGGTTCTTCTCTAGTTGCTACAGGGACCTCAGGAACTCGCTGGGATTGCTTCAGGTAAATCAGGTCCCCTTTTTTGTTTGAAGGAGAACTTCCGGGTTCCTCTCGAGCCCTTTACTGTGCACAGGGACTCATCTCGAATTGAGTACATAAAGTGTGTTCTCCTCTAAAAGGGGACGGCTGTGTGAGGGAACTTTCTGAGTCGAATAAAGAATGTCAAGTACTTTTTTGCCTGTCAAGAGGGAATGTGGTATTTCTCTTGAGATGCTGCATCGCAAAATTTCCTCATCTCGCATTGAGGGGATAATGTTGGGGTGTTTTTCGAGTTGCGTCGGGAAGCTGGGGGTGCTTCTCGAGTTTCGAGTGGACCCCAGGAACTCGCTGGGGTTGCTTCAGGGAAGTCAGGTCCCCTTTACTGTTGGAAGGGGAACTTCTGGGTTCTTCTCGAGCCCTTAAATTTGCAAAGGGGGTCATCTCGAATTGCGTCCATAAATTGTGTTCTGCTCTCCAAAGGGGACGGAAGTGTGAGTGAACTTTCTGAGTCGAATAAAGAGTGTCAAGTATCTTTTTGCCTTTCAAGATGGTATGTGGTATTTTTCTTGAGATGATGCATCGGAAAATTTCCTCATCTCGCATTGAGGGGATAATTTTGGGGTGTTTCTCGAGTTGCGGCGGGAAGCTGGTTGTGCTTCAAGAGTTGCAATGGAGACCTCAGGAACTCGCTGGGGTTGCTTCACGGAAGTCAGGTCCCCTTTGGTGTTGAAAGGGGAACTTCCCCTTTCCTCTAGAGCCCTTAAATGTGCACAGGGGCTCATCTCGAAATGAGTCCATAAAATGTGTTCTCCTCTAAAATGGGACGACTGTGTGAGCGAACTTTCTGAGTCGAATAAAGGGTGTCAAGTACCTTTTTGGCTTTCAAGATTGAATGTGGTATTTCTCTTGAGAGGCTGCATCGCCATATTTCCTCATCTCGCATTGAGGGGATAATTTTCTGTGTTCCTCGAGTTACGGCGGGAAGCTGGGGGTGCTTCTCGAGTTGCGACGGGGACCTCAGAAACTCGCTGCGGTTGCTTCAGGGAAGTCAGGTCCCCTTTGGTTTTGGAAGGGCAACTTCCGGGTTCCTCTCGAGCCCTTAAATGTGCACAGGGGCTCATCTCGAATGGAGTCCATAAAGTGTGTTCTCCTCTAAAAGGGGACGGCAGTGTGAGGGAAATTTCTGAGTCGAAAAAAGGGTGTCAAGTACCTTTTTGCCTTTCAAGAGGGAATGTGGTATTTCCCTTGAGATGCTGCATCGCAAAATTTCCTCATCTCGAATTGAGGGAATACTTTTGGGGTGTTCCTCGAGTTGCGGCGGGAAGCTGGGCGTGCTTTTCGAGTTGCGACGGGGACCTCAGGAACTCGCTGGGGTTGCTTCAGGAAAATCAGGTCCCCTTTGGTGTTGATTATGCAACTTCCGGGTTCCTCTCGAGCCCTTAAATGTGCACATGGACTCATCACTAATTGAGTCTATAAAGTGTGTTCTCTCCAAAGGAGACGGCTGTGTGAGTGAACGTTCTGAGTTGAATAAAGGGTGTCAGGTACCTTTGCCTTTCAAGAGGGAATGTGGTATTTCTCTTGAGATGCTGCATCGCAAAACTTCCTCATCTCGCATTGAGGGGATAATTTTGGGGTGTTTCTCGAGTTGCGGCGGGAAGCTGGAGGTGCTTGTAGAGTTGCAACGGGGACTTCAGGAACTCGCTGGGGTTACTTCAGGGAAGTCATGTCCCCTTTGGTGTTGGATGGGGAACTTCCGGTTTCCTCTCGAGCCCTTAAATGTGCACAGGGGCTCATCTCGAATGGAGTCCATAAAGTGTGTTCTCCTCTCCAAAGGGGACGGCTGTGTGAGGGAACTTTCTGAGTCGAATAAAGGGTGTCAAGTACCTTTTTGCCTTTCAAGAGGGAATGTGGTATTTCTCTTGAGATGCTGCATATCAAAATTTCCTCATCTCGCATTGAGGGAATAAATTTGCAGTGTTTCTCGAGTTGCGGGGGAAAATGGGGGTGCTTCTCGAGTTGCGAAGGGGACCTCAGGAATTCGCTGGGGTTGCTTCAGCGAAGTCAGGTCCCCTTTGCTGTTGGAAGGGGAAATTCGGGGTTCCTCCCGAGCCCTTAAATGTGCACAGGGGTCATCTCAAATTGAGTCCATAAAGTGTGTTCTCCTCTAAAAGGGAACGTCTGTGTGAGGGAACTTTCTGAGTCGAATAAAGGGTGTCAAGTACACTTTTGCCTTTCAAGCGGGAATGTGGGATTTCTCTTGAGATTCTGCAGCGCAAAAACCTCATCTCTTATTGAGGGGATAATTTTGTGGTGTTTCTCGAATTACGGCGGGAAGCTGGGGGTACTTCTCGAGTTGCGGCGGGGACCTCAGGAACTCCCTAGGGTTTCTTCAGGGAAGTCAAGTCCACTTTTGTGTCGGAAGGGGAACTTCTGGAATACTCTTGAGCCATTAAAAGGGAATATTGCCTCTTCTCCATTTGAGTCCATAAAATATGGTCTCCTCTCCACTGAGGATGGATGTTAGGGAATATTCTGAATCGCATAAAGGGCGTCAAGTACCCTTTTGCCTTTCAAGCGGGAATGTGGGATTTCTCTTGAGATTCTGCAGCACAAATTTTCCTCATCTCGCATTGAGGGGATAATTTTGTGCTGTTTCTCGAATTGAGGCGGGAAGATGGGGGTACTTCTGGAGTTGCGACGGGGACCTCAGTAACTCACTCCAGTTACTTCAGGGAAGTCAGGACCCCTTTTGTTCTTGAAGGGGAGCTTCCGGATTACTCTGGAGCCCTTTAAATGGAATAGGGCCTCTTCTGGAGTTGATTCCACAAAGTGTGTTCTCCTCTCCAATGGGGAAGGATGTTAGGGAACTTTCTGAGTGACATAAAGGGAGTCAAGTAAGCTTTTGCCTTTCAATTGGGAATGTGGGATTTCTCTTCAGATTCTGCAGCACAAAGTTTCCCCCTCTCGCATTGAGGGGATAATTATGTGGTGTTTCCCGAATTTTGGCGGGAAGCTGGGGGTACTTCTCGAGTTTCAACGGGGACCTCAGGAACTCACTGGAGTTACTTCAGGGAAGTCAGTTTCCCCATTGTGCTGGACGGGGAACTTCCAGATTATTCTGGAGCCCTTTAATGGGAATAGGGGCTCTTCTGGAGTTGAGTCCATAAATTGAGTACGCCTCTGCAATGGGGACGGATTTTAGGGAACTTTCTGAGGGGCATAAAGTATGCCAAGTTCCCTTTTGCCTTTCAAGCGGGAATGTGGGATTTCTCTTGAGATTCTGCAGTGCCAAATTACCTCATGTCGCATTGAGGGGATAATATTGTGTTGTTTCTTGAGTTGTGGTGGGAAGTAGGGGATACTTCTGGAGTTGAAACGGGAACCTAAGGAACTCTCTCGGTTTGCTACAGGGAAGTCAAGTTCCCTTTTGTGTTGGAAGGGGAACTTCTTGATTACTCTTGAGCCTTTAAATGGGAATATTGCCTCTTTTCAATTTGAGTCCATGAGGTGTGTTTTCCTCTCCACTGAGGAAGGATGTTAGGGAACATTCTGAGTCACATAAACGGAGTCAGTACCCTTTTGCCTTTCAAGCCGGAATGTAGGATTTCTCTTGAGATTCTGCAGCTCAAAATTTCCTCATCTCGCAGTGAGGGGGATATTTTGTGGTGTTTCTCGAATTGCGGTGGGACGCTGGGGGTACTTCTTGAGTTTAGATGGCGACCTCAGGAACTCACTCGAGTTTCTTCAGGGAAGTCAGGTCCCCTTTTGTGCTGGAAGGGGAACTTCCGGATTAGTCTCGAGCCCTTTAATGGGAATAGGGCCTCTTCTGGAGTTGAGTACATAAAGTGTGTATGTCTCTCCAATGGGGGCGGATATTAGGGAACATTCTGAGTGGCATAAAGTGTGTCAAGTTCCCTTTTCCTTTCAAGCGGGAAGGCGGGATTTCTCTTGAGATTCTACAGCAGAAAATTACCTCATCTCGCACTGAGGGGATAATATTGTGTCGTTTCTCGAGTTGGGGCCGGAAGCTGGGGATACTTCTCGAGTTGAGACGGGACCCTCCGGAACTCGCTCAGGTTGCTTCAGGGAAGTCAAGTACTTTTTTGTGTTGGAAGGGGAACTTCTTGATTACTCTCGAGCCTTTAAATGGGAATGTAGCCTCTTTTCGATTTGAGTCCATGAAGTGTGTTTTCCTCTCCAATGAGGAAGGATGTTAGGGAACATTCTGAGTCGCCTAAAGGGAGTCAGGTACCCTTACGCCTTCCAGCTGGAATGTGGGATTTCTTTTGAGATTCTGCAGCGCAAGATTTCCTCATCTCACATTGAGGGGATAATTTTGTGGTGTTTCTCGAGTTGTGGCAGGAAGCAGGGAGTACTTCTCTAGTTCCAGCGGGGACCTCAGGAATTCGCTCGGGTTGCTTCAGGGAAGTCAAGTCCCCTTTTGTGTTGGAAGGGGAACTTCCGGATGACTCTCGAGCTGTTAAATGTGAATAATGCCTCTTCTCGATTTGAGTCCATAAAGTGTGTTTTCCTCTCCACCTAGGAAGGATGTTAGGGAACATTCTGAGTCGCCTAAAGGGAGTCAAGTACCCTTTTGCCCTTCAAGCGGGAATGTGGGATTTCTCTTGAGATTCTGCAGCGCAAAGTTTCCTCATCTCGCATTGAGGGAATAATTTTGTTGTGTTTCTCGAGGTGCGAAAGGGACCTCAGAAACTTACCCGAGTTACTTCAGGAAATCAGGCCCCTTTTTTCCTGGAAGGAGAACTTCCGGATTACTCTTGAGCCCTTTAACGGGAATATGGCCTCTTCTGAAGTTGAGTCCATAAAGTGTGTTTTCCTCTCCACTGAGGACAAATGTTAGGGATCATTCTGAGTGGCCTAAAGGGAGTCAAGTAACCTTTTGCCTTTCAAGCGAAAATGTGGGATTTCACTTGAGATTCTACAGCGCAAAATTTCCTCATCTCACATTGTGGGGATAATTTTGTGGTGTTTCTCGAGTTGCAAGTACCTCAGAAACTTACCCGAGTTACTTCAGGGAATCAGGTGCCATTTGTGCTGGAAGGGGATCTTCCGGAATACTTTTGAGCCCTGTAATGGGAATAGGGCCTCTTCTCCAGTTGAGTCCCTAAAGTTTGATTTCCTCTCCAGTGGAGACGGAGCTTAGGGAACTTTCTGAGTGGCATAAAGTGTGTCAAGAAAGCTTTTGCCTTTCAATGGTAATGTGGATTTTCTTTTGAGATTCTGCAGCGCAAAATTTCCTCATCTCGCATGGATGTGATAATTTTGTGGTGTTTCTCCAGTTGTGGTGGGAAGCAGGTGGCACTTCTCTAGCTATGGCGGGCACCTCAGGAACTCGCTTGGGTTGCTTCAGGGAAGTCAAGTCGCCTTTTGTGTTGGAAGGGAAACTTCCGGATTACTGTCAAGACGTTAAAAGGGAATATTGCCTCCTCTCCATTTAAGTCCATAAATTATGTTCTCCTCTACTGAGGATGGATGTTAGGGAACATTCTGAGTCGCCTAAAGGGAGTCAAGTACCCTTCTGCCTTTCAAGCGGAAATGTGGGATTTCTCTTGAGATTCTGCAGCGCAAAATTTCCTCATCTCCCATTGAGGGGATAATTTTGTGGTGTTTCTCGAGTTGCGGTGGGAAGCTGGGGGTACTTCTCCAGTTGCAGCGGGGACCTCAGGAACTCGCTCGGGTTGCTTCAGGGAAGTCAAGTCCTTTTTTGTGTTGGAAGGGGAACTTCCGGATTACTCAGGAGCTGTTAAATGGGAAAAATGCCTCTTCTCGATTTGAGTCCATAAAGTGTGTTTTCCTCTCCACTGAGGAAGGATGTTAGGGAACATTCTGAGTCGCATAAACGGAGTCAGTACCCTTTTGCCTTTCAAGCCGGAATGTGGGATTTCTCTTGAGATTCTCAGCGCAAAATTTCCTCATCTCGCAGTGAGGGGAATATTTTGTGGTGTTTCTCGAATTGCGGCGGGATGCTAGGGGTAGATTTTGAGTTTAGATGGGGACCTCAGGAACTCACTCGAGTTTCTTCAGGGAAGTCAGGTCCCCTTTTGTGCTGGAAGGGGAACTTCCGGATTAGTCTCGAGCCCCTTAATGGGAATAGGGCCTCTTATGGAGTTGAGTCCATAAAGTGTGTTCTCCTCTCCAATGGGGAAGGATGTTAGGGATCTTTCTGAGTGTCATAAAGGGAGTCAAGTGCGCTTTTGCCTTTCAATTGGGAATGTTGGATTTCTCTTCAGATTCTGCAGCGCAAAGTTTCCTCATCTCGCATTGAGGGGATAATTTTGTGGTGTTTCCCGAATTTCGGCGGGAAGCTGGGGGTACTTCTCGAGTTTCAACGGGGACCTCAGTAACTCACTGGAGTTACTAGAGGGAAGCCAGATCCCCTTTAGTGCTGGACGGGGAACTTCCGGATTAGTCTCGAAGCCTTTAAGGGAATAGGGGCTCTTCTGGAGTTGAGTCCATAAATTGTGTATGCCTCTGCAATGGGGATGGATTTTAGGGAACTTTCTGAGGAGCATAAAGTATGCCAAGTTCCCTTTTGCATTTCAAGCGGGAATGTGCGATTTCTCTTCAGATTCTGCAGCGCAAAATTACCTCATGTCGCATTGCGGGGATAATACTGTTTAGTTTCTCGAGTTGTGGTTTGACGTCGGGGATACTTCTGTAGTTAAAACGGGAACCTCAGGAACTCTCTCAGGTTGCTCCAGGGAAGTCAAGTCCCCTTTTTTGTTGGAAGGGGAACTTCTTGATTACTCTTGAGCTTTTAAATGGGAATATTGCCTCTTCTCGATTTGACTGCATGAAGAGTGTTCTCCTCTCCACTGAGGATGGATGTTAGGGAACATTCTGATTCTCATAAAGGGAGTCAAGAACCCTTTTGCCTTTCAAGAGGGAATGTGATATTTCTCTTGAGATTCTGCAGAGCAATATTTCTTCATCTAGCAATGAAGTGATAATTTTGTGGTGTATGTCCAGTTGCGGCGGGAAGCTGGGGGTACTTCTCGAGTTGCGATGGGGACATCAGGAACTCGCTCGGGTTTCTTCAGGTAAGGCAGGTCCCGTTTTGTGTTTGACGGGGAACTTCCGGCTCACTATCGAGCCGTTAAGTGGGAATCGGACCTCATCTCGAATTGAGTCCATAAAGTGTGTTCTCCTCTCCAATGTGCACTGCTTTTTGAGGGAACTTTCTGAATCGTATAAAGGGTGTTAAGAGTCCTTTTGCCTTTCAAGAGGGAATGTGGTATTTTTCTTGAGATTCTGCAGCGCAAAATTTCCTCATCTCGCACTGAGGGGATAATTTTGTGGTGTTTCTCGAGTTGCGGCTGGAGGCTAGGGTATTTCTCGAGTTACGACGGGGACCTCAGGAACTCGCTTGGGTTGCTTCAGGGAAGTCAGTTCCCCTTTGGTGTTGGAAGGGGAACTTCTGGTTTACTCTCGAGCCGTTTATTGGGAATAGGGCCTCATCTTGATTTGAGTCCGTAAAGTGTGTTCTCCTTTCCAATGAGGACGGCTGTGTGACGGAACTTTCTGAGTCGCATAAAGGGTTTCAAGAACCGTTTTGCCTTTCAAGAGGGAATGTGGTATTTCTCTTGAGATTCTGTAACGCAAAATTTCCTATTCTTGCATTGAGGGGATATTTTGTGGTGTTTCTCGAGTTGCGGCGGGAAGCTGGGGGTACTTCTCAAGTTGCTATTCGTACCTCAGGAACTCACTCGGGTTTCTTCAGGTAAGTCAGGTCCCCTTTTTGTTGGAAGGGGAACTTCCGATTTACTCTCGAGCAGTTAATTGGCAATAGTGCCTCATTTTGAATTGAGTACATAAAGTTCGTTCACCTCTTCAATGGGGACTGATATTAGTGAAATTTCTGAGTCGCATAAAGGATGTCAAGTACCCTTTTACATTTCAAGAGGGAATGTGGTATTTCTCTTGAGATTCTGTAGCGCACAATATCCTCATCTCGCATTGAGGAGATAATTTTGTGGTGTATGTCAAGCTGTGGCGGGAATTTTGGATTACTTCTCATGTTGGGACGGGGACCTCAGGAATTTGCTCGAGTTGCTTCTGGAAAGTCAGGTCCCCTTTTGTGTTGGAAGGGGAACTTCCGATTTAGTCTGGAGCTGTTAAATGGGAATAGGGCCTCATCTCGAATTGAGTCCATAAAGTGTGTTTTCCTCTCCTATGGGGAATGATATTAGTGAAATTTCTGAGTCGCATAAACGGTATCAAGTACTTTTTGCCTTTCAAGAGGGAATAGTGGTATTTCTCTTGAGATTCTTCAGCCCAAAATTTCCTTTTCTCGCATTGAGGGGATAATTTTGTGGTGTTTCTCTCGTTGTGGCAGGAAGCTTGGGCTACTACTCGAGTTGCCATGTGGACCTCAAAAACTTGCTTGGGTTTCTTCAGGTAAGGCAGGTCCCCTTTTGTGTTGGAAATGGCACTTCCTGTTTACTCTCCAGCCATTAAATGCGAATAGGGCTTCATCTCGAATTGAGTCCATAAAGTGTGTTCTCCTCTCCAATGGGGACGGCTGTGTGAGGGTACTTTCTGAGTCGCATAAAGGGTGTCAAATACCCTTTTGCCTTTCAAGCGGGAATGTGGTATTTCTCTTGAGATTCTGCAGTGCACAATTTCCTCATCTCGCATTGAGGGGATAATTCTGTGGTGTTTGTCGAGTTGCGGCGGGATGCTGGGGGTGCTTCTCCAGTTGCAACGGGGACCTCAGGAAGTGGCTCGGGTTGCTTCAGGGAAGTCAGGTCGCCTTTTGTGTTGGAACGGGAACTTCCGGTTTACTTTCGAGCCGTTCATTGGGAATAGGGATTCATCTGGAGTTGAGTCCAAAAGGTGTTTTTTCCTCTCCAATGGGTACGGCTCTGTGAGCGAACTTTCTGGGTCACATAAAGTGTGTCAAGTGACCTTTTGCCTTTCAAGCGGGTATGTGGGACTTTTCTTGAGATTTCGGAGCGCAAAATTTCCTCATCTCGCATTGTGTGGATAATTTTGTTGTGTCTCGAGTTTCGGCTTGGATCTGGGGGTACTTCTCGAGTTGCAGCGTGGACCTCAGGAACTCGTTCGTGTTGCTTCAGGGAAGTCAGGTCCCCTTTTTTTAGAAGTGGAACTTCCGGATTAGTCTCGAGCCCTTAAATGGGAATAGGTCCTCTTCTAGATTTGAGTCCATGAAGTGTGTTCTCCGCTCCAATAAGTACGGGTGTTAGGAAACTATCTGAATCGCATAAAGTGTGTCAAGTGCTCTTTTGCCTTTCAAGCGGGAATGTGGGATTTCTATTTAATTGTGCAGTGCAAAATTTCCTCATCTCACATTGAGCTGATAATTTTTTGGTGTTTCCCCTTTTGAGGCGGGAAGCTGGGAGTACTTCTCGAGTTGCGACGGGGACCTCAGGAACTCGCTTGTGTTGCTCAGGGAAGTTAGTCACCCTTTTCTACTGGAATGGGAATTTCAGGATTACTCTCAAGCCTTTAAATGGGAATAGGGCCTCTTCCCAAGTTAAGTCCATAAATTATGTTCTCCTCTCCAATGGGGATGACTGTGTGAGGGAATTTTCTGAGGCGCATAAAAGGTGTCAAATACAGTTTTGCCTTTCCAGCGGAACGTGGGATTTCTCTTGAATTGTGCAGAGGAATATTTTCCTGATCTCGCATTGAGGGGATAATTTTGTGGTGTTTCTAGAGTTGCGGCGGGAACCTGGTTGAACTTCTCAGGTAGCGAACAGGACCTCAGGAATTCTGTCTGGCTGCTTCAGGGAAGTCAGGAACCCTTTTGTGTTGGAAGGGGAATTTTGGGATTACTGTTGAGCCTTTAAATGGGAATAGGGCCTCTTCTCGAGTTAAGTCCGTAAAGTGTGTTCTCCTCTCCAATGGGGACGACTATTTGAGGGAATTTTTTGAGTCTCACCCGGCTGTGCAAACGGGAGAAATACCAGCCCCACCCGCGCAGACACGAGAGATGCCGGCCCAGGCGGCTAAGACGCCAGAGACACGGGACTTGCCGGCACAGACGCGAGAGAGGCCTTCCCCACCCGCGCAGACGGGAGAGAACCCGGCCCCGCCCGCGCAGACTCCAGAGACCAAGGCCCCGCCCGCGCAGACTCGAGAGACCCCGGCCCCGCCCGCCCAGATGGGAGAGACCCCGGCCCCGCCCACCAGATGCAGGATACGCAGGCCCCGCCCACGCAGACTCCAGAGAAGCCGGCCCTGGCACAACCGACCATGCAGAGATGCGCAGCGGTGAGGAGGTACCCCATGACTGAGGCCAGGGCAGGTGGCCGAGAGGAGGTACCCCACCTCCAATAGGCGGTGGCTTTGCGGGGGAGGGCCGAGAGGATGTACTCATGTTCAAGATCAGGAGGGGCGGCTTTGAGGACATACCCCTCATCCAAGGTAAGGTGCAGCAGCTGTGATTTCTTGGAGCAGTTGTGAAGAGATATCCCACACCCAAGGTAAGAGAAACTCAAATTAGATGGTAGGTATTGCGAGGGGGCTTCAGATGGCAGACACACTGAAATCATAATCACAGGAATCTACTCCATCTGATCACATGGACCACAGCCGAATGTGGTCCACTGGAGAAGGGAATGGCAAACCACTTCAGTATATTTGCATTGAGAACCCCATGAACAGTATCAAAGGGCAAAATGACAGCATACTGAATGAGGAATTCCCCAGGTCTGTAGGTGCCCAGTATGCTACTGGAGATCAGTGGAGAAATAACCCTAGAATGAATGAAGGGATGGAGCAAAAGCAAAACCAGTACCCAGTTGTGGATGTGACCGGTGATAGAAGCAAGGTCTGGTGCTGTAAAGAGCAATATTGCATAGGAACCTGGAATTTAAGGTCCAGGAATCAAGGCAAATTGGAAGTGGTCAAACAGGAGATGGCAAGAGTGAACATAGACATTCTAGGAATCAGTGAATTAAAATGGACTGGAATCTGTGAATTTAACTCAGATGACCAGTATATATATATACTAAGGTGGGCAGAAATCCCTTAGAAGAAATGGAGTAGCCATCATGGTCAACAAGAGACTCCGAAATGCAGTACTTGGATGCAATCTTAAATACGACAGAATGAATTCTGTTCGTTTCCAAGGCAAACCATTCAACATTACAGTAATCCAGGCCTATGCCCCAACCACTAACGCTGAAGAAGCCGAAGTTGAACGGTTCTATGAAGACCTACAAGACCTTTAAGAACTAACACCAAAAAAAAAGATGTTCTTTTCATTCTAGGGGACTGGAATGCAAAAGTAGGAAGTCAAGAAACACCTGGAGTAACAGGCAAATTTGGCCTTGGAGCACGGAATGAAGCAGGGCCAAGTCTAATAGAGTTTTGTCAAGAGAACGCACTGGTCATAGCAAACTCCCTCTTCCAACAACACAAGAGAAGACTCTACACGTGGATATCACCAGATGGTCAACACCGGCATCAGATTGATTATATTCTTTGCAGCCAAAGATGGAGAAGCTGTATACAGTTAGCAAAAACAAGACCAGGAGCTGATTGTGGCTCAGATCATGAACTCCTTATTGCCAAATTCAGACTTAAATTGAAGAAAGTAGGGAAAACCCCTAGTCCATTCAGATATGACCTCAATCAAATCCCTTATGATTATACAGTGGAAGTGAGAAATACACTATTGCCTTTCAAGCGGGAATGTGGGATTTCTCTTGAGATTCTGCAGCGCAAAATTTCCTCATCTCACATGGAAGGGATAATTTTTTGGTGTTTCACGAATTGGGTTGGGCAGCTGGGGGTATTTCTGCAGTTCAAACGAGTACCTCTGGACCACACTCGAGTTACTTCAGGGAAGTCTGGTCCCATTTTGTGCTGGAAGGGGAACTTCCTTATTACTCTCGAACACTTTAATGTGAATAGGGCCTCTTCTCGAATAGAGTCCATAAAGTGTGTTCTCCTCGCAATGGGGACGGCTGTGTGAGGGAACTTTCTGAGTTGCATAAAGGGAGTTTAGTACCCTTTTGCCTTTTATGAGGAAATGTGGTATTTCTCTTGAGATTCTGCAGCGCAAAATTTCCTCATCTCGCATTGAGGGAATAATTTTGGGGTGTTTCTCGAGTTGCGGCGGTAAGCTGGGGGTGCTTCTAGAGTTGCGACGGGGACATCAGGAATTCGCTGGGGTTGCTTCAGGGAAGTCAGGTCCCCTTTGATGTTCGAAGGGGAACTTCCGGTTTCCCCTCGAGCCCTTAAATGTGAACAGGGGCTCATCTCCAAATGAGTCCATAAAGTGTGTTCTCCTCTCTAAAGGGGACGGCTGTGTGAGGGAACTTTCTGAGTCGAATAAAGGTTGTCAAGTACCTTTTTGCCTTAAAGAGGGAATGTGGTATTTCTCTTGAGATTCTGCATCGCAAAATTTCCTCATCTCGCATTTAAGGGATAATTTTGTGGTGTTTCCCCAGTTGCGGCGGGAAGCTGGGGGTGCTTCTCGAGTAGCGACGGGGACCTCAGGAACTCGCTGGGGTTGCTTCAGGGAAGTCAGCTCCCCTTTGGTGTTGGAAGGGGAACTTCCGCTTTACTCTCGAGCCCTTAAATGTGAACAGGGGCTCATCTCGAATTGAGTCCATAATGTGTGTTCTCCTCTCCAAAGGGGACAGCTGTTGGAGGGAACTTTCTGAGTCGAATAAAGGGTGTCAAGTACGTTTTTGCCTTTTCAAAAGGGAATGTGTTATTTCTCTTGAGATACTGCATCGCAAAATTTCCTCCTCTCACATTGAGGGGATAATTTTGTGGTGTTTCTCGATTTGCGGCGGGAAGCTGGGGGTGCTTCTCAGGTTGAGACGGGGACTTCAGGAACTCGCTCGGGTTGCTTCACGGAAGTCAGGACCCCTTTTTTGTTGGAAGGGGAACCTCCGGTTTACTCTCGAGCCGTTAATGGGAATAGGGGCTCATCTTGAATTGAGTCCATAAAATGTGTTCTCCTCTCCAATGGGGACTGATGTTAGTGAAATTTCTGAGTCGAATAAAGGGTGTCAAGTACCCATTGCCTTTCAAGCGGGAATGTGGTATTTCACTTGAGATTCTGTAGCGCAATATTTCCTCATCTCGCATTGAGTCTATAATATTGTGCTGTTTCTGTAGTTGCGGAGACAAGCTGCGGGTACTTCTCGAAGTGCGTCGGGGACCTCAGGAACTCGCTTGGGTTGATTCAGGGAAGTCAGGTCCCCTTTCGTTTTGGAATAGGAACGTCTGATTTACTCTGGAGCCGTTAAAAGGGAATAGGGCCTCCTCTGGAATTGAGTCCTTAAAGTGTGTTCTCCTCTCCAATGGGGACGGCTGTGTGAGGGAACTTTTTGAGTCGCATAGAGGGTGTCAAGTACCCTATTGCCTTTCAAGAGAGAATGTGATATTTCTCTTGAGATGCAGCACAAAATTTCCTCACCTCGCGTTGCGGGGAAAATTTTGTGGTTTTTCTCTTGTTGCGGCGGGAAGCTGGGGTAACTGCTCGAGTTGCGACGGGGACCCCAGGAAGTCACTCTGGTTGCTTCAGGGCAGTCAGGTCCCCATTGGAGTTGGAAGCGGAACTTCCGGTTTACTCTCGAGCCATTAAAGGGGAATAGGGGCTCATCTCGTATTGAGTCCATAAAGTGTGTTCTCCTCTCCAAAGGGGACGGCTGTGTGAGGGAACTTTCTGAGTCGCAAAAAGGTTGTCCTGTACCCTTTTGCCTTGCAAGAAGGAATGTGGTATTTCTCTTGAAATTCTGCAGCGCAAAATTTCTTCATCTCGCATTGAGGGAATAATTTTGTGGTGTTTCTCGAGTTGCAGCGGGAATCTGGGGGTACTTCTCGAGGTACGATGGGGACCTCAGGACCTTGCTCGGGTTTCTTCAGGGAAGTCAGGTCCCCTTTTTTTTGGAAGGGAAAATTTAGGTTTACTCTAGAGCCGTTAAATGGGAATACGGGCTCATCTCGAATTGAGTTCGTAAAGTTTATTTTCCTCTCCAATGGGGATGGATGAGAGTGAAATTTCTGCGTCCTAAAAAAGGGTGTCAAGAAAACATTGCCTTTCAAGAGGGAAGGTGGTATTTCTCTTGAGATTCTGCAGCGCAAAATTTCCTCATCTCGCATTGAGGGGATAATTTTTTGGTGTTTCCCAAGTTGCGGCAGGAAGCGGGGGGTACATCTCAATTTGCTACGGGGACCTCAGGAACTCGCTCGGGTCGCTTCAGGGAAGTCAGGTCCCCTTTGGTTTTGGAAGGGGAACTTCCGGTTTCCTCTCGAGCCCTTAAATGTGAACAGGGGCTCATCTGGAATTGAGTCCATAAAGAGTCTTCTCCTCTCCAAAGGGACGGCTGTGTGAGGGAACTTTCTGAGTCGAATAAAGGGTGTCAAGTACCTTTTTGCCTTTCAAGAGGGAATGTGGTTTTTCTCTTGAGATTCTGAATCGCAAAATTTCCTCATCTCGCATTGAGGGGATAATTTTATGCTGTATCTCGAATTGCGGCGGGAAGCTGGGGGTACTTCTCCAGTTGTGAGAGGACCTCAGGAACTCACTCGAGTTGCTTCAGGGAAGTCAGGTCCCCTTTTGTGCTTGAAGGGGAACTTCCGGATTACGCTCGAGCCCTTTAACGGGAATAGGGCCTATTCCCTATTTGAGTCCATAAAGTGTGTTCTCCTCTCCAATGGGGACAGATGTTAGGGAACTTTCTGAGTGGCATAAAGTGTGTCAAGTACCCTTTTGCCGTTCAAGTGGGAATGCGGGAATTGTCTTAAGATTCTGTAGCGCAAAATTACCTCATCTCGCATTGAGGGGATAATTTTGTGATGTTTCTCGAGTTGCGACGGGGACCTCAGGAAATCTCTCAGGTTTCTTCAGGGAAGGCAGGTCCCCTTTTTTGTTGGAACGGAACTCCCGGTTTACTCTCGAGCCGTTAAATGGGAATAGGGCCTCAACTCGAATTGAGTCCATAAAGTGTGTTCTCCTCTCCAATGGGGACGGCTGTGTGAGGAAACATTCTGAGTCGCATAAAGAGTGTCAAGTACCCTTTTGCCTTTCAAGAGGGAATGTGGGAATTCTCTTCAGATCTGCAGCGCAAAATCACCTCATCTCGAATTGAGTGGATAATTTTGTGGTGTTGGTCAAGGTGCCGGCGGAAGCAGTGATTACTTCGCGAGTTGCGACGGGGACCTCAGGAACTCACTCTCTTGCTTCAGTGAAGTCAAGTCCCTTTGGTGTTGGAAGGGGAACTTCCGGATTACTCTCGAGCTGTTAAATGGGAATATTAGCTCTTCTCGATTTCAGTCCATAAAGTGTGTTCTCCTCTCCACTGAGAATGGATGTTAGGGACAATTCTGAATCGCCTAAACGGTGTCAAATACCCTTTTACCTTTCAAGCGGGAATGTGGGATTTCTCTTGAGATTATGCAGCGCAAAATTTCCTCATCTCACATTGTGGGGGTAATTATGTGGTGTTTCTCGAGTTGCGATGGGGACCTCAGAAACTTATTCGAGTTACTTCAGGGAATCGGGTCCCATTTGTGCTGGAAGGGGAACTTCAGATTACTCTCGAGCGCTTTAATGGGAATAGGGCCTCTTTTGTAGTCGAGTCCATAAAGTGTGTTATTCTCTCCAATGGGGACGGATATTATTGAACTTTCTGAGTGGCATAATGTGTGTCAAGTACGCTTTTGCCTTTCAAGCCGGAATCTGGTATATCTCTTGAGATTCCGCAGCGCAAAATAACCTCATCTCACATTGAGGGGATAATTTTGTGGTGTTTCTCCAGTTGTGGTGGGAAGCAGGGGGCACTTCTCTAGCTATGGCGGGGACCTCAGGAACTCGCTCGGGTTGCTTCAGGGAAGTCAAGTACCCTTTCGTGTTGGAAGGGGAACTTCCGGATTACTCTCTGTTAAATGGGAAAAATGCCTCTTCTCGATTTGCGTCCATAAAGTGTGTTTTCCTCTCCACTGAGGAAGGATGTTAGGGAACATTCTGAGTCGCATAAACGGAGTCACTACCCTTTTGCCTTTCAAGCCAGAATGTGGGATATCTCTTGAGATTCTGCAGCGCAAAGTTTCCTCATCTCGCAGTGAGGGGAATATTTTGTGTTGTTTCTCGAATTGCGGCGGGACGCTGGGGGTACTTCTTGAGTTTAGATGGGGACCTCAGGAACTCACTCGAGTTTCTTCAGGGAAGTCAGGTCCCCTTTTGTGCTGGAATGGGAACTTCCAGATTTGTCTCGAGCCCTTTAATGGGAATAGGGCCTCTTCTGGAGTTGAGTCCATAAAGTGTGTTCTCCTTTCCAATGGGGAAGGATGTTAGGGAACTTTCTGAGTGACATAAAGGGAGTGAAGTACGCTTTTGCCTTTCAATTGGGAATGTGGGATTTCTCTTCAGATTCTGCAGCGCAAAGTTTCCTCCTCTCGCATTGAGGGGATAATTTTGTGGTGTTTCCCGAATTTTGGCGGAAAGCTGGGGGTACTTCTCGAGTTTCAACGGGGACCTCAGGAACTCACTGGAGTTACTTTAGGGAAGTCAGGTCCCCTTTAGTGCTGGACGGGGTACTTCCGGATTACTCTCAAGGCCTTTAAGGGAATAGGGGCTCTTCTGGAGTTGAGTCCATAAATTGTGTATGCCTCTGCAATGGGGATGGATTTTAGGGAACTTTCTGAGGAGCATAAAGTATGCCAAGTTCCCTTTTGCCCTTCAAGCGTTAATGTGGGATTTCTCTTGAGATTTTGTAGCGCAAAATTACCTCATGTCGCATTGAGGGGATAATATTTTGTTGTTTCTCGAGCTGTGGTTGGAAGTAGGGGATACTTCTGCAGTTGAAACGGGAACCTCAGCAACTCTCTCGGGTTGTTCCAGGGAAGTCAAGTCCCCTTTTGTGTTGGAAGGGGAACTTCTTGATTACTCTTGAGCCTTTAAATGGGAATATGGCCTCTTCTCGATTTGACTGCATGAAGAATATTCTCCTCTCCACTGAGGATGGATGTTAGGGAACATTCTGAGTCGCATAAAGGGAGTCAAGAACCCTTTTGCCTTTCAAGAGGGAATGTGATATTTCTCTTGAGATTCTGCAGAGCAATATTTCTTCATCTCGCATTGAGGTGATAATTTTGTGGTGTATGTCCAGTTGCGGCGGGAAGCTGGGGGTACTTCTCGAGTTGCGATGGGGACATCAGGAACTCGCTCGGGTTTCTTCAGGTAAGGCAGGTCCCGTTTTGTGTTTGAAGGGGAACTTCAGGTTTACTCTCGAGCCGTTTATTGGGAATAGGGCCTCATCTTGATTTGAGTCCATAAAGTGTGTTCTCCTGTCCAATGGGGACGGCGGTGTGAGGGAACTTTCTGAGTCGCGTAAAGGGTTTCAAGAACCTTTTTGCCTTTCAAGAGGGAATGTGGTATTTCTCTTGAGATTCTGTAACGCAAAATTTCCTATTCTTGCATTGAGGGGATAATTTTGTGGTGTTTCTCGAGTTGCGGCAGGAAGCTGGGGGTACTTCTCAAGTTGCTATGGGTACCTCAGGAACTCACTCGGGTTTCTTCAGGTAAGGCAGGTCCCCTCTTTGTTGGAAGGGGAACTTCCGATTTACTCTCGAGCAGGTAATTGGCAATAGTGCCTCATTTTTAATTGAGTACATATAGTTCGTTCACCTCTCCAATGTGGACTGATGTTAGTGAAATTTCTGAGTCGCATAAAGGATGTCAAGTACCCTTTTGCATTTCAAGAGTGAATGTGGTATTTCTCTTGAGATTCTGCAGTGCAAAATATCCTCATCTCGCATTGAGGAGATAATTTTGTGGTGTATGTCAAGTACCGGCCGGAATTTTGGATTACTTCTCATGTTGCGACGGGGACCTCAGGAATTTGCTCGAGTTGCTTCTGGAAAGTCGGAGAACTTCCGGTTTAGTCTGGAGCTGTTAAATGGGAATAGGGCCTCATCTCGAATTGAGTCCATAAAGTGTGTTCTCCTCTCCTATGGGGACTGATGTAGTGAAATTTCTGAGTGGCATAAAGGGTATCAAGTACTTTTTGCCTTTCAAGAGGGAATAGTGGTATTTCTCTTGAGATTCTGCAGCGCAAAATTTCCTCTTCTCATATTGAGGGGATAATTTTGTGGTGTTTCTCTAGTTGTGGCAGGAAGCTTGGGGTACTTCTCGAGTTGCCATGGGGACCTCAAGAAATTGCTTGGGTTTCTTCAGGTAAGGCAGGTCCCCTTTTGTGTTGGAAAGGGCACTTCCGGTTTACTCTCCAGCCATTAAATGGGAATAGGGCCTCATCTCGAATTGAGTCCATAAAGTGTGTTCTCCTCTCCAGTGGGGACGGCTGTGTGAGGGTACTTTCTGAGTCGCATAAAGGGTGTCAAGTACCGTTTTGCCTTTCAAGTGGGAATGTGGTATTTCTCTTGAGATTCTGCAGCGCACAATTTCCTCATCTCGCATTGAGGGGATAATTCTGTGGTGTTTGTCGAGTTGTGGCGGGATGCTGGGGGTGCTTCTCGAGTTGCAACGGGGACCTCAGGAAGTGGCTCGGGTTGCTTCAGTGAAGTCAGGTCCCCTTGTGTGTTGGAACGGGAACTTCCGGTTTACTTTCGAGCCGTTCATTGGGAATAGGGATTCATCTCAGGTTGAGTCCAAAAGGTGTTTTTTCCTCTCCAATGGGTACGGCTCTGTGAGCGAACTTTCTGGGTCACATAAAGTGTGTCAAGTGACCTTTTGCCTTTCAAGCGGGTATGTGGGACTTCTCTTGAGATTTCGGAGCGCAAAATTTCCTCATCTCGCTTTGAGAGGATAATTTTGTTGTGTCTCGAGTTTCTGCTTGGATCTGGGGGAACTTCTCGAGTTGCAGCATGGACCTCAGGAACTCGTTCGTGTTGCTTCAGGGAAGTCAGGTCCCCTTTTTTTGGAAGTGGAACTTCCGGATTAGTCTCGAGCCCTTAAATGGGAATAGGTCTTCTTCTAGATTTGAGTCCATGAAGTGTGTTCTCCGCTCCAATAAGTACGGGTGTTAGGAAACTATCTGAATCGCATAAAGTGTGTCAAGTGCCCTTTTGCCTTTCAAGCGGGAATGTGGGATTTCTATTTAATTGTGCAGTGCAAAATTTCCTCATCTCACATTGAGCGGATAATTTTTTGGGGTTTCCCCTTTTGAGGCGGGAAGCTGGGGGTACTTCTCGAGTTGCGACGGGGACCTCAGGAACTCGCTGGGGTCGCTTCAGGGAAGTTAGTCACCCTTTTCTACTGGAACGGGAATTTCGGGATTACTCTCGAGCCGTTAAATGGGAATAGGGCCTCTTCCCAAGTTGAGTCCATAAATTGTGTTCTCCTCTCCAATGGGGATGGCTGTGTGAGGGAATTTTCTGAGTCGCATAAAGGGTGTCAAATACAGTTTGGCCTTTCCAGCGAAACGTGGGATTTCTCTTGAATTGTGCAGCGGAATATTTTCCTGATCTCGCATTGAGGGGATAATTTTGTGATGTTTCTAGAGTTGCGGCGGGAACCTGGTTGAACTTCTCAGGTAGCGAACAGGACCTCAGGAATTCTCTCTGGCTGCTTCAGGGAAGTCAGGAATCCTTTTGCGTTGGAAGGGGAATTTCGGGATTACTGTTGAGCCTTTAAATGGGAATAGGGCCTCTTCTCGAGTTAAGTCCGTAAAGTGTGTTCTCCTCTCCAATGGGAACGACTGTTTGAGGGAATTTTTTGAGTCTCACCCTGCTGTGCAAACGGGAGAAATACCGGCCCCACCCGCGCGGACACGAGAGATGCCGGCCCAGGCGGCAGAGACGCCAGAGACATGGGGCTTGCCAGCACAGAAGTGAGAGAGGCCTTCCCCACCTGCGCAGACAGGAAAGACCTGGCTCCGCCCGCGCAGACGCCAGAGACCTAGGCCCCGCCCGCTCAGACGCTATTGTTGTTAGGGCCACCCGCGCAGACGCAAGAGAAGCCGGACCCGCCTGCGCAGATGCGAGAGACCCTTGCCCCACCCGCGCAGACGCGAGAGAACCCGGCCCCGCCCGCCCAGATGCGAGAGACCCCTGCCCCGCCCACCAGACTCGGGATACGCAGGCCCCGCCCGCACAGACTCGAGAGAAGCCGGCCCTGGCGAAACCGACCATGCAAAGATGCGCAGCGGTGAGGAGCTACCCCATGCCTGAGGCCAGGGCAGGCGGCCGAGAGGAGGTACCCCACCTCCAATAGGCGGTGGCTCTGCGGGGAAGGGCCGAGAGGATGTACTCACGTTCAAGGTCAGGAGGGGCGGCCTTGAGGACATACCACTCATCCAAGGTAAGGTGCAGCAGCTGTGCTTTCTTGGAGCAGCTGTGAAGAGATATCCCACACCCAAGGTAAGAGAAACTCAAATCAGATAGTAGGTATTGCGAGGGGGCTTCAGATGGCAGACACACTGAAAGCATAATCACAGGAATCTACTCCATCTGATCACATGGACCACAGCCGAATGTGGTCCACTGGAGAAGGAATGGCAAACCACTTCAGTATAATTGCATTGAGAACCCCATGAACAGTATCAAAGGGCAAAATGAAAGGATACTGAATGAGGAATTCCCCAGGTCTGTAGGTGCCCAGTATGCTACTGGAGATCAGTGGAGAAATAACTCTAGAAGGAATGAAGGGATGGACCAAAAGCAAAACCAGTACCCAGCTGTGGATGTGACCGGTGATAGAAGCAAGGTCTGGTGCTGTAAAGAGCAATATTGCATAGGAACCTGGAATGTAAGGTCCAGGAATCAAGGCAAATTGGAAGTGGTCAAACAGGAGATGGCAAGAGTGAACATAGACATTCTAGGAATCAGTGAATTAAAATGGACTGGAATGGGTGAATTTAACTCAGATGACCATTATATATATACTACTGTGGGCAGAAATCCCTTAGAAGAAATGGAGTAGCCATCATGGTCAACAAGAGACTCCGAAATGCAGTACTTGGATGCAATCTTAAAAACGACAGAATGAATTCTGTTCGTTTCCAAGGCAAACCATTCAACATTACAATAATCCAGGCCTATGCCCCAACCACTAACGCTGAAGAAGCCGAAGTTGAACGGTTCTATGAAGACCTACAAGACTTTTTAGAACTAACACCCCAAAAAAAAGATGTCCTTTTCATTGTAGGGGACTGGAATGCAAAAGTAGGAAGTCAAGAAACACCTGGAGTAACAGGCAAATTTGGCCTTGGAGCACGGAATGAAGCAGGGCCAAGTCTAATAGAGTTTTGTCAAGAGAACGCACTGGTCATAGCAAACTCCCTCTTCCAACAACACAAGAGAAGACTCTACACGTGGACATCACCAGATGGTCAACACCGAAATCAGATTGATTATATTCTTTGCAGCCAAAGATGGAGAAGCTGTATACAGTTAGCAAAAACAAGACCAGGAGCTGACTGTGGCTCAGATCATGAACTCCTTATTGCCAAATTCAGACTTAAATTGAAGAAAGTAGGGAAAACCCCTAGTCCATTCAGATATGACCTCAATCAAATCCCTTATGATTATACAGTGGAAGTGAGAAATAGATTTAAGGCACTAGATCTGATAGATAGAGTGCCTGATGAACTCTGGATGGAGGTTCGTGACATTGTACAGGAGACAGGGACCAAGAGCATCCCCATGGATAAGAAATGCAAAAAAAGCAAAATGGCTGTCTGAGGTGGCCTTACAAATAGCTGTGAAAAGAACAGAAGCGAAAAGCAAAGGAGAAAGGGAAAGATATAAGCATTAGAATGCAGAGTTCCAAAGAATAGCAAGGAGAGATAAGAAAGCCTTCCTCAGTGATCAATGCAAAGATATAGAGGAAAACAACAGAATAGGAAAAACAAGAGATCTCTTCAAGAACATTAGAGATTCCAAGGGAACATTTCATGCAAAGATGGGCTCGATAAAGGACAGAAATGGTATGGACCTAACGGAAGCAGAAGATATTAAGAAGAGGTGGCAAGAATACACAGAAGAACTGTACAAAAAAGATCTTCACGACCAGGATAGTCACGAAAATGTGATCACTGGCCTAGAGCCAGACATCTTGGAATGTGAATTCAAGTGTGCCTTAGAAAGCAACACTACAAACAAAGCTAGTGGAAGTGATGGAATTCCAGTTGAGCTATTTCAAATCTTGAAAGATGATGCTGTGAAAGTGCTGCACTCAATATGCCAACAAATTTGGAAAACTCAGCAGTGGCCACAGGACTGGAAAATGTCAGTCTTCATTCCAATCCCAAAGAAAGGCAATGCCAAAGATGATCAAGCTACCGCACAATTGCACTCATCTCACAAGCTAGTACAGTCATGCTCAAAATTCTCCAAGCCAGGCTTCAGCAAGATGTGATCCGTGAACTCCCAGATGTTCAAGCAGGTTTTAAAAAAGACAGAGGCACCAGAGATCAAATTGCCAACATCCGCTGGATCATGGAGAAAGCGATAGAGTTCCAGTAAAACATCTATTTCTGCTTCATTGACTATGCCAAAGCCTTTGACTGTGTGGATCACAATAAACTGTGAAAGATTCCGAAAGAGATGGGAATACGAGACCACCTGACCTGCCTCTTGAGAAACCTGTATGCAGGTCAGGAAGCAACAGTCAGAACTGTGCATGGAACAACAGACTGGTTCCAAATAGGAAAAGGAGTACGTCAAGGCTGTATATTGTAATCTTGCTTATTTAACTTATATGCAGAGTGCATCATGAGAAATGCTGGGCTGGAAGAAGAACAACTGGAATCAAGATTGCTGAGAGAAATATCAATAACCTCAGATATGCAGATGACACCACCTTTAGGGCAGAAAGTGAGGAGGAACTCAAAAGCCTCTTGATGAAAGTGAAAGAGGAGAGTGAAAAGGTTGGCTTGAAGCTCAACATTCAGAAAACAAAGGTGATGGAATCTGGTCCCAACACTTCACGGGAAATAGGTGGAAAAACAGTGGAAACAGTGTCACACTTTATTTTTGGGGGCTCCAAAATCACTGCAGATGCTGATTGAAGCCATGAAATTAAAAGGCGCTTACTCCTTGGAAGGAAAGTTATGATCAACCTTGATAGTATATTAAAAAGCAGAGACATCACTTTGCCAAAAAAGCTCCATCTAGTCAAAGCTATGGCTTTTCCCGTGGTCATGTATGGATGTGAGAGTTGGACTGTGAAGAAAGCTGATCGCCGAAGAACTGATGCTTTCGAACTGTGGTATTGGAGAAGACTCTTGAGAGTGCCTTGGACTGCAAGAAGATCCAACCAGTCCATTCTAAGGGAGATCAATCGTCAGTGTTCATTGGAAGGACTGATGCTAAAGCTGAAATTGCCATACTTCGGCCACCTCATGTGATGAGTTGACTCACTGGAAAAGATTCTGATGCTAGGAGAGGTTGGGGGCTGGACGAGAAGGGGACGACAGAGAATGAGATGGCTGGATAGCATTACCGGCTCTGTGGCCATGAGTTTGAGTGAACTCCGGGAGTTGGTTTAAGACAGGGAGGCCTAGCGTACAGTGATTCATGGGGTCGCGGAGAGTCGGACAAGACTGAGCGACTGAACTGAACTGAACTGAATAAAGTGTGTCAAATACCCTTTTCCCTTTCAGGCGGGATTGTGGGATTTCTCTTGAAATTCTGCAGCGCAATATTTCTTCATCTCGCATTGAGGGGATAATTTTGTGGTGTTTCTCGAGTTGCGACGGGAAGCTGGGGGTATTCCTCGAGGTGCGAAGGGGACCTCAGGAACTCACTCGAGTTACTTCAGGGAAGTCAGGTCCCCTTTTGTGCTGGAAGGGGAAACTCCGGATTGTTCTCGAGCCCTTTAGTGGGAATAGGGCCTCCTCTCGATTTGAGTCCATAAATTGTGTTCTCCTCTCCAATGGGGACGGATGTTAGGGAACTTTCTGAGTGACATAAAGTGTGTCAAGTACCCTTTTGCCTTTCAAGCGGTAATGTGGGATTTCTCTTGAGATTCTGCAGCGCAAAATTACCTCATCTCACATTGAGGGGATAATTTTGTGGTATTTCTCGAGTTGCAGAGGGAAGCAGGGGTACTTCTCGAGTTGCAGTGGGGACCTCAGGAACTCGCTCGGGTTGCTTCAGCGAGGTCAAGTCCCCTTTTGTGTTGGAAGGGGAACTTCCAGATTACTCTCGAGCCCTTAAATGGGAACATTGCCTCTTCTCGATTTGAGTTCAGAGAGTGTGTTCTCCTCTGCACTGAGGACGGATGTTAGTGACCATTCTGAGTCGCCTAAGGGGAGTCAAGTACACTTTTGCCTTTCAAGCGGGCATGTCGGATTTCTCTTGAGATTCTGCAGGGCAAAATATCCTCATCTCGTATGGAGGGGGTAATTTTTTGCTGTTTCACGAATTGGGTTGGGAAGCTGGGGGTACTGCTGCAGTTCCGAAGAGTACCTCTGGAACACACTCGAGTTACTTCAGGGAAGTCAGGTCCCATTTTGTGCTGGAAGGGGAACTTCCGTATTACTCTCAAACCCTTTAATGTGAAGAGGGGCTCATCTCGAATTGAGTCCATAAAGTGTGTACTCCTCTCTAAAGGGGACGGCTGTGTGAGGGAACTTTCTGAGTCAAATAAAGGGTGTTTCTTACCCTTTTGCCTTGCAAGAAAGAATGTGGTATTTCTCTTGAGATTCTGCAACGTAAAATTTCCTCATCTCGCATTGAGGGGATAATTTTGTGTTGTTTCTCGAATTGCGGCGGGACGCTTGGGGGTACTTCTGGAGTTGCGATGGGAACCTCAGGAATTCACTGGAGTTACTTCAGGAAGTCAGTTCACCTTTTGTTCTAGAAGGCGAACTTCCGGGTTCCTCTCATGCTGTTAAATGTGAATAATACATCTTCTCGATTTGAGTCCATAAGTTTGTTTTCCTCTCCACTAAGGAAGGATGTTAGGAAACATTCTGAGTCGCCTAAAGGGAGTCAAGTACCCTTTTGCCTTTCAAGCGGAATTGTGGGATTTCTCTTGAGATTCTGCAGTGTAAAATTTCCTCATCTCGCATTGAGGGGATAATTTTGTGTTGTTTCTCGAGTTGCGGCGGGAAGCAAGGGGTACTTCTCCAGTTGAGCCGGGAACCTCAGGAACTCGCTCGGTTTGCTTCAGGGAAGTCAAGTGCTTTTTGTGTTGGAAGGGGAATTTCTTGATTACTCTCTAGCCTTTAAATGGGAATATTGCCTCTTTTCGATTTGACTCCATGAAGTGTGTTTTCCTCTCCACTGAGGAAGGATGTTAGGGAACATTCTGAGTCGCCTAAAGGGAGTCAAGTACCCTTTTGCCTTTCAAGCGGGATTGTGGGATATCTCTTGAGATTCTGCAGCACAATATTTCCTCATCTCGCATTGAGGGGATAATTTGTGGTGTTTCTCGAGTTGCGTTTGGAAGCAGGGGGTAATTCTCGAGTTGCGGCGGGGACCTCAGGAACTCGCTCGGGTTGCTTCAGGGAAGTCAAGTCCCCTTTTGTGCTGGAAGGGGAACTTCGGGATTACTCTCGAGCCCTTAAAAGGGAATATTGCCTCTTCTCCATTTGAGTAGATAAAATATGTTCTCCGCTCCACTGAGGATGGATGTTATGGAATATTCTGAGTCGTATAAAGGGAGTCAAGTACCCTTTTGCCTTTCAAACGGGAATGTGGGATTTCTCTTGAGATTCTGCAGCGCAAAATTTCCTCATCTCGCATTGAGGGGATAATTTTGTGGTGTTTCTGGAGTTGCGGCGGGAAGCTGGGAGTGCTTTTCGAGATGCGACGGGGACCTCAGGAACTCGCCGGGGTTGCTTCGGGGAAGGCAGGTCCCCTTTGGTTTTGGAAGGGGAACTTCCGGTTTCCTCTCGAGCCCTTAAATGTGCAAACGGGCTCATCTCGATTGAGTCCTTTAAGTGTGTTCTCCTCTAAAAGGGGACGGCTGTGTGAGGGAACTTTCTGAGTGGAATAAAGGGTGTGAAGTAATTTTTTGCCTTTTAAGAGGGAATGTGGTATATCTCTTGAGATGCAGCATCGCAAATTTTCCTCATCTCGCATTGAGGGGTTAATTTTGGGGTATTTCTCGAGTTGTCGCGAGAAGCTGGTGGTGCTTCTCGAGTTGCGACGGGGACCTCAGGAACTTGCTTGGGTTGCTTCAGGCAAGTCAGTTCCCCTTTGCTGTTCGAAGAGGAACTTCCGGGTTCATCTCGAGCCCTTAAATGTGCACAGGGGCTCATTTCGAATTGAGTCCATAAAGTGTGTTCTCCTCTAAAAGGGGAGGGGTGTGTGAGGGAAGTTTCTGAGTCAAATAAGTGGTTTCAAGTACATTTTTTCCTTTCAAGAGGGAATGCGGTATTTATCTTCAGATGCAGCATCGCAAAATTTCCTCATCTTGCATTGAGAGAATAATTTTGTAGTGTTTCTCGAGCTGCGACGGGAAGCTGGGGGTGCTTCAAGAGTTGCGACGGGGTTCTCACGAACTCGCTGGGGTTGCTTCAAGGAAGTCAGGTCCCCTTTTGTGTTGGAAGGGTAACTTCTGGGTTCCTCTCGGGCCCTTCAATGTGCACAGGGGCTCAGCTCCAATTGAATTCTAAAGTGTGTTCTCCTCTAAAAGGGGACGGCTGTGTGAGGGAACTTTCTAAGTCGAATAAAAGGTGTCAAGTACCTTTTTGCCTTTCATGAAGGAATGTTGTATTTCTCTTGAGATGCTGCATCGCAAAATTCCTCATCTCGCATTGAGGGGATAATTTTGGGGTGTTTCTCCAGATTCATCGGGAAGCTGTGGTGCTCCTCGAGTTGCGACGTATACCTCAGGAACTCGCTTGGATTGCTTCTGTTAAGTCATGTCCCCTTTGGTGTTCGAAGGGGAACTTCCGGGTTCCTCTCGAGCCCTTAAATGTGCACAGGGGCTCATCTCGAATTGAGTCCATAAAATGTGTTCTCCTCTCCAAAGGGGAAGGCTGTGTTAGGGAAATTTCTGAGTCGAATAAAGGGTATCAAGTACCTTTTTGCCTTTCAAGAGGGAATGTGGTATTTCTCTTGAGATGCTGCATCGCAAAATTTCCTCATCTCGCATTGAGGGGATAATTTTGGGGTGTTTCTCGAGTTGCGGCGGGAAGCTGGGGGCGCTTCTCGAGTTGCGACAGGGACCTCAGGAACTCGCTGGGGTTGCTTCAGGGAAGTCTGGTCCCCTCTGCTGTTGGAAGGGGAACTTCGGGGTTCCTCTCGAGCCCTTAAATGTGCACATGGGCTCATCTGGAATTGAGTCCATAAAGTGTGTTCTCCTCTAAAAGGGAATGGCTGTGTGAGGGAATTTTCTGAGTCGAATAAAGGGTGTCAAGTACCTTTTTGCCTTTCAAGAGGGAATGTGGTATTTCTCTTGAGATGCTGCATCGCAAAATTTCCTCACCTCGCATTGAAGGGATAATTTTGGGGTGTTTCTCGAGTTGTGGCGGTAAGCTGGGGGTGCTTCTCGATTTGCGACAGGGACCTCAGGAACTCGCTGGGGTTGCTTCAGGAAAGTCAGGTCCCCTTTGGTGTTGGAAGGGGAATTTCCGGTTTCTTCTCTAGCCCTTAAATGTGCACAGGGGCTCATCTCGAATAGGGTCCATAAAGTGTGTTCTCCTCTAAAAGGCGACGGCTGTGTGAGGGAACTTTCTGTGTCGAATAAAGGGTGTCAAGTACCTTTTTGTCTTTCAAGAGGGAATGTGGTATTTCACTTGAGATGCTGCATCGCAAAATTTCCTCATCTCGCATTGAGGGGATAATTTTGGGGTGTTTCTCGAGTTGCTTCGGGAAGCTTGGGGTGCTTCTCGAGTTGCGATGGCGACCTCAGGAACTCGTTGAGGTTGCTTCAGGGAAGTCAGGTCCCCTTTGGTGTTGGAAGGGGAACTTCCGGGTTCCTCTGGAACTCTTCAATGTGCACAGGGGCTCATCTCGAATTGAGTCCTTAAAGTGCGTTCTCTCCAAAGGGGATGGCTGTGTGAGGGAACTTTCTGAGTCGAATAAAAAGTGTCAAGTACCTTTTTGCCTTTCAAGAGGCAATGTGGTATTTCTCTTGAGATGCTGCATCGCAAAATTTTCTCATCTCGCATTGAGGGGATAATTTTGGGGTGTTTCTCGAGTTGCTTCGGGAAGTTGGGGGTGCTTTTCGAGTTGCGACGGGAACCTCAGGAACTTGCTGGGCTTGCTTCAGGGAAGTCAGGTCCCCTTTGCTGTTGGAAGGGGAACTTCCCAGTTCTTCTCAAGCACTTAAATGTGCCCAGGGGCTCATCTCGAATTGAGTCCATAAAGTGTGTTCTCTAAAAGGGGACTGCTGTGTGAGGGAACATTCTGAGTCGAATAAAGGGTGTCAAGTAACTTTTTGCCTTTCAAGAGGGAATGTGGTATTTCTCTTGTGATGCTGCATCGCAAAATTTCCTCAACTCGCATTGAGGGGATAATTTTGTGGTGTTTCTCGACTTGCGGCGGGAAGCTGGGGGTGCTTCTCGATTTGCGACGGGGACCTCAGGATCACGATGTTGTTGCTTCAGTGAAGTCAGGTCCCCTTTGCTCTTGGAAGGGGAACTTCCGGGTTCCTCTCGAGCCCTTAAATGTGCACAGGAGCTCATCTCGAATTGAGTCCATAAAGTGTTTTCTACTCTCCAAAGGGGACGGATGTTTGATTGAACTTTCTGAGTCGAATAAAGGGTGTCAAGTAGCTTTTTGCCTTTCAAGAGGGAATGTGGTATTTCTTTTGAGATGCTGCATCGCAAAATTTCCTCCTATCGTATTGAGGGAATAATTTTTGGGTGTTTTTCGAGTTGCGGCGGGAAGCTGGGGGTGCTTCTTGAGTTGCGACGGGAACCTCAGGATCACGATGTTGTTACTTCAGTGAAGTCAGGTCCCCTTTGCTGTTGGAAGGGGAACTTCCGGGTTCCTCTCGAGCCCTTAAATGTGCACAGGGGCTCATCTCGAATTGAGTCCCTAAAGTGTGTTCGTTCCAAAGTGGACGGCTGTGTGAGGAAACTTTCTGAGTCGAATAAAGGGTGTCAAGTACCTTTTTGCATTCAAGAGGGAATGTGGTATTTCTCTTGAGATGCTGCATCGCAAAATTTCCTCATCTCGCATTGAGGGGATAATTTTGGGGTGTTTCTCGAGTTGCGGCGGGAAGCTGGGGGTGCTTCACGAGTTGCGACGGGGACCTCAGGAACTCGCTGGGGTTCCTTCGGGGAAGTCATGTCCCCTTTGGTGTTGGAAGGGGAACTTCCGGGTTCCTCTCGAGCCCTTAAATGTGCAGAGGGGTTCATCTCGAATTGAGTCCATAAAGTGTGTTCTCCTCTAAAAGGGAATGGTTGTGTGAGGAAAATTTCTGAGTCGAATAAAGGGTGTCAAGTTCCTTTTTGCCTTTCAAGAGGGAATGTAGTATTTCTCTTGAAATGCTGCATCGCAAAATTTCCTCATCTCGCATTGAGGGAATAATTTTGGGGTGTTTCTCGAGTTGAGGCGGGAAGCTGGTAGTGCTTCTCAAGTTGCGACGGGGACCTCAGGAACTCGCTGGGGTTGCTTCAGGGAAGTCAGTTCCCCTTTGTTTTTGGAAGGGGAACTACCGGGTTCCTCTGGAGTACTTAAATGTGCACAGGGGCTCATCTCGAATTGAGTCCATAAAGTGTGTTCTCCTCTAAAAGTGGACGGCTGTGTGAGGGAACTTTCTGAGTCGAATAAAGGGTGTCAAGTAACTTTTTGCCTTTCAAGTGGGAATGTGGTATTTCTCTTGAGATGCTGCATCGCAAAATTTCCTCATCTCGCATTAAGGGGATAATTTTGGGGTGTTTCTCGTTTTCAGTCGGGAAGCTGGGGGTGCTTCTCGAATTGTGACGGGGACCTCAGGAACTCGCTGGGGTTGCTTCAGGGAAGTCAGGTCCCCTTTGCTGTTGGAAGGGGAACTTCTGCGTTCCTCTAGAGCCCTTAAATGTGCACAGGGGCTCATCTCGAATTGAGTCCATAAAGTGTGTTCTCCTCTAAATGGGGACTGCTGTTTGAGGGAAATTTCTGAGTCGAATAAAGGGTGTCAAGTAACTTTTTGCCTTTCAAGTTGGAATGTGTTATTTCTCTTGAGATGCTGCATTGCAAAATTTCCTCATCTCGCATTAAGGGGATAATTTTGGGGTGTTTCTCGAGTTAGGTCGGGAAGCTGGGGGTGCTTCTCGAGTTGCGACGGGGATCTCAGGAACTCACTGGGGTTGCTTCAGGCTATTCAGTTACCCTTTGCTGTTGGAAGCGAACTTCCGGGTTCCTCTCGAGCCCTTAAAGTGCACAGGGGCTCATCTTGAATTGAGTCCATAAAGTGTGTTCTCTCCAAAGGGGACGGCTGTGTGAGGGAACTCTCTGAGTCGAATAAAGGGTGTCAAGTACCTTTTTGCCTTTCAAGAGGGAATGTGGGCTTTCTTTTGAGATTCTGCATAGCAAAATTTCCACATCTCGCATTGAGGGGATAATTTTGTGGTGTTGGTCATGTTGCCGGCGGAAGCAGTGATTACTTCTCGAGTTGGGACGGGGACCTCAGGAACTCACTCACTTGCTTCAGTGAAGTCAAGTCCCTTTGGTTTTGGAAGGGGAACTTCCGGATTACTCTCGAGCCTTTAAATGGGAATATTAGCCCTTCTCGATTTCAGTCCATAAAGTGTGTTCTCCTCTCCATTGAGGACGGATGTTAGGGACAATTCTGAGTCGCCTAAAAGGTGTCAAATACCCTTTTGCCTTTCATGCGGGAATGTGGGATATCCTCATTGAGGGGATAATTTTGTAAAAATATTCCGGAAGTTCCCCTTCCAGCACAAATGGTACCTGATTCCCTGATTCCCTGAAGTTTCCAATCGCAACTGGAGAAACACCACAAAATTTTCCCCACAATGTGAGATGAGGAAAATTTGCGATGCAGAATCTCATGTGAAATCCCAAATATCCGCTTGAAAGGCAAAAGGGTACTTGACTCCCTTTAGCCGACTCAGAATGGTCCCTAACATTCGTCCTCTGTGGAAAGGATAACACACTTTATGGACTTAACTCCAGAAGAGGCCCTATTCCCATTAAAGGGCTCAAGAGTAATCCCGCCTTACTTCAGGGAAGTCAGGACCCCTTTTGTTCTTGAAGGGGAGCTTCCGGATTACTCTGGAGCCCTTTAAATGGAATAGGGCCTCTTCTGGAGTTAAGTCCACAACGTGTGTTCTCCTCACCAATGGGGAAGGATGTTAGGGAACTTTCTGAGTGACATAAAGGGAGTCAAGTAAGTTTTTGCCTTTCAATTGGGAATGTGGGATTTCTCTTCAGATTCTGCAGCGCAAAGTTTCCTCCTCTCGCATTGAGGGGATAATTTTGTGGTGTTTCCCGAATTTCGGCGGGAAGCTGGGGGTACTTCTCAAGTTTCAACGGGGACCTCAGGAACTCACTGGAGTTACTTCAGGGAAGTCAGTTCCCCCATTGTGCTGGACGGGGAACTTCCGGATTACTCTGGAGCCCTTTAATGGGAATAGGGGCTCTTCTGGAGTTGAGTCCATAAATTGAGTGCGCCTCTGCAATGGGGAAGGATTTTAGGGAACTTTCTGAGGAGCATAAAGTATGCCAAGTTCCCTTTTGCCTTTCAAGCGGGAATGTGGGATTTCCCTTGAGATTCTGCAGTGCAAAATTACCTCATGTCGCATTGAGGGGATAATATTGTGTTGTTTCTCGAGTTGTGGTGGGAAGTAGGGGATATTTCTGGAGTTGAAATGGGAACCTAAGGAACTCTCTCGGTTTGCTCCAGGGAAGTCAAGTTCCCTTTTGTGTTGGAAGGGGAAATTCTTGATTACTCTTGAGCCTTTAAATGGGAATATTGCCTCTTTTCGATTTGAGTCCATGAGGTGTGTTTTCCTCTCCACTGAGGAAGGAAGTTAGGGAACATTCTGAGTCGCATAAACGGAGTCAGTACCCTTTTGCCTTTCAAGCCGGAATGTAGGATTTCTCTTGAGATTCTGCAGCGCAAAATTTCCTCATCTCGCAGTGAGAGGAATATTTTGTGGTGTTTCTCGAATTGCGGCGGGACGCTGGGGGTACTTCTTGAGTTTAGATGGCGACCACTGGAACTCACTCGAGTTTCTTCAGGGAAGTCAGGTCCCCTTTTGTGCTGGAAGGGGAACTTCCGGATTAGTTTCGAGCCCTTTAATGGGAATAGGGCCTCTTCTGGAGTTGAGTCCATAAAGTGTGTATGCCTCTCCAATGGGAACGGATATTAGGGAACATTCTGAGTGGCATAAAGTGTGTCAAGTTCCCTTTTGCTTTCAAGCGGGAAGGCGGGATTTCTCTTGAGATTCTACAGCAGAAAATTACCTCATCTCGCACTGAGGGGATAATATTGTGTCGTTTCTCGAGTTGGGGCCGGAAGCAGGGGATACTTCTGGAGTTGAGACGGGACCCTCTGGAACTCGCTCAGGTTGCTTCAGGGAAGTCAAGTACTTTTTTTGTGTTGGAAGGGGAACTTCTTGATTACTCTCAAGCCTTTAAATGGGAATATTGCCTCTTTTCGATTTGAGTCCATGAAGTGTGTTTTCCTCTCCACTGAGGACGGATGTTAGGGAACATTCTGAGTCGCCTAAAGGGAGTCAGCTACCTTTATGCCTTTCAAGCTGGAATGAGGGATTTCTTTTGAGATTCTGCAGCGCAAGATTTCCTCATCTCACATTGAGGGGATAATTTTGTGGTGTTTCTCCAGTTGTGGCAGGAAGAAGGGAGTACTTCTCTAGTTCCAGCGGGGACCTCAGGAATTCGCTCTGGTTGCTTCAGGGAAGTCAAGTCCCCTTTTGTGTTGGAAGGGGAACTTCTTGATTACTCTCGAGCTGTTAAATGTGAATAATGCCTCTTCTCGATTTGAGTCCATAAAGTGTGTTTTCCTCTCCACTGAGGAAGGTTGTTAGGGAACATTCTGAGTCGCCTAAAGGGAGTCAAGTACCCTTTTGCCCTTCAAGCGGGAATGTGGGATTTCTCTTGAGATTCTGCAGCGCAAAATTTCCTCATCTCTCATTGAGGGAATAATTTTGTTGTGTTTCTCGAGTTGCGAAGGGGACCTCAGAAACTTACCCGAGTTACTTCAGGAAATCAGGCCCCTTTTTTCCTGGAAGGAGATCTTCCGGATTACTCTTGAGCCCTTTAATGGGAATATGGCCTCTTCTGGAGTTGAGTCCATAAAGTGTGTTTTCCTCTCCACTGAGGACAAATGTTAGGGACCATTCTGAGTGGCCTAAAGGGAGTCAAGTAACCTTTTGCCTTTCAAGCGAAAATGTGGGATTTCACTTGAGATTCTGCAGCGCAAAATTTCCTCATCTCACATTGTGGGGATAATTTTGTGGTGTTTCTCGAGTTGTGAATACCTCAGAAACTTACCCGAGTTACTTCAGGGAATCAGGTGCCATTTGTGCTGGAAGGGGATCTTCCAGAATACTTTTGAGCCCTGTAATGGGAATAGGGCCTCTTATCCAGTTGAGTCCCTAAACTGTGATTTGCTCTCCAGTGGAGATGGAGCTTAGGGAAATTTCTGTGTGGCATAAAGTGTGTCAAGTAAGCTTTTGCCTTTCAATGGTAATGTGGATTTTCTTTTGAGATTCTGCAGCGCAAAATTTCCTCATCTCGCATTGAGGTGATAATTTTGTGGTTTTTCTCCAGTTGTGTTGGGAAGAACGGGGCATTTCTCTAGCTATGGCGGGCACCTCAGGAACTCGCTCGGGTTGCTTCAGGGAAGTCAAGTCGCCTTTTGTGTTGGAAGGGAAACTTCCGGATTACTGTCAAGACGTTAAAAGGGAATATTGCCTCCTCTCCATTTAAGTCGATAAATTATGTTCTCCTCTACTGAGGATGGATGTTAGGGAACATTCTGAGTCGCCTAAAGGGATTCAAGTACCCTTCTGCCTTTCAAGCGGGAATGTGGGATTTCTCTTGAGATTCTGCAGCGCAAAATTTCCTCATCTCCCATTGAGGGGATAATTTTGTGGTGTTTCTCGAGTTGCGGCGGGAAGCTGGGGGTACTTCTCGAGTTGCAGCGGGGACCTCAGTAACTCGCTCGGGTTGCTTCAGGGAAGTCAAGTCCTTTTTTGTGTTGGAAGGGGAACTTCTGGATTACTCTCGAGCTGTTAAATGGGAAAAATGCCTCTTCTCGATTTGAGTCCATAAAATGTGTTTTCCTCTCCACTGAGGAAGGATGTTAGGGAACATTGTGAGTCGCATAAACGGAGTCAGTACCCTTTTGCCTTTCAAGCCGGAATTTGGGATTTCTCTTGAGATTCTCAGCGCAAAATTTCCTCATCTCGCAGTGAGGGGAATATTTTGTGGTGTTTCTCGAATTGCGGCGGGTCGCTGGGGGTATTTCTTGAGTTTAGATGGGGACCTCAGGAACTCACTCGAGTTTCTTCAGGGAAGTCAGGTCCCCTTTTTTGCTGGAAGGGGAACTTCCAGATTAGTCTCGAGCCCTTTAATGGGAATAGGGCCTCTTCTGGAGTTGAGTCCATAAAGTGTGTTCTCCTCTCCAATGGGGAAGGATGTTAGGGATCTTTCTGAGTGACATAAAGGGAGTCAAGTACGCTTTTGCCTTTCAATTGGGAATGTTGGATTTCTCTTCAGATTCTGCAGCACAAAGTTTCCTCATCTCGCATTGAGGGGATAATTTTGTGGTGTTTCCCGAATTTCGGCGGGAAGCTGGGGGTACTTCTCGAGTTTCAACGGGGACCTCAGGAACTCACTGGAGTTACTTTAGGAAAGTCAGTTCCCCTTTAGTGCTGGACGGGGAACTTCCGGATTAGTCTCGAAGCCTTTAAGGGAATAGGGGCTCTTCTGGAGTTGAGTCCATAAATTGTGTATGCCTCTGCAATGGGGATGGATTTTACGGAACTTTCTGAGGAGCATAAAGTATGCCAAGTTCCCTTTTGCATTTCAAGCGGGAATGTGGGATTTCTCTTGAGATTCTGCAGCGCAAAATTACCTCATGTCGCATTGCGGGGATAATACTGTGTTGTTTCTCGAGTTGTGGTTTGAAGTCGGGGATACTTCTGTAGTTAAAACGGGAACCTCAGGAACTCTCTCAGGTTGCTCCAGGGAAGTCAAGTCCCCTTTTGTGTTGGAAGGGGAACTTCTTGATTACTCTTGAGCTTTTAAATGGGAATATTGCCTCTTCTCGATTTGACTGCATGAAGAGTGTTCTCCTCTTCACTGAGGATGGATGTTAGGGACCATTCTGATTCTCATAAAGGGAGTCAAGAAACCTTTTGCCTTTCAAGAGGGAATGTGATATTTCTCTTGAGATTCTGTAGAGCAATATTTCTTCATCTCGCATTGAGGTGATAATTTTGTGGTGTATGTCCAGTTGCGGCGGGAAGCTGGGGGTACTTCTCGAGTTGCGATGGGGACATCAGGAACTCGCTCGGGTTTCTTCAGGTAAGGCAGGTTCTGTTTTGTGTTTGAAGGGGAACTTCCGGTTCACTATCGAGCCGTTAAGTGGGAATCTGTCCTCATCTCGAATTGAATCCATAAAGTGTGTTCTCCTCTCCAATGGTCACTGCTCTGTGAGGGAACTTTCTGAATCGCATAAAGGGTATTAAGAGTCCTTTTGCCTTTCAAGAGGGAATGTGGTATTTCTCTTGAGATTCTGCATCGCAAAATTTCCTCATCTCGCATTAACGGGATAATTTTGTGGTGTTTCTCGAGTTGCGGCTGGAGGCTAGGGTATTTCTCGAGTTGCGACGGGGACCTCACGAACTCGCTTGGGTTGCTTCAGGGAAGTCAGGTCCCCTTTGGTGTTGGAAGGGGAACTTCCGGTTTACTCTCGAGCCGTTTATTGGGAATAGGGCCTCATCTTGATTTGAGTCCGTAAAGTGTGTTCTCCTGTCCAATGAGGACGGCTGTGTGAGGGAACTTTCTGAGTCGCATAAAGGGTTTCAAGAACCGTTTTGCCTTTCAAGAGGGAATGTGGTATTTCTCTTGAGATTCTGTAACGCAAAATTTCCTATTCTTGCAATTTCGCATAAAGGGTTTCAAGAACCGTTTTGCCTTTCAAGAGGGAATGTGGTATTTCTCTTGAGATTCTGTACCACAAAATTTCCTATTCTTGCATTGAGGGGATAATTTTGTGGTGTTTCTCGAGTTGCGGCGGGAAGCTGGGAGTACTTCTCAAGTTGCTATGCATACCTCAGGAACTCACTCGGGTTTCTTCAGGTAAGGCAGGTCCCCTTTTTGTTGGAAGTGGAACTTCCGATTTACTCTCGAGCAGTTAATTGGAAATAGTGCCTCATTTTGAATTGAGCACATAAAGTTCGTTCACCTCTCCAATGGGGACTGATATTAGTGAAATTTCTGAGTCGCATAAAGGATGTCAAGTTCCCTTTTGCATTTCAAGAGAGAATGTGGTATTTCTCTTGAGTTTCTGCAGCGCAAAATATCCTCATCTCGCATTGGAGATAATTTTGTGGTGTATGTCAATTTGTGGCGGGAATTTTGGATCACTTCTCGTGTTGCGACGAGGACCTCAGGAATTTGCTCCAGTTGCTTCTGTAAAGTCAGGTCCCCTTTTGTGTTGGAAGGGGAACTTCCGGTTAAGTCTGGAGCCGTTAAATGGGAATAGGGCCTCATCTCGAATTGAGTCCATAAAGTGTGTTCTCCTCTCCTATGGGGAATGATATTAGTGAAATTTCTGAGTCGCATAAACGGTATGAAGTACTTTTTGCCTTTCAAGAGGGAATGTGGTATTTCTGTTGAGATTGTGATTCACAAAATTTTCTCATCTCGCATTGAGGGGATAATTTTGGGTTGTTTCTAGAGTTACGGCGGGAAGCTGGGGGTGCTTCAAGAGTTGCGACGGGGAACTCAGGAACTTGCTGGGGTTGCTTCTGGGAAGTCAGGTCCCCTTTGGTGTTGGAAGGGGAACTTCCGGGTTTCTTTCGATCCCTTAAATGTGCACAGGGGCTCATCTCGAATTGAGTCCATAAAGTGTGTTCTTTCCAAAGGGGACGGCTGTGTGAGGGAACATTCTGAGTCGAATAATGGGTGTCAAGTACCTTTTTGCCTTTCCAGAGGGAATGTGGTATTTCTCTTGAGATGCTGCCTCGCAAAATTTCCTCATCTCGCATTGAGAGGATAATTTTGTGGTGTTTCTCGAGTTGCGGGGGTAGCTGTGGGTGCTTCTTAAGTTGCAACGGGGACCTCAGGAACTCGCTGTGGATACATCAGGAAGTCAGTTCCCCTTTGCTGTTGGAAGTGGAACTTCCGAGTTCCCCTCGAGCCCTTCAATGTGCACAGGGGCTCATCTCGAATTGCGTCCATAAAGTGTGTTCTCCTCTCCAAAGGGGACGGCTGTGTGAGGGAACTTTCTTAGTCGAATAAAAGGTGTCAAGTACCTTTTTGCCTTTCAAGAGGGAATGCGGTATTTCTCTTGAGATGCTGCATCGCAAAATTTTCTCATCTCGCATTGAGGGGATAATTTTGTGCTGTTTCTCGAGTTGCTTCCGGAAGTTGGGGGTGCTTCTCGAGTTGCTACGGGGACCTCAGAAACCTGCTGGGCTTCCTTCAGGGAAACAGGTCCCCTTTGGTGTTGGAAGGGGAACTTCTGGGTTCCTCTCGAGCCCTTAAATGTGCACAGGGGCTCATCTCGAATTGAGTCCATAAAGTGTGTTCTCCTCTAAAAGAGGACGTCTGTGTGAGGGAACTTTCTGAGTCGAAAAAAGGGTGTCAAGTACCTTTTTCCCTTTCAAGAGGGAATGTGGTATTTCTTTTGAGATGCTGCATCGCAAAATTTCCTCATCTCGCATTGAGGGGATAAATTTGGGTTGTTTCTCGAGTTACGGCGGAAAGCTGGGTGTGCTTCTCTAGTTGCGACGCGGACCTCAGGAACTGGCTGGGGTTGCTTCAGGGAAGTCAGGTCCCCTTTGCTGTTGGAAGGGGAACTTCGGGTTCCTCTCCAGCCCTTAAATGTGCACAGGGGCTCATCTCGAATTGAGTCCATAAAGTGTGTTCTCCTCTAAAAGCGGACGGCTGTGTGAGGGAACTTTCTGAGTCGAATAAAGGGTGTCAAGTAACTTTTTGTCTTTCAAGAAGGAATGTGGCATTTCTCTTGTGATGCTGCACCGCAAAATTTCCTCATCTGTCATTGAGGGTATAATTTTGGGGTGTTTCTCGAGTTGCGCCTGGATTCTGGGGGTGCTTCTCGAGTTGCGACGGGGACCCTAGGAACTCGCTGGGGTTGCTTCAGGTAAGTCAGTCCCCTTTGGTGTTGGAAGGGAACTTCCGGTTTCCTCTCGAGCCGTTAAATGTGAACAGGGGCTCATCTCGAATTGAGTCCATAAAGTGTGTTCTCCTCTCCAAAGGGGACAGTTGTGTGAGGGAACTTTCTGAGTCGAATAAAGGGTGTCAAGTACCTTTTTGCCTTTAAGAGGGAATGTGGTATTTCTCTTGAGATGCTGCATCGCAAAATTTCCTCATGTCGCATTGAGGGGATAATTTTGGGGTGTTTCTCGAGTTGCGGCGGGAAGTTGGGGGTGCTTCTCGAGTTGCGACGGGGACCTTATCAACTCGCTGTGGTTGCTTCAGGGAAGTGAGGTCCCCTTTCGTGTTGGAAGGGGAACTTCCTGTTTCCTCTCGAGCCTCTGAATGTAACAGGGGCTCTTCTCGAATTGAGTTCATAAAGTTCGTTCTCCTCTCCAAAGAGGACGGCTGTGCGATGGAAATTTCTGAGTCGAATATAGGGTGTCAAGTAACTTTTTGCCTTTCAAGAGGGAATGTGGTATTTCTCTTGAGATGCTGCATCGTAAAATTTCCTCCTCTCGCATTGAGCGGATAATTTTGGGGTGTTTTTCGAGTCGCGGCGGGAAGCTGGGGGTGCTTCTCGAGTTGCGACTGGGACCTTAGGAACTCGCTGGGGTTACTTCAGGGAAGTGAGTTCCGCTTTGGTGTTGGAAAGGGAACTTCCGGTTTCCTCTCGAGCCCTTAAATGTGAACAGGGACTCATCTCGAATTGAGTCCATCGAGTGTATTCTCCTCTTCAAAGTGGACGGCTGTGTGATGCAACTTTCTGAGTCGAATAAAGGGTGTCAAGTACCTTTTTGCCTTTCTAGAGGGAATGTGGTATTTCTCTTGAGATGCTGCATCGCAAAATTTCTTTATCTCGCATTGAGGGAATAATTTTGGGGTGTTTCCCGAGTTGCGGTGGGAAGCTGGGGGTGCTTCTCGACTTGCGACGGGGACCTCAGGAACTCGCTGGCGTTGCTTCAGGGAAGTCAGGTCCGCTTTGTTGTTGGAAGGGGAACTTCTGGGTTCCTCTGGAGGCCTTAAATATGCACAGCGGCTCATCTCGAATTGAGTCCATAAAGTGTATTCTCTCCAAAGCGGACGGCTGTTTGAGTGAATTTTCTGAGTCGAATAAAGGGTATCAAGTACCTTTTGACTTTCAAGAGGGAATGTGCTATTTCTCTTGAGATGCTGCATCGCAAAATTTCCTAATCTAGCATTGAGGCAATAATTTTGGTGTGTTTCTCGAGTTGCGGCAAGCTGGGGGTGCTTCTCGAGTTGCGACGCGGACCTCTGGAACTGGCTGGGGTTGCTTCAGGGAAGTCAGGTCCCCTTTGCTGTTGGAAGGGGAACTTCCGGGTTCCTCCCCAGCCCTTAAATGTGCACAGGGGCTCATCTCGAATTGAGTCCATAAAGTGTGTTCTCCTCTAAAAGGGGACGGCTGTGTGAGGGAACTTTCTGAGTCGAATAAAGTGTGTCAAGTAACTTTTTGCCTTTCAAGAGGGAATGTGGCATTTCTCTTGTCATTTTGCATCGCAAAATTTCCTCATCCAACATTGAGGGTATAATTTTGGGGTGTTTCTCGAGTTGCGCCTGGATTCTGGGGGTGCTTCTCGAGTTGCGATGGGGACCCTAGGAACTCGCTGGGGTTGCTTCAGGGAAGTCAGTCCCCTTTGGTGTTGGAAGGGGAACTTCCGGTTTCCTCTCGAGCCGTTAAATGTGAACAGGGGCTCATCTCGAATTGAGTCCATAAAGTGTGTTCTCCTCTCCAGAGGGGACAGTTGTGTGAGGGAACTTTCTGAGTCGAATAAAGGGTGTCAAGTACCTTTTTGCCTTTAAGAGGGAATGTGGTATTTCTCTTGAGATGCTGCATCGCAAAATTCTCTCATCTCGCATTGAGGGGATAATTTTGGGGTGTTTCTCGTGTTGTGGCGGGAATCTGGGGTTCTTCTCGAGTTGTGACGGGGAACTTATCAACTCGCTGTGGTTACTTCAGGGAAGTGAGGTCCCCTTTCGTGTTGGAAGGGGAACTTCCTGTTTCCTCTCGAGCCTCTGAATGTAACAGGGGCTCTTCTCGAATTGAGTTCATAAAGTTCGTTCTCCTCTCCAAAGGGGACGGCTCTGTGATGGAAATTTCTGAGTCGAATATAGGGTGTCAAGTAACTTTTTGCCTTTCAAGAGGGAATGTGGTATTTCTCTTGAGATGCTGCATCGTAAAATTTCCTCCTCTCGCATTGAGCGGATAATTTTGCGGTGTTTTTCGAATTGCGGCGGGAAGCTGGGGGTGCTTCTCGACTTGCGACGGGGACCTTAGGAACTCGCTGGGGTTACTTCAGGGAAGTGAGTTCCGCTTTGGTGTTGGAAAGGGAACTTCCGGTTTCCTCTCGAGCCCTTAAATGTGAACAGGGGCTCATCTCGAATTGAGTCCATCGAGTGTGTTCTCCTCTTCAAAGTGGACGGCTGTGTGATGCAACTTTCTGAGTCGAATATAGGGTTTCAAGTAACTTTTTGCCTTTCAAGACGGAATGTCGTATTTCTCTTAAGATTGCATCGGAAAATTTTCTCTTCTCGCATTGAGGGGATAATTTTCGGGTGTTTCTCCATTTGCGAAGTGAAGCTGGGGGTTCTTCTCGAGTTGTGACGGGGACCTCAGGAACTCGCTGGGGTTGCATCAGGGAAGTCAGATCCCCTTTGGTGTTGGAGGGGAAATTACGGTTTCCTCTCGAGTCCTTAATTGTGAACAGGGGGTCATCTCGAATTGAGTCCATAAAGTGTATTCTCCTCTCCAAATTTGACGGTTGTGTGTGGGAAGTTTCTGCGTCGAATAAAGGGTGTCAAGTACCTTTTTGCCTTTCCAGATGGAATGTGGCATTTCTATTGAGATTCTGCATCGCAAATTTACTCCTCTCACATTGAGGGGATAATTTTGGGGTGTTTTACGAGTTGCGGCGGGGAGCTGGGTGTGCTTCTCGAGTTGCGATGGGGACCTCAGGAAGTCGCTGGGGTTGCTTCAGGGAAGTTGAGTTCCGCTTTGGTGTTGGAATGGGAACTTCCGGTTTCCACTCAGGCCATTAAATGTGAACAGGGGGTCATCTCGAATTGAGTTCATAAAGTGTGTTCTTCTCTTCAAAGTGGACGGCTGTGTGAGGGAACTTTCTGAGTCGAATATAGGGTGTCAAGTAATTTTTTGCCTTTCAAGACGGAATGTCGTATTTCCCTTGAGATTCTGCATCGGAAAATTTTCTATTCTCGCATTGAGGGGACAATTTTCGGGTGTTTCTCGAGTTGTGGCGGTAAGCTGGCAGTGCTTCTCCAGTTGGGACGGCGACCTCAGGAAGTAGCTGGGGTTGCTTTAGGGAAGTCGGGTCCCCTTTGGTGTTGGAAGGGGAAATTCCGGGTTCTTCTCTAGCCCTTAAATGTGAACAGAGTCTCATCTCGAATTGAGTCCATAAAGTGTGTTCTCCTCTTCAAAATGAACGGTTGTGTGATGGAACTTTCTGAGTCGAATAAAGGGTTTCAAGTACCTTTTTGCCTTTCAAGAGGGAATGTGGTATTTCTCTTTAATGCTACATCGCAAAATTTCCTCATCTCATATTGAGGGGATAATTTTGGAGTGTTTCTCCATTTGCGGCGGCAAGCTGGGGGTGCTTCTCGAGTTGCGACGGGGACTTCAGGAATTCACTGGGGTTGCTTCAGGGAAGTCAGGTTACCATTGGTGTTGGAAGGGGAACTTACGGTTTCCTCTCGAGCCCTTAATTGTGAACAGGGGCTCATCTAGAATTGAGTCCTTAAAGTGTGTTCTCCTCTCCAATGGTGATGGCTCTCTGAGGGAACTTTTTGAGTAGAATAAAGAGTGTCAAGTATCTTTTTGATTTCAAGAGGGAATGTGGTATTTCTCTTGAGATTCCGCATCGCAATATTTCCTCATCTCGCAATGAGGGGATAATTTTGTGCTTTTTCTCGAGTTGCGGCAGGAAGCTGGGTGTGCTTCTCGAGTTGCGACGGGGAACTCAGGACCTCGCTGGGGTTGCTTCAGGGAAGTTGAGTTCCCCTTTGGTGTTGGAAGTGGAACTTCCTGTTTCCTCTCGAGCCCTTAAATGTGAACAGGGGCTCATCTCGAATTGAGTCCATAAAGTGAGTTCTCCTCTCCAAATGGAACAGCTGTTGAGGGAACTTTCTGAGTCGAATAAAGGGTGTCAAGTACCTTTTTGCCTTTCAAGAGGGAATGTGGTATTTCTCTTAAGATTCTGCATCGCAAAATTTACTCCTCTCACATTGAGGGGATAATTTTGCGGTGATTCTCGAGTTGCGGCGGGAAGTTGGTGGTGCTTCTCGAGTTGCGACGGGGACCTCAGGAACTCGCTGGGGTTGCTTCAATGAAGTCAGGTCCCCTTTGGTGTTGGAAGGGGAACTTCCGGTTTCCTCTCGACCCTTAAATGTGAACAGGGGCTCACCTCGAATTGAGTCCATAAAGTGTGTTCTCCGCTTCAAAGGGGAAGGCAATGTGAGGGAATTCTCTGAGTGGAAAAAAGGATGTCAAGTACCTTTTTGCCTTTCAAGAGGAAATGTCGTATTCCTCTTGCGATACTGGATCGCCAAATTTCCTCATCTCACATTGAGGGGATAATTTTGGAGTGTTTCCCGAATTGCGGCGGGAAGCTACGGTTGCTTCTCGAGTTGCGACGGGGACCTCATTAATTCGCTGGGGTTGCTTCAAGGAAGTCAGGTCCCCTTTGTTGTTGGAAGGGGAACTTCCGGGTTCCTCTCGAGCCCTTCAATGTGCACAGGGGCTCATCTCGAATTGAGTCCATGAAGTGTGTTTCCCTCTAAAAGGGGAGGGCTGTTTGAGGGAACTTTCTGAGTCGAATAAAGGGTGTCAAGTACCTTTTTGCCTTTCAAGTGGGAATGTGGTATTTCTTTTGAGATTCTGCATCGCAAAATTTCCTCATCTCGTATTGTGGCGATAACTTTGGGGTGTTTCTCGAGTTGTGCCTGGAAGCTGGGGTTGCTTCTCGGGTTGCGACGGGGACCTCAGGAACTCGCTGGGGTTGCTTCAGGGAAGTCAGGTTCCCTTTGGTTTTGGAAGGGGAAATTCCGTGTACCTCTCGAGCCCTTAAATGTGCACAGGGTCTCATTTCGAAATGAGTCCATTAAGTGTGTTCTCCTCTAAAAGGGGACCGCTGTGTGAGGGAATTTTCTGTGTCGAATAAAGGGTGTCAAGTACCTTTTTGCCTTTCTAGAGGGAATGTGGTATTTCTCTTGAGATGCTGCATCGCAAAATTTCTTTATCTCGCATTGAGGGAATAATTTTGGTGTGTTTCCCGAGTTGCGGCGGGAAGCTGGGGGTGCTTCACGACTTGCGACGGGGACCTCAGGAACTCGCTGGCGTTGCTTCAGGGAAGTCAGGTCCGCTTTGTTGTTGGAAGGGGAACTTCTGGGTTCCTCTGGATCCCTTAAATATGCACAGCGGCTCATCTTGAATTGAGTCCATAAAGTGTATTCTCTCCAAAGTGGACGGCTGTTTGAGTGAATTTTCTGAGTCGAATAAAAGGTATCAAGTACCTTTTGACTTTCAAGAGGGAATGTGCTATTTCTCTTGAGATGCTGCATCGCAAAATTTCCTAATCTCGCATTGAGGCAATAATTTTGGTGTGTTTCTCGAGTTGCGGTGGGAAGCTGGGGGTGCTTCTCGAGTTGCGACGGGTACTTCAGGAACTGGCTGGGGTTGCTTCAGGGAAGTCAGGTCCCCTTTGGTGTTGGAAGGGGAACTTCCGGGTTCCTCTCGAACCCTTAAATGTGCACAGGGGCTCATCTCGAATTGAGTCCATAAAGTGTGTTCTCCTCTAAAAGGGGACGGCTGTGTGAGGGAACTTTCTGAGTCGAAAAAAGGGTGTCAAGTACCTTTTTCCCTTTCCAGAGGGAATGTGGTATTTCTTTTGAGATGCTGCATCGCAAAATTTCCTCATCTCGCAATGAGGGGATAAATTTGGGTGTTTCTCGAGTTACGGCGGAAAGCTGGAGGTGCTTCTCTAGTTGCGACGCGGACGTCAGGAACTGGCTGGGGTTGCTTCAGGGAATTCAGGTCCCCTTTGCTGTTGGAAGGGGAACTTCCGGGTTCCTCTCCAGCCCTTAAATGTGCACAGGGGCTCATCTCGAATTGAGTCCATAAAGTGTGTTCTCCTCTAAAAGGGGACGGCTGTGTGAGGGAACTTTCTGAGTCGAATAAAGGGTGTCAAGTACCTTTTTGCCTTTCAAGAGGGAATGTGGTATTTCTCGTGAGAAGCTGCATCGCAAAATTTCCTCATCTCACATTGAGGGGATAATTTTGGGGTGTTTCTCGAGTTGCGGCGGGATGCTGGGAGTGCTTCTCGAGTTGCGTCGGGGAACTCAGGAACTCGCTGGGGTTGCTTCAGGGAAGTCGGGTCCCCTTTGGTGTTGGAAGGGGAAATTCCGGGTTTCTCTCGAGCCCTTAAATGTGCACAGGGGCTCCTCCCGAATTGAGTCGATAAAGTGTGTTCTCTCCAAATGGGATGGCTGTGTGAGGGAACTTTCTGAGTAGAATAAAGGGTGTCAAGTAACTTTCAGCCTTTCAAGAGGGAATGTGGTCCTTCTCTTGAGATGCTGCATCGCAAAATTTCCTCATCTCGCATTGAGGGGATAATTTTAGGGTGTTTCTTGAGTTGCGGCGGGAAGCTGGCGGTACTTCTCATGTTGCTATGTGTACCTCAGGAACTCACTCGGGTTTCTTCAGGTAAGGCAGGTCCCCTTTTTTTGGAAGGGGAACTTCCGATTTACTCTCGAGCAGTTAATTTGCAATAGTGCCTCATTTTGAATTGAGTACATAAAGTTCGTTCACCTCTCCAATGGGGACTGATGTTAGTGAAATTTCTGAGTCGCCTAAAGGATGTCAAGTACACTTTGGCATTTCAAGAAGGAATGTGGTATTTCTCTTGAGATTTTGCAGCGCACAATTTCCTCATCTCGCATTGAGGGGATAATTCTGTGGTGTTTGTCGAGTTGCAGCGGGATGCTGGGGGTGCTTCTCGCAACGGGGACCTCAGGAAGTGGCTCGGGTTGCTTCAGGGAAGTCAGGTCCCCTTTTGTGTTGGAACGGGAACTTCCGGTTTACTTTCGAGCCGTTCATTGGGAATAGGGATTCATCTGGAGTTGAGTCCAAAAGGTGTTTTTTCCTCTCCAATGGGTACGGCTCTGTGAGCGAACTTTCTGGGTCACATAAAGTGTGTCAAGTGACCTTTTGCCTTTCAAGCGGGTATGTGGGACTTCTCTTCAGATTTCGGAGCGCATAATTTCCTCATCTCGCATTGTGGGGATAATTTTGTTTTGTCTCGAGTTTCGGCTTGGATCTGGGGGTACTTCTCGAGTTGTACGTGGACCTCAGGAACTCGTTCGTGTTGCTTCAGGGAAGTCAGGTCCCCTTTTTTTGGAAGTGGACTACCAGATTACTCTTGAGGGCTTAAATGGGAATAGGTCCTCTTCTAGATTTGAGTCCATGAAGTGTGTTCTCCGCTCCAATAAGTACGGGTGTTAGGAAACTATCTGAATCGCATAAAGTGTGTCAAGTGCCCTTTTGCCTTTCAAGCGGGAATGTGGGATTTCTATTTAATTGTGCAGTGCAAAATTTCCTCATCTCACATTGAGCGGATAATTTTTTGGTGTTTACCCTTTTGAGGCGGGAAGCTGGGGGTACTTCTCGAGTTGCGACGGGGACCTCAGGAACTCGCTTGTGTTGCTTCAGGGAAGTTAGTCACCCTTTTCTACTGGAACGGGAATTTCGGGATTACTCTCGAGCCGTTAAATGGGAATAGGGCCTCCTCCCAAGTTGAGTCCATAAACTGTGTTCTCCTCTCCAATGGGGATGGCTGTGTGAGGGAATTTTCTGAGGCGAATAAAGGGTGTCAAATACAGTTTTGCCTTTCCAGCGGAACGTGGGATTTCTCTTGAATTGTGCAGCGGAATATTTTCCTGATCTCGCATTGAGGGGATAATTTTGTGGTGTTTCTAGAGTTGCGGCGGGAACCTGGTTGAACTTCTCAGGTAGCGAACAGGACCTCAGGAATTCTCTCTGGCTGCTTCAAGGAAGTCAGGAACCCTTTTGTGTTGGAAGGGGAATTTTGGGATTACTGTTGAGCCTTTAAATGGGAATAGGGCCTCTTCTCGAGTTAAGTCAGTAAAGTGTGTTCTCCTCTCCAATGGGGACGACTGTTTGAGGGAATTTTTTGAGTCTCACCCGGCTGTGCAAACGGGAGAAATACCAGCCCCACACGCGCAGACAGGAGAGATGCCGGCCCAGGCGGCTGAGAAGCCAGAGACACGGGCCTTGCCGGCGCAGACGCTAGAGAGGCCTTCGCCACCCGCGCAGACGGGAGAGAACCCGGCCCCGCCCGCGCACTGGAGAGACCTCGGCCCCGGCCGCTCAGATGCTATTGTTGCTGGCGCTGCCCGCGCAGAGGCAAGAGAAGCCGGCCCCGCCTGCGCAGATGCGAGAGCCCCTTGCCCCGCCCGCACAGATGCGAGAGACCCCGGCCCCGCCCGCCCAGATGGGAGAGACCCCGGCCCCGCCCGCCCAGATGGGAGAGACCCCGGCCCCGCCCACCAGACGCGGGATACGCAGGCCCCGCCCGCACAGACTCGAGAGAATCCGGCCCTGGCACAACCCACCATGCAGAGATGCGCAGCTGTGAGGAGCTACCCCATGCCTGAGGCCAGTGCGGGTGGCCTAGAGGAGGTACCCCACCTCCAATAGGCGGTGGTTGTGCAGGAGAGCCGAGAGGAGGTACTCACGTTCAGGGTCAGGAGGGGCGGCCTTGAGGACATACCCCTCATCCAAGGTAAGGTGCAGCAGCTGTGCTTTCTTGGAGCAGCTGTGAAGAGATATCCCACACCCAAGGTAAGAGAAACTCAAATCAGATGGTAGGTATTGCGAGGGGGCTTCAGATGGCAGACACACTGAAATCATAATCACAGGAATCTACTCCATCTGATCACATGGACCACAGCCGAATGTGGTCCACTGGAGAAGGGAATGGCAAACCACTTAAGTATATTTGCATTGAGAACCCCATGAACAGTATCAAAGGGCAAAATGACAGGATACTGAATGAGGAATTCCCCAGGTCTGTAGGTGCCCAGTATGCTACAGGAGATCAGTGGAGAAATAACTCTAGAAGGAATGAAGGGATGGACCAAAAGCAAAACCAGTACCCAGCTGTGGATGTGACCGGTGATAGAAGCAAGGTCTGGTGCTGTAAAGAGCAATATTGCATAGGAACCTTGAATGTAAGGTCCAGGAATCGAGGCAAATTGGAAGTGGTCAAACAGAGGATGGCAAAAGTGAACATAGACATTCTAGGAATCAGTGAATTAAAATGGACTGGAATGTGTGAATTTAACTCAGATGACCATTATATATATACTACTGTGGGCAGAAATCCCTTAGAAGAAATGGAGTAGACATCATGGTCAACAAGAGACTCTGAAATGCAGTACTTGGATGCAATCTTAAAAACGACAGAATGATTTCTGTTCATTTCCAAGGCAAACCATTCAACATTACAGTAATCCAGGCCTATGCCCCAACCACTAACGCTGAAGAAGCCGAAGTTGAACGGTTCTATGAAGACCTACAAGACCTTTTAGAACTAACACCCAAAAAGATGTCCTTTTCATTATAGGGGACTGGAATGCAAAAGTAGGAAGTCAAGAAACACCTGGAGTAACAGGCAAATTTGGCCTTGGAGCACGGAATGAAGCAGGGCCAAGTCTAATAGAGTTTTGTCAAGGGAACGCACTGGTCATAGCAAACTCCCTCTTCCAACAACACAAGAGAAGACTCTACACGTGGACATCACCAGATGGTCAACACTGAAATCAGATTGATTATATTCTTTGCAGCCAAAGATGGAGAAGCTGTATACAGTTAGCAAAAACATGACCAGGAGCTGACTGTGGTTCAGATCATGAACTCCTTATTGCCAAATTCAGACTTAAATTGAAGAAAGTAGGGAAAACCCCTAGACCATTCAGATATGACCTCAATCAAATCCCTTATGATTATACAGTGGAAGTGAGAAATAGATTTAAGGCACTAGATCTGATAGATAGAGTGCCTGATGAACTCTGGATGGAGGTTCGTGACATTGTACAGGAGACAGAGACCAAGAGCATCCCCATGGAAAAGAAATGCAAAAAAAAAGCAAAATGGCTGTCTGAGGTGGCCTTACATATAACTGTGAAAAGAAGAGTAGCGAAAAGCAAAGGAGAAAGGGAAAGATATAAGCATTAGAATGCAGAGTTCCAAAGAATAGCAAGGAGAGATAAGAAAGCCTTCCTCAGTGATCAATGCAAAGAAATAGAGGAAAACAACAGAATAGGAAAAACAAGAGATCTCATTAGAGATTCCAAGGGAACATTTCATGCAAAGATGGGCTCGATAAAGGACAGAAATGGTATGGACCTAACGGAAGCAGAAGATATTAAGAAGAGGTGGCAAGAATACACAGAAGAACTGTACAAAAAAGATCCTCACGACCAGGATAGTCACGAAAATGTGATCACTGGCCTAGAGCCAGACATCTTGGAATGTGAATTCAAGTGTGCCTTAGACAGCAACACTACAAACAAAGCTAGTGGAAGTGATGGAATTCCAGTTGAGCTATTTCAAATCTTGAAAGATGATGCTGTGAAAGTGCTGCACTCAATATGCCAACAAATTTGGAAAACTCAGCAGTGGCCACAGGACTGGAAAAGGTCAGTCTTCATTCTAATCCCAAAGAAAGGCAATGCAAAAGAATGCTCAAACTACCGCACAATTGCACTCATCTCACACGCTAGTACAGTCATGCTCAAAATTCTCCAAGCCAGGCTTCAGCAATATGTGATCCGTGAACTCCCAGATGTTCAAGCAGGTTTTAGAAAAGGCAGAGGCACCAGATCAAATTGCCAACATCCGCTTGATCATGGAGAAAGCGAGAGAGTTCCAGAAAAACATCTATTTCTGCTTCATTGACTATGCCAAAGCCTTTGACTGTGTGGATCACAATAAACTGTGGAAGATTCTGAAAGTGATGGGAATACGAGACCACCTGACCTGCCTCTTTAGAAACCTGTATGCAGGTCAGGAAGCAACAGTCAGAACTGTGCATGGAACAACAGACTGGTTCCAAATAGGAAAAGGAGTACGTCAAGGCTGTATATTGTAATCTTGCTTATTTAACTTATATGCAGAGTGCATCATGAGAAATGCTGGGCTGGAAGAAGAACAACTGGAATCAAGATTGCTGGGAGAAATATCAATAACCTCAGATATGCAGATGACACCACCTTTAGGGCAGAAAGTGAGGAGGAACACAAAAGTCTCTTTATGAAAGTGAAAGAGGAGAGTGAAAAGGTTGGCTTGAAGCTCAACATTCAGAAAACAAAGGTGATGGAATCTGGTCCCAACACTTCACGGAAAATAGATGGAAAAACAGTGGAAACAGTGTCACTCTTTATTTTGGGGGGCTCCAAAATCACTGCAGATGCTGATTGAAGCCATGAAATTAAAAGTCGCTTACTCCTTGGAAGGAAATTTATGATCAACCTTGATAGTATATTAAAAAGCAGAGACATCACTTTGCCAAAAAAGCTCCATCTAGTCAAAGTTATGGTTTTTCCCGTGGTCATGTATGGATGTGAGAGTTGGACTGTGAAGAAAGCTGATCGCCGAAGAACTGATGCTTTCGAACTGTGGTATTGAAGAAGACTCTTGAGAGTGCCTTGGACTGCAAGAAGATCCAACCAGTCCATTCTAAGGGAGATCAATCGTGGGTGTTCATTGGAAGGACTGATGCTAAAGCTAAAATTGCAATACTTCGGCCACCTCATGCGATGAGTTGACTCACTGGAAAATATTCTGATGCTAGGAGAGGTTGGGGGCTCGAGGAGAAGGGGACGACAGAGAATGAGATGGCTGGATAGCATCACCGACTCTGTGGCCATGAGTTTGAGTGAACTCCGGGAGTTGGTGTAGGACAGGGAGGCCTAGCGTACAGTGATTCATGGGGTCGCGGAGAGTCGGACACGACTGAGCGACTGAACTGAACTGAACTGAATAAAGTGTGTCAAATACCCTTTTCCCTTTCAGGCGGGAATGTGGGATTTCTCTTGAAATTCTGCAGCGCAAAATTTCTTCATCTCGCACTGAGGGGATAATTTTGTGGTGTTTCTCGAATTGTGGCGGGAAGCTGGGGGTATTCCTCGAGGTGCGAAGGGGACCTCAGGAACTCACTCGAGTTACTTCAGGGAAGTCAGGTCCCCGATTGTGCTGGAAGGGGAACTTCCGGATTACTCTCGAGCTGTTAAATGGGAATATTGCCTCTTCTCAATTTGAGTCTATAAAGTGTGTTCTCCTCTCCACTGAGGACGAATGTTAGGGACCATTCTGATTCGCCTAAAGGGAGTCAAGTACCCTTTTCCCTTTCAAGCGGGAATGTGGGATTTCTCTTGAGATTCTGCAGCGTAAAATTACCTCATCTCGCATTGAGGGGATAATTTTGTGGTATTTCTCGAGTTGCAGAGGGAAGCAGGGGATACTTCTCGACTTGCAACGGTGACCTCAGGAACTCGCTCGGGTTGCTTCAGCGAAGTCAAGTCCCCTTTTGTGTTGGAAGGGGAACTTCCAGATTACTCTCGAGCCGTTAAATGGGAACATTGCCTTTTCTCAATTTGAGTCAAGAGAGTGTGTTCTCCTCTGCACTGAGGACGGATGTTAGGGAACATTCTGAGTCGCCTGAATGGAGTCAAGTACACTGTTGCCTTTCAAGCGGGAATGTGGGATTTCTCTTGAGATTCTGCAGCGCAAAATTTCCTCATCTCACACGGAGGGGTTAATTTATTGGTGTTTCACGAATTGGGTTGGGAAGTTGTTGGTACTTCTGAAGTTCCGACGAGTACCTCTGGACCACACTCGAGTTACTTCAGGGAAGTCTGGTCCAATTTTGTGCTGGTTGGGGAACTTCCGTATTACTTTCAAACGCTTTAATGTGAATAGGGCCTCTTCTCGAATAGAGTCCATAAAGTGTGTTCTCCTCCCAATGGGGACGGATGTGTGAGGGAACTTTCTGAATCGAATAAAGGGTGTCAAGTACCTTTTTGCCTTTCAAGAGGGAATGTGTTATTTCTCTTGAGATGTTGCATCGCAAAATTTCCTCATCTCGCAATGAGGGGATAATTTGGGGGTGTTTCTCGAGTTGCGCCGGGAAGTTGGGGGTGCTTCTCGAGTTGCGACGGGGACCTAAGGAACTCGCTGGGGTTGCTTCAGGGAAGTGAGATCCCCTTTGGTGTTGGAAGGGGAACTTGCAGTTTCCTCTCGAGCCCTTCAATGTGCACAGGGGCTCATCTCGAATTGAGTCCATCAACTGTGTTCTCTTCGCCAAAGGGGACAGCTCTGTAAGGGAACTTTCTGGTTCGAATAATGGGTGTCAAGTACATTTTTGCCTTTCAAGAGGGAATGTGGTATTTCTCTTGAGATGCTGCATCGCCAAATTTCCTCATCTCGCATGGAGGGGATAATTTTGGGGTGTTTCTCGAGTAGCTTCGGGAAGCTGGGGGTGCTTCTCGAGTTGCGACGGGGACCTCAGGAACATGCTGGGGTTGGTTACGGGAAATCAGGGCCCCTTTGGTGTTGGAAGGGGAACTTCCGGGTTCCTCTCGAGCCCTTAAATGTGCACAGGGGCCCATCTCGAATTCAGTCCATAAAGTGTGCTCTCCTCTCCAAAGTGGACGGCTGTGTGAGGGAACTTTCTGAGTCCAATAAAGGGTGTTAAGTACAGTCTTGCCTTTCAAGAGGGAATGTGGTATTTCTCTTGAGATGCTGCATCGCCAAATTTCCTCATCTCGCATGAAGGGGATAATTTTGGGTGTTTCTCGAGTTGCGGCGGGAAGCTGGGGGTGCTTTGCGAGTTGCGACGGGGACCTCAGGAACTCGCTGGGGTTGCTTCAGGGAAACAGGTCTCCGTTGCTATTGGAAGGGGAACTTCCGGGTTCCTCTCGAGCCCTTAAATGTGCACAGGGGCTCATCTCGAAATGAGTTAATAAAGTGTGTACTCCTCTGAAATGGCACGGTTGTGTGAGGGAACTTTCTGAGTCGAATGAAGGGTGTCAAGTACCTTTTTGCCTTTCCAGAGGGAATGTGGTATTTCTCTTGAGATGCTGCATCGCCAAATTTCCTCATCTCGCATGGAGGGGATAATCTTGGGGTGTTTCTCGAGTTGCGGTGGGCAGCTGGGGGTGCTTCTCGAGTTGCGACGGGGACCTCAGAAACTCGCTGGGATTGCTTCAAGGAAGTCAGGTCCCCTTTGGTGTTCGAAGGGGAACTTCCGGGTTCGTTTCAGGCCCTTAAATATGCACAGGGGCTCATCTCGAATTGAGTCCATAAAGTGTGTTCTCCTCTAAAAGGGGACGGCTGTTTGAGGGAACTTTCTGAGTCGAATAAAGGGTTCAAGTAGCTTTTTGCCTTTCAAGAGGGAATGTGGTATTTCTCTGAGATGCTCTATCGCAAAATTTCCTCATTTCGCCTTGAGTGGATAATTTTGGGGTTTTTCCTGAGTTGTGGCGGAAACTGGGGGTGCTTCTCGAGTTGCGACGGGGACCTCAGGAACTCGCTGGGGATGCTTCAGGGAAGTCAGGTCCCCTTTGGTGTTGGAAGGGGAACCTTCGGGTTCCTCTCGAGCCCTTAAATATGCACAGGGGCTCATCTCGAATTCAGTCCATAAAGTGTGTTCTCCTCTAAAAGGGTCGGCTGTGTGAGGGAAATTTCTGAGTCGAATAAAGGGGGTCAAGTAACTTTTTGCCTTTCAAGAGGGAATGTGGTATTTCTCTTGAGATGCTGCATCGCAAATTTTCCTCATCTCGCATGGAGGGGATAATTTTGGGGTGTTTCTCGAGTTGCGGCGGGAAGCTGGGGGTGCTTCTCGAGTTGCGACGGGGACCTCAGGAACTCGTTGGCGTTACTTCAGGGAAGTCAGGCTCCTTTGCTGTTGGAAGGGGAACATCCGGGTTCCTATCGAGCCCTTCAATATTCACAGGGGCTCATCTCGAATTGAGTCCATAAAGTGTGTTCTCCTCTAAAAGGGGACGGCAGTCTGAGGGAACTTTCTGAGTCTAATAAAAGTTGTCTAGTACCTTTTTGCCTTTCAAGAGGGAATGTGGTATTTCTCTTGAGATGCTGCATCGCAAAATTTCCTCATCTCGCATTGTGGGGATAATTTTGGGGTGTTTCTCGAGTTGCGGCGGGAAGCTGGGGGTGCTTCTCGAGTTGCGACAGGGACCTCAGGAACTCGCTGTGGTTGCTTCAGGGAAGTAATGTCCCCTTTGGTGTTGGAAGGGGAACTTCCGGGTTCCTCTCGAGCCCTTAAATGTGCACAGGGGCCCATCTAGAATTGAGTCCATAAAGTGTGTTCTCTTCTAAAAGGGGACGGCAGTGTGAAGGAACTTTCTGAGTCTAATAAAGGTTGTCCAGTACCTTTTTGCCTTTCAAGAGGAAATGTGGTATTTCTCTTGAGATGCTGCATCGCAAAATTTCCTGATCTCGCATTAAGGGGATAATTTTGGAGTGTATTTCGAGTTGCGGCGGTAAGCTGGTGGTGCTTCTCGAGTTGCGACGGGGACCGCAGGTTCTCGCTCGGTTAGCTTCAGGAAGTCAGGTCCCCTTTCGTGTTAGAAGGGGAACTTCCGGGTTCCTTTCCAGCCCTTAAATGTGCACAGGGGCTCATCTCGAATTGAGTCAATGAAGTGTATACTCCTCTCAAATGGCACGTTTGTGTGAGCGAACTTTCTGAGTCGAATGAAGGGTGTCAAGTACCTTTTTGCCTTTCAAGAGGGAATGTGGTATTTCTCTTGAGATGCTGCATCAGAAAATTTTCTAATCTCGCATTGAGGGGATAATTTTGGGGTGTTTATCGTGTTTCGGCGGAAAGCTGGGTGTGCTTCTCAAGTTGCGTCGGGGACCTCAGGAAATCGCTGGGGTTGCTTCAGGGAAATCAGTTCCCCTTTGGTGTTGGAAGGGGAACTTCCGGATTTCTCTCCAGCCCTTAAATGTGCACAGGGGCTCATCTCGAATTGAGTCCATAAAGTGTGTTCTCCTTTTAAAGTGGACGGCTGTGTGAGGGAACTTTATGAGTCGAATGAAGGGTGTCAAGTACATTTTTGCCTTTCAAGAGGGAATGTGGTATTTCTCTTGAGATGCTGCATCGCAAAATTTCCTGATCTCGCATTAAGGGGATAATTTTGGAGTGTATTTCGAGTTGCGGCGGTAAGCTGGGGTGCTTCTCGAGTTGCGACGGGGACCTCAGGTTCTCGCTGGGTTAGCTTCAGGAAGTCAGGTCCCCTTTCGTGTTGGAAGGGGAACTTCCGGGTTCCTCTCCAGCCCTTAAATGTGCACAGGGGCTCATCTCGAATTGAGTCAATGAATTGTATACTCCTCTCAAAAGGCAGGGTTCTGTGAGCGATCTTTCTGAGTCGAATGAAGGGTGTCAAGTACCTTTTTGCCTTTCAAGAAGGTATGTGGTATTTCTCTTGAGATGCTGCATCAGAAAATTTTCTAATCTCGCATTGAGGGGATAATTTTGGGTTGTTTCTCGAGTTGTGGCGGGAAGCTGGGGGTGCTTCTCGAGTTTCGGCGGGGACCTGAGGAACTCGCTGGGGTTGCTTCAGGGAAGTCAGGTCCCCTTTGCTTTTGGAAGTGGAACTTCCGGGTTCCTCTCGAGCCCTTAAATGTGCACAGGGGCTCACCTCGAATTGAGTCCATAAAGTCTGTTCTCCTCTAAACGGGGACAGCTGTGTGAGGGAACGTTCTGAGTCGAAAAAAGGGTGTCAAGTAACTTTTCGCCTTTCAAGAGGAAATGTGGTATTACTCTTAAGATGCTGCATCGCAAAATTTCCTCATCTCGCATTGAGGGGATAATTTTGGGGTGTTTCTCGAGTTGCGGCGGTAAGCTGGGGGTGCTTCTCAGGTTGCTTCGGGGACTTCAGGAACTCGCTCGGGTTGCTTCACGGAAGTCAGGCCCCCTTTTTTGTTGGAAGGGGAACCTCCGGTTTACTCTCCAGCCGTTAATGGGAATAGGGGCTCATCTTGAATTGAGTCCATAAAATGTGTTCTCCTCTCCAATGGGGACTGATGTTAGTGAAATTTCTGAGTCGAATAAAGGATGTCAAGTACCATTGCCTTTCAATCGGGAATGTGGTATTTCACTTGAGATTCTGCAGCGCAAAATTTCCTCATCTCGCATTGTGTCTATAATATTGTGGTGTTTCTATAGTTGCGGGGAGAAGCTGGGGGTACTTGTCGAAGTGCGTCGGGGACCTCAGGAATTCGCTTGGGTTGATTCAGGGAAGTCAGGTCCCCTTTCGTTTAGGAATAGGAACATCCGGTTTACTCTGGAGCCGTTAAATGGGAATAGGGCCTCCTCTGGAATTGACTCCTTAAAGTGTGTTCTCCTCTCCAATGGGGACCGCTGTGTGAGGGGACATTTTGAGTTGCATAAAGGGAGTCAAGTACCCTTTTGCCTTTCAAGAGGGAATGTGGTATTTCTCTTGAGATGCAGCACAAAATTTCCTCACCTCGCATTGCGGGGAAAATTTTGTGGTTTTTCTTGTGTTGCGGCGGGAAGCTGGGGTAATTGCTCGAGTTGTGACGGAGACCCCAGGAAGTCGCTCTGGTTGCTTCAGGGCAGTCAGGTCCCCATTGGAGTTGGAAGGGGAACTTCCGGTTTACTCTGGAGCCGTTAAATCGGAATAGGGGCTCATCTCGTATTGAATCCATAAAGTGAGTTCTCCTATCCAATGGGGACGGCTGTATGAGGGAACTTTCTGAGTCGCAAAAAGGGTGTCCTGTACCCTTTTGCCTTGCAAGAAGGAATGTGGTATTTCTCTTGAAATTCTGCAGCGCAAAATTTCTTCATCTCGCATTGAGGGAATAATTTTGTGGTGTTTCTCGAGTTGCAGCGGGAATCTGGGGGTACTTCTCGAGGTACGATGGGGACCTCAGGACCTTGCTCGGGTTGCTTCAGAGAAATCAGGTCCCCTTTTTGTTGGAAGGGAAAATTTAGGTTTATTCTAGAGCCGTTAAATGGGAATAGGGGCTCAACTCGAATTGAGTCCATAAAGTTTATTTTCCTCTCCAATGGGACTGATGATAGTGAAATTTCTGAGTCCCAAAAAAGGTGTCAAGAAACCTTTGCCTTTCAAGAGGGAAGGTGGTATTTCTCTTGAGATTCTGCAGCGCAAAATTTCCTTATCTCGCATTGAGGGGATAATTTATTGGTGTTTCCCGAGTTGCGGCAGGAAGCTGGGGGTAGATCTCGATTTGCTACGGGGACCACAGGAACTCGCTCCGGTCGTTTCAGGGAAGTCACGTCCCCTTTGGTGTTGGAAGGGAAACTTCCGGTTTCCTCTCGAGCCCTTAAATGTGAACAGGGGCTCATCTCGAATTGAGTCCATAAAGTGTGTTCTCCTCTCCAAAGGGGACGGCTGTGTGAGGGAACTTTCTGAGCCGAATTAAGGGTGTCAAGTAACTTTTTCTATTTCAAGAGAGAATGTGGTATTTCTCTTGAGATGCTGCTTCGCAAAATTTCCTCATCTCGCATTGAGGGGATAATTTCTGTGTGTTTCTCGAGTTAAGGCGGGAAGCTGGGGGTGCTTCTCGAGTTGTGGCGGGGAACTGAGGAACTCGCTGGGGTTGCTTCAGGGAATTCAGGTCCCCTTTGTTGTTGGAATGGGAACTTCCGGGTTCCTCTCGAGTCCTTAAATGTGCACAGGGGCTCATCTCGAATTGAGTCCATAAAGTGTGTTCTCCTCTAAAAGGGGACGGCTTTGTGAGGGAACTTTCAAATTCGAATAAAGGGTGTCAAGTACCTTTTTTCCTTTCAAGAGGGAATGCGGTATTTCTCTTGAGATACTGCATCGCAAAATTTGCTCATCTCGCATTGAGGGGACAATTTTGGGGTGTTTCTCGAGTTGCGGCGGGAAGCTGGGGGTGCTTCTCGAGTTGCGACGTGGACCTCAGGAACTCGCTAGGGTTGCTTCAGGGGAGTCAGGTCCCCTTTGGTGTAGGAAGGGGAAATTCTGATTTCCTCTAGAGCCCTTAAATGTGCACAGGGACTCATCTCGAATTGAGTCAATAAAGTGTGTTCTCTCCAAAGGGGACGGCTGTGTGAGGGAACATTTTGAGTCGAATAAAGAGTGTCAAGTACCTTTTTTCCTTTCAAGAGGGAATGCGGTATTTCTCTTGAGATGCTGCATCGCAAAATTTCCTCATCTCGCATTGAGGTGATAATATTTGTGTGTTTCTCGAGTTGCGGCGGGAAACTAGGGGTGCTTCTCGAGTTGCGACGGGGACCTCAAGAACTCGCTGGAGTTGCTTCAGGGAAGTCTGGTCCTCTTTGGTGTTGGAAGGCGAACTTCCGGGTTCCTCTTGAGCCCTTAAATGTGCACAGGGGCTCATCTCGAATTGAGTCCATAAAGTGTGTTCTCTTCTCCAAAGGGGACGGCTGTGTAAGTGAACTTTCTGAGTCGAATAAAGGGTGTCAAGTACCTTTTTCCTTTCAAGACGGAATGTGGTATTTCACTTGAGATGCTGCATCAGAAAAGTTCCTCATCTCGCACTGAGGGGATAATTTTGGGGTGTTTCTCGAGTTGCCGCGGGCAGCGGCGGGTGCTTCTCGAGTTGCGACGGGGACCTCAGGAACTCGCTGGGGTTGCTTCAGGGAAGTAAGGTCCCCTATGGTGTTGGAAGGGGAACTTCCGGTTTCCTCTCGAGCCCTTAAATATGCACAGGGGCTCATCTGGAATTGAGTCCAAAAATGTGTTCTACACTCCAAAGGAGACTGCTGTGTTAGGGAAATTTCTGAGTCGAATAAAGGGTGTCAAGTAACTTTTTGCCTTTCAAGAGGGAATGTGGTATTTCTCTTGAGATACTGCATCGCAAAATTTCCTCATCTCGCATTGAGGGGATAATTTTGGGGTGTTTCCCGAGTTGCGGAGTGAAGCTTGGTGTGCTTCTCGAGTTGCGACAGGGATCTCAGGAACTCGCTTGGGTTGCTTCAGGGAGGTCAGGTCCCCTTTGGTGTTGGAACGGGAACTTCCAGTTTCCTCTCGAGACCTTGAATGTGCACAGGGGCTCATCTCGAATTCAGTCCATAAAGTGTGTTCTCCTCTCCAGAGGGGATGGCTGAGTGAGGGAAATTTCTGAGTCGAATACAGGGTGTCAAGTACCTTTTTGCCTTTCAAGAGGGCATGTGGTATTTCTCTTGAAATGCTGCATCGCAAAATTTCCTCATTTCGCATGGAGGGGATAATTTTGGTGTGTTTCTCGAGTTGCGGGGGAACCTAGGGGTGCTACTCGAGTTGCGACAGGGGCCTCCGGAAGTCGCTGGGGTTGCTTCAGGGAAGTCAGGTCCCCTTTGATGTTGGAAGGGGAACTTCCGTGTTCCTCTCGAGCCCTTAAATATGCACAGGGGCTCATCTGGAATTTGTCCATAAATTTTGTTCTCCTCTCCAAAGAGGACGGCTCTGCGAGGGAACTTTCTGAGTCGAATAAAGGGTGTCAAGTACCTTTTTGCCTTTCAAGAGGGAATGTGGCATTTCTCTTGAGATGCTGCATTGAAAAATTTCCTCATCTCGCATGGAGGGGACAATTGTCGGGTGTTTTAGGAGTTGCGGAGGGAAGCTGGGGGTGCTTCTCGAGTTACGACGGGGACCTGAGGAACTCGCTGGGGTTGCTTCAGGGAATTCAGGTCCCCTTTGTTGTTGGAATGGGAACTTCCGGGTTCCTCTCGAGTCCTTAAATGTGCACAGGGGCTCATCTCGAATTGAGTCCATAAAGTGTGTTCTCTCCAAAGGGGACGGCTGTGTGAGGGAACTTTTTGAGGCGAATAAAGAGTGTCCAGTACCTTTTTGCCTTTCAAGAGGGAATGTGGTATTTCTCTTGAGATGCTGCATCGCAAAATTTCCTCATCTCGCATTGAGGTGATAATTTTTGTGTGTTTCTCGAGTTGCGGCGGGAAACTAGGGGTGCTTCTCGAGTTGCGACGGGGACCTCAGAAACTCGTTTGTGTGATTTCAGGGAAGTCAGGTCCCCTTTGGTGTTGAAAGGGGAACTTCCGGTTTCCTCTCGCGCCCTTAAATATTCACAGGGGCTCCTCTCGAATTGAGTCCGTGAAGGGTGTTGTCCTCTCCAAAGGGCACGGCTGTGTGAGGGAACTTTCTGAGTCGAATAAAGGGTGTCAAGTACCGTTTTCCCTTTCCAGAGGGAATGTGGTAATTCTCTTGAGATGCTGCATCGCAAAATTTCCTCATCTCGCATTGAGGGGATACTTAGGGGTGTTTCTCGAGTTGCGGGGGGAAGCTGCGGGTGCTACTCGAGTTGCGACGGGGCCCTCAGGAACTCGCTGGGGTTGCTTCAGGGAAGTCAGGTCCCCTTTGTTGGGGACCTCAGGAGCTCGCTGGGGTTGCTTCAGGGAAGGGAGGTACCCTTTGGTATTGGAAGTGGAACTTCGGGTTTTCTCTCGAGCCCTTAAATATGAACAGGGGCTCATCTCAAATTGAGTCCATAAAGTGTGCTCTCCTCTGCAAAGGAGACGGCTGTGTGAGGGAACTTTCTGAGTCGAATAAAGGATGTCAAGTACCTTTTTGCCTTTCAAGAGGAAATGTGGTGTTTCTCTTGAGATTCTGCATCGCAAAATTTCCTCCTCTCGCATTGAGGGGATAATTTTGGGGTTTTTCTCGAGTTGCGACAGGAAGCTGGGAGTGCTTCTCGAGTTGCGACGGGGACCTCAGGAACTCGCTGGGGTTGCTTCAGGGAAGTCAGGTCCCCTTTGGTGTTGGAAGCGGAACTTCCGGTTACCTCTCGAGCCCTTAAATGTAAACAAGGGCTCATCTCGAATTGAGTCCATAAAGTTTCTTTTCCTCTCAAAGGGGACGGCTGTGTGAGGGAACTTTCTGAGTCGAATAAAGGGTGTCAATTACCTTTCTGCCTTTCAATAGGGAATGTGGTATTTCTCTTGAGATTCTGCATCTCTTAATTTCTTCTTTTCCCATTTAGGGGATAATTTTTCTGTGTTTCTCGACTTGAGGCGGGAGACTGGGGGTGCTTCTCGAGTTGCGACGGGGACCTTAGAATCTCAATGCAGTTGCTTCAGAGAAGTCTGGTCCCCTTTGTTGTTGGATGGGGAACTTCCGGGTTCCTCTCGAACACTTAAATGTGAACAGGGTCTCATCTCGAATTCATTCCATAAAGTGTGTTCTCCTCTCCAAAGGGGACGGTTGAGTGAGGGAACTTTGTGAGTCGAATAAAGGGTGTCAAGTACCTTTTTGCCTCTCAAGAGGGAATGTGGTATTTCTCTTGAGATTCTGCATCGCAATATTTTCTCATCTCGCATTGAGGGGACAATTTTGGGATATTTCTCGAGCTGCGGCGGGAAGCTGGGGGTGCTTCTCAAGTTGCGACGGGGACCTCAGGAACTCGCTGGGGTTGCTTCAGGTAAGTCAAGTCTCCTTTGGTCTTGGAAGGGGAACTCCCGGTTTCCTCTCGAGCCCTTAAATGTGCACAGGGGCTCATCTGGAATTGAGTCCATAAAGTGTGTTCTCCTCTCCAAAGGGGACGGCTGTGTGAGGGAACTTTCTGAGTCGAATAAAGGGTGTCAAGTACCTTTTTGCCTTTCAAGAGTTAATGTGGTATTTCTCTTGAGCTTCTGCATCGCAAAATTTCCTCATCTCACATTGAGGGGATAATTTTTTGGTGTTTCTCGAGTTGCGGCGGGAAGCTGTGGTTGCTCCTCTAGTTTCGACGGTTACCTCAGGAACTCGCTGGGTTTGCTTCAGGGATGTCAGGTCCCCTTTGGTGTTGAAAGGGGAACTTCCGGTTTCCTCTGGAGCCCTTAAATGTGTGCAGGGGCTCATCTCAAATTGAGTCCATAAAGTGTGTTTTCCTCTCCAATGTGGATGGATTTTAGGGAACTTTCTGAGTGGCACTAAGGAAGTCAGGTACCCTTTTGCCTTTCAAGAGGTACTGTGGGAATTCTCTTCCGATCTGAAGGGCAAAATGACCTCATCTCAAATTGAGGGGATAATTTTGTGGTGTTGGTCTTGTGTCCGGCAGAAGCAGTGATTACTTCTCGAGTTGCGACGGGGACCTCAGAAACTCACTCATTTGCTTCAGTGAAGTCAAGTCCTGTTTGGTGTTGGAAGGGGAACTTCCGAATTACTCTCCAGCCATTAAATGGGCATATTAGCTCTTCTCGATTTCAGTCCATAAAGTATGTTCTCCTCTCCACTGAGGACGGATGTTAGGGACCAAACTGAGTCGCCTAAACGGTGTCAAATACCCTTTTACCTTTCAAGCGGGAATGTGGGATTTCTCTTGAGAGTCTGCAGCGCAAAATTTCCTCATCTCACATTGAGGGGATAATTTTCTGGTGTTTTTCCAGTTGTGGTGGGAAGCAGGGGGCACTTCTCTAGCTATGGCGGGGACCTCAGGAATTCGCTCGGGTTGCTTCAGGGAAGTCAAGTCGCCTTTTGTTTTAGAAGGGGAACTTCCGGATTACTGTCGAGATGTTAAAAGGGAATATTGCCTCCTCTCCATTTGAGTTCATAAAATATGTTCTCCTCTCCACTGAGGATGTATGTTAGGGAACATTCTGAGTCGCCTAAAGGGAGTCAAGTACTCTTTTGACTTTCAAGCGGGAATGTGGGATTTCTCTTGAGATTCTGCAGCGCAAAATTTCCTCATCTCTCATTGAGGGGATAATTTTGTGGTGTTTCTCGAATTGCGGCGGGAAGCTGGGGGTACTTCTCCAGGTGCGGCGGGGACCTCAGGAACTCGCTAGGGTTGCTTCAGGGAAGTCAAGTCCTTTTTTTATTGGAAGGGGAATTTCCGGATTTCTCTCGAGCTGTTAAATGGGAAAAATGCCTCTTCTCGATTTGAGTCCATAAAGTGTGTTTTCCTCTCTACTGAGGAAGGATGTTAGGGAACATTCTGAGTCGCATAAACGGAGTCAGTAACCTTTTGCCTTTTAGCCGGAATGTAGGATTTCTCTTGAGATTCTGCAGCGCAAAATTTCCTCATCTCGCAGTGAGGGGATAATATTGTGTCGTTTTTCGAGTTGGGGTGGGAAGCAGGGGGTACTTCTGGAGTTGAGACGGGACCCTCAGGAACTCGCTCAGGTTGCTTCAGGGAAGTCAAGTATTTTTTGTGTTGGAAGGGGAAATTCTTGATTACTCTCGAGCCTTTAAATGGGAATATAGCCTCTTTTCGATTTGAGTCCATGAAGTGTGTTTTCCTCTCCACTGAGGACGGATGTTAGGGAACATTCTGAGTCGCTTAAAGGAAGTCAGGTACCATTATGCCTTTCAAGCGGGAATGTGGGATATCACTTGAGACTCTGCAGCGCAAAATTTCCTCATTGAGGGGATAATTTTGTTGTGCTTCTCGAGTTGAGAAGGGGACTTCAGGAACTTTCTCGAGTTACTTCAGGGAATCAGGCCCTTTTTTTCCTGGAAGGAGAACTTCCGGATTACTCTTGAGCCCTTTAATGGGAATAGGGCCTCTTCTGGAGTTGAGTCCATAAAGTGTGTTATCCTCTCCACTGAGGACGAATGTTAGGGACCATTCTGAGTCGGCTAAAGGGAGTCAAGTACCCTTTTGCCTTTCAAGCGGATATCTGGGATTTCACTTGAGATTCTGCAGCGCAAATTTTCCTCATCTCACATTGTGGGGAAAATTTTGTGGTGTTTCTCCAGTTGCGATGGGGACCTCAGAAACTTACTCGAGTTACTTCAGGGAATCAGGTCCCATTTGTGCTGGAAGGGGAACTTCCGGAATACCTTTGAGCCCTGTAATGGGAATAGGGCCTCTTCTCGAGTTGAGTCCCTAAAGTGTGTATTCTTCTCCAATGGGACGGATATTATTGAACTTTCTGAGTGGCATAAAGTGTGTCAAGTACGATTTTGCCTTTCAAGCGGGAATGTGGGATTTCTCCTTACTTTCGAGCCGTTAATTGGGAATAGGGATTCATCTGGAGTTGAGTCCAAAAGGTTTTTTATCCTCTCCAATGGGTACGGCTCTGTGAGCGAACTTTCTGGGTCACATAAAGTGTGTCAAGTGACCTTTTGCTTTTCAAGCGGGTATGTGGGACTTCTCTTGAGATTTCGGAGCGCAAAATTTCCTCATCTCGCATTGTGAGGATAATTTTGTTGTGTCTCGAGTTTCGGCTTGGATCTGGGGGTACTTCTCGAGTTGCAGCGTGGACCTCAGGAACTCCTTCGTGTTGCTTCAGGGAAGTCAGGTCCCCTTTTTTTGGAAGTGGAACTTCCAGATTACTCTCGAGCACTTAAATGGGAATAGGTCCTCTTCTAGATTTGAGTCCATGAAGTATGTTCTCCGCTCCAATAAGTACGGGTGTTAGGAAACTATCTGAATCACATAAAGTGTGTCAAGTGCCCTTTTGCCTTTCAAGCGGGAATGTGGGATTTCTATTTAATTGTGCAGTGCAAAATTTCCTCATCTCACACTGAGCGGATAATTTTTTGGTGTTTCCCCTTTTGAGGCGGGAAGCTGGGGGTACTTCTCGAGTTGTGACGGGGACCTCAGGAACTCGCTTGTGTTGCTTCAGGGAAGTTAGTCACCCTTTTCTACTGGTACAGGAATTTCGGGATTACTCTCGAGCCGTTAAATGGGAATAGGGCCTCTTCCCAAGTTGAGTCCATAAATTGTGTTCTCCTCCCCAATGGGGATGGCTGTGTGAGGGAATTTTCTGAGTCGCATAAAGGGTGTCAAATACACTTTGGCCTTTCCAGTGGAACGTGGGATTTCTCTTGAATTGTGCAGCGGAATATTTTCCTGATCTCACATTGAGGGGATAATTTTGTTATGTTTCTAGAGTTGCGGCGGGAACCTGGTTGAACTTCTCAGGTAGCGAACAGGACCTCAGGAATTCTCTCTGGCTGCTTCAGGGAAGTCAGGAACCCTTTTGTGTTGGAAGGGGAATTTCGGGATTACTGTTGAGCCTTTAAATGGGAATAGGGCCTCTTCTCGAGTTAAGTTCGTAAAGTGTGTTCTCCTCTCCAATGGGGACGACTGTTTGAGGGAATTTTTTGAGTCTCACCCGGCTGTGCAAATGGGAGAAATACCAGCCCCACCCGCGCAGACACCAGAGATGCCGGCCCAGGCGGCTGAGATGCCAGAGACAGGGGCCTTGCCGGCACAGACGCGAGAGAGGCCTTCCCCACCCGCGCAGACGGGAGAGAACCCGGCCCCGCCCGCACAGACTCCAGAGACCTCGGCCCTGCCCGCGCAGACTCCAGAGACCCCGGCCCCGCCCGCTCAGGCGCTATTGTTGCTGGAGGCCGTCCGCGCAGACGCAAGAGAAGCCGGCCCCGCCTGTGCTGATGCCAGAGACACTTGCCCCGCCCGCGCAGACGCGAGAGACCCTGGCCCCGCCCGCCCAGATGTGAGAGACCCCGGTCCCGCCCACCAGACGCGGGATACGCAGGCCCCGCCCGCGCAGACTCCAGAGAAGCCGGCCCTGGCACAACTGACCATGCAGAGATGCCCAGCGGTGAGGAGCTACCCCATGTCTGAGGCCAGGGCAGGCGGCTGAGAGGAGGTACCCCACCTCCAATAGGCGGTGGCTGTGCGGGGGAGGGCCAAGAGGAGGTACTCACGTTCAAGGTCAGGAGGGGCAGCCTTGAGGACATACCCCTCATCCAAGGTAAGGTGCAGCAGCTGTGCTTTCTTGGAGGAGCTGTGAAGAGATATCCCACACCCAAGGTAAGAGAAACTCAAATCAGATGGTAGGTATTGCGAGGGGGATTCAGATGGCAGACACACTGAAATCATAATCACAGGAATCTACTCCATCTGATCACATGGACCACAGCCGAATGTGGTCCACTGGAGAAGGGAATGCCAAACCACTTCAGTATATTTGCATTGAGAACCCCATGAACAGTATCAAAGGGCAAAATGACAGGATACTGAATGAGGAATTCCCCAGGTCTGTAAGTGCCCAGTATGCTACTGGAGATCAGTGGAGAAATAACTCTAGAAGGAATGAAGGGATGGAGCAAAAGCAAAACCAGTACCCAGTTGTGGATGTGACCGGTGATAGAAGCAAGGTCTGGTGCTGTGAAGAGCAATATTACATAGGAACCTGGAATGTAAGTTCCAGGAATCAAGGCAAATTGGAAGTGGTCAAACAGGAGATGGCAAAAGTGAACATAGACATTCTAGGAATCAGTGAATTAAAATGGACTGGAATGTGTGAATTTAACTCAGATGACCATTATATATATACTACTGTGGGCAGAAATCCCTTAGAAGAAATGGAGTAGCCATCATGGTCAACAAGAGACTCTGAAATGCAGTACTTGGATGCAATCCTAAAAACGACAGAATGATTTCTGTTCGTTTCCAAGGCAAACCATTCAACATTACAGTAATCCAGGCCTATGCTCCAACCACTAACGCTGCAGAAGCCGAAGTTGAACAGTTCTATGAAGACTTACAAGACCTTTTAGAACTAACACCCAAAAAGATGTCCTTTTCATTATAGGGAACTGGAATGCAAATGTAGGAAGTCAAGAAACACCTGGAGTAACAGGCAAATTTGGCCTTGGAGCACGGAATGAAGCAGGGCCAAGTCTAATAGAGTTTTGTCAAGAGAACGCACTGGTCATAGCAAACTCCCTCTTCCAACAACACAAGAGAAGACTCTACACGTGGACATCACCAGATGGTCAACACCGACATCAGATTGATTATATTCTTTGCAGCCAAAGATGGAGAAGCTCTATACAGTTAACAAAAACATGACCAGGAGCTGACTGTGGCTCAAATCATGAACTTCTTATTGCCAAATTCAGACTTAAATTGAAGAAAGTAGGGAAAACCCCTAGACCATTCAGATATGACCTCAATCAAATCCCTTATGATTATACAGTGGAAGTGAGAAATAGATATAAGGCACTAGATCTGATAGATAGAGTGCCTGATGAACTCTGGATGGAGGTTCGTGACATTGTACAGGAGACAGGGACCATGAGCATCCCCATGGAAAAGAAATGCAAAAGAAAGCAAAATGGCTGTCTGAGGTGGCCTTACAAATAGCTGTGAAAAGAAGAGAAGCGAAAAGCAAAGGAGAAAGGGAAAGATATAAGCATTAGAATGCAGAGTTCCAAAGAATAGCAAGGAGAGGTAAGAAAGCCTTCCTCAGTGATCAACGCAAAGAAATAGAGGAAAACAACAGAATAGGAAAAACAAGAGATCTCTTCAAGAACATTAGAGATTCCAAGGGAACATTTCATGCAAAGATGGGCTCGATAAAGGACAGAAATGGTATGGACCTAACGGAAGCAGAAGATATTAAGAAGAGGTGGCAAGAATACACAGAAGAACTGTACAAAAAAGATCTTCACGACCAGGATAGTCACGAAAATGTGATCACTGGCCTAGAGCCAGACATCTTGGAATGTGAATTCAAGTGTGCCTTAGACAGCAACACTACAAACAAAGCTAGTGGAAGTGATGGAATTCCAGTTGAGCTATTTCAAATCTTGAAAGATGATGCTGTGAAAGTGCTGCACTCAATATGCCAACAAATTTGGAAAACTCAGCAGTGGCCACAGGACTGGAAAAGGTCAGTCTTCATTCTAATCCCAAAGAAAGGCAATGCCAAAGAATGCTCAAGCTACCGCACAATTGCACTCATCTCACACGCTAGTACAGTCATGCTCAAAATTCTCCAAGCCAGGCTTCAGCAATATGTGATCCGTGAACTCCCAGATGTTGAAGCAGGTTTTAGAAAAGGCAGAGGCACCAGAGATCAAATTGCCAACATCCGCTTGATCATGGAGAAAGCGAGAGAGTTCCAGAAAAACATCTATTTCTGCTTCATTGACTATGCCAAAGCCTTTGACTGTGTCGATCACAATAAACTGGGGAAGATTCTGAAAGAGATGGGAATACGAGACCACCTGACCTGCCTCTTTAGAAACCTGTATGCAGGTCAGGAAGCAACAGTCAGAACTGTGCATGGAACAACAGACTGGTTCCAAATAGGAAAAGGAGTACGTCAAGGCTGTATATTGTAATCTTGCTTATTTAACTTATATGCAGAGTGCATCATGAGAAATGCTGGGCTGGAAGAAGAACAACTGGAATCAAGATTGCTGGGAGAAATATCAATAACCTCAGATATGCAGATGACACCACCTTTAGGGCAGAAAGTGAGGAGGAACTCAAAAGCCTCTTGATGAAAGTGAAAGAGGAGAGTGAAAAGGTTGGCTTGAAGCTCAATATTCAGAAAACAAAGGTGATGGAATCTGGTCCCAACACTTCACGGGAAATAGATGGAAAAACAGTGGAAACAGTGTCACACTTTATTTTGGGGGGCTCCAAAATCACTGCAGATGCTGATTGAAGCCATGAAATTAAAAGGCGCTTACTCCTTGGAAGGAAAGTTATGATCAACCTTGATAGTATATTAAAAAGCAGAGACATCACTTTGCCAAAAAAGCTCCATCTAGTCAAAGCTATGGTTTTTCCCGTGGTCATGTATGGATGTGAGAGTTGGACTGTGAAGAAAGCTGATCGCCGAAGAACTGATGCTTTCGAACTGTGGTGTTGAAGAAGACTGTTGAGAGTCCCTTGGACTGCAAGAAGATCCAACCAGTCCATTCTAAGGGAGATCAATCGTGGGTGTTCATTGGAAGGACTGATGCTAAAGCTGAAATTGCAATACTTCGGCCACCTCATGCGATGAGTTGACTCACTGGAAAAGATTCTGATGCTAGGAGAGGTTGGGGGCTGGAGGAGAAAGGGACGACAGAGAATCAGCTGGCAGGATGGCATCACGGGCTCTGTGGCCATGAGTTTGAGTGAACTCCGGGAGTTGGTGTTGGACAGGGAGGCCTAGCGTACAGTGATTCATGGGGTCGCGGAGAGTCGGACACGACTGAGCGACTGAACTGAACTGAACTGAATAAAGTGTGTCAAATACCCTTTTCCATTTCAGGCGGGAATATGGGATTTCTCTTGAAATTCTGCAGCGCAAAACTTCTTCCTCTTGCATTGAGGGGATAATTTTGTGGTGTTTCTCGAATTGCGGCGGGAAGGTCGGGATATTCCTCGAGGTGTGAAGGGGACCTCAGGAACTCACTCGAGTTACTTCAGGGAAGTCAGGTCCCCGATTGTGCTGGAAGGGGAACTTCCGGATTACTCTCCAGCCATTAAATGGAAATATTGCCTCTTCTCGATTTGAATCCTTAAAGTGTGTTCTCCTCTCCAATGAGGACGGATGTTAGGGACCATTCTGATTCGCCTAAAGGGAGTCAAGTACCCTTTTGCCTTTCAAGCGGGAATGTGGGATTTCTCTTGAGATTCTGCAGTGCAAAGTTTCCTCATGTCGCATGGAGGGGATAATTTTGGGGTGTTTCTCGATTTGCGGCGGGAAGCTGGGGGTGCTACTGGAGTTGCGACCGGGAACCAGGAACTCGCTTGGATTACTTCAGGGAAGTCAGGTCCCCTTTGGTGTTGGAAGGGGAACTTCCGGGTTCCTCTGGAGCCCTTCAAAGGGCACAGGGGCTCCTCTCGAATTGAGTCCGTAAAGTGTGTTCTCCTCTCCTGAGCGGACGGCTGTGTGAGGGAACTTTCTGAGTCGAATAAAGGGTGTCAAGTACCTTTTTGCCTTTCCAGAGGGAATGTGGTATTTCTCTTGAGATGCTGCATCGCCAAATTTCCTCATCTCGCATGGAGGGGATAATTCACGAGTTGCGGCGGGAAGCTGGGGGTGCTTCTCGAGTTGCGATGGGGACCTCAGGAACTCGCTGGGGTTGCTTTAGGGAAGTCAGGTCCCCTTTGGTGTTGGAAGGGGAACTTCCCGTTTCCTCTCGAGCCCTTCAATGTGCAGAGGGGCTCCTCTCGAATTGAGTCTGTGAAGTGTGTTCTCCTCTCCAAAAGGGACAGCTGTTTGAGGGAAATTTCTGTGTCGAATAAAGGGTGTCAAGTGCCTTTTTGCCTTTACAGAGGGAATCTGGTATTTCTCTTGAGATGCTGCATCGCCAAATTTCCTCATCTCGCATGGAGGGGGTAATTTTGGGGTGTTTCTCGAGTTGCGGCGGGAAGCTGGGGGTGCTTCTCGAGTAGCGACGGGGACATCAGGAACTCGCTGGGGTTGCTTCAGGGAAGTAAGGTCCCAATTGGTGCCGGAAGGGAACTTCCGGTTTCCTCTCGAGCTCTTAAATGTGCACAGGGGATCATCTCGAATTGAGTCCATAAAGGGTGTTCTCTCCAAAGGGGACGGGTTTGTCAGGGAACTTTCTGAGACGATAAAGGGTGTCAAGTACCATTTTGCCTTTCAAGAGGGAATGTGGTATTTCTCTTGAGATGCTGCATCGCCAAATTTCCTCATCTCGCATTGAGGGGATAATTTTGGGGTGTTTCTCGAGTTGCGGTGAGAAATGGGGGTGTTTCAAGAGTTGCGACGGGGACCTCAGGAACTCGCTGGGGTTGCGTCAGGGAAGTCAGGTCCCCTTTGGTGGTGGATGTGAACTTCCGGGTTCCTCTCTAGCCCTTAAATGTGCACAGGGGTTCATCTCGAATTGAGTCCATAAAGTGTTTTCTACTCTAAAAGGGGACGACTGTGTGAGGGAACTTTCTGAGTCGAATAAAGGGTGTCAAGTACCTTTTTGCCTTTCAAGAGGGAATGTGGTATTTCTCTTGAGATGCTGCATCGCCAAATTTCCTCATCTCGCATGGAGGGGATAATTCACGAGTTGCGGCGGGAAGCTGGGGGTGCTTCTCGAGTTGCGATGGGGACCTCAGGAACTCGCTGGGGTTGCTTTAGGGAAGTCAGGTCCCCTTTGGTGTTGGAAGGGGAACTTCCGGTTTCCTCTCGAGCCCTTCAATGTGCACAGGGGCTCCTCTCGAAATGAGTCCGTAAAGTGTGTACTCCTCTCCTGAGGGGACAGCTGTGTGAGGGACGTTTGAGTCGAATAAAGGGTGTCAAGTACCTTTTTGCCTTTCCAGAGGGAATGTGGTATTTCTCTTGAGATGCTGCATCGACAAATTTCCTCTTCTCGCATGGAGGGGATAATTTTGGGGTGTTTCTCGAGTTGCGGCGGGAAGCTGGGGGTGCTTCTCGACTTGCGACGGGGACCTCAGGAACTCGCTGGAGTTGCTTCAGCGAAGTCAGGTCCCCTTTGGTGTTGGAAGGGGAACTTCCGGTTTCCTCTCGAGCCCTTCAATGTGCACAGGGGCTCCTCTCGAATTGAGTCCGTAAAGTGAGTTCTCCTCTCCAAAGGGGACGGCTGTGTGAGGGAACTTTCTGAGTCGAATAAAGGGTGTCAAGTACCTTTTTGCCTTTCCAGAGGGAATGTGGTATTTCTCTTGAGATCCTGCATCGTCAAATTTCCTCATCTCGCATGGAGGGGATAATTTTGCGGTGTTTCTCGAGTTGCAGCGGGAAGCTGGGGGTGCTTCTCGAGTTGCTACGGGGACCTCAGGAACTCGCTGGGGTTGCTTCATGGAAGTCAGGTCCCCGTTGGTGTTGGAAGGGGAACTTCTGGTTTCCTCTCGAGCCCTTAAATGTGCACAGGGGCTCTCTCGAATTGAGTCCGTAAAGTGAGTTCTCCTCTCCAAAGGGGACGGCTGTGTGAGGGAACTTTCTGAGTCGAATAAAGGGTGTCAAGTACCTTTTTGCCTTTCCAGAGGGAATGTGGTATTTCTCTTGAGATGCTGCATCGCCAAATTTCCTCATCTCGCATGGAGGGGATAATTTTGGGGTGTTTCTCGATTTGCGGCGGGAAGGTGGGGGTGCTTCTCGAGTTTCGACGGGGACCTCAGGAACTCACTGGGGTTGCTTCAGGGAAGTCAGGTCCCCTTGGTGTTGGAAGGGGAACTTCCGGTTTCCTCTCGATCCCTTCAATGTGCACATGGGCTCCTATGGAATTGAGTCCATATAGTGTGTTCTCCTCTCCAAAGGGGACGGCTGTGTGAGGGAACTTTCTGAGTCGAATAAAGGCTGTCAAGTACCTTTTTGCCTTTCCAGAGGGAATGTGGTATTTCTCTTGAGATGCTGCATCGCGAAATTTCCTCATCTCGCATGGAGGGGATAATTTTGGGGTGTTTATCGAGTTGCGGCGGGAAGCTGGGGGTGCTTCTCGAGTTGCGACGGGGTCCTCAGGAACTCGCTCAGTTTGTTTCAGGGAAGTCAGGTCCCATTCGTTGTTGGAAGAGGAACTTCCGGTTTCCACTCAAGCCCTTCAATGTGCACAGGGGCTCTTCTCCTATTGAGTCCATAAAGTGTGTTCACCTCTCCAAAGGGGACGGCTGTGTGAGGGAACTTTCTGAGTCTAATAAAGGGTGTCAAGTACCGTTCTGCCTTTCCAGAGGGAATGTGGTATTTCTCTTGAGATGGTGCATCGCCAAATTTCCTCATCTCGCATGGAGGGGATAATTTTGGGGTGTTTCTCGAGTTGCGGCGGGAAGCTGCGGGTGCTTCTCGAGTTGCGACGGGGACCTGAGGAACTCGCTGGGGTTGCTTCAGGGAAGTCAGGTCCCCTTTGGTGTTGGACGGGGAACTTCCGGTATCCTCTAGAGCCCTTCAATGTGCACAGGTGCTCCTCTCGAATGGAGTCCGTAAAGTGTGTTCTCCTCTCCATAGGGGACGGCTGTGTGAGGGAATTTTCTCAGTCGAATAAAGGGTGAAAGGTACCTTTTTGCCTTTCCAGGGGGAATGTGGTGTTTCTCTTGAGATGCTGCGTCGCCAAATTTTCTCATCTCGCATGGAGGGGATAATTTGGGGATGTTTCTCGAGTTGCGGCGGGAAGCTGGGGGTGCTTCTCGAGTTGCGACGGGGACCTCAGAAACGCGCTGGGGTTGCTTCAGGGAAGTCAGGTCCCCTTTGGTGTTGGAAGGGGAAGTTCCGGTTTCCTCTCGAGCCCTTCAATGTGCACAGGGGCTCCTCTCGAATTGAGTCCGAAAAGTGTGTTCTCCTCTCTACACGGGACGGCTGTGTGACGAAACTTTCTGAGTCGAATAAAGGGTATCAAGTACTTTTTTGCCTTTCCGGAGGGAATGTGGTATTTCTCTTGAGATGCTGCATCGCCAAATTTCCTCATCTCACATGGAGGGGATAATTTTGGGGTGTTTCTCGAGTTGCGGAGGGAAGCTCGAGGTGATTCTCGAGTTGCGACGGGGACCTCAGGAACTCGCTGGGGTTGCTTCAGGGAAGTCAGGTCCCCTTTGGTGTTGGAAGGGGAACTTCCAGTTTCCTCCAAGCTCTTCAATGTGCACAGGGGTTCCTCTTGAATTGAGTCCGTAAAGTGTGTTCTCCTCTCCAAATGGGACGGCTGTGTGAGGGAACTTTCTGAATCGAATAAAGGGTGTCAAGTACCTTTTTGCCTTTCCAGAGGGTTTGTGGAATTTCTCTTGAGACGCTGCATCGCCAAATTATCTCATCTCGCATGGAGGGGATAATTTTGGTGTGTTTCCCGAGATGCGGGGGGAAGCTGGAGGTGCTTCTCGAGTTGCGACGGGGACCTCAGGAACTCGCTGGGGTGGCTTCAGGGAAGTCAGGTCCCCTTTGTTGGTGGAATGGAACTTCCGGTTTCCTCTCGACCTCTTATGTGCACAGGGGCTTATCTCGAATTGAGTTCGTAAAGTGTGTTCTCCTCTCCAAAGGTGACGGCTGTGTGAGGGAACTTTCTGAGTCGAATAAAGGGTGTCAAGTACATTTTTGCCTTTCCAGAGGGAATGTGGTATTTCTCTTGAGATGCTGCATCGCCAAATTTCCTCATCTCGCATGGAGGGGATAATTTTGGGGTGTTTCTCTTGTTGAGGCGGGAAGCTGGGGGTGCTTCTCGGGTTGCGACGGGGACCTCAGGATCTCGCTGTGGTTGCTTCAGGGAACTCAGGTCCCCTTTGGTTTTGGAAGGGGAACTTCCTGTTTCCTCTGGAGCCCTTCAATGTTGACAGGGGCTCTTCTCGAATTGAGTCCGTAAAGTGTGTTCTCCTGTCCAAAGGGGACGGCTGTGTGAGGGAACTTTCTGAGTCGAATAAAGGGTGTCAAGTACCTTTTTGCCTTTCCAGAGGGAATGTGGTATTTCTCTTGATATGCTGCATCGCCACATTTCCTCATCTCGCAGGGAGGGGATAATTTTGAGGTGTTTCTCGAGTTGCGGCGGGAAGATGGGGGTCCTTCTCGAGTTGCGAGGGAGACCTCAGGAACTCGCGGGGTTGCTTCAGGGAAGTCAGGTCCCCTTTGGTGTAGGAAGGGGAACTTCCTGTTTCCTCTTGAGCCCTTCAGTGTTCACAGGGGCTCCTCTCGAATTCAGTCCATAAAGTGTGTTCTCCTCTCCAAAGGGGACGGCTGTGTGAGGGAACTTTCTGAGTCGAATAAAGGGTGTCAAGTACCTTTTTGCCTTTCCAGAGGGAATGTGGTGTTTCTCATGAGATGCTGCATCGCCAAATTTCATCATCTCGCATGGAGGGGATAATTTTGGGGTGTTTCTCCAGTTGCGGGGGGAAGCTGGGGGTGCTTCTCGAGTTGCGACAGGGAACTCAGGAACTCGCTGTTTTTGCTTCAGTTAAGTCAGGTCCCCTTTGATGTTGGAAGGGGAATTTCCGATTTCCTCTCGAGCCCTTCAATGTGTACACGGGCTCTCTCGAATTCAGTCTGTAAAGTGTGTTCTCCTCTCCAAAGGGGACGGCTGTGTGAGGCAACTTTATGAGTCGGATAAAGGGTGTCAAGCAATTTTTGCCTTTCCAGAGGGAATGTGGTATTTCTCTTGAGATGCTGCATCGCCAAATTTCCTCGTCTCGCATGGAGGGGATAATTTTGGGGTGTTTCTCGAGTTGCGGCGGGAAACTGGGGGTGCTTCTCGAGATGCGACGCGGACCTCAGGAACTCGCTGGGGTTTCTTCAGGAAAGTCAGGTAACCTTTGGGGTTGGAAGGGGAACTTCCGGTTTCCTCTCGAGCCCTTCAATGTGCACAGGGGCTCCTCTCGAATTGAGTCCGTAAAGTGTGTTCTCCTCTCCAAAGGGGACGGCTGTGTGAGGGAACTTTCTGAGTCGAATAAAGGGTGTCAAGTACCTTTTTGCCTTTCCAGAGGGAATGTTGTATTTATCTTGAGATGTTGCACCGCCAAATTTCGGCATTTCGCATGGAGGGGATAATTTTGGGGTGTTTCTCGAGTTGCGGCAGGAAGCTGGAGGTGCTTTTCGAGTTGCGACGAGCACCTGAGGAACTCGCTGTGGTTGCTTCAGGGAAGTCAGGTCCCCTTTGTTGTTGGAAGGGGAATTTCCGATTTCCTCTCGAGCCCTTCAATTTGCACACGGGCTCTCTCGAATTCAGTCCGGAAAGTGTGTTCTCCTCTCCAAAGGGGACGGCTGTGTGAGGGAACTTTGTGATTCGGATAAAGGGTGTCAAGCAATTTTTGCATTTCCAGAGGGAATACTGTATTTCTCTTGAGATGCTGCATCGCGAAACTTCCTCATCTCGCATGGAGGGGATAATTTTGGGGTGTTTCTCGAGTTGCGGCGGGAAGTTGGGGGTGATTCTCGAGTTGAAAAGGGGACGTCAGGAACTCGCTGGGGTTGCTTCAGGGAAGTCAGGTCCCCTTTGGTTTTGGAAGGGGAACTTGCGGTTTCCTCTCGAGCCCTTCCATGTGCACAGGGGCTCCTCTCGAATTGTGTCCGTAAAGTGTGTTCTCCTCTCCAAAGGGGACGGCTGCGTGAGGGAACTTTCTGAGTTGCATAAAGGGTGTCAAGTAACTTTTTGCCTTTTCAGAGGGAATGTGGTATTTCTTTTGAGATGCTGCATCGCCAAATTTCCTCATCTTGCATGGAGGGGATAATTTCGGGGTGTTTCTTGAGTTGCGGCCCGAATCTGGGGGTGCTTCTCGAGTTGCGACGGGGACCTCAGGAACTCGCTGGGGTTGCTTCAGGGAAGTCAGGTCCCCTTTGCTGTTGGAAGGGGAACTTACTGTTTCCTCTGGAGCCCTTCATGTTGACAGGGGCTCCTCCCGAATTGAGTCCGAAAGTGTGTTGTGCTCTCCAAAGGGGACGGCTGTGTGCGGGAATTTTCTGAGTAGAATACAGGGTGTCAAGTACCTTTTTGCCTTTCCAGAGGGAATGTGGTATTTCTCTTGAGATACTGCATCACCAAATTTCCTATCTCGCATGGAGGGGATAATTTTGGTGTGTTTCTCGAGTTGCCGCTGGAAGCTGGGTGTGCTTCTCGAGTTGAGACGGGGACCTCAGGAACTCGCTGGGGTTGCTTCAGGAAATCAGTTCCCCTTTGTTGTTGGAAGTGGAACTACCGGTTTCCTCTCGAGCCCTTCAATGTGTACAGGGGCTCCTCTCGAATTGAGTCCTTAAAGTGTGTTCTCCTCTCCATAGGGGACGGCTGTGTGAGGGAACTCTCTCAGTCGAATAAAGGGTGTCAAGTACCTTTTTGCCTTTCAAGAGGGAATGTGGTGTTTCTCTTGAGATGCTTCATCGCCAAATTTCCTCATCTCGCATGGAGGGGATAATTTGGGGATGTTTCTCGAGTTGTGGCTGGAAGCTGGGGGTGCTTCTCGAGTTGCGAGGGAGACCTCAGGAACTCGCGGGGTTGCTTCAGGGAAGTCAGGTCCCCTTTGGTGTAGGAAGGGGAACTTCCTGTTTCCTCTTTAGCCCTTCAATGTACACAGGGGCTCCTCTCGAATTGAGTCCATACAGTGTGTTCGCCTCTCCAAATGGACGGCTGTGTGAGGGAACTTTCTGAGTCGAATAAAGGGTGTCAAGTACCTTTTTGCCTTTCCAGAGGGAATGTGGTATTTCTCTTGATATGCTGCATCGCCAAATTTCCTCATCTCGCATGGAGGGGATAATTTTGGGGTGTTTCTCCAGTTGCCGGGGGAAGCTGGGGGTGCTTCTCGAGTTGAGACGGGGACCTCAGGAACTCGCTGGGTTGGTTCAGGGAAGTCAGGTCCCCTCTGGGGTTGGAAGGGGAACTTCCGGTTTCCTCTCGATCCCTTCAATGTGCACAGGGGCTTCTTTCGAATTGAGTCCGTAAAGTGTGTTCTCCTCTCCAAAGCGGACGGCTGTGTGAGGGAACTTTCTGAGTCGAATAAAGGGTGTCAAGTACCTTTCTACCTTTCAAGAGGGAATGTGGTATTTCTCTTGAGAAGCTGCATCGCCAAATATCCTCATCTCGCATGGAGGGGATAATTTTGGGGTGTTTCTCGAATTGCGGCGCGAAGCAAGGGTGCTTCTCGAGTTGCGACCGGGAACTCAGGAACTCGCTGTTTTTGCTTCAGTTAAGTCAGGTCCCCTTTGATGTTGGAAGGGGAATTTCCGATTTCCTCTCGAGCCCTTCAATGTGTACACGGGCTCTCTCGAATTCAGTCTGTAAAGTGTGTTCTCCTCTCCAAAGGGGACGGCTGTGTGAGGCAACTTTGTGAGTCGGATAAAGGGTGTCAAGCAATTTTTGCCTTTCCAGAGGGAATATGGTATTTCTCTTGAGATGCTGCATCGCGAAACTTCCTCATCTTGCATGGAGTAGATAATTTTGGGGTGTTTCTCGAGTTGAGGCGGGAAGCTGGTGGTGCTTCTCAAGTTGCGAGAGGGACCTCAGGAACTCGCTGAGGTTGCTTCAGGGAAGTCAGGTCCCCTTTGGTGTTGGAAGGGGAACTTCCGGTTTCCTCTCGAGCCCTTCAATGTGCACAGGGGCTCCTCTCGAATTGAGTCCGTAAAGTGTGTTCTCCTCTCCAAAGGGGACGGCTGTGTGAGGGAACTTTCTGAGTCGAATAAAGGGTCTCAAGTACCTTTTTGCCTTTCCAGAGGGAATTTGGTATTTCTCTTGAGATGTTGCATCGCCAAATTTCCTCGTCTCGCATGGAGGGGATAATTTTGGGTTGTTTCTCGAGTTGTGGCGGGAAACTGGGGGTGCTTCTCGAGATGCGACGTGGACCTCAGGAACTCGCTGGGGTTTCTTCAGGAAAGTCAGGTCCCCTTTGGGGTTGGAAGGGGAACTTCCGGTTTCCTCTCGAGCCCTTCAATGTGCACAGAGGCTCCTCTCGAATTGAGTCCGTAAAGTGTGTTCTCCTCTCCAAAGGGAATGGGTGTGTTAGGGAACATTCTCAGGCAAATAAATGGTTTCAAGTACCTTTTTGCCTTTTTAGAGGGAATGAGGTATTTCTCTTGAGATCCTGCATCGACAAATTTCCTCTTCTCGCATGGAGGGGATAATTTTGGGGTGTTTCTCGAGTTGAGCCGGGAACCTGGGGATGCTTCTCGAGTTGCAACGGAGACCTCAGGAACTCCCTGGGGTTCCTTCAGTTAAGTCAGGTCCTCTTTGTTGTTGGAAGGGGAACTTCCGATTTCCTCTCGAGCCCTTCAATGTGAACAGGGGCTCCTCTCGAATTGCATCCGTAAAGTGTGTTCTCCTCTCCAAAGGGGACGGCTGTGTGAGGGAACTTTCCGAGTCGAATAAAGGGTGTCAAGTACCTTTTTGCCTTTCCAGAGGGAATGTGGTATTTCTCTTGAGATGCTGCATCACCAAATTTCCTCATCTCGCATGGAGGGGATAATTTTGGGGTGTTTCTCGAGTTTCGGCCAGAAGCTGGGGGTGCTTCTCGAGTTGCGACGGGGACCTAAGGAACTCGCTGGGGTTGCTTCAGGGAAGTCAGGTCCCCTTTGTTGTTGGAAAGGGAACGTCCTGTTTCCTCTCGAGCCCTTCACTGTGCACAGTTGCTCCACTCGAATTGCGTCCATAAAGAGTGTTCTCCTCTCCAAAGGGGACGGCTGTGTGAGGGAAATTTTTGAGTCGAATAAAGGGTGTCAAGTACCTTTTTGCCTTTCCAGAGGGAATGTGGTATTTCTCTTGAGATGCTGCATCGCATAATTTCCTAATCTCGCATGGAGTGGATAATTTTGGTGTGTTTCTCGAGTTGCGGCGGGAAGCTGGGGGTGCTTTTCGAGTTGCGACGGGGACCTCAGGAACTCGCTGGGGTTGCTTCAGGTAATGCGGGTCCCTTTTGGTGTTGGAAGGGGAACTTCCAGTTTCCTCTCGAGCCTTTCAATGTGCACAGGGGCTGTTCTCGAATTGAGTCCATAAAGTGTTTTCTCCTCTCCAAAGGGGACGGCTGTGTGAGGGAACATTCTCAGGCGAATAAAATGTTTCAAGTTCCCTTGTGCCTTTCCAGAGGGAATGAGGTATTTCTCTTGAGATGCTGACGACAAATTTCCTCATCTCGAATGGAGGGGATAATTTCGGGGTGTTTCTCGAGTTGCGGCGGGAAGCTGGGGTTTCTTCTCGAGTTGCGACGGGGACCTCAGGAACTCGCTGTGGTTGCTTCAGGGAAGTCAGGTCCCCTTTGGTGTTGGAAGGGGAACTTCCGGTTTCATCTCGAGCCCTTCAATGTGCACAGGGGCTCCTCTCGAATTGAGTCCGTAAAGTGTGTTCTCCTCTCCAAATGGGACGGCTGTGTGAGGGAATTTTCTGAGTCAAATAAAGGGTGTCAAGTACCATTTTGCCTTTCCAGAGGGAATGTGGTATTTCTCTTGAGATGCTGCATCGCCAAATTTCCTCATCTCGCATGGAGGTGATAATTTTGGGGTGTTTCTCGAGTTGCGGCGTTAAGCTGGGGGTGCTTCTCGAGTTGCGACGGGATCTCAGGAACTCGCTGGGGTTGCTTCAGGGAAGTCAGGTCCCCTTTGGTGTTGGAAGGAGAACATCGGATTTTCTCTCGAGCCCTTCAATGTGCACAGGGGCTCCTCTCGAATTGAGTCCGTAAAGTGTGTTCTCCTCTCCAAAGGGGACGGCTGTGTAGGGAACTTTCTGAGTCGAATAAAGGGTGTCAAGTACCTTTTTGCCTTTCCAGAGGGAATGTGGTGTTTCTCTTGAGATGCTCCATCGCCAAAATTCCTCTTCTCGCATGGAGGCGATAATTTTGGGGTGTTTCTCGAGTTGCGGCGGGAAGCTGGGGGTGCTTCTCGAGTTGCGACGGGGACCTCAGGAACTCGCTGGGGTTGCTTCAGGGAAGTCAGGTCCCCATTTGTGTTGGAGGGGAACTTCCGGTTTCCTCTCGAGCCCTTCAATGTGCACAGGGGCTCAATTCGAATTGAGTCCATAAAGTGTGTTCTCCTCTCCAAACGGGACGGCTGTGTGAGGGAACTTTCTGATTTGAATAAAGGGTGTCAAGTACCTTTTTGCCTTTCCTGAGGGAATGTGGTATTTCTCTTGAGATGCTGCATCGCAAAATTTCCTCATCTCGCATGGAGGGGATAATTTTGGGGTGTGTCTCGAACTGCGGCGGGAAGCTGGATGCGCCACTCGAGTTGGGACGGGGACCTCAGGAACTCGCTGGGGTTGCTTCAGGGAAGTCAGGTACCCTTTGTTGTTGGAAGGGGAACATCCTGTTTCCTCTCGAGCCCTTAAATGTGCACAGGGGGTCCTCGCGAATTGAGTCCGTAAAGTGTGTTCTCCTCTCCAAATGGGACGGCTGTGTGAGGGAACTTTCTGAGTCGAATAAAGGGTGTCAAGTACCTTTTTGCCTTTCCAGAGGGAATGTGGTATTACTCTTGAGATGCTGCATCGCCAAATTTCCTCATCTCGCATGGAGGGGATAATTTTGGGGTGTTTCTCGCGTTGTGGCGGGAAGCTGGGGTGCTTCTCGAGTTGCGACGGGTACCTCAGGAACTCGCTGGGGTTGCTTCAGGGAAGTCAGGTCCCCTTTGTTGTTGGAAGGGGAACTTCCGTTTTCCTCTCGAGCCCTTCAATGTGCAGAGGGGCTCCTCTCGAATTGAGTCCATAAAGTGTGTTCTCCTCTCCAAAGGCGACGGCTGTGTGAGGGAACTTTCTGAGTCGAATAAAGGGTGTCAAGTACCTTTTTGCCTTTCCAGAGGAATGTGGTATTTCTCTTGAGATGCTGCATCGCCAAATTTCCTCATCTCGCATGGAGGGGATAATTTTGCTGTTTTTCTCGAGTTGCAGCGTGAAGCTGGGGTTGCTTCTCGAGTTCCGACGGGGACCTCACGAACTCGCTGGGGTTGCTTCAGGAAAATCAGGTCCCATTTGATCTTGGAACGGGAACTTCCGGTTTCCTCTCGAGCCCTTAAATTTGCACAGGGGCTCCTCTCGAATTGAGTCCGTAAATTGTGCTCTTCTCTCCAAAGGTGATGGCTGTGTGAGGGAACTTTCTGAGTCGAATAAAGGGTGTCAAATACCTTTTGCCTTTCAAGAGGGAATGTGGTATTTCTCTTGAGATGCTGTATCGCCAAATTTCCTCATCTCGCATGGAGGGTATAATTTTGGGGTGTTTCTCGAGTAGCGGCGGGAAGCGGGGTGTGCTTCTCAAGTTGCGACGGGGACCTTAGGAATTCGCTGTGGTTGTTTCAGGGAAGTCAGGTCCCCTTTGGTGTTGGAAGGGGAACTTCCTGTTTCCTCTCGAACCCTTCAATGTGCACAGGGGCGCATCTCGAATTGAGTACATCAAGTGTGTTATCCTCTCCAAAGCGGACGGCTGTGTGAGGGAAATTTCTCAGTAGAATAAAGGGTGTCAAGTACAGTCTTGCCTTTCTTGAGGGAATGTGGTATTTCTCTTGAGATGCTGCATCGCAAAATTTCCTCATCTCGCATTGAGGGAATAATTTTTGGGTGTTTCTCGCGTTGCGGCCGGAAGCTGGGTGTGCTTTTCGAGTTGCGACGGAGACCTCAGGAACTCGCTGGGGTTGCTTCAGGGAAGTGAGGTCCCCTTTGCTGTTGTAAGGGCAACTTCCGGGTTCCTCTCGAGCCCTTAAATGTGCACAGGGGCTCATCTTGATTTGAGTTCATAAAGTGTGTTCTCCTATAAAAGGGGACGGCTGTGTTACGGAGCGTTCTGAATAGAATAAAGGGTGTCAAGTACCCTTTTTTTTTTTAAGAGGGAATGTGTTATTTTTCTTGAGATGCTGCATCGCAAAATTTCCTCATCTCGCATTGCGGTAATAATTTTCCGGTGTTTCTCGAGTTGCGGCGGGAAGCTGGGGGTGCTTCTACAGTTCGGATGGGACCTCAGGAACTCGCTGGGGTTGCTACAGGGAAGTCAGGTCCCCGTGGGTGTTGGAAGGGGAACTTCCGGTTTCCTCTCGAGCCCTTAATTGTGCACAGGGTCTCATCTCGAATTGAGTCCATCGAGTGTGTTCTCTCCAAAGGGGACGTCTTTGTGAGGGAACTTTCTGAGTCGCATAAAGGGTGTCAAGTACCTTTTTGCCTTTCAAGAGGGAATGTGGTATTTCTCTTGAGATGCTGCATCGCAAAATTTCCTCATCTCGCATGGAGGCGATAATTTTGGAGTGTTTCTCGAGTTGCGGCGGGAAGCTGGGTGTGCTTCTCGAGTTGCGAAGGGGACCTCGGGACTCGCTGGGGTTGCTTCAGCGAAGTCAAGTCCCCTTTGCTTTTGGAAGGGGAACTTCCGGGTTCCTCTCGAGCCCTTAAATGTGCACAGGGGCTCATCTCTAATTGAGTCAATGAAGTGTATACTCCTCTCAAATGGGACTGTTGTGTGAGGGAATTTCTGAGTCGAAAAAAGAGTGTCAAATACCTTTTTGCCTTTCAAGAGGGAATGTCGCATTTCTCTTGAAATGCTGCATCGCAAAATTTCCTCATCTCGCATTGAGGGGATAATTTTGGGGTGTTCCTCGAATTGCGTCGGGAAGCTGAGGGTGCTTCTCGAGTTACGACGCAGACTTCAGGAACTCCCTGGGGTTGTTTCAGGGAAGTCAGGTAACCTTTGGTGTTGGAAGGGGAAATTCCGGTCCCTCTCGAGCCCTTAAATGTGCACCGGGGCTCATCTTGAATTGAGTTCGTAAAGTGAGTTCTCCTCTCCAAAGGGGACGGCTGTGTGAGGGAACTTTCTGAGTCGAATAAAGGGTGTCAAGTACCTTTTTGCCTTTCCAGAGGGAACGTGGTATTTCTATTGAGATGCTGCATCGCCAAATTTCCTCATCTCGCGTGGAGGGGATAATTTTGGGGTGTTTCTCGAGCTGCGGCGGGAAGCTGGGGGTGCTTCTCGAGTTGCGACAGGGACCTCAGGAACTCGCTGGGGTTGCTTCAGGGAAGTCAGGTCCCCTTTGGTGTTGGAAGGAAAACTTCCGGTTTCCTCTGGAGCCCTTCAGTGAGCACAGGGCATCCTCTCGAATTGAGTCCGTAAAGTGTGTTCTCCTGTCCAAAGGGGACAGCTGTGTGACGGAACTTTCTGAGTCGAATAAAGGGTGTCAAGTAACTTTTTGCCTTTCCAGAGGGAATGTGGTATTTCTCTTGAGATGCTGCATCGCCAAATTTCCTCATCTCGCATGAGGGGATAATATTGGGGTGTTTCTCGAGTTGTGGCGGGAAGCTGGGGGTGCTTCTCGAGTTGCGACCGGGACCTCAGGAACTCGCTGGGGTTGCTTCAGGGAAGTCAGGTCCCCTTTGGTGTTGGAAGGGGAAATTCCGGTTTCTCGAGCCCTTCAATGTGCACAAGGCCTCCTCTCAAATTGAGCCCGTAAAGTGAGTTCTCCTCTCCAAAGGGGACGGCTGTGTGAGGGAACTTTCTGAGTCGAATAAAGGGTGTCAAGTACCTTTTTGCCTTTCCAGAGGGAACGTGGTATTTCTATTGAGATGCTGCATCGCCAAATTTCCTCATCTCGCGTGGAGGGGATAATTTTGGGGTGTTTCTCGAGCTGCGGCGGGAAGCTGGGGGTGCTTCTCGAGTTGCGACAGGGACCTCAGGAACTCGCTGGGGTTGCTTCAGGGAAGTCAGGTCCCCTTTGGTGTTGGAAGGAGAACTTCCGGTTTCCTCTGGAGCCCTTCAGTGAGCACAGGGCATCCTCTCGAATTGAGTCCGTAAAGTGTGTTCTCCTGTCCAAAGGGGACAGCTGTGTGACGGAACTTTCTGAGTCGAATAATGGGTGTCAAGTACCTTTTTGCCTTTCCAGAGGGAATGTGGTATTTCTCTTGAGATGCTGCATCGCCAAATTTCCTCATCTCGCATGAGGGGATAATATTGGGGTGTTTCTCGAGTTGTGGCGGGAAGCTGGGGGTGCTTCTCGAGTTGCGACCGGGACCTCAGGAACTCGCTGGGGTTGCTTCAGGGAAGTCAGGTCCCCTTTGGTGTTGGAAGGGGAACTTCCGGTTTCCTCTCGAGCCCTTCAATGTGCACAGGGGCTCCTCTCAAATTGAGCCCGTAAAGTGAGTTCTCCTCTCCAAAGGGGACGGCTGTGTGAGGGAACTTTCTGAGTCGAATAAAGGGTGTCAAGTACCTTTTTGCCTTTCCAGAGGGAATGTGGTATTTCTCTTGAGATGCTGCATCGCCAAATTTCCTCATCTCGCATGAGGGGATAATATTGGGGTGTTTCTCGAGTTGTGGCGGGAAGCTGGGGGTGCTTCTCGAGTTGCGACCGGGACCTCAGGAACTCGCTGGGGTTGCTTCAGGGAAGTCAGGTCCCCTTTGGTGTTGGAAGAGGAACTTCCTGTTTCCTCTCGAGCCCTTCAATGTGCACAGGGGCTCCTCTCGAATTGAGTCCGTAAAGTGTGTTCTCCTCTCTAAAGGGGACGGCTGTGTGAGGGAATTTTCTGAGTCGAATAAAGGGTGTCAAGTACCTTTTTGCCTTTCCAGAGGGAATGTGGTATTTCTCTTGAGATGCTGCATCGCCAAATTTCCTCATCTCGCATGGAGGGGATAATTTTAGGGTGTTTCTCGAGTTGCGGCGGGAAGCTGGGGGTGTTTATCGAGTTGAGACCGGCACCTCAGGAACTAGCTGGGGTTGATTCAGGGAAGTCAGGTCCCCTTTGGTGTTGGAAGGGGAACTTCCGGTTTCCTCTCGAGTCCTTCAATGTGCACAGGGGCTCCTCTCAAATTGAGCCCGTAAACTGAGTTCTCCTCTCCAAAGGGGACGGCTGTGTGAGGGAACTTTCTGAGTCGAATAAAGGGTGTCAAGTACCTTTTTGCCTTTCCAGAGTTAACGTGGTATTTCTATTGAGATGCTGCATCGCCAAATTTCCTCATCTCGCGTGGAGGGGATAATTTTGGGGTGTTTCTCCAGCTGCGGCGGGAAGCTGGGGGTGCTTCTCGAGTTGCGACGGGGACCTCAGGAACTCGCTGGTGTTGCTTTAGGGAAGTCAGTTCCCCTTTGGTGTTGGAAGGGGAACTTCCGGTTTCCTCTCGAGCCCTTCAGTGAGCACAGGGGCTCCTCTCGAATTGAGTCCGTAAAGTGTGTTCTCCTGTCCAAAGGGGACGGCTGTGTGACGGAACTTTCTGAGTCGAATAAAGGGTGTCAAGTACCTTTTTGCCTTTCCAGAGGGAATGTGGTATTTCTCTTGAGATGCTGCATTGCCAAATTTTCTCATCTCGCATGGAGGGGATTATTTTGGGGTGATTCTCGAGTTGTGCCGGGAAGCTGGGGGTGCCTCTCGAGTTGCGACGGGGACCTCAGGAACTCGCTGGGGTTGTCAGGGAAGTCAGGTCCCCTTTGGTGTTGGAAGGGGAACTTCCGGTTTCCTCTCGAGCCCTTCAATGTGCACAGGGGCTCCTCTCGAATTGAGTCCATAAAGTGTGTTCTCCTCTCCAAAGGGGACGGCTGTTTGAGGGAACTTTCTGAGTCGAATAAAGGGTATCAAGTACCTTTTTGCCTTCCAGAGGGAATGTGGTATTTCTCTTGAGATGCTGCATCGCGAAATTTCCTCATCTCGCATGGTGGGGATAATTTTGGGGTGTTTCTCGAGTTGCGGCGGGAAGTTGGGGGTGCTTCTCGAGTCGCGACGGGGACCTCAGGAACTCGCTGGGGTTGCTTCAGGGAAGTCAGGTCCCCTTTGGTGTTGGAAGGGGAACTACCGGTTTCCTCTCGAGCACTTCAATGTGCACAGGGGCTCCTCTCGAATTGAGTAAGTAAAGTGTGTTCTCCTCTCCAATAGGACGGCTGTGTGAGGGAACTTTCATAGTCGAATCAGGGTGTCAAGTACCTTTTTGCCTTTCCAGAGGGAATGTGGTATTTCTCTTGAGATGCTGCATCGCCAAATTTCCTCATCTTGCATGGATGGGATAATGTTGGGGTGTATCTCGAGTTGCGGTGGGAAGCTGGGGGTGCTTCTCGAGTTGGGACAGGGACCTCAGGAACTCGCTGGGTTGCTTCAGGGAAGTCAGGTCCCCTTTGTTGTTGGAAGGGGAACTTCCGGTTTCCTCTCGAGCCCTTCAGTGAGAACAGGGGCTCCTCTCGAATTTAGTCCGTAACGTGTGTTCTCCTCTCCAAAGGTTCGGCTGTGTGAGGGAACTTTCGGGGTCGAATAAAGGGTGTCAAGTACCCTTTTGCCTTTCCAGAGGGAATGTGGTATTTCTCTTGAGATGCTGCATCGCCAAATTTCCTCATCTCGCATGGAGGGGATAATATTGGGGTTTTTCTCGAGTTGTGCCGGGAAGCTGGGGGTGCTTCTCGAGTTGCGACCGGGACCTCAGGAACTCGCTGGGGTTGCTTCAGGGAAGTCAGGTCCCCTTTGGTGTTGGAAGAGGAACTTCCTGTTTCCTCTCGAGCCCTTCAATGTGCACAGGGGCTCCTCTCAAATTGAGTCCATAAAGTGTGTTCTCCTCTAAAAGGGGACGGCTGTGTGAGGGAACATTCTGACTCGAATAAAGGGGGTCAAGTACCTTTTTGCCTTTCCAGAGGGAATGTGGTATTTCTCTTGAGATGCTGCATCGCCAAATTTCCTCATCTCGCATGGAGGGGATAATTTTGGGGTGTTTCTCGAGTTGCGGCGGGAAGTTGGGGGTGCTTCTCGAGTTTCGACGGGGACCTCAGGAACTCGCTGGGGTTGCTTCAGGGAAGTCAGGTCCCCTTTGTGTTGGAAGGGGAATTTCCGGTTTCCTCTCGAGCCCTTCAGTGAGCACAGGGGCTCCTTTCGAATTGAGTCCGTAAAGTGTGTTCTCCTGTCCAAAGGGGACAGCTGTGTGACGGAACTTTCTGAGTCGAATAAAGGGTGTCAAGTACCTTTTTGCCTTTCCAGAGGGAATGTGGTATTTCTCTTGAGATACTGCATCGCCAAATTTCCTCATCTCGCATGGAGGGGATAATATTGGGGTGTTTCTCGAGTTGTGCCGGGAAGCTGGGGGTGCTTCTCGAGTTGCGACCGGGACGTCAGGAACTCGCTGGGGTTGCTTCAGGGAAGTCAGGTCCCCTTTGGTGTTTGAAGAGGAACTTCCTGTTTCCTCTCGAGCCCTTCAATGTGCACAGGGGCTCCTCTCAAATTGAGTCCATAAAGTGTGTTCTCCTCTAAAAGGGGACGGCTGTGTGAGGGAACATTCTGACTCGAATAAAGGGTGTCAAGTACCTTTTTGCCTTTCAAGAGGGAATGTGGTATTTCTCTTGAGATGCTGCATCGCAAAATTTCCTCGTCTCGCATTGAGGGGATAATTTTGGTGTGTTACTCGAGTTGCCGCGGGAAGCTGTGTGTGCTTCTCGAGTTGCGACGGGGACCTAAGGAACTCCCTGGGGTTGTTTCAGGGAAGTCAGGTCCCTTTTGTTGTTTGAAGGGGAACTTCCGGGTTCCTCACCAGCCCTTAAATATGCACAGGGACTCATCTCGAATTGAGTCTATAAAGTGTGTTCTCCTCTCCAAATGGAAAGGCTGTGTGAGGGAACTTTCTGAGTCGAATAAAGGGTGTCAAGTAACTTTTTGCCTGTCAAGAGGAAATGTGGCATTTCTCTTGAGATGCTGCATCGCAAAACTTCCTCATCACGCATTGAGGGGATAATTTAGGGGTGTTTCTCGAGTTGCGGCGGGATTATGGGGGTGCGTCTCGAGTTGCAACGGGGACCTCAGGAACTCGCTGGGTTTGCTTCTGGGAAGTCAGGTCCCCTTTTGTGTTTGAAAGGGAACTTCCGGTTTCCTCTCGAGCCCTTAAATGTGAACAGTTGTTCATCTCGAATTGAATACATAATGTGTGTTCTCCTCTCCAATGTGGACGGCTCTGTGAGGGAACTTTCTGAGTCGAATAAATGGTGTCAAGTACCTTTTTGCCTTTCAAGCGGGAATGTGGTATTTCTCTTGAGATTCTGCATCGCAAAATTTCCTCATCTCGCTTTGAGAGGATAATTTTGTGGTGTTTCTCGAGTTGTGGCGGGATTATGGGGGTGCGTCTCGAGTTGCAACGGGGACATCAGGGACTCGCTGGTGTTGCTTCAGGAAATTCTTGTCCCCTTTGATGTTGTAAGGGCAACTTCCTGTTTCCTCTCGAGCCCTTAAATATGAACAGGGGCTCATCTCGAATTGAGTCCATAAAGTGTCTTTTCCTCTGCAAGGGACGGCTGTGTGAGGGAACTTTCTGAGTCGCATAAAGGGTTTCAAGAACCCTTTTGCCTTTCAAGAGGGAATGTGGTATTTCTCTTGAGATTCTGTAACGCAAAATTTCCTATTCTTGCATTGAGGGGATAATTTTGTGGTGTTTCTCGTGTTGCGGCGGGAAGCTGGGGGTACTTCTCAAGTTGCTATGCTTACCTCAGGAACTCACTCGGGTTTCTTCAGGTAAGGCATGTCCCCTTTTTGTTGGAAGGGGAACTTCCGATTTACTCTCGAGCAGTTAATTGGCAATAGTGCCTCATTTTGAATTGAGTACCTAAAGTTCGTTCACCTCTCCAATGGGGACTGATGTTAGTGAATTTTCTGAGTCGCATAAAGGATGTCAAGTACCCTTTTGCATTTCAAGAGGGAATGTGGTATTTCTCTTGAGATTCTGCAGCGCACAATATCCTCATCTCGCATTGAGGAGATAATTTTGTGGTGTATGTCAAGTTGTGGCGGGAATTTTGGATTACTTCTCGTGTTGCGACTAGACCTCAGGCATTTGCTCGAGTTGCTTCTGGAAAGTCAGGTCCCCTTTTGTGTTGGAAGGGGTACTTCCGGTTTAGTCTGGAGCCGTTAAATGGGAATAGGGCCTCATCTTGAATTGAGTCCATAAAGTGTGTTCTCCTCTCCTATGGGGAATGATATTAGTGAAATTTCTGAGTCGCATAAACGGTATCAAGTACTTTTTGCCTTTGAAGCGGGAATAGTGGTATTTCTCTTGAGATTCTGCAGCCCAAAATTTCCTCTTCTCGCATTGAGGGGATAATTTTGTGGTGTTTCTCTAGTTGCGGCAGGAAGCTTGGGGTACTTCTCGAGTTGCCATGTGGACCTCAAGAACTTGCTTGGGTTTCTTCAGGTAAGGCAGGTCCCCTTTTGTGTTGGAAAAGGCACTTCCTGTTTACTCTCCAGCCATTAAATGGGAATAGGGCTTCATCTCGAATTGAGTCCATAAAGTGTGTTCTCCTCTCCAATTGGGACGGCAGTGAGAGGGTACTTTCTGAGTCGCATAAAGGGTGTCAAGTACCCTTTTGCCTTTCAAGCGGGAATGTGGTATTTCTCTTGAGATTCTGCAGCACACAATTTCCTCATCTCGCATTGAGGGGATAATTCTGTGGTGTTTGTCGAGTTGCGGCGGGATGCTGGGGGTGCTTCTGGAGTTGCAACGGGGACCTCAGGAAGTGGCTCGGGTTGCTTCAGGGAAGTCAGGTCCCCTTTTGTGTTGGAACGGGAACTTCCGGTTTACTTTCGAGCCGTTCATTGGGAATAAGGATTCATCTGGAGTTGAATCCAAAAGGTGTTTTTTCCTCTCCAATGGGTACGGCTCTGTGAGCGAACTTTCTGGGTCACATAAAGTGTGTCAAGTGACCTTTTGCCTTTCAAGCGGGTATGAGGGACTTCTCTTGAGATTTCGGAGCACAAAATTTCCTCATCTCGCATTGTGGGGATAATTTTGTTGTGTCTCGGGTTTCGGCTTGGATCTGGGGGTACTTTTCGAGTTGCAGCGTGGACCTCAGGAACTCGTTCGTGTTGCTTCAGGGAAGTCAGGTCCCCTGTTTTTGGAAGTGGACTTCCAGATTACTCTCGAGCACTTAAATGGGAATAGGTCCTCTTCTAGATTTGAGTCCATGAAGTGTGTTCTCCGCTCCAATAAGTACGGGTGTTAGGAAACTATCTGAATCGCATAAAGTGTGTCAAGTGCCCTTTTGCCTTTCAAGCGGGAATGTGGGATTTCTATTTAATTGTGCAGTGCAAAATTTCCTCATCTCACATTGAGCGGATAATTTTTTGGTGTTTCCCCTTTTGAGGCGGGAAGCTGGGGATATTTCTCGAGTTGTGACGGGGACCTCAGGAACTCGCTTGTGTTGCTTCAGGGAAGTTAGTCACCCTTTTCTACTGGAACGGGAATTTCGGGATTACTCTCGAGCCGTTAAATGGGAATAGGGCCTCTTCCCAAGTTGAGTCCATAAACTGTGTTCTCCTCTCCAATGGGGACGACTGTTTGAGGGAATTTTTTGAGTCTCACCCTGCTGTGCAAACAGGAGAAATACCAGCCCCACCCGTGCAGACACGAGATATGCCGGCCCAGGCGGCTGAGACGCCAGAGACACGGGCCTTGCCAGCGCAGACGCGAGAGAGGCCTTCCCCACCCGCGCAGACTGGAGAGAACCTCGGCCCCGGCCGCTCAGATGCTATTATTGCTGGCGCCGCCCAACCGCGCAGATGCAAGAGAAGCCGGCCCCGCATGCGCAGATGCAAGAATCCCTTGCCCCACCCGCGCAGACGCAAGAGACCCCGGCCCCGCCCGCCCAGATGGGAGAGACCCCGGCCCCGCCCACCAGACGCGGGATACGCAGGCCCCACCCGCGCAGACTCGAGAGAAGCCGGCCCTGGCGCAACCGACCATGCAGAGATGCGCAGCAGTGAGGAGCTACCCCATGCCTGAGGCCAGGGCAGGTGGCCGAGAGGAGGTACCCCACCTCCAATAGGCGGTGGCTGTGTGGGAGAGCCCAGAGGAGGTACTCACGTTCAAGGTCAGGAGGGTTGACCTTGAGGACATACCCCTCATCCAAGGTAAGGTGCAGCAGCTGTGCTTTCTTGGAGCAGCTGTGAAGAGATATCCCACACCCAAGGTAAGAGAAACTCAAATCAGATGGTAGGTATTGCGAGGGGGCTTCAGATGGCAGACACACTGAAATCATAATCACAGGAATCTACTCCATCCGATCACATGGACCACAGCCGAATGTGGTCCACTGGAGAAGGGAATGGCAAACCACTTCAGTATATTTGCATTGAGAACCCCATGAACAGTATCAAAGGGCAAAATGACAGGATACTGAATGAGGAATTCCCCAGGTCTGTAGGTGCCCAGTATGCTACTGGAGATCAGTGGAGAAATAACTCTAGAAGGAATGCAGGGATGGAGCAAAAGCAAAACCAGTACCCAGTTGTGGATGTGACCGGTGATAGAAGAAAGGTCTGGTGCTGTAAAGAGCAATATTGCATAGGAACCTGGAATGTAAGGTCCAGGAATCAAGGCAAATTGGAAGTGGTCAAACAGGAGATGGCAAAAGTGAACATAGACATTCTAGGAATCAGTGATTTAAAATGGACTGGAATGTGTGAATTTAACTCAGATGACCATTATATATATACTACTGTGGGCAGAAATCCCTTAGAAGAAATGGAGTAGCCATCATGGTCAACAAGAGACTCTGAAATGCAGTACTTGGATGCAATCTTAAAAACGACAGAATGATTTCTGTTCGTTTCCAAGGGAAACCATTCAACATTACAGTAATCCAGGCCTATGCCCCAACCATTAACGCTGAAGAAGCCGAAGTTGAACGGTTCTATGAAGACCTACAAGACCTTTTAGAACTAAAACCCAAAAAGATGTCCTTTTCATTATAGGGGACTGGAATGCAAAAGTAGGAAGTCAAGAAACACCTGGAGTAACAGGCAAATTTGGCCTTGGAGCACGGAATGAAGCAGGGCCAAGTCTAATAGAGTTTTGTCAAGAGAACGCACTGGTCATGGCAAACTCCCTCTTCCAACAACACAAGAGAAGACTCTACACGTGGACATCACCAGATGGTCAACACCGAAATCAGATTGATTATATTCTTTGCAGCCAAAGATGGAGAAGCTGTATACAGTTAGCAAAAACAAGACCAGGAGCTGACTGTGGCTCAGATCATGAACTCCTTATTGCCAAATTCAGACTTAAATTGAAGAAAGTAGGGAAAACCCCTAGACCATTCAGATATGACCTCAATCAAATCCCTTAGGATTATACAGTGGAAGTGAGAAATAGATTTAAGGCACTAGATCTGATAGATAGAGTGCCTGATGAACTCTGGATGGAGGTTCGTGACATTGTACAGGAGACAGGGACCAAGAGCATCCCCATTGAAAAGAAATGCAAAAAAAAGCAAAATGGTTGTCTGAGGTGGCCTTATAAATAGCTGTGAAAAGAAGAGAAGCGAAAAGCAAAGGAGAAAGGGAAAGATATAAGCATTAGAATGCAGAGTTCCAAAGAATAGCAAGGAGAGATAAGAAAGCCTTCCTCAGTGATCAATGCAAAGAAATAGAGGAAAACAACAGAACAGGAATAACAAGAGAGCTCTTCAAGAACATTAGAGATTCCAAGGGAACATTTCATGCAAAGATGGGCTCGATAAAGGACAGAAATGGTATGGACCTAACGGAAGCAGAAGATATTAAGAAGAGGTGGCAAGAATACACAGAAGAAGTGTACAAAAAAGATCTTCACGACCAGGATAGTCACGAAAATGTGATCACTGGCCTAGAGCCAGACATCTTGGAATGTGAATTCAAGTGTGGCTTAGAAAGCAACACTACGAGCAAAGCTAGTGGAAGTGATGGAATTCCAGTTGAGCTATTTCAAATCTTGAAAGATGATGCTGTGAAAGTGCTGCACTCAATATGCCAACAAATTTGGAAAACTCAGCAGTGGCCACAGGACTGGAAAAGGTCAGTCTTCATTCCAGTCCCAAAGAAAGGCAATGCCAAAGAATGCTCAAGCTACCGCACAATTGCACTCATCTCACACGCTAGTACAGTCATGCTCAAAATTCTCCAAGCCAGGCTTCAGCAATATGTGATCCGTGAACTCCTAGATGTTCAAGCAGGCTTTAGAAAAGGCAGAGGCACCAGAGATCAAATTACAAACATCCGCTGGATCATGGAGAAAGCGAGAGAGTTCCAGAAAAACATCCATTTCTGCTTCATTGACTATGCCAAAGCCTTTGACTGTGTGGATCACAATAAACTGTGGAAGACTCTGAACGAGATGGGAATACCAGACCACCTGACCTGCCTCTTTAGAAACCTGTATGCAGGTCAGGAAGCAACAGTCAGAACTGTGCATGGAACAACAGACTGGTTCCAAATAGGAAAAGGAGTACGTCAAGGCTGTATATTGTAATCTTGCTTATTTAACTTATATGCAGAGTGCATCATGAGAAATGCTGGGCTAGAAGAAGAACAACTGGAATCAAGATTGCTGGGGGAAATATCAATAACCTCAGATATGCAGATGACACCACCTTTAGGGCAGAAAGTGAGGAGGAACTCAAAAGCATCTTGATGAAAGTGAAAGAGGAGAGTTAAAAGGTTGGCTTGAAGCTCAACATTCAGAAAACAAAGGTGATGGAATCTGGTCCCAACACTTCACGGGAAATAGATGGAAAAACAGTGGAAACAGTGTCACACTTTATTTTTGGGGGCTCCAAAATCACTGCAGATGCTGATTGAAGCCATGAAATTAAAAGTCGCTTACTCCTTGGAAGGAAAATGATGATCAACCTTGATAGTATATTAAAAAGCAGAGACATCACTTTGCCGAAAAAGCTCCATCTAGTCAAAGCTATGGTTTTTCCCGTGGTCATGTATGGATGTGAGAGTTGGACTGTGAAGAAGCTGATCGCCGAAGAACTGATGCTTTCGAACTGTGGTGTTGCAGAAGACTCTTGAGAGTCCCTTGGACGGCAAGAAGATCCAACCAGTCCATTCTAAGGGAGATCAATCGTCGGTGTTCATTGGAAGTACTGATGCTAAAGCTGAAATTGCAATACTTCGGCCACCTCATGCGATGAGTTGACTCACTGGAAAAGATTCTGATGCTAGGAGAGGTTGGGGGCTGGAGGAGAAGGGGACGACAGAGAATGAGATGGCTGGATAGCATCACCGAATCTGTGGCCATGAGTTTGAGTGAACTCCAGGAGTTGGTGTAGGACAGGGAGGCCTAGCGTACAGTGATTCATGGGGTCGTGGAGAGTCGGACACGACTGAGCGACTGAACTGAACTGAACTGAATAAAGTGTGTCAAATACCCTTTTCCCTTTCAGGCGGGAATGTGGGATTTCTCTTGAAATTCTGCATCGCAAAATTTCTTCATCTCGCATTGAGGGGATAATTTTGTGGTGTTTCTCGAATTGCGGCGGGAAGCTGGGGGTATTCCTCGAGGTGCGAAGGGGACCTCAGGAACTCACTCGAGTTACTTCAGGGAAGTAAGGTCACCGATTGTGCTGGAAGGGGAACTTCCAGATTACTGTCGAGCCATTAAATGGGAATATTGCCTCTTCTCGACTTGAGTCCTTAAAGTGTGTTCTCCTCTCCAATGAGGACGGATGTTAGGGACCATTCTGATTAGCCTAAAGGGAGTCAAGTTCCCTTTTGCCTTTCAAGCGGGAATGTGGGATTTCTCTTGAGATTCTGCAGCGTAAAATTACCTCATCTCGCATTGAGGGGATAATTTTGTGGTATTTCTCGAGTTGCAGAGGGAAGCAGGGGATACTTCTCAACTTGCAACGGGGACCTCAGGAACTCGCTCCGGTTGCTTCAGCGAAGTAAATTCCCCTTTTGTGTTGGAAGGGGAACTTCCAGATTACTCTCCAGCCGTTAAATGGGAACATTGCCTCTTCTCGATTTGAGTCAAGAGAGTGTGTTCTCCTCTGCACTGAGGACGGATGTTAGGGAACATTCTGAGTTGCCTAAAGGGAGTCAAGTACACTGTTGCCTTTCAAGCGGGAATGTGGGTTTTCTCTTGAGGTTCTGCAGCGCAAAATTTCCTCATTTAGCAATGACGGGATAATTTATTGGTGTTTCACGAATTGGGTTGGGAAGCTGGGGGTACTTCTGCAGTTCCGACCAGTACCTCTGGACCACACTCGAGTTACTTCAGGGAAGTCTGGTCCCATTTTGTGCTGGAAGGGGAACTTCCATATTATTCTCGAACCCTTTAGTGTGAATAGGGCCTCTTCTCGAATAGAGTCCATAAAGTGTGTTCTCCTCCCAATGGGGACGGCTGTGTGAGGGAATTTTCTGAGTTGCATAAAGGGTGTTTAGTACCCTTTTGCCTTTTATGAGGAAATGTGGTATTTCGCTTGAGATTCTGCAGCGCAAAATTTCCTCATCTCGCATTGAGGGGATAATTTTGGGGTGTTTCTCGAGTTGCGGCTGGAAGCTGGGGGTGCTTCTCGAGTTGCGACGGGGACCTCAGGAACTCGGTGGGGTTGCTTCAGGGGAGTCAGGTCCCCTTTGGTGTTGGAAGGGAAACTTCGGGCTCCTCTCGAGCCCTTAAATGTGCACAGGGGCTCATCTCGAATTGAGTCCATAAAGTGTGTTCTCCTCTAAAAGGGGACGACTGTGTGAGGGAACTTTCTGAGTCGAGTAAAGGGTGTCAAGTAAATTTTTCCCTTTCAAGAGGGAATGTGGTATTTCTCTTGAGATGCTGCATCGCCAAATTTCCTCATCTCGCATTGAGGGGATAATTTTGGGGTGTTTCTCGAGTTGCGGCGGGAAGCTGGGGGTGCTTCTCGCGTTGCGACGGGGACCTCAGGAACTCGCTGGGGATGCTTCAGGGAAGTCAGGTCCCCTTTGGTGTTGGAAGGGGAACATCCGGGTTTCTCTCGAGCCCTTAAATGTGCACAGGGGCTCATCTCCAATTGAGTCCATAAAGTGTGTTCTCCTCTTAAAGGGGACGGCTGTGTGAGGGAACTTTCTGAGTCGAATAAAGGGTGTCAAGTACCTTTTTGCCTTTCAAGAGGGAATGTGGTATTTCTCTTGAGATGCTGCATTGCAAAATTTCCTCAACTCGCATTGAGGGGATAATTTTGTGGTATTTCTCGAGTTGCAGAGGGAAGCAGGGGATACTTCTCGACTTGCAACGGGGACCTCAGGAACTCGCTCGGGGTGCTTCAGCGAAGTCAATTCCCCTTTTGTGTTGGAAGGGGAATTTCCAGATTACTCTCGAGCCGTTAAATGGGAACATTGCCTCTTCTCGAGTTGAGTCAAGAGAGTGTGTTCTCCTCTGCACTGAGGACGGATGTTAGGAAACATTCTGAGTTGCCTAAAGGGAGTCAAGTACACTGTTGCCTTTCAAGCGGGAATGTGAGATTTCTCTTGAGATTCTGCAGCGCAAAATTTC